>NC_135896.1:54069197-54681198 GCF_964194155.1 Cetorhinus maximus | reverse complement strand
ATTAAATCACTGCATTGTTGGCCTATTGGCCATTCCCTCCTTATTGCAACTTACATTGACTTTCTTCACTCAATTAAATTGCTGTCATTTTTTGTCTAATTTGCCTGAAACAAGTTCCGCCATTCAGAATCCTCATTGTCCCGGCCACCTTTTCTTTACCATGTGTTATTTCACCATACAGAATTCCTCTTTTTTGATTTAAATATCATTATTTTTTTTTTTAAGAATCAAACAATGCAAATAATTTGTAGTATGTTAAATTACAACATATTGCCACACACTTACGATGCTCCATTCAGTTTGGAGATTTCATAGAAGCTGAAAGTGTTTTTTTTTTGCCTCTTTTACTGCTCACGACCAATATTTACATTTAAGCATAACAAAATTAAGTAAAGAAAGTAAATTATGGATGAGAGGTTATGCAAGGATACAAAATAATAAAACTGAGAACATTTGCCAAGCTTAGCCTAGTGGCCTGCTACTAATATGCCCCATAGTTTATTTGTTTTAGTTCTTTGCTATGGAATTTAAGGATTCTTAGGCCTGGGTATTAACTTAGAGGCAGGGAGGAAGTGACAGCACTGCGGTGGGCGGGGGGCAGCGGGGAGGCGGGGGGGTGGGGTGGGAGAGAGAGTGGGCTGAGATTAGAAAATGGTTTTCCCCCCCATATCCTGCCAAATTTAATGTCAGGACCTAATTTCCAAATTTTACTCTTTCCCAGTTGCAATCAACCAGGGTGACCGGCACCAATCCGTGGCTCAGAAATGAAGAGGTGCCAGGGAAGGTCGGGCAGACTTGGGTGGAGAGATGGGAAGAAGATTGGAATCCGGAGGTGGGGAAATTGGGGTGATCGGAGTAAGTGAGGGTGGGGGAAATCGGAGTCTCGAACCAATGAAAATTGGGGAGACTGGGTTTCGAGGTGGGAGAACCTGGTAGGAAGATGATTGGAATCTACAACCAGGGAAGATCAGGAGGTTAGGGGATGGAAGATTAGAGCTCAGGCTGGGAAGGGTTGGGAGGTCAAAGCAGGGTGTTAACAGGGTACAGAGCCAGAAAACATTGGGGAGACTGGAGTCAGGGGAGATTGGAGGCAAGAGGCAAATCAGAGGCTGGGGTGAGAGGAGAGGTGAGGGGAAACCAGAGGCCAGAGGCAGGTTAGAGGCTAGGTCAGAGGAGATCAGGAGGGTCCAGTCAATTGATGGAAAGGAAACCTCATGGAGAAGAACTGAAAGGTCCAGTGGGGGTGTCTGATTGTGGTGGGATTGATGGGGTAAATGGATTCTTCAGGGGAACAGAGACCAATTACTGCACATCCAAACTTTAGAATGAGTATTAGGTAACAGAATTGTGAATAAAGGAAGCCTAAAATCCTTTCCCCAGGTAGTATGTGGTGGAGTTCTAGACATAGCAGGTTCACTGTGATATATTGATGGAGTTTATGATGCAGAGAAAACATTTCAGACGTTTGAAGCTACACACAGAGAGAAATGGCTTGTGTAACATTGAACATTCTTATTTGATTTTCACAGTAATGGACTGTCATATATCTATTGATTTTTCTGGAAGTTTATTTCCCATATTCATTGCTCTGTGGGGGAAAGTACATTCTCATTTGTTGCCTGACTTGAATGTAATTAATTTTGTACCCGTGTAAATTCTGGAACTGTACATTGTATTGAGCGCTATTATCAGGCTTGGTAGAGGGATTGACTCATTTAAAATAAAAAACTTCACCTCATTACTAAAATTGCCAACAAAGCAATTTGACACAAGCATGTTAACTACTGGTACATCATTTCTAGGTTGTAGTTGTGTGATCAGTCTTAGTTAAGTAACATGCATTTAGCATCTACATGATCCATGCCTCTTGCCATTTCAAAGGCCCAGAATAATATAATTTCTCAGTTGCTTTTCTCAATAATAAACATGTCTTTTGTGAATTTTCTATCATAACAAGTTCTATCTCCTACAATTTTTAAAAAATTCATTCATGGGATGTGGGCTTTGCTGGCTAGGTCAGCATTTTTTGCCCATCCCTAACTGCCTTGTTCAGAGAATATTTTTTTTTTATAAAGAGTGAACCACATTTGCTAATCAGTTTTCTTTAAGCCACCATTGAATTCATAAAAACCGTTTAGTAGAGAGGGCATTTAATGCCATAAACTCTATTTTGAATACAACTTCATCAATGGACTTTACAAGACCAGAATAATCCATTTTATATTGAATAAAATGTCTGTAAGGCTCATTTCATCACATGTTCAGTTTAACTTTAACTAGCTGCTTCCAATCAATGCCCAATAATCACACTCAATGTCTCAGCAAGTTTACCTGGGGAGTAGCTGCTTCATATGGACCAAGCAAGTTACAATTTTGATGCCAATTCTGTGTTGAATTGACTGGACTTTGGGTGGTCAAACCAGCTTAGAAAGCCAAAAAAAAGGCCTATCCAGCTAATTTTACTTTTGAGTTCTAGATCTGCAGCCCTGTTACGACACTTCAGGTGCATATTCAACTACTTTTTCAAATGTGATGAGAGTTTCTGCTTTTACCACCCTTTCAAGCAGTGAGTTCCAGACCCCACCACACTCTGGGTCAAAATGTATCTCCTCAACTCTCCAAAGATTCTCCTACCAAATCTATGTGCCTTGGTTTTTGACCTCTCTGTTAAAGGAAATAGGTTCTTCCTCTCTGTTCTACCTCGGCCCCTCATAATTCTATGCACCCCAAGTAAATGTCCCCCCAGCCTCCCCTGTTCCAAAGAAAACAGCCTATCCAATCTTTCCTCATGGCTAAAATTCTCCATTCCCGGCAACATCCTAGGAAACCTCTTCTGTATCCTCTCTAGTGTCATCACGTCCTTCCTGTAATGTGATGGTCAGAACTGTACATAGAACTTGAGCTCTGACCTAACTAGTGTTTTATATGATTCTAACATAACCTCCTTTCTCTAATATACTATGCATTGGCCAATAAAAAAGCTATCTTTTTGAACACCTAATGTACTTGCCCTATTACCTTCAGGGATCCGTGAGCATGCACTCAAAGGTCCCTCTGTTCCTCTGTAGTTCTCAGTATCTGACCATTTATGCTGTAGTCTCTTACATTGTTTGTCCTCCTTACACTTCTCTGGATTACTATTTGCCACCATTCTGCCCAGCTGATCAGTCCACTGATAACTTACTGCAATCTGCAGCGTTCTTCCACACGATCAATCAGACAGCCAATTCGCATATCATCTGTCGCATATCATAAGTCCTCCTTACGAACATCTGGGGCTGAATTTTCTGGCTGGGGGGGGCGGACCAGGACCGGGCACGGGTGGGCGCGGACCCGATGGCCGGTCGTGATCGGGTCCGCGCCGCCATTTTATGCAGGCGGTGCAATTAAGGCCCACCCAGCATACTTCACAACTCCCGTGCACAACGGGTATGGATGGGCACGCTCAGGCCGCCGGGTCCAATGGCGACCCAGCAGCCTGCATAAAGGAAGGCCCTGGCAGCCTCAGATAGGCTCCTCTCAATAGCTGGGCGAAGGGCTGTGCAGAGGGGAAATGAAGTTCATGCAAGTCCAGAGTATAGGCCACAGGGGCAGGCCAGGCCAGAGGGTAGGCCATCGGGGCAGGCCAGGCCTGAGGGTAGGCCATCGGGGCAGGCCAGGCCAGAGGGTAGGCCATCGGGGCAGGCTAGTCCGGAGGATAGGCCATCGGGCGGGGGGGCCAGTGTGCCCTCGTTTTTCAGATGACTGCCTTGCTGCCCTCCTTCAGGAGGTGGCAGCATGGCGGGAGGTGCTGGTTCCCCAGGATGGGGGGAGGAGGCCCCCGCAAATGACTAAATGTGCCTGGGAGGAGGTGGCGGAGGTGGTGAGCTCCTGCGACGTGGTGCGGCGCACCTGGATCCAGTGTCGCAAGCGCTTCAACGACTAGTTGCACTCTGGAAGGGTGAGGATAAAGTTGGCATTGGTCACTTAACCCAGCAGGTCAGCTTTCCCCCCCTGCTGCCCCCACCCCCCCTCCCCTCACTTCAAGTCTGACTGTAGTGACTACATTGAATCATTGACGGATTGTGTCCTTTGCTGGGTGGGCAAGCAGATATTGCCCATGCTGAGGTCACCCTGAGAGGGTGGTGAAGAGACGGGTTCTGCACCCGCAGCATGTGTTACACTGAGTCCCACGTGACTGTTTTGGGGGCAACCTGGAGGAGCTGCACCTAGGCGCTGTGTTTGAACTCCAGGACATGTCCAAGTCAGGGTGATGACATGCTGGAAGGAGAGCTTCAAGGTGGCGTGGCAACGAACCATCTTCTGCCCTCTGCACGCCACGTGCTTGTGCCTCCTTGCTATGGAAGGATATACCGTGTGGTGCCTAATGTGATGTAGGCAGCATGTATCCAAGGAGGCAGTGAGGGTGGAGAACAGGCCTAGCACCTTTGTGTGAGTGTTTGGCAGCAGCGGGGTGAGGAAGCACTGGAGCCCTGATATGTCCCACTCTGGTTGGGGTGGGCCGTGCGCAATAAGAGTCCTTGTACAATTTGCCCTAATCAATGCTCGTCTCTCATTTTCAGGAGAAGAATGCTCATAACACGGCAGAGCGTGTGAGGACTGTCGGCGGCCAGGCACAGATCACCATTCTCAGCCGCTTCGAGCAGGACGCCCTGGACCTGGAGAGGAGCCATGTGCCCGGGTCCACTTGTGTCGGTGAGGCTGGAGTGCCACAGCCGGGTATTTATGCCCATCAGTGAGGTCAGAATTGTTCTCCCAACAACCATAGCACTGCTGAATGTTAATTGATTTAAGTTTGCAACATGGCTTGACCATTGGTTATGGAAGGGTGAGCGCATAATGATCTGGAGACAGGGATGCACTTAGTCACTGTCTCCATGTTAACTGATCCAATGTCCTTGTTCTTCCTTTCAGCATCGTTGGAGCAGGGCCGGGAGGAGGAGCAGCAGATTCCCCCTCTCACACCTCAGGGGCCTGAAGGCTCACCATCTTTACACTTTTTCTGCAAGGCAGGCACCAGCGCAGATACTAGCACCTCGGTGGGAATTAGAACATCAGCTAGTGACTCGGTGCACAGTGGTGAGGGCACTTTACAGTCACTGGAGGAGCTAACAGAGACAGAGAGTGCCCATGGCAGGAGTGTGTGCGGGAGCATCTGGAGGAGATACATGAGGCTGTGCTTGGCTTGGTGTCCGTGGTGGAGGAGTCTACACGGATGATCGCCGAAGCAATGAGCCGTATGTTCGAGCGCCAAGCCATCCTCCATGAAGAGAGTGACGACTCTTGTGGAGAGCCCCCTCCAGGAGACCCGTCAGGGCTTCCTGAGGCTGCGCTCTGACCAGCAAGCCCTCACATCAGCATTGACCTCAGCTGCTCACTGCCAGTGTGGGGGATGGTGTTGGCATCAAGCTTCCCAGCTCATGGCCCACCCATCCACGGTGAGCAGGGAGTTCTGAAGTGACCTCACGTCGGCGCAGCAGCTGCCTGTCATCTCTGCGGGGCACCTCTCAGGGCGCTCCGGATGAGGGCAGCAGCTCCTCCGCCCCTCTACCAGTTACCGCAGCATCCAATGAGGCTGCAACAGTTTGGGACATGGCATCTGTGGAACTGGCAGATCCCTCCCAGGCGGGGCCAGCACAGGCTCCACAGGCCAGAGGACGACCGCCAAGGTCATCGAGGCCAAAAGGACAGCAGAGTCAGCAGGCTGGCTCAGATGCCACTCCGAGTGATGGGGCAGCACCAAGATGCAGCACCCGGAAACGAAAACATAAGGCACCTTAGGCGCACTACGGGTTTTTCACTGGTGCTTTTTTGGACCGAGATGAGGTCCTTATGATTTGTTCCGATTTGTAACATTATTGTCTTTTTTTTGGCATAAGTTTGCTTGCTTGACACATTAAATTCAGATATGTCACCGTGGCTGTGGTTGCCTCTTTTTCCTGCATGTGGATGGTTTCCAAACCTGTAATGAATGCTTTGTTGGACATTCAGCTTTATTAACAAGGCCCTTAGTTACTGTTTCTAACCTGATAGATTTTGCACATAGGTGTTGAGTATGGAGCCTACAGCCCAGGCTTGTCCTGGTGATCCATCTGTGTTGTGCTAGCTGAGGGTTCATTGGATTAAAGTCTCCCAGGTGTCCCTGCCTCCCTGGAGTAGTCCCGGGTCAGCGTCTACCCCCTCAGCATTTCCCTGTGCGTGCTCATCCTCGGAATCACTGCTGGACTCATCGTGTGCAGCCGCAGACACTGAGTTGACGTCTTCATGATCCACTGCGTCCCAACTTTCCAGCGCAAGATTGTGGAGAGTGCAGCATGCAACCACTACCACTGACACTCGATCTGGGGGGTACTGGAGTGCGCCCCCTGAGCGGTCCAGGCATCGGAAGCGCATCTTGAGAAGACCGATGGTTCTCTCTACCACAGCCATTGTGGTGCCGTGGATCCTATTGTACCGCTGCTCAGCTTCCGTTCTTAGATGGCGGAGAGGTGTCATGAGCCACTTTCTGAGGGGATAGCCCTTGTCACCCAGCAGCCATCCATCCAGCTGAGCCGGAGCACTAAAGAACCCCGGTACCTGGGAGTGTCTGAGGATGTAGGCGTCGTGAGAGCTGCCTGGGTTCCTTGCACAAACTTGTAGAATCAGCAGGTTGGTCACACACTATCTGCACATTCATGGAGTGGAAGCCCTTCCTGTTAACGAAGGCACCGGGCTCACGTGCTGGTGCCTTGATGGCCACATATGTACAGTCTATAGCACCCTGGACACGGGGGAAGCCAGCAATGGCCGCGAAGCCTTTGGCTCTCTGTGTCTGGCTGGTCTTGTCCCAACGGAAGTGGATGAAGGTCAATGCATGGCTGAACAGAGCTTCTGTAACCTGCTTGACACACGTGTGGACAGCTGACTGGGAGACACTGCAAAGGTCACCCACCGACCCATGGAAGGAACCAGAGGCATAGACGTTGAGGGCAGCTGTGACCTTCAGAGCCACTGTCATGGACTGTCCACCCACACAGCTAGCGGAGATCTCAGGCCCAATCATCTGACTGATAGAGTTGATTGTCTCCCTTGAGAGACGGAGCCTCCTTTGGCACTGCACCTCAGACATATTGAGGTAGCTGCTTCGCCACCTGCATACCCTGGCAGCATAATAGTGGAGTCTTCTGCGGCCCCTTCCACCTTGGACTACCTCTTGGCCTTGCACTCCTTGTACATGTGCCTGTCCTCCCAAATGTGGCTCCCCTGGATGTTGAACATGCGCTCCTGGCCTCCTCCCCCTTCTAGCCTTCCCGTCGTCTTCAGAGGAGCTGCTTCCAGTGGACAGTTCAGCTCCCATTCCCAGGCTAAGGGAAGGTTTCTTGAAACCTGCAGGCCCAGAAAAGATTACTCACTGCAGTGTGCTTGCCTGAAGGTTAAGAGTCCAGACAAAGCAACTGGAATGCGGTTTGAAGTACTGCAGATCACACAGGCAAGTTTCACTAACTTTGAAAAATAAATACTTGACAGTGCACACTCGCGACCCCAGTGAGCCCTCTTATCCCACCTGTGGATCACAAAATCACAGAATCACAGAATAACAGTGCAGAAGAGGCCCTTCGGCCCATCAAGTCTGCACCGACACGTGAGCAACACCTACCTACCTAATCCTATTTACCAGCACTTGGCCCATAGCCTTGAATGTTATGATGTGCCAAGTGCTCATCCAGGTAATTTTTAAAGGATGTGAGGCAACCCGCCTCCACTACCCTCCCAGACAGTGCATTCCAGACCATCACCACCCCTCTGGGTAAAAAAGTTTTTCCTCACACCCCCCCTAAACCTCCTGCCCCTCACCTTGAACTTATGTCTCCTTGTGGCTGACCCTTCAGCTAAGGGGAACAGCTGCTCCCTATCCACCCTCTCCATGCCCCTCATAATCTTGTACACCTCGATCAGGTTGCCCCTCAGTCTTCTCTGCTCCAACGAAAACAGCCCAAGTCTATCCAACCTCTCTTCATAACTTAAATGTTTCATCCCAGGCAACATCCTGGTGAATCTCCTCTGCACCCCCTCCAGTGCAATTGCATCCTTCCTATAATGTGGCGACCAGAACTGCACACAGTACTCCAGCTGTGGCCTCACCAAGGTTCTATACAACTCCAACATGATCTCCCTACTTTTTTAATCTATGCCTCGATTGATAAAGGCAAGTGTCCCATATGCCTTTCCCACCACCCCACGAACATGCCCTTCTGCCTTCATAGATCTATGGACACTCATGCCAAAGTCCCTTTGTTCCTCAGAACTTCCTAATGCCATGCCCTTCATTGAATACTTCCTTGTCAAATTACTCCCTCCAAAGTGTATCACCTCACACTTTTCAGGGTTAAATTCCATCTGCCACTTATCTGTCCATTTGACCATCCCGTCTATATCTTCCTGTAGCCCAAGACACTCACCCTCACTGTTAACCACCTGGCCAATCTTTGTGTCATCCGCAAACTTACTAATCCTACCCCCCACATAATCATCTATGCTGTTTATATAAATGACAAATAATAGGGAACCAAGCACAGATCCCTGTGGTACGCCACTGGACACTGGCTTCCAGTCACTAAAGCATCCTTCTGTCATCACCCTCTGTCTCCTACAACTAAGCCAATTTTGAATCCACCTTATCAAATTACCCTGTATCCCATGTGCATTTCCCTTCTTTATAAGTTTCCCATGTGGGACCTTGTCAAAGGCTTTGCTGAAATCCATAAAACCTACATCAACTGCACTACCCTCACCTACACACCTGGTCACCTCCTCAAAAAATTCAATCAAATTTATTAGGCATGACCTCCCTCTGACAAAGCCATGCTGACTATCCTTGATCAAACCTTGCCTCTCCAAGTGGATATAGATACTCTCCTTCAGAACTTTCTCCAATAGTTTCCCTGTCACTGACATGAGACTTACTGACCTGTGGTACCCTGGCTTATCTCTACAACCATTCTTAAATAGCGGAACCACATTTACTGTTCTCCAGTCCTCTGGCACCTCTCCCATTGCTAGAGAGGATTTAAAAATTTGGGTCAGAGCCCCTGCGATCTCCTCCCTTGCCTCCCTGGGACACAAGTCATCTGGACCTGGAGACTTGTCCACTTTTAAGCCTGCCAACACCTCCAATAGCTGTGGATGAGGTTTATACCAATGTGAACTACCCGCCCTGTTGCGCCCGTGCGCTGACCCGAAGATTGCACGGGTGCTGATAAAGGTGAGTCAAGGGCCTTAAGTGGCCCTTTAATTAATGGCGGGTGCGCATCGGACATCTTTGCACGTCCAACGAAATATCGCGATGGCGCACAGTGAGGTTGGGACGCTCGCCCAACATCGCTGCACGTCATTTTACGCGCAGTCGCCAATGGGAAAATTCTGCCTCTGGTGCTTGTACCAAAATTGGGAGAGCTGTTTCACAGACTAGTCAAGCAACAGCCTGACACAGTCATACCCACGGAATCATACCTCACAGATAATGTCCCAGACACCACCAATACCATTCCAAGGTATGTCCTGTCCCACGGGCAGGGCAAACCTAGCAGAGTTGGCGGCTCAGTGGTATACAGTCGAGAGGAAGTTTTCCTGGGAGTCCTCAACATTGACTCCAAATCCCATGAAGTCTGTTAGGCTCAGGTCAAACATAGGCAAGGAAACCTTCTGCCGGCTACTACTTACTGCCCCCACACCCTCAGCTGATGAATCAGAATTCCTCCATTTTAAACACTACTTGAAAGAAGCACTGAGGGTAGCAAGGAGACATAATGTACTCTGGGTGGGGTCTTCAATGGCCATAACCAAGAGTGGCTCAGTAGCACCACCACTGACCGAGTTGGCCGAGTCCTAAAGGATATAGCTGTTCGATTGGCTTGGCGGCTGGTGCTGAGGGAACCAACAAGAGGGAAAAACCTACCTGATTTCATCCTCACCAAGCTACCTGTTGCAGATGTATTTGTCCGTGATAGTATTGGTAGGAGTGCCCAATGCACAGTCCTTGTGGAGATGGAATCCCGCCTTCACATTGAGGATACTCTCCTTAGTGTTGTGTGGCACTACCACCATGCTAAACGTGATAGATTTCGAACAGATCTAGCAACTCAAAACTGGGCATCCATGAGGCACTGTGAGCCATCTACAGTAGCAGAATTGCATTCAACCACAGTCTGTAATCTCATGGCCCTGCATATCCCTCACTCTACCAATATCATCAAGCCAGGGGATCAATCCTGGTTCAATGAAGAGTGCAGGAGGGCATGCCAGGAGCAGCTCCAGGCATACCTAAAAACGAGATGGCTTCACCTGGTGAAGCAAAAACACAGGACTACTGGCATACCAAACAGCAGTAGTAGCATAGGCCTCGCTAAGCGATTCCACAACCAATGGATCAGATCTAAGCTCTGCAGTCTGGCCACATCTAGTTGTGAATAGTGGTGGACAATTAAACAGCAGGAGGAGGAGGTTCCACAAATACCTCCATCCTCAATGATGGGGGATCCCTGCACATCAGTGCAAAAGACAACGCTGAAACAACCTGCATCCATCTTCAGCCAGAAGTGCTGGGTGGATCATCTATCTCAGCCTCATCCTGAGGTCCCCAGAATCACAGGTGGCAGTCTTCAGCCAGTTCATTTCATCCCATGTGATACCAAGGAATTGCTGAAGGCACTGGATATTGCAAAGGCTATGGGCCCAGACAATATCCTGGCAATAGTACCGAAGACATGTATACCAAAGCTAACCATGCCCCTAGCCTAACTGTTCCAGTACAGCTACAACACTGGCACCTAGCCAGCAATGTGGAAAATTGTCCAGTATATGCCCTGTCCACAAAAAAGCAGGACACATCCAACCTGGCCAATTACCGCCCCATCAGTCTACTCTTCATCATCAGCAATTTGATGGAAGGGGTCCTTGACAGTGTAACAAGCGACACTCAATGACGCTTAGTTTCTGTTCTGCCAGGGCCACTCAGATCTGACCTCGGGACAGAGCTTCAGGCTTCCTCCACTGAGAGATTGGCGACTCTCATGGAGAGGGGCTTTGATCGGATTGAGACTCTTCTGATTGGGTTACGCTCTGACCTGCAAGCCCTCACAGCGGTAATGGCCACGGGTGGTCATTCTCAATGTGGGAGATGTTCTGGGCACCAAGTTTCGGCTCTCGGTGCCCATGCATCTGCGGTGAGCAGGGAGGTCCAATGTGACCTCACGTTGGTGCAGCAGCTGCCTGTTGTCGCTACAAGCTCCTCTCAGGGTGCTCCGGATGAGGGCAGCAGCTCCTCTGCCACTCTGCCAGTGACCATTGTATCCGTTGAGGCTGCAACAACTGGAGAGGTGCCAGTTCTGGAACTGGCCACTCCCTCCCAGGTGGGGCCAGCACAGGGTCCACGGGCCAGAGGATGGCCACCAAGGTCATCGAGGCTAACAGGACAGCAGAGTCAGCAGGCTGTCTCACAAGCCACTCAAAGCGATGGGGCGGCACCTAGATGTAGCACCCGCAAACGTAAGCATAAAGCACGTTAGGCACTCCACAGGTTTGTCACTGGTGATTTTGTGTTGGCCTTAGATTAGGGAACAAATAGTTATGTTTGTAAGAGAGACGTTTCTCTTTGATGTTGGACAGAATAAAGTCCAGTTTTCTGACCATGGCTGAAGGTGATTCCTTTGTGCTGCATTTGTATGTTTCATAGACATCTCGAGTGTTTGAGTGGACATTGATGTTTCTGCGCTAAGCCCTTAGTTACAGCTGATGAGGTGGAAGATGTAGCACCTAAGTGCCACGTGTGGAAGCACCAGGCAATGCTGGTCCTGCTGATCCATGTGTGCGGAGCTCGCTGAAGGTTCGCTGGATTAAATTGTCCCGGGTGTCTCTGCCTCCTTGGTGTAGTAGCGGGTCGGCGTGCTGCCCCTCATCATTGCCCTGTGCTTCCTCATCCTCTGAGCCACTGCTGGATTCATCATGTGCAGCCTCATCCACTGCATCAAGGTCTTCATCATCAACTGCATCCCCCCTTTCCAGCACAAGATTGTGCAGAGCATAGCATGCTACCACTATCAGAGAGACGCGACCTGGGGGGTACTGGAGTGCGCCCCCTGAGCGGTCCAGGCAACGGAAGCACATCTTGAGAAGACCAATGGCTCTCTCCACCACAGCCCTTGTGGTGCCCTGGCTCCTATTGTAGCGCTGCTCAGCTTCTGTTCTTGGATGGCGTAGTGGCGTCATGAGCCACCTTCTGAGGGGGTAGCCCTTGTCACCCACCAACCAATCATCCAGCCGAGCCAGAGCACCTGGGAGTGTCTGAGGATGCAGGCATCTTGGGAGCTGTCTGGGTACCTTGCACAAACTTGCAGAATCTGCATCCTGTGATCACAAACTATCTACACGTTCATGGAGTGGAAGCCCTTCCTGTTGATGAAGGCACCGGGCTCACCTGCTGCTGCCTTGATGGCCACATGTGTACAGTCTATTGCACCCTGGAAGCGGGGGAAGCCAGTAATGGCCACGAAGCCTCTGGCCCACTGTGTCTGACTTGCCTGATCACAGCAGAAGTGGATGAAGGTCAATGCCCATCTGAACAGAGCGTCTGTAACCTGCTTCACACAAGTGTGGACAGCTGATTGGGAGACACCGCAAAGATCACCCACGGAGCCCTGGAAGGAGCCAGATGCATAGAAGTGGAGGGCAACTGTGACTTTCAGAGTGGCCGGCATGGTGTGTCTACCCACACAGTTAGGGGAGATCTCAGGGCCAATCATCTGACAGACATAGTTGACTGTCTCTCTTGAGAGACGGAGCCTCCTTTGGCACTGCACCTCAGTCATATTGAGGTAACTGCTTCGCCGCCTGTATACCCTAGCAGCAGGATAGTGGCATCTTCTGCAGCCCTTTCCACCTTGGACAACCTCTTGGCCCTGCGCCCCTTGTGTCTACACCTGGCCTCCCAAAGGTGGCTCCCCTGGAGGCTGATTGTCCACTCCTGGCCTCCTCCATATTCTATCCCTCCCTTCCTCCTCAGGGGAGCTGCCTCCACTGGAGATGTCAGAACCCATACCCCCAGGCTAAATGCAGGCCTCCGGGAATCTGCAGGTCCGAGAAAGATTACTGTCTGCAGACTGCTGAGCTGAAGCTTCAAAGCACACAAAAAGCTCTTGGAAATCGATGTGAACTGCTAACAATCACACAGGCAAGTTCAAAACACTCTCTGCATTAAATACATCAGGAAAAACATGAACAACCCCTCTGAGTCCACATATCCCGCACCCGCACGTCAGCCAGAAAATTCTGCCCGTGAAGTATTGCTTCAAGAAAACAACTCATCACACCTTCTCAAGGGTAATTAGCGATGGGCAATAAATGCTGGCCTAACCAGCGATGCCCACATCCCGTGAATGAATAAAAAAAAGTTGGGATTGTATACATATATGGGTGATGTAGCTTGCAGACACAAAATGTGGAAGTCAAGATTTATTGCTTCAGTTCAGTTGTGATCACCGACTTGAATTTCAGGCATCCCCCACAAATTTCCACCCCACATCCAGATTCCCCAAAGCCTGTCCACTATCTACAAGGCACAAGCCAGGAGTGTGATGATTCAGAAGCTGTCTTCAAATAAATATCAGGACCATGATATTACTTTGTTTTTCAATAATGATAAACATTTCGGGTAATTTCTACTTGCCATGTTTGAGATAATCGCCAATCTTGGATCATTATTTCTCAGCTATTAACGTTTAGTTCAGGCTGCTTCTCCATGGAGCTGGAAAAGTATTATTTCAGACAGGTTACTTGGCATCTCAAAGGACACAAAGCATACTCACGCTCAAAGAGATACCTCTTTATTCAAGAACGCTGTTGGGAGCAGATTGTTGGCACCTGAACAGAAAATGCTGAACACTTCAACTTCAGTTCAGAGCCTTTACATATTCAATAATAATGTTTAGTTTTAAATCTAAGTGTTTAGTTTGAAAGCACAGAAAGGAAAGGTATTTTTGAACCAAAAAGGATATGACAAATACCCATTTTCTGTCTCGGTGGAATCAATGGAGATTATGTTGTGTCTGATGTCTCCTGTTTATTCAGATACTAAAATCCATTGATGACCTGTCCAATGGAAACAGAGAAATTACTTAAATATTCCCTTACAATATCCATTGCATACATTCATCACAGGTTCTTCATGCAAGGATCAAGAGTGCTACATTTTTATATTCAAACCAAACAACTTAAAATCAATTACCAAATTATATCTTTATTTGTTTTACTAACTTCCCTCTGGAGTGAATATTAATCATGATTATTTTTGTAAGATGTGGGAAGGACTGTTTTATATTTCTACAGAAAACAATTAACTAATATCTCTTTGTGTTTTGGGGTTAAGGAATAAACTGGGCAGACACACATTATTTTGAACATAATTTTTCCTCACAACAAATAGGTTGTTCTTTGGGCTTGTTGCTTCAAAATAAATTCTTAATCCATGGACAAACTTTTACATTTCTCATAGACAATGATTTTTTTGTTAAAAATATATTTATTAGCATAAAGTACGCACATTTTGATCAGTTATATGGTTTCTCCTTTTCTCAATTTACTGTTCCACTTTGTGGAATCTTGCATACACTCAACGGACACTTAATACTTCTCTTCCAATTTTAATTTTCATTTGAGAGAGAGATGGAGAGATCTATAATAAGTGGCTGAATCAATATCATTAGCTTTACATTATCACCAAAAGTCAAAATTGCCCCAGTAGGTCCTTATCAGCTCCAGTCTTTGTCCCATACAATCCTCCAGCTCCTGCAGCATAATAAAGTATGGATGTCACTGATAAACAAAAATAAAGTAGTAGGGGCCACATTTTCAGGTTAGAATTGGGAATCATGAGTTGGGTCATGATGTTGCGTTCCCATCCCGTGTATAAACCCACACAAATATGTTATTCTCCCCAGCGAGCCAGAGGAGTGCTGGAATAGGAACTGCCACCTCCTGAAGTAGGCTTGAGCTAGGAATGGAGGCAAGCAAATGCCAAGGTGGGAAAGTTAAAAGGCCTCCCTCTGTTCGATGGTATATCAGCCCAGTTCTATTCATGACTATTATGTCCCCTGGCCCTCAACACTCATCCTCCTCACCCCCACCCATCTCCAAACCCCCTCCATTCCCCACATGCATTCTCCATACACCTATTCCCCATACCCTTTCCATACATCCAAGTCCCTCCATTACCTCATGCATCATTCAATCTCTTTCCATGCCCCAATTCCCTGATATACACCCTAATATCTCCCATAACCTCTCTAAGCACCTCATGTGGCCCCCATGCCACCACCAACCCCCCACCTCACCACCCCCCCCTCCTCCCGCCTCCGCATCCTCCATACCCACCAGTATCCCCTATGGAAAAAACTCATTAGCCCTATAATAATACTTGGAAGTCTGTAAAATGCTCATGAAACCATCATATTAAACAATTAACCATTGAGATATAACTTAAAGTGATTGTTCCTCTTGGGAGATCTAAGAACTGTCAATCAAACACACAAACATTCAAACTCCACTTGAAAAAAATCCTCTGGAGTGTTCATAAATCTGTCAAAATAAACAAGCAGCCATTCACAATCAACTTCAAAGAAACATTATTGTATTAACTGATCATAAAACTGTCAATCAAACAAATATCACACCTCATTGCCAGCTGTGATAACCAACTCTGCTGAGATAACTATATTAGCGGAGATGTGAACTTATTCAAGCACTTATAATGAGATTCCACTGTTCAGCTGTGAAAACAAACCCTCTAGAGCTAAATATAATAGAGCCTTTGAAGTTGACTAAACAGATGGCTAGCTGCCTGGCCAGTTTTTTTTCAAAGGCTCAACAGATCAAAAAAAGTCAGGAATCTATTTGTTTTTCTTTCAAAGGCTCAACAGAAGTTTGGAATTTAATTCAATGTAAAGATCAAGCCACAGAGTCAAGGTAACATATTAATATTTGATTTTCAGCACTGTTGAATACATAAGAGCCCTTTTGCCAATAGGGAATGTATTCTAATACATCTGAACACTTACACAATGCTGCTAAATTTAATGGTCACTTACTTTTTAAGGTAAGATCAATCACTTTAATAAAAATATCCTTAACTTATCATACAGCATCCGGTTATGACATCTGAATTTGGCAACATCTTTTAAACTTACCTGTCAAAAGGTTCCCGACTCCACAACAGCTTTCCCCAAGGCTCACAAACTGACTGACCTTACGTGTTTCACATAGGCTTCTGGAGCTCACCCGCCTCACTGATGACCCCAAATTCATGAGACATTCAAAATTGAGGCAGGCATTTAAAAAGCTGAACCCAACGTCACTTTGAGTGCACATAATGTCTACCCTACAGCTGATGTTACCATAACAAAGATCCTTAGCTGTGGCCTCCTGCCACAATAATCCCCACTTACCACTTCCTGGGAATTCCACTCTATCTCTCAAGATGCCATGATTTCCCACGGTCAAAATGGCGGCTAGTGGGAATCAGCTGGGAAATTTAAATTTATGGTCCCTCCTACCTCCATTAACAGTTGCCCAATATGGATTTGCTCAGCATTCAGACAGCAAAATCCAGCCCCAGAAGTCCAAAATAAAATGGGAACAGCCTACAGGAAATGACAAAGAGAAATCTGGGTTGTAGCACAAAAAATTCACACTATCAACACAATGTGATGTGGTTAAAGACAGATAGGATCTTGAGATGTGCATCTTGAGAGGTAGAGTAGAATTCCCCAGAAGTGGTAAGTGGAAATTTGGTGGCAGGAGGCCACAGTTAAGGATCTTTGTTATGGTAACATCACTTATAGGGTAGATATTCTGGTTTCTGACTACGTTTGTTCTTTTACACTTTCTTCTTAAGTGTGACACATAAATTTAGATATGTATTTGAAGTACCATTTTATATTTAGGTAAAGGAATAGTTCTGCATATAATGACTGAAAACTTCTGGCAATATAGGTTGAACTGAAGAATAAGAAAGAGCAATCACATTGCTGGGATGTATATTATAGACTCCCAAACAGCCATTGAGAGGTTGAAAAGTATGTTTGTAGGAAAATTGCTGAGAAGTGCAGAAGCAATTGAGTAGTAATAGTAGGAGATTTAAACTAGCCTAGTATTAGCTGGGATAAAACTGATGCAAAAGATAAGGGCGCAAAATTCTTGAAACACATTCAGGATAACTTTTTTAGCCAATACATAGGGAGCCCAAAAAGATGGAGGAGTAGAAATAGAAAATGCCTGGCAGCATCTGTGGAATGAGAAAGAGGTCAATAAATTTCCTAATGTTGCGGTCCTGCCTGCCTGCCAGCAGGATTTTCATTGGGGTGAGATGGGGATGGACTGGAGATGAACCTGCTGCTTCCCACGCCAGCACAAAGGCACAATCAGTGGCCTGAATGGAGGCAAATAGAGGCAGACCAACTACATCTTGGGTCCTATTAAATGGCTGCTGCCATTATACCATCTTGTGCCACAAGAAAAAGAAGACGGTCTCCAGTGAAATTTATTGTTATGGCTGCAACTGCTTGTTGAATTACGACTGGTGAGTACTTCACAGGATCACAGAATAACTGTTACAATGCAGAAGGAGGCTATTTGGCCCTCTGTGTCTGCACTTGCTCTCAAAATGAGTAATTCACTTTGTGTCATTCCCCCACCTCCTCCCCATTACCCTGCACATTTGCCTTTTCATATAACAGTCTAACTCACTGTTGAAGGTTCGATTGAACCTGCCTCCACCACACTCTCAGACATTGCATCCCAGATCTTAACCACTTGCTGCATGAGAAAGTTTTTTCTCATATCAGTTTTTGCTTCTTTTGCCAATTACTCAAAATCTGTGCCTTCTCATTCGCGATCTTTTCATGAGTGGGAACAGCTTCTCCCTATCTACTCTGTCCAGACCCCTCATGATTTTGAATACCTATATCAAATCTCTTCTCAGCCTTCTATTCCCCAAGGAAAAGAGTCCTCACTTCTCCAGTCTATCTTCAAAACTGAAGCTCCTCATCCCTGGAACCATTGTCATTAATCTTTTCTGCACTTTCTCCAAAGCTTTTACATCCTCCCTAAAGTGTGACGCCCAGAACTGGGCACGATACTCCAGCTGAGGCTGAACTAGTGTCTTATGTAAGTTCAATATAACCTCCTTGCTCTTATATTCTATGCCCATATTAATAAAACATAGGATACTGTATGCTTTGTTAACTACAGGCACTAACAGATTTGTGTTTTCTCTTGCAATGCAAGAGAAGAAAGTGAAAAATACGAAGGAAAGGGAGAGAACTGGATGTGGACCACCATTCACAACCCAGCTCACAGATGCAGAGGAGGAAGTCCCAATTGTGCTAAGTGGCACCTCTGTGCCCTTTTGAACAGGAGATGTAGAGAGAGGGAGCTCGCAGATAGTTGGTGACAGTTTCAAATATCTCGGACACATGTATGCTAACTTATTATCATCAATCTCCCTAAAATGAGCAGACTGGGTATGGTGATGGTAAAAAATGTATCTTTGCCACAACTAATTCATACTCCTTTCTTTTGTCTTCCAGTAAAAAAAAGTGTCACAGCACAAGCAGGAGGATATCTCCTCAGAAGACCTCATTCTTTCTGAGGGTGCACCGTCACAGGACATACAGCCATACACCAGCACAAATATTCGTACTTTTCTGATTCCACTTAAACTGTTAGTTGGGTTTTCACCTGATAATTCACACCTCATAAGTGAACATGAGGAGACATTGGGGGCAATGCCTCCTCATATTGGGATTCTGCATCGGGGTGTAACGTTTTCAAAGCTCTATTCAGCTGGACACAGGTCTGAACCCTGGGAGCTCTCATTGAGAAGGAGGATAATAGAGGTGCATTATCACCTAGGCCAGGTACTGACAGACTAGCCACACACACTCTCCACCACAGCAAAGTGGATGGAGCCTTCTAACTCAGCCATTAGGGCATTGGTGAAACAGAGAATCATGAGAATGTCTGTTGTGGAGAGAGTAGTCACCCTCATGAAGCTTCAAGCATGGTTCTCAAATGAGTTCATGTAGCTCGTGACCAGGGCAATGAAGACTATGGATGCCAATTTGTTTGCCGCCTTAAAACAGGATGACAGACACTTGATCCATGGCTTTACATTTGTGATATTTTTCTATGTGATTCAAAACTAGCTTTTTGATATTATGATATCTCTGGCATCCAGGTCAGCAATATACATGGGTGACCTGGTGATGGGTACCCAATCCATATACCATTCCTCCACAACCACCAATATTCAGCTAATCCAAAGATGGGTGATAAGAACATTTGTCATGTTTAGCAAGAGGCCTAATGATTCATGAGTTCAAATCTCACCAAAGTAGCTGTGGAATTTAAATTCTAATTCAATAAAATCTGGAATACAAAGCTAGCATCAGTAATAGTGATTGTGATACTACCAGATTGTTGTAAAAAATCCATCTGGTTTACAAATACCCTTTAGCCAGAAAATCTTGTGTCCTTACCTGGTCTGGTTTATATTTAACTCTGGACCCACAGCAATGTGGTCAACTCTTAACTATCATCTGAAATAGCCAAGCAAGCTACTTGGTTATATTTCAGAAGCTGATTCGCCACCACCTTCCCAAGGGAAACTAGGGATGGGCAATAAATGCTGGCCTTATCAGCATCGTCCACACCCCTGTGAATGAATAAAAATAAACACTTGCATGGAAGTCATTTTGTGATTGCACTCCAGCTGTGCAGTGATGGAGGTAGTTTGTAAAAATAACTCCTGGTTGCTAGGGGTTGTTTGTATTGTTGAGGGGAGATGGTGGCATAGTGGAAATGCTGCTAGACTAGTAATCCAGAGGCCCAGTTTAATGCTCTGGGGATATGAATTCAAATCACACCATGGCAGTTGGTGGAACTTAAATAATGGATGGTGACCATGAAACTGCAATCAATTGTTGGTTCACTAATGCCGTTTAGGGAAGGAAATCTGCCATGCTTACCCAGTTTGGCCGACATGTGACTCCAGACCCATAGGAATGTGGTTGACTCTGAAATGGCCTAGGAAGCCACTCAGTTCAAGGGCAATTCTGCTGGCTTTGCCAGTGATGGCCACATCCCATTAAAAAATGAATTTAAAAAATTGAGTCTTTCCCTCTACCTTGTGGGAATCCAGTCAGAGAGGGAATCCAAATCCCCATTCATTCTGGCTATTATCATCATGGGAGGGGCCAAGGGGAAGGGAATAAGGTAAGTTCGGAATCCCATCCGGGCCATCCTAGGCCTCAGCGTAATGTGGGAGGGAGTGGACATGACGCATGGGCCACAACATCATTTACATGTTGGGACCTGATTGTATAATTCATTTTGATTTTCATTTTTAATAGTGAATGTGCAAATCACACAAAGTACTGGAAAAGCTAACTTTTCCTGGCAACAAGCAGGATCAGGGACAGGCCCAGATAAGTTTGTGTTTTGAAAAGTTTCCTTCTGGGTCAAATAAAACCATATTTTAGAAGGTAAACTGTGATGGACTGTAAAACATCAAACAGTCCTGCCTACAGTAGGTAATTTCTCCAAATCAGGCTTTCCTTTCCACAAGTAGATACAGTGGAGGCATGTAAGTGTCTACCTGAGCACTGAGTTTAGGACCACATTATTTTGTCTGTCTAGCTTATATGATTCTGTTACAGTGGTCAGTTTCAAAATGCCACGACAGTGATTTTGATAAAGTTTAAACAATGATTCTTTATCATGCTGGCTGGAGCATGCCGAACCATCAAAGCATTTAGTTTATGACTTTAATCGAGGCTCAAAATTTCAGTGATGTTCCGAGAACATGTCATAGAAATGGTATCATCAAGAACTCCTTTAGGACAAAAACAATATTAAACTTTATTACAAAATAAAGCCCTGCCTCAGACATAAATAACCCATTGAGGAATAACTTTACAGGTTCTGTGTTGACTAGTGCCAGTCTGTGACCCATCAGTGTTATTCAGTAACAGCCTTTCAGTAGCGGATCAAACTAATGTTAGTTCAGTAAATTCGCAATCTCTATTAATTTTGATAGGGTGAATGAAGCTATTATTGATTGTTAATAATGCTGCTTGCCTTCCGTGAGGCAGCAACATGTCAAAGTTTTCAGTAAAATCAGGGTCAACATTTCACAAAGTTACATTGTGGCATCTTAAAGAACACTCTGTTAAGCATTCAGTGTTTTTATCAGTCTGATTTAGAGGTGGTCAACAGCCTCAGGGCATAGCAAAATGCCATGCAATGGGTGACATTAAGGCAATCATTTTGAAAACTCCATTGTTCCTAAAAATAGAAAATATGTCTGGCTTGCGGCAGCAGGACTCTGTAAATAACTGCTAAAGCAATACTGCAACTAAAATTCTAAACCATTAAACTGCGTCCGTAAATCAATGGTGTCATACGCATGAGCAAAGTCAAACTACCTCCATTCGGAACTCAGTTATATCACTAACCTACCTCACATTGATAGCTTGCCACTTCCAGCTGTGTCTTTGTATTTGCTGACATTTTCCACTTTTGAACATTGTAGTAGGTCAGACTTGCCCTAATGTCAGGCTGCATTCTCAACAGAACCCCGTAGAAGGTGTCGCAGGGGGTGACTAATGGCTTGACCTTTTGCTGAATTGGATTTTAGAAAAAAAATTATGTTTAATCCACCTTCTAATATTTCTGACTAAGCCAGTAATAAAAGTTCCTGTAGAGGAAAAAAATGTGCATGTTCATCATATTGTAATACTGAGTCAATGTCAGTCACAAGTTATTATTTTGCAGTCAATCATAATCTTGAAGACATCCATCAGATTATTCTTTAAGCTTCTTGAAGTTAGTAAAAAATTAAGCCCCAACTTTCTAAGTCTCTCTCCTTAATTGCAATTCCTCATCCTTGCCTGAGACTGCCTGTCGAATGTGGAATGCTGCGGCATAAGGACACACCCTAGGAGCAAGTAAGTTTTGTGGTGGTGGGAGATCACTGGGAGGGGGGGAGAGGAATAGAGCCTGATTGATGGGCTGGTGATTGCGGGAGGGTTCGTAAAGTGTGGTTGGTGGGTTGGTAATTCTGGTATAGTAGATAGACCATGGCCAGAATTTTACGTTTGGTGTGTGGGCACGTGCCCGACGTCATCGCGCACTCGCATGATACTTCATTCAATGGGCGTGAGCCAGAGTCGGCAGCACGCCCGCCGATAATTGAAAGGCCTATTAAGGCCATTAATGAGCTCATTGCATTGAAATTTACGCTGCCCGTCCAACCTGGCAGGCAGGCAAAAAGGCCAAGTGGCCTTTACATTTTTTAGGAAACCTCATCCACAAGTGGGATGAGGTTTCCTAAAGCTAATACAAGTTAAATAAAAACATTATTTTGAAACTAAAAACATGACCCATCTCATGTGATACAGTCACATGAGGGGGCATGTTTCATTAAGTTTTTAATGCCTTTATTTATTTTTTAAAAAGCGCTTCAATCTCCCTGAGGCAGCTCTGTGCCTCAGGGAGATTGAAGTGCTCTTCCGTGCGCATGCGCAAACTGCGCGCCTGGCCCGCTCTCCCTCCTCCCCCCGCCTGCACAGATAGTTCAGCGCTATTGCCCGCGATCCACGCAGGGCGTGCCTTAATTGGCCCGCCCGCGTGAAATCACGGTGCGGAGCCGATTACGGGTGGCGGGCGGCTCCCCAACCACCCCCACCCTTTTCCTGTCAAGCCCACCCAATGAGGGAAAGTTTCAGACCATATTTGGGGGGAGTCAGTGATTGAGGTGAGGGATAATGACAGATTACAGAGGGAGATTGTAGATGGGCCAAGCGTTGGGGACGGTGTTCACAGGGTAAACTTGATGGGTCTAGCTGAAACATTCCTGCTTCTCCTGGTCTAAATGCAGTGTAATAAGACATTTGCCTAATTATCTGATAAATCCAGCTCTCCTCATCTCCTTTTATCTGTTATGTTTTGCAAAGCTCAGTAAACTCAGTTAACCGCAGTTAAAAACAGAAACATGGTTAAAAATGTACTCACATGGTGTCTTTGAATTGTTTCAATAACCATCCAGCCTCCTAAGAGCAGACTGGTCATGTATTCCAGGGATACATCAGTGTGCCTTGCTGCCTGGGAATCATCAGTAGTACTTTAGAGTACTTTTCACTTACTGGTTCAGGTATTGGATACTGTGTCTGCCATTAAGGATTGACCAGGTTCTAGTCTTCAATTGTCAGACATTCCTAGCACCCAAAGGAGGAAAGTTCGTTCACACAATGTATTGCTTAGAGAAAGTCATTTAAAAAATGCAGTTGTTTTATGTCAGACATAATTTCAGTGACAGTGCACAGAAGTTTTAAACACCAACTTGATTATGAATACAGAATTCACAATATAAATTATATCATACGGTCACATTGATCAAAGATAGTAGCTCAAAAATCTACCTTGCTACTTTAAAAAAGTGCATTAAAACTGGAAACCAATTTTGTTTAACCTTCTTGATATTAAATGATTATACAGGGAATAATGCAGCACATATACAATCCAATCTATCTTAAGAATTTAATCAGGACTCTTACTGACAAAGCACTTTTCTTTATAATAAACGTTTATTAACAAGAATACAATTAAAAATTGATGCATTGTAAAAAAAAAATACATAGCCCTCCTATTTAACTCCTTCTATTATGTTAACCTAGTAATCTTTTAGTTTCAATATTAAAGTAAACTAGTATTACCTTTCAAACTTTATTAATTTTTCTTCAGAATTCTTTTGGGATAAAGGAAGATTACTACAGGGAAAATTATTGATTCTAGAGCAAAATTTGAGATGAAGTATAATTTGTTTCAACTTAAGATGAAAGATGATCAAACAGGCAATCACAATTTTGACGCCCCCACATGCAGTTCCATCTAAGCTGTCTCCCAGGTTTATGTAGCCGCCCAACTTTGATACCCAATTTGCCATCAAGCTGCCTCAGAACAGACAGCAGGGGACCGTTCTTTGGTCCAATTTAATTAAGACCCAATTTTGATCAGACCTAACCGCGACTTGTTCCAGTGCAGGGATTGTTCCATGTTCTCAGGCTACAGTGATGCCATTTCTACCCAAGACTGCTCCCAATGGTTGAGGGGAGATTTATGACAGGAATCCGGTGAATCATTTTTACAGAGAAGGTTGTGAAACTGTGGAACACAGTACTGGAGTTAACCAAAACAAGTACCATGGCAAACCTTAAGAATGGGTTAACGAGCTGGTTTAAAGAAAGGCAGATAAAGGAATATAGCAGCAGGCCAGATACATGGATCTAGGCCTACTACTGTCTCTGTCTTAGCAGCCTCTGTCTTTTGAGATGCTGGTTTATGCCGTGGTGGTCAATTCTGTGTTAAACCTCACCTGGTATGGCTCAAGAGGTCCACTCTAGCATGGCAGCCTCTGCCACACTGGCTGCAGAGAAAGACAGTGGGCTGAGAAGGTGCAGGGTTTGTCAGCCTCTCTTTTTTCTAGATCCGTTTCTTGATCTGCTGAGCTTTCCATTCCTCCTTGTCTCTTCCAATTCCTCTCCAAACAGTCAGCCCCCAGAGTTCACAGCCATCAGCGACTGTCTCCCTGTTGTCAGTCAACTTCATCTTCAAGGGGAGAATTTTCTCCCCATTTTATGTGAGCCAACCAATTAAGGCCTGCCCAGCGTGACACACACCCAGAATCGCTGAGCGCTCCCTGTGTGGGTGGAAGGAGGAGGCTGAGTCGGGCCTGTGCTCCTTCGCGCATGCGTGCGAAAGAGCGCAGAAATCTCCCTGGGGCACGGAGTTTAATTTCAATATGAAAAAATTAAATAAAGAAGAAAAATAAATTTTGGACATGTCCCCTCATGTGACAGTGTCACATGAGCTGGGACGTGTCAATGAATTTTAATTAAAAAATTCATTAGATCCGGCCCATGGGTGAGGTTTCATGATAAAAGCAAAGGCCGCCTGGGCTCTGTTAATTCTTTTAATTCATTTTTAAATGGCCTTAATAGGCCTTTGACAGTTCGGCAGGCGCGCAGCTGACTCTGGTGCACACCCGCTAAACTGAAGATTGGAATAACGCAAGGTGACGTGGGGATGCACGCCCGACATCACTGCGCATTATGTCACGAGTCAGAGAGCAGGGCCCGCCCCCGCACGCCCACCTGAAGATTCAGGCCCATTTCTCTTTTGCACTATTGATGTGAAAGATAACCAGCAACATGGTCCGGTTAGCCTGGCGGCCTGTTTCTGTGTTGCTATTTCTACTCAATTCAATGGGCAGAATCTTCTGTTCGGCGAGTGGGGGCGGGGCCCACTCATCGACACGTAAAATGACGCAGTGTGATGTTGGGCATGTGTCCCGACATCACTCCGCGTTTAGATTTTCAGATCGGCGACTCGGCTGTGCGCCCGCCGACCTGCCAATGGCCTATTAAGGCCACTAAAAAACTAATTGAAACCATTAATGGACCTGCCTGTCCAACCTTAAGTTTGGCGGGCAGGCCGGGAGACCTAGCAGGCTTCAGAAAAAGCATGAAACCTCATCGCAGGCAGGGTGATGTTTCATGAGTGATTAAAAAATCTCAGAATATTTCAAAATAAAAGTTATGGACACGTCCCAACTCATGTGACAGTGCCACATGAGGAGACATGGCAGCGAAATTTTTCTCTCATCTTTATTTGAAGTTTCAAATCTGAGCCGATCTCCCTGAGGCAGCACTTTGCCTCAGGGAGATCTGTGCGCACTTTCGCACGCATGCGAGAAAGTGCGCACTCCTGGCTCAGGGAATCCACCCCGTTTGCACAGGGGGCGCTTTCTGGTGGGCAACACGCTGGGTAGGACTTAACTGTCCTGCCCATGGAAAATGGCGGCTAATGCCCGACTGGGGGTGCCGATCAGGAACCCGCCCACCTGTGCCCACTACCGTACATCCACCCCCACCGACGGGGGGGAAAATGTTGCCTAATACTTATTAAGTTTTTAAATAGCTATTGGGCAGAATTTTTCCCCATCGGGGGGCAATTTTAAGAGCGGGCGCGTAGAGACGCGCCTCTGATGGGTGTGCCCAATCGGAGGTGCACCACCATATTACATGGGTGGGCCAGTTAAGGCCCGTCCAGCATGACATCCACACAGAAGCGCTATGCGCTTCCTGTGCGAGCGGGTGGGGATTCCCTGAGCATGCACACAAAAGAGCACACTTATCTCCCTGAGGCTAAGTGCTGCCTCAGGGAGATTGGCTCTACTGTAAAAAATCTGAAAAATGGAAGAAAAAAAAATTCCATCATCACTGTTACATGAGTTGGGACATGTCCATAACTTTTAAATACGTTTTCATTACAATTTTAAAAACCTACATGAAACCTCATCCCACCCATGGATGAGGTTTCATGCTTTTTCTAATGCCCGCCAGGGCTCCTGGCCTGACCACCAACCTTAAGATTGGATGGACAGGTCCATTAATTAGTTTAATGACTCTGCCAATGGCCTCAGTTGGCCATTGACAGGTCGGTGGGCGCACGGCTGATTCTGCTGAGCCCCCGCCTACCTGAAAATTGAAAAGGGGCGGGGTGACGTCAGGAGTTCCACCCGATGTCATCCAGCGTCACTTTACGCGTTGGCCCGCCTACTCACCGACTGGTAAATCCTGGCCATTGGATCCTTGAATCAATGCCCTCAATTTTTGAATTTTTGTCTCAGGAAGCACTGTCTTTTTATTCTTGTTTTATTTAATTCTGTATTTTAGCTTGAAATATATGAACAGAAGAAAATCAATAAACAATATTCATCAATTTTTGGCTTTATTTACCGAAAGAAATTGACCTTCGATCCTATTCCTCCTGCTAGGTTTCTCTATGCAGGAGAGAATAAACTGCAAAGCTATTAGACATGCATTGACTATAATACATAACATATTGAATCTTAAATGTAGGTATTCAGACTTGAATATTGAACGATTGTAGCTTAATGAATTGTCCTAAAGCCAGATACAATTTATGGCATGTTAAAGAGGTGAATTCCCTTCCATCTTCCATTACTGTGCATAGTCCATTGCTGTCAGTGATCGTACTGATTCTGTGTTTCCCTCAGGTATGTTCTTGTGGAATGCTGAGAATGAGTAACCAATACATCAATCAAGGAAGTGAATTATGTTTTGAAATTGTTAGCTGCCAAATATCTTGTCTTGATGTCAGGTGTAATATAGATTTTATGAGCCATATTTGAACACCCAAAAATGAGTTTCTGCTTTTTAAAAAATCAATTGAAAAAAATTATGATTCATTTTCACTGCAATAATAAATATTTTTTGTTTTAAAGGGAGTGTTGCTGGCACCTGAAGAACAGGCATGAGGAAG
Source organism: Cetorhinus maximus (assembly GCF_964194155.1). Taxonomy (NCBI): domain Eukaryota; kingdom Metazoa; phylum Chordata; class Chondrichthyes; order Lamniformes; family Cetorhinidae; genus Cetorhinus; species Cetorhinus maximus. The sequence continues at coordinate 54,653,766 of NC_135896.1, read as the reverse complement.
TTTCCAAGCCTGATGCTGCAAAGGAAATTAATTAAGATAAACAGCCCAAAGACACAATCCCTGAAACAACCTGAATTAATGTGGCATCTTTGCTATTATCAATTTAGCTGCCAGGCTCAATAACTCCGCTAAACAATTTTGCTTAAAGTTGTTATTTATTACATTTTCAAGCAACAAGTTTATTTTAAATCATAAAAAGTTCTCATCTGTAAGTTACAACACAGTTTACGTTATCTGAACGGTAAACTAGCTTGCTCAACTTAAATTTCTGTCATATGCTCCTTACATGCAAATTGATTAGATAGGTGTCACAAGAGATTTCCATCAACTACTCAATCAATTATTGAAATGAAATACATTGAACTTGGGATCAAACATCCTTTTGATCGCTTGATTAGAAATTGGGACCTGAGATTTTAATAGAGAATAACAATAGGAAAAAAAATCCAATCATTATCCCTAATAAATTGTTTGAAATTCTTTAAGGGTGCTGCAGGGTGTGTTAATGAGGGTAAGGCAGTGGAACAAATGAATTTGATAGTTAACTAAATGATAGCATTATGACAACATAACAGTAATTGCAAGGAAAATTGGATGCTAAAGTGAATAAACAAATCCATTGGAGTCTAAAGAAATAATAATCTTTAGAAAACATTATTGAGTCTATACTAAAAACAAAAAACAAAATATATGTACAAGACTAGAATAAAATTATACAGTTTATCTGTTTGGTTCCATAAAAAAGCACCTCTCAATGGGTCATTTCTCCCAATAGCTACTGATTCTTTCTTGATCTATTCACCTTCGCTGCTTGCTTGGGCAGTCCATTCTGCATATTCACAACCATCTTTGTTAGGGAGTGGAATCTATACTGGCAGTGCATCTTGCCTTTTCTAAACCTGAGGTTAAGTCTCTTGCTTTGAGATTTTATGGCAATCATGACTATATTATTGGGGTTCAACATATTTATTATCTTAAGAACCTTGAACATTATCTCCATCATAATTATTTGTAGACTCTTCAGTTTCTTCTCATAGCACGGATGCCTTAAGCAATGTTTCAGTACGCTTGTCCTTGCCGTGCTTCCTCCAATGCCTGGATATCCTTGTGGTAGTATGCTGAACAAAATTTAATACAATACTGTAGGTAAGGCCCTACAGGTGCCTAATAGAGATTTCTTACTGCCCACTTAGTGTGGTATATCCTCTGGCATACACCTTCTGGTTATCTTTTCTACTGCTATCAGGCACTGTTGTTGGTTTCAGTGAACAATATGCCAATGTACCCACACATAAGAATATAAGAACATAAGAAATAGAAGCATGAGTTGGCCATTCAGCCCGTCAAGCCTGCTCTGCCATTCAATGAGATCATGGGTGATCTTCTACTTCAGCACCATTTTCCTGCACTATCCCATATCCCTTGATGTTTTTAATAGGTAGAAATCCATCAATCTCAGTCTTGAACATACTCAATGACTGAGGCTCCACAGCCTTGTGGGAGAGAAAATTTCAAAGCTTCACCACCCTCTGAGTGAAGAGATACCTCCTCCTCTCAGTCCTAAATGGCCTACGCATTATTCTGAGACTGTATCCCATGGTTCTAGACCCCCTCAGCCAGGGGAAACATCCTTCCTGCATCTACACTATCGAGTCCTATAAGAATTTTGTATGTTTGAATGAGATCACCACTCATTCTCTAAACTCCAGAGAATGAAAGCCCAGTCTATTTCATCTTTCCTCACAGGACAATCTCTCCATACCAGGAATTAGTTTGGTGAACCTTCTATGCACTCCCTCTATGGAAAGCATCTCTTTCCTTAGGTAAAGAGACCAAACTGCACACAATACTTCAGGTGCGGTCTCACCAAGGCTCTATATAATTGCAGTAAGACATCTTTACTCCTATACTCAAATCCTTTTGTAATAGAGGCCAGCATACCATTTGCCTTCTTAATCACTTGCTGTACCTGCTTGAGAACTTTCAATGACTCGGAAACAAGGACACCCAAGTCCCTTTGGACATCAACACTTCCCAGCCTGTCGCCATTTAAGAAATATTCTATATTTCTGTTTTTCCTACCAAAGTGCATTACCTCATATTTCTTCACATTGTATTTCAACTGCCAATTTTTTGCCTACTCACTTAGCGTCTCCAAACTCCCTCGAAGCATCTTTGCATCCTCCTCACAACTCAAACTTCCACCTAGTTTTGTGTCATCTGCAAACTTGGAAATATTACATTTAGCCCCCACATCCAAATCATTGACATAGATTATGAATAGCTGGGGCCCAAGCACTGATCCTTGCAGTACTCCACTGGCCATAGCCTGCCAACCTGAAAATGACCCATTTATTTGTACTGTCTGCTTTCTGCCTGTTAAACCAGTTCTCAGTCCATGCCAATATATTCCCCCCAATTCCATGTGCTCTAATATTGTTTACTTAACCTCTCGTGTGGGACCTTATCAAAAACTTTCAAAAAATCTAGATATACCACATCCTCTGGTTCCCCCTTATCTATTCTGCTTGTTACATCTTGAAAAAGCTCCAACAGGTTTGTTAAATATAATTTCCCTTTCATAAATCCATGTTAACTGTCCAATCTTACCATTATTTTCTAAGTGTCCTGTTATCACACCCTTTATTACAGGTACTAGCATTTTCCCTACGATTCAACACATACCTTTTATGTTATGTCCAGTAGTCTTGTGCTACTTAATTTATTCCTACCATTTATTTTCCTTCCATAGTCCAATTATCTTGCATTTAATTTGCCACTCATCAACCTATCTTCCCATCTAGACACATCCACTGTTTCTTTACTTGTCCCATTACCACTCCATTTGGTTTTGCAGCATGAACCATTTTATCATTTAATTTCTCCTGCCTTCCACTCTATCAGAGGCTCCCCTTTTGTTCTTAATCCACCCTTCCCCATACCCCTAACACTTGCTTGAAACCTATTGCATCTCTAAATTTTCCCATTTCCGATGAATGGTCACTTACCTGAACATTAAGTCTGTTTCTCTGTTCACAGGTGCTGTCAGACCTGCTGAGTATTTCCAGTATTTTCTGTTTTTCTTTCCGATATCAGGCACCTGCGCCATTTTGCTTCGGTATTGATAGATAGCTATTAGATAAGGGTATTAAGGGGTTAAGCAACCGGAGGAGTTCAATGGAGTTAAGATACAGATCAGCCATGTTCTGATCAGGCTGAATGGCCTACTCCTATTTCTATGAATACTTACATCCTTAGAAGTTTTAAATATTTTTTAAAATACTTCTGAGAAATTCAAATCTAATTAGAAGGTGCTGTAAGGTTTGTGGCTGTGACCCTTCAGGATCTGTTGTGTGGTAGAAATATATTTTCTAATAGGTTTTATGACAGATTAATAAATAGATTATCTATCATTGATCACTCAGAACTGGTCATAACACAAATGCAGATTGAAGAGATACATCTGTCTACATTGCACAGCATTTGATAACCATCTACTGTGGGGCAGGAAGATTGTCATCCTGACACATTTTCCAGTTTATCCATCATGAGTATGCCATCATTGTTTTTACTACTCAGTTATGCAACAGCAGAGCTAGCTGTGAATGCCGTTCATAGATAATGCCACGCTAAAGGCTTTGTATCACTTATTTCTTTCCAGGAAATTTAATGAGCCACGTTTCCACTATTCATTAGCAGTCCTGGCTTTTAAGTTCTGTAAACAAACCTTTCAGAAAGTCAGAAAAAAAAGCTTCTCTGGGGAATAAGCAGTTGGAAAAGCTCATAAAAAGCTGTTTCCATAAAAACAAGAAACTATCGCTGCATCTACCGCATAACTTCCCAGGATATTTCATTCAATTTCATCTTTCTCATAATATTAGAAAGTGGGCATTTTTTCAGCTGCATTTTGATTGTTGCTCTTGAAAAATGTGAGTGTTTAGAAAGCAAAGGAACATAAAATGTATCAATGCCTTTGAGGACTTGTCTTTCTCTAGGTTCCTGTGTTCTGTGATTATCCTGGCTTTGGAGACATCTGCTTGTTTTGCTTGTGATCATTTATGTAAAACCTCTTTGAACTGTAAACCCCCAAGAATAACAAGTCGATTGATAACTAAGTTATGTGATGATTAGTTGGGCCTGGGAAGTGTCAGTAATAAAATAAGCTTGCAAAAGAACACAATTACATTTAAGGGTGGACAGCCATGATGCTAATCATGGAGTAGGAGGCAGTCCAAGTGTGGAGAAGGAGAAGTGATAAGAGATTCAATAATCAAGTGGATAGATAGTGTCCTCTGCAATCACAACTGAGAGTAAAAAAAGAGTGGGCTGACGACCTTGTGCAACGCTGAAGGATATCTTGGAACAACGGGAGAGGCATTTGGAAAGGGAGGGATTCATAGGGTAGGATTTTCCCTTCGTCGGGCAGGCATTGCGGGCAGCTACGGAACCTACTGCCTTCTGAGATTGGGCCCCGACCGCGATTTCACGCTGGCTGGTGAATTAACAATCAGCCAGCGTGAAACACGCGCTGAGAACCTCAGCGCTGCTAGGGTGAAGGAGGTAGGAGCGTGCACGCTAAAGTCTGCGCATGCACAGGGGAGCACGCACTGAAAGTTCCCTGAAGGCACAGAACTGCCTCAGGGAGCTGAAGAATTTTACAATGAAAAATAAAGATTTTAAAAATAAGGGAAACATGTTCCCACATGTGTCTCAGTCACATGAACAGGAACATATTAAAATGATGTTTAATTTTTTTTAAAATTACTGTTGGAAACCTTGTCCTACCCGTGGATGAGGTTTCCTAAAAAATGCAAAGGCCGCCTGGCCTATTCGCATGCTCGCCAACCGTAAGGTTGGACAGGCAGCAAAAAATACAAATTAATTGCTGGTGGCCTTAAAAGGCCTCTAAATTGTCGGTGGGTGTGCTGCCGACTCTCGCGCGTGCTCGCCAACCGGAAGAGACGCCATTGCGCACTATTTTACTCCTGATCGGGTCGGGTGCACGCCTGCCAGTGGGACGTAAAATTCTGCCCACAGAATCAGAATGGTTACAGTACAAAAGGTGGGGTATTCAGCCCACTGAGTCCATGGTGTCTCTCTGCAAAAACATCACACCCAGTCCCACTTCCCCGTCTGTTTCTCGTAACTCTGCACATTTTTTTTCTCTTTAGGTGCTTACTCAATTCTGTTTTGAAAGCCACAGTTGAATCTGCCTCCACCACCCTCTCAGGCAGTACTTTCCAAATCCTAACCACTCATTACATAAAAAGATGTTTCCTCGTGTCACCTTTGGTTCTTTTGCAATCACCTTAAACCTGTGTCGCCTGATTCTCGACCCCTCCACCAAAGCAAACAGTTTCTAGCTATCTACTCTCTTTAGGCCCCTCGTGAATCAGTTGTTGTAGTCATGTTAGGATAAATAACATAGAGAAGAAAAGAGAGGCAGTCTTGCTAAGGGAATATTAGAAGTTAGGGACTAAATTAAAAATCATGCCCTCACATATGATTATCCTGGGATTACTAACTGATTCGCACACTAATTGGCATAGAAATAGACAAATCACAAGATGAATGCATGGCTGAAATACTGGTGTGGCAAGAAGGCCCTCCATTTCATGGGGATACTGGAACTGGTACTGGGACAGTAAGAAGCTGCACTCCTGCCCCAGGCTCCCCTGAACAGGAATTGGATTAGTGTCCTCGTAGAAAAAAGGATAAACTGGATAGGACTTTAAACTAGTAAGGCAGGTGAGAGGATCTGATGAGAATAATGACTTGTTTCTAGATAAAATAAATAAGAGATGAGAGAGAGTAAAGGTTAGATCAAGGTGAAAAATAAGGACAGCCTAAGTGGTGAAAGAACATTTGTGAAATAGTATAAAATGTAAATATAATTAAGTATAAAATGACTTTAGCCAGGAACCGGATGTAGCAGGGTAACCGAAAAATGCCAACATTAGGAACAGGACTGGATGTTAAATATTGCAGGATATAACATGTTTAGAAAGAATAGGGAAGGAAGACGGGGGACTGGGTTGGGGGTTGGTGATGTGCTAGTGAGATTACTCCACTAATTAGAGACAAAATAATGGCAATACAAAAAAGGGAGATAACTAAATGTAGGATTGAAACAGAATCCATATGGACTGAGACTAGGGGTAAGAAGAGATCAATCATATGAATAGGGGTATTCGAGACATACCTTAATCATGGAAGGGAAATGGAGGAAGAAGTGTGCAGGCAAATCAATTAAGTATGAATAATAACCATATGGTGATTTCAACTATTATCAAATAAACTGGCAAGGAGAGGGTCAGGAAGTGGAAAGATGGGTGGAGTTTTTGTATTGTGCTCAGAGCTTCTTTCTTACCCAGTAGGTAAAAAACCCACCAGTAGAGGGATCCCTGCTAAAACCGGTGATGGGCAATGAACCAGAGCAGATAAGAGAAATTTGCGAGAACATCTAAGCAACAGTAATCACAACATAATAAAGTTTGAAATAATAATTGAAAAAGGCATAGGGCAGAATTTTGAGGTCGGTGGACCTGGGAGTGGTTGGGAAATGGACTGCTGCCCACAATTGGCCCCCGACCACAATTTCATGCTGACAGGCCAATTATGGCCCACCCAGCGTGAAACATGGCTTCTCACTGGTCGGGAAGGGCCGAGCAGGGGCCTGTCGGCCGCCAGGTCCAATGGTGACCCTGCAGCTGGTTTAAAAATGGCCCAGGCAGCCCAGGGAGGCTGCCATGGATGAACGTCTGTTCTGTGTTGTCAAACTCAAGTGTTGGAGTCGAGTGCGGGAGGGCAGGACACTTAACCCCCCGCTTTTGGGTTGAGTGCCTCGCGGTCATGCTGGAGGAGGTGGCTGCCAGGAGGGACACCCTTGCCCCCAGAGATGGGGGAAGGAGGCCACCACACCCCACAAAGAGGGTGTGGGAGGAGGTTGCAGCTCGGGTTAGCAGCCATGATGTGCTGCAGTGCACATGGATGCGATGCCGGAAGAAGATAAATGGCCTGCTGCGCTTTGGAAGGGTGAGTACCGTGGTATCATGGGTCAATGCGCAGAAGTGTTAAGGTGTGGCCATCCCCCCATGGGCCTCAGGGGTGCTAGGGTTTGAGTGCCAACAGTCAATGACGCTGGAGCTGGCCAAGGGAGTGAGCCCTGGCTGCTTGGACTGAGTGCCTTGAGGCTCGAGGGCCACAACTCTGATGTATCTTGTGAGGTGTTCCTCAGCTGGGGTTGGCCAGGCTGCAATGGTGCTGCAGGTAGAGAGTGGACTAATCAATGCTTCTCTGTTCTTTAAGAATAAGACGAGCCATAACCAAGCAGAGAGGGCACGTACAGGCAGAGGCCCACCCAACCTGCTGTTGCTCACCAGGTTTGAGCAGGATGCCCTTGAGATGGAGAGCCGGCACCCTCCACATGCAACCAGGCATGGGGAGACGAAGATAAGAGTGCTGTGCACGGAGGTGAGAGTTTCAGATTATGCAACCATTCTAGTGTAGTCTCTTCATTGATGGGAGCCTCAAACCTGGAGTCCCCATTGATCATTGAAAGATGATGACACCATAATGCAGATCTCCATTGTCTCACCAGGGTGCCTGGCATGCACGGTGACAGTGTGATGACTTTAACTAATGACATGCCCTTGTTCTCCCTTTTAGATTCACCAGCACACACTCGCCCTCTGGATGCCGAAGGGCCACCACTGATGCAGGAGGACCACCGGGCTTCATTTGCACCTGCATCACACCCGCTCTCTGAACCAGGCACCAGTACAGATACCAGCACCTCGGTGGGAAATAGATCAACAGCTAGAATGTTGGTGCACATTGATGAGGGCACCAGACTCACCTGAGGTGCAGGCAGAGGCAGAGAGTTCCCAGGGCGCCGGCAGTCCGAGGACTGCTGGGGATCAGGGCGATGCTCAGTCGAAGGCAGATGATGAGCCTCTGGAGTCGTCCATTAGGCAGCAGATGCTGGATGTGCTGGAAGGGCTGGCAGAGTCCCATGAGGGTCTGTGTGCCATGGTCTCTATTGTGGAGGAGTCCATCCGGAGCATGAGCACTGCGTTGACACTCACAGCCTCCTCCATTGAGAGAGTGGCAACTCTCATGGAGAGGCAGCTCCAGGGACAGAATCAGGGGTTCCTGGGGTTGCACTCGGACCTGCCTCATACAGGCAATGACCTCAAGTAGTCAGTGCCAGTGTGGGAGATGGATGAGGCACCCAGTATCCCACCTGGCAACCACCTCCTCCAGCATGACCGCGAGGCACTCAACCCAAAAGTCCATCAATGGTGAGCAGGGAGGTCCAGAGCGACCTCACATTGACGCCCGAGTTGCTTGTCATCTCTGTGGGCTCCTCTCAGGGCACTCTGGATGATGGCAGCAGCTCCTCCGCCCTTCTGCCAGTGACTGTCGCATCTAGTGAGGCTGTGATGACTAGGGAGATACCAGCCGTGCCACTGGCCACTCCCTCCCAGGCAGGGCCAGCACAGGCTCCACTGGCCACCAAGGTCATCAAGGCCAACAGGACAGCAGAGTGCCAGTGCCAGTGAGGGGCGGGGCGGGGGGGGTGGGGGCACCAAGATGTTGCACTCGCAAGCGTAGGTTAAAGGCATCATAAGGACAGGAGGGACAGCTCACTGGTGATTTTCTGTTCATTTATGTTTGGTTTATATGTCTACTCGTGTGGGCCTCAACACCAGTAATGGTAATGTCATTATGCTTTCAATGTGACAATAACATTAAATTTGCTTTGGTTCTGATGGCCTGAGTATGCTTCACCTTTTTTCATTCCAGTGCAGGATACGCCAGTACGTAATGCTGGATGCGAGTGGCTCAATACTTTATTCTACAGGCACTGAGTGGGCTTTGGGTGCAAATGAAAGAGTCATTTCAGACATCTGGGATGGAGGCAGCAGCCCTGGTGTAATGTGGAAGCAGATCTTTGGCAGCCTAGCTGAAGGCATTGGATCAAGGCATCCCTGGTGTCACTGACTTCCTGGAGGTTACTGAGGTCTGGCTCCATGCCTCAGAATTCTCCTCACCGTGATCCTCTTCTGACTCATTACTGGATTCCTCATCTGTGGCCTGTGCAGCTGTGTCAAGATCCTCTTCCTCCAGTGGGTCCACCATTGCCAGAGCCAGATTGTGGAGAGCACAGCATGCAACCACTTTCAGTGGCACCTGCTCTGGAGGGTATTGTAGTGCACCCCCTGAACAGTCCACTCATCGGAAGTACATCTTGAGAAAACCTATGGCCGTCTCTACCACCGCCCTTTTGGAGATGTGGCTCCTATTGTAACGCTGCTCTGACTCTGTTCTTGGGTGGTGGAGAGGCATCATGAGCCACCTTTTCAACCAGATAGCCCTTATCACCCAGCAGCCATCCATCCAGTTGGGCTGGAGCACTGAAGAGCCCCAGCATCCGGGAGTGTCTCAGGATGCATGCATCATTGGAGCTGCCAGGTTTCCTTACACAGACTTGCAGAATGTACATTCTGTGGTCACACACTATCTGCACTTTCATGGATTGGAATCCCTTTCTGTTGAAGAAGGCACCTGGCTGACCCGTTGGCGTGTGCAGTTAATGGCACCCTAGACATACGGGAACCCAGCAATCGCTGCAAAACCTCTGGCTCACTCAGCCTGGCTGGCCTTGTCCATACGGTAAAGAATAAAGATCAGTACCCACCTGAACAGACCTTCTTTCACCAGCTTGACACAATGTGGACAGCTGATTGAGAGACTCCACACAGATCCCCCACTGACCCCTGGAAAGAGCTGGGAGCATAGAAGTTGAGGGCCACTGTGACCTTCAGACCCATTGGCATGGAGTTGATCTCAGGCCCAATCATCTGACAAATGGAGGTCACTGTTCCCCTTGAGAAGCGGAGCCTCCTTTGGCATTGCACCTCGGACATGTTGAGGTAGCTGCACTGCCGTCTGTAAATCTTGGCATCAGGATAGTGGTGTCTTCTGCGGCCCCTTCAGCTTTGGACATCCTTCTGGCCCTGCGCCCCTCGTGCCTGCGCCTCTCCTACCACACGTCCCTCTCCTAGAAGCTGCATTAGGACATCTGGCCTCCTTTCCCTTCTACCCCTTACTTGCTCCTCAGAGGAGGTACCACCAGCGGAGACCACAATCCCTATTACCAGGGTAAGAGAAGGCTGTCTGATATCTAGAAGGGTCCACATGGTCTTCATTCTCTGGGGGCCTTGGAGACACCAAGGTGACCTGAAATGAAGCCTGGAAATGCTAATAATGAAGCCCTGAACAGAGATGAAGCTGCCATATACCAATAAATCACCAGCAGCAAACTATCTACCAATCTCCTCACTACTGACACAGGCAATGCTGCTACCCCTTTCTACCCCGCCCATGGGTAAGATTTTTGAAATTCTCGGCTGGCCGCCTGCCCGTTTTCCCATGTGGTGAGCACAAAATTGCATGGGCAACAAAAAATCGATTGACTTTTTAATGGCCTTAAGTGGCCTCTTAATTAATGGCAGGCGCGTCTCCAGCACCTGCACGTGCCCGCCGACCGAAATATTGCGTGACTGCGCGATGACGTCGGGACACTCACCAATATCATCATGCGTTATTTTACGCTCGAACGTGTCGGGCGTGCGCCCACACACTGAGCGAACAATCCTGCTCATAATTAAGAGAAAGGCCAAGGTAACAGATTGGGACGCTAATTTTATTGGCTTGAGTATTGAGATGAAGTAGATACACCGAAGAAGAATGTTGATAGTCAAAGTGAAGAAGAGCAGTGGAAAATATTTAATACAATTAGCAATGACATTCAGGAGAAATCCATTCCTCAAAAAAAGGACAGACTAACCAATAATGAAACACCATGGATGAATAAAGAGACAAGAGTAAAATTGATACAAAGGGAACAAGGCATATGCTAAGTACATGAGCAATAAAGGAGAGAATGACTACAGGGAATATGAAAAGGTTAGGAAAGAACTCAAAAAAGCAATTAGGAAAGCAATATAAAAAAGAAGTAGTAAAGCAAAATCATAATAGGCAAATCAGGCTAAAATTAAAACCAATATGTGAAAATACACCTAAACTCACAGGTAATGACAGCACAAAGGCAAGAATATTTGTCTGAATTTTCTGCACGCTGTGCGCATGTTATTGGCATGCCCGGAAACAGCAGCGGTTGCTGCTTCAGCCTGCGATTGTCAAACCAACGTGATTTCACACTGGCAGGCCAATTAAGGGCTGGCGGGCGTGAAACACCCCCCCACATTGGAGAAGGGCCGCCTGCAGTGGCGGGAGTGTGGCGGGTGCCGGGGCCAATGGGGTTTGAAATTGGCTGAGGCAGCATCATGGAGGCTGCCAGGGGTTCCCGAGGAGGCGCAGGGAGCTGTCCAAATCTAAGCCAAGTTATGGCATCAGCACCTGTTCGACATGCCGAGCGGGAGGGCAATGCAGGTGGGCACTCTGCCCCCTGCTTCTTGGAAGAGTGCCTGTGAACTCACGTGAAGGCAGAGGGTGCCAGGTGCCACAAAATTATGTTATGTTCCTTTTTTGCAACTCTGGTAAAGATATAAATCTAGATTTTGTTTCAATGCCTGGAGTGTCCTTCATGTTCTCCATAGGTGCAGGGCTCATCAGTGCCTTATGATAGACGGCAGGGGCAGCAAACTTTATCACAGAGGTTGTGAGGTGACATTGGGGTCATGGGATTTCCTCCTTAGAAATGCATGTGAAGGAGGCAGCGCATTTACCATGAGATTGAAGCCATGACTTGGCAGCCCAGCTGAAGGTGCATTGAATCAAAGCATCCCTGGTGTCCCTGCCTCCACATCCTCACCCTGTGCCTGCCCAGGCTCTTCATCAGATCCAGCAGTAGAATCTTCCTCTGAGGCCTGTGGAGCTGCCTCACTATCCTCATCCTCCAATGGGTTGCCCCTAACTAGTGCCAGATTGTGCAGAGTGCAGCATGCAACGATTATAAGCGACACACACTCCACAGGATTGCAGTGCATCCCCTGATCGGTCCAGATAGCGGAATGTCATCTTCAGCAGACCAATTGTCCTCTCAACCACCGCCCTTGTGGAGGTATGACTCCTATCGTACCTCTCTTCTACCTCAATCCTTGGGTGCCGGAGTGGTGTCATAATCCACCTTTTCAAAGGATATCCTTTGTCACCCGGCAGCCAACAATCCAGCTGAGCTGAAGCCAAAAACACCCTCGGCACCTGGGAGTGTCGCAGTATGTATGCATCATGGGACTTGCCAGGGTACCTTGCACAAACTTGCAGAATCTGGGTCTTGTGGTCACATACTATCTGCACGTTCATGCAGTGGTAATCCTTTCCATTCATAAAATCACCCAGCTGACCTGCTGGCGCCTTGATGGCCTCATGAGTGCAGCCTATGGCACCCTGGATGTGGGGGAAGCCTGCAATAGCTGCAAAGCCTCTAGCTCACTCAGCCTGGCTAGCTTGGTCTGTCCGGTAATGAGTGAATGTGAGGACCTGTCTGAACCAAGTGATGAGCCTGACACAATTGTGGACAGCTGATTGGGACACTTTACACAGATGCCCCCCCCCCGACCCCTGGAAAGATCTGGAAGCAAAAAAAATTGAGGGCTACTGTGGCTTTCAGAGCCACTGGCATTCGGTGCCCACCCACACAATTGGACATGATCTCCAGGACAATCATCTGACATTCTGATGTCACGGTATCCCTAGAGAAGTGGAGCCTCCTGCAACACTGGACCTCAGTCATGCTAAGGTAGCTGGATTGCTGTCTGTACAGTCTAGCAGCAAAATAGTGGTGTCTTTTCCAATCCCTTCCACCTTGCTCTCTCTGCTGGTTCTGCACCCACTGTGCCAGCGCCTCTCCTCGCACAGGTCTCTCCCTGCGATGCTGCCTGCAGACGCCTCTCCTCCTCTCCCTCTGCCCCTCTTTTCCTCCTCAGAGGATGTCCCGCCAGCAGAGTAAACAATCTCAATCTGCTGAAACGCAGATAGCACTGTCTCATGCACTGAAGGCTACACTCGGCAGAAACGCTCCAGGAGAGTTGACAAAACTGAAGAACCCTCAAAACAAAGCTAACAAATCAAATACTTCAGCAGAAACCACAGGAAAAGGTCTGAAATCTCAGCAAACAAGAAGCAACAAACTCTCATCTGAACTCCAAGCAACTCACGCAGCCAATGCTTCCCTTTCATCCAGCCCTTGGATGAGAAAAGTGAAGAAACGAGTTGGCCATCTGCCCGTGTTGCCCACATGTGATGAGCACAAAACCACACCTAAAATTGCCTTGAATTTCACTTTTAAATACTGTAAGTGGCTGATTAATTGTCAATGGGCGTGCTTCTGTGTCCGATGTGCGCCTGCCATCCAAAATATCACGCGAGTACGCGATGACATTGGGACGCCTGCCCGACATCTTCTTGCGAGATTTAACGTTCTTCCAGGTCATCTGCGCGGCCGCTACCAGTGCATAAAATTCTGGCCATTGAATAGTTACTTTACCTTGGTATTTATCCAGGAGACTAACAAAGTGGGCAGGACATTAGAATAAGCGATCAAAAACAATATAAGAGATTTAAGACATAAATACAGGAAACAATTGATAAACTAATCAAACTTAGAGAGAATAAAACCCCTATTTCAGATCGTTTGCATCTGTGCAGTTCGGGAAGAGATAGAAAAACAAATAAAGCCTTGAATTTATATCATGGTTTTGAAAATCATCGGACACCTGAAGGTGCTTTACAGCTCTGCAATACTATTTGAAGTGTAGTCACTGCTGTGGCAGTGATTATGAGCACAGCAGGCTCCCAAAAACAGCAAAATGATAATGACTAGATAATCTGTTTTTGTGATGTTGATTAAAGGATAAATATTGCCCCGGACACTGGGATTTACTCCCCTGAAATAGTGCCAGAGGATCTTGTACGTCCGCTTAAGCGGACAGGTGGGGCCTCAGCTTAAGATCTCATCAAAACCTCTGAGAGTGTAGCTCTCTCTCATTACTGTGTTGGAGCATCAGCCTTGATTTTGCACTCAAGCCCAGTAGTGGGATTTGAATCCAGAACCTTGTGACCTAACTGAGACTCAACTGCGAAGGCACTACTACACATATATAAATATTTATTAGAAAAGGGAATACAGGAACAGTGTCTCAAATCCGGCTTTCCAAAGTTTCGATGTCCAAAAACCAGACATTCTTTTTAAACAGCCATAAATTTTTATTATTATTAGATGAGCAAAATAACTTACCGGCTTGTTGGACTAAGTGCTGCATTGGCATGGTGGCACGCCAACTAGTTATTGGCCATGCCCGACTGTCTTTTCCTGCACTCTGAGTGATCCAAACGACCCTTTTCTCGACCCAACCTGAACCGCCCTTCCCGAAAGCGGGCAAGATCTGAAATCTGGCATGGACACAGCCCCGAGACAGCCGGTTTTGAGACACTGTACATGTAGTACCAGAGAAATGACCAACTGCTGATGTGATTCCTATATTTTTATAAAGCAAATTTTTTTTAAAAGCCCAGGGAACTATATCCAAGTTAGTTTAATGAAAATCTCTGTATTACTAGAGGCTGCTCTCTAGAGGAAGATGATTGGTGGTGAGTGAAACCTGAGGGTCACCACACCTCAAGTGAAGGCTGAGGTTGAGAAGGCAGGGCCTTTAGGTTTGACCTCAGCTAGTACAGGAATTGAACCCACACTTGACATCACTCACCAGCCATCCAGCCAACTGAGCTAACCGGCCTCCAGTTAGCAGTAGGAAAGATGTTAGAATCTTTAATCAAAGGTGTCATAAAAAAAGACTTAGAAGTTAGAAATATAATAAAGCATAGTCAGCACAAATTTCAATGGGGAGGTCATGTTTGACCAACATTATTGAATTCTTTAAAGGACTAATAGAAAGCAGAAACAAGAGTAATGGAGAAGATGTAATGACCTGGAGCTTCTGCTAGATTGCACTCTTTTCGGGCATAATTTTTCCAATATCCGTCTAGCTGGCACAGAAGCTTGCAGGATTTAAGTACAAATTGCGTTCAGTGAAACATGAGTTTCCACAATTGTTTTTGTTAGTTTGAAAAGCAATGTACTAGAAGCAGGAACTGCCCGCAATTCTGGCCATGCTTCCAAGGTGAATTAATTGCCATTGGGAGTTTCCCTGATTGCACTAATTTGCAGGCATTCGATGATGGTACAAGAATTAAGATGGACTTTTTGGATGCAAGGACACTCATCGGTATGCTTTGAATGATTTATTATTTAAATTCTAAGGACCTGACTATCCCAATCTAACTAGAATATAGTGTATAGTTTTTAAAAGTAATTTTCACTATCAGATAACTCACAGATAATGGATTGGCACCAATTTAAGATACCTTGTTTGTGATAAATCCATATTCAACCATATTAAATTAAACTTTACGAATATCAAAGAACATTTTATGCACCAAAAATGGCTTATTTTATATTTATGTTTTAAAATGTTACTCGATTGCAAGGCTCACAACAGATTTTAAGTTTGGCCATGTGCAAATGAGTTTGAGCAGAAACTTAGGGCAGAATTTTATGGCAGCGGGATTTTATGTTCCCGCTGAAGTCAAAGAGGTTTAGAATGTCTCGCCGCATTTTACGGCCCCGTCCCCAATGAAACAGGGCCGTAAAATTCTGCCCTTAGTGAAGAAAGCACTCCTCAAATTGAGCGCCGTTTTGGGTGCCTTTTGTGTGCTAAAATCACCATTAGCAACAAGAGTGGAAAGTCTACCACAACACACTTGGATTTTCAAAAGGTCTTTGACAAAGACTCATGACTAAGGTCAGTGCATTAAGAGTCAGAGGTCAGGAAGCAGCTTGAATAAGAAGTTGGCTGCAAAACAGAAACAATAAGGGTAGAGGTTAAGGATACTCACTCAGGCTGGCAAATGCTGGGACATGATGTTCCACAGGGATTAGTGCTGGAACCACGATTCACAATTTACATTAATGACCTGGACTCAGAAATCAAAAGTAAAACTTAAAAATTTGAGGGTGACACCAAATTGGTCAGCATAGTTAAAACAAAGGAAGGCTATGATAAAGTACAATATAACATTAATAGATTTGCAGAATATTTGTTTAATTGTGTAATGTATTTCAATATAGGTAAGCATGAAATGATGCATTTTGATATGAAGAATAAGAGGCCATGCACTGCTTGGAAAATAAAAGCCAACATTGTGTAGAAGATCAAGGAACCTTGGAATACAGATACACAAATCAGTAAAACCAATTGACCGGAAAGAGTGTGAAGCAGGTCAGCATCATTGTGAAGCAGACTGGGAGAAGTGTGAAGCAGGTCAGCCTCACAGTGAAGAGATCAGGGGAGTATGAAGCAGGTCAGCATCACTATGCAGAGACCAGGAGAATTGCGATGCAGGTCAGCATCACTGTGAAGAGCCTGGGAGGAGTGTGGAGCAGGTCAGAATCACAGTGAAGAGAACGGAAAGGGTGTGAAGCAGATCAGGATCACTGTGAAGAGACCAGGAGGAATATGAAGCCGGTCAGGATCATTGTGAAGAGGCCAGGACAAGTGTGAAGCATGTCAGCATCACTGTGAGGAGACCGGGAGGAGTGTGATACAGGTCAGGGTCACTGAGAAGAGACTGTGAGAAGTGTGAAGCAGGTCAGGATCACTGAGAAGTGACTGGGAGGGGCATGAAGCAGGTCAGCATCACGGTGAAGAGACCGGGAGGACAATAAATCATTGCAAAGAGACTGGGAGTGTGAAGCATGTCAGCATCTGGTGGATCCTAGACGTCAGTTTGTTGGATCCTGTTCACACACTTGTAGTAAGGTGCGGCCGATTTGGTACTAATGTTAGAGTTGAGTAGCAGACTCTTCATAGGTACAAACTCTGGGCAGGATTTTATGCGTCGGCGAGTGGGGGTGGGGCCCGCTCGCCAACGCGTAAAATGATGCGCGGTGACGTCCAGGGGAACTCCTGACGTCACCACACCCCATTAAAATTTTCAGGAAGGCGGGGGCACAGCAAAATCAATTGGCTGCACCAATTGAGGCCATTGACAGAGTCTATTAAGTAATTAAAGGACCTGCCCATCCAACCTTATGGTTGGTTGGTAGGCCAGGAGCCCCGGTGCGAACTAGAAAAAGCATGAAACCTCATCCACGGGCAGGATGAGGTTTCATGTAGGTTTTTAAAAATGTTAATAAAGTTTTTGTAAAAATTATGGACATGTCCCAACTCATGTGACAGTGTCACATGAGGGGACATGTTCAGGAAATTTTACTTTTCTATTTTTAGATTTTTTACATTTTGAGCCAATCTTCCTGAGGCTGCATTTAGCCTCAGGGAGATGAGTGCGTTCTTTCAAGTGCATGCGCGAAAGAGCGCGCTCTTGATTTTGGGATTCCCCCCCTCCCGCACAGGGAGCGCACAGTGCTTCCGTGCGGACATCACGCTGGGCGGATCTTAATTGGCCCGCCCACATAAAATGGTGCCGCGCCCCCGATTGGGGGTTCCGATCGGAAGTGCGCCTGTGTGTGCCCGCCCTTCAACTTCCCCTCCGACGGGGGGGAAATTCAGCCCTCTGTGTTTATTTACAAAGGCACTCAGCAGCAACCAAACACACGCTAACACTTCAAACTCTATTTCTACACTACTCTACCCCTAACTACTAATGACGAACTACAGAGGTAGTCTGCACTACTCTGCAATTGGATACTAAGATCATGTGATCTTCTATTATAACATTTTTCTTAAAGATACATTACACATCAGATTATCACAGCATCACTGTGAAGCAGACCGGGAGGAGTATGAAGCAGGTCAGTATCACTGTGAAGCAGACCGGGAAGGTTGTGAAATAGGTCAGCAATGCTGAAATTAGAAAAACATCAAACTGTGACAACACTGGAAAGCCATAAGTTGGTTGCCAAGTGAGTATTGCTGCTGTTTTTCCATGCCCTGGATAATCATTTTTGCAGTGAGTGTCATCAGTTCCAGCAGCTTGAGCTACTGGTTTTGGCTGATATCACTGTGGTGCATCCATGAGGTTGAGAGCGTTATGAATAGCATGATTATCGATATGGGCCCCCCACAGTTTAAGATTATACAGGGTGAAAGGGAATAGGTGTCCATCAGAAAGGAAAGGAGAAACAGGCAGGTAATGCAGGAATCCCCTTAGTGCATCCCACTCTCCAAACAGTGTTCAGTTCTGAATACTGATGAGATTGCTGGGAATGCAGCCAGAGCCAGGACAATGACACCATGGAGGGCTCAGTTGTATAGTCATGTACAAGAAAGAGCAACAGTGATTTGTGATGCGATAGTTCAGGGAATAGACATTTCTGCGACTGCAGACATGAATCCAGGATGGTGCGTTGCCTCCCTGGTGCCAGGGACAAGGATATCACTGGCTGCAGAGCACTCTGAGGGGGAAGGGTGAACAGCCAGCTGTCATGGTCCACATTGATACAAATGACATAGACAGAAAGAGGGATGTGGTCCTGCAGTCAGAATTTAGGGAGCCAGGTAGGAAATTAGCAAATAGGACCTCAAAGGTAGTAATCTCCAGATTACTCCCAGTATCACATGCAAATGAGTATTAAAGTATGTAATAAACGGATTAATGCATAGCTGGAGAGATGGTGCAGGAGGGAGGGCTTTCAATTCTTGGGGCATTGGGACCAGTTCTGAGAGAGATTGGACCTCTACAGACCGGATGGGTTGCACCAAAACAGAGCCACCACTGAGTTTCTTGAGGGGCGTTTTGCTAGTGTTGTTGGGGAAGGTTTAAACTAACTTGGCGGGGGTGTGGGAACCTGGAGGAATTATCAGAGAGGAAAACCAAGGTGCACAGGATGCTGGGAATTTTAGATAGCATTAAAATAAGGAATAGTAAGTTATTAGATGGGGTCAGACTAAGGGAGAAAGTAATAAAATCTAAGTCAGGGTTAATATGTATGTATGTGAATGCACAAAATGTTAATAAGATTGGTGTGTTACAGGCAAAGATTGATATGTGGAAATATGATACTTTGGCTGTAACAGAGACTAGGCTCAAAGAAGGGTAGGACTGGGTGTTAAATATTCCTGGATACAAGGTGTTCAGGAAAGATAGGAAAGGAAGAAAAGGGGGAGAGGTGGCCGTATTGATTAAGGAGAGAATTGCAGTGTTGGAGAGAGAGGATATCCCAGGGGGGTTAAGGACAAAACCTATTTGGCTAGAACGAAGGAACTAAAAAGGTGCAATTAAACTGTTCAGTGTAGTCTAGACACCAACTAGTGGAAAGGATGTAAAGTAACAAATTTGTATGGAAATTACAGAGTGGCACAAAAATTATAGAGTCATTGTAATAGGGGGCTTCAATTATCCAAATACAGACTGGGATGGCAGTAGTGCAATGGACAGAGAGGAATAGTTCCTAGAGTGTGTTCATGAAAATTTCTACAGCAGTATGTTTTCAGTCTAATGAGAGGGGAGGCATTGCTGGACCTGAATCTTGGGAATGAGGTGGGCCATGTGCAACAACTATCAGTTGGAGAATGTTTAGGTAACAGTGATCATTGTATCGGAAGATTTAGGTTGGATATAGAAAAGGACAAAGAACAATTTAGAGTAAGAATAATGAACTGGGTGAAAGCCAACTTCAGAGGGGTAAGAATGGATCTGGGTCAGATAAATTGGAATCAAAGATTGGCAGGAAAAAAGTAGCTGAATAATGGGCTACCTTAAAAGAAGAGATAGCTCAGGAACAGGTAGTTTAGGCACAGTCAAGGTACATTCCCTTGAAAGGGAAAGCTAAGGCAAACAAATTCAAGCTTTCTGGATTACAAAAGAGATAGAGATTAAGATAAAGAAGAAAAAGTGTGCTTTTGACAGATAACAGGTGGATAATACAATGGAGAACCAGGCTGAATATGGAAGGTTCAGAGGGGAATTGAAAAAGCAAATAAAAGGAGCAAAGTAGGAGTGTGTAAAGAGACTGACAGCTAACATGGAGGGAATCCCAAAGTCTTCTTTAGGCATATAAATAGTAAAAGGGTGGTAAAACGAGGAGTAAGGCCGATTAAGTACCAAAAAGGGGATTTACACATAGAGGCCAAGGGAATAGCTGAGTATTAA
The DNA here is from genome assembly GCF_964194155.1 of Cetorhinus maximus. Classification (NCBI taxonomy): domain Eukaryota; kingdom Metazoa; phylum Chordata; class Chondrichthyes; order Lamniformes; family Cetorhinidae; genus Cetorhinus; species Cetorhinus maximus. The sequence goes on along the minus strand of NC_135896.1, from coordinate 54,633,627 downwards.
ATGAATACTTTGCATCTGTCTTTACCAAGGAAGAAGATGCTACTCAGGCTGCGGTGAGTAATTAATGCACTTGAAGGATTTAAAATCGATCAGGAGGAGATATTCGATAGGCTGTCTATACTTAAACTTGATAAAGCACCGGAACCAAATGAAATGCATCCAAGGATGCTGAGGGAAGTGAGAGTGGAAATTGCAGAGGCAATAGCCAAAGGTTTCCAGTCTTCCATAGACTCAGGGGTTGTTCCAGAAGACTGGTGAAATGCAAATGTTACGCCCTGATTCAAGAAAGGGTGTAAGGATAAGCCAAGAGACTACAGGCCAGTCAGTTTAACATAGGTGGTGGGGAAACTCCTAGGGCAGAATTTTTAGATCGGCGTGCAGGTGCGATTGGTGGCCCCGGGAATGGCTGAGGATGGACCACCGCCCGCGATCGGCCCCCGACCACGATTTCAAGCTGGCTGGCCAATTAACAGCCAGCCAGCATGAAGCGCATGCCAAAATGCTCAGCACTGGCGGGGTGGAAGCGGGAGGAAGGCGGGCGCTGGTGTAGGCGTAGGCGAGCACTGATTGAAAGCTCCCCGAAGTCAGAGAGATGCCTCAGGGAGCTGAAGACTTCAAAACAATTAAATAAAGATTTTCAAATCCGGAAAAAAATGTCCACGGATCACAATCAGTCACCTGAACATATACATGATGAAAATTCAGTCCATACATTTTTATTTTTTTAGTTTAATAACGGAAACCTCATCATGCCCTTGGAAGAGGTTTCGTCAAAAATGAAATGTCTGCCTGCCAGATTCGCCCGTCCGCCAACTGTAAGGTCGGATGGACCACAAAAAAATCAGGGACAATTGGAACTTTAACAACTTTAATTGTCTTCTTAATTGTCGGCAGGCGCACTTCTGATACTCACGTGCGCCCGCCCACCGAAATATCACGTGAGCGCGGGATGATGTTGCGATGCTCACCCGACGTCATCTCGCGTGATTTTGCCTGCGATCGAGTCAGGCACGCACCACACGCTGACCTAAAAATTATGTCCCTAGAAACAATAATTCAGGGTAAAATTAAAAGTCACATGGACAAATGTTGGTTAATTAAGGAAATCCAGCACTCCTTAAGGGAAAATTGTGTTTCACTAACTTGCTGGAGTCTTTTTGAAGAGGTAACAGATGGAGCTGATGAAGGTAATGCTCTTGATGTGGTGTACATGGACTTCCAAAAGGCACTTGATACTGTGGCACACACAGACTTGTGAACAAAATTATAGCTCATGGAATTAAAGGGACTGTGGCAACGTGGATATGAAATTGGCTGAGTGACAGGAAACAGAGAGTAGTGGTTAATGGATGTTTTTCGGGCTACAGGAAGGTTTGTAGTGGAGTTCCCCAGGGGTCATCAAGGGGACTTTGCTCTTCCTGATATATATTAATTATCTAGGTGCACAGGGCACAACTTCAAAATTTGCAAATGATACAAAACTCGGAAACATTGTGAACTGTGTGGAGGATAATATTGAACTTCAAAAGTATTGTCAATTAGTGGAATAGGTGGACACATGGCAGATGAAGTTCAATGTGGAGAAATGTAAAGCAATTCATTTTGGTACAAAGAATGTGGAGAAACAATATAAAATGAAGGATATAACTCTAACAGGGGTGCAGGAGCAAAGGGGCCTGGGTGTAACGTGCATAAGTCATTGAAGGTGGCAGGACAGTTTGAGAGGGCGGTTAATAAAGCTTAGAATATCCTAGGTTTTATGAATTGGAGCATAGATTACAAGAGCAAGGAAGTTATGCTGAACTTATATAAGACACTAGTTTGGCCTCAGCTAGAGTATTGTGTCCAGCTCTAGGAGCCGCACTTTAGGAAGGATGTGAAAGCATTGCAAAGAGTTCAGAAAAGTTTCACGGGAATGGTTCCAGGGATGAGGAATTTTGGTTATGAAGATAGATTGGAGAAATTGGGATTGTTTTCCTTGGAGAACAGAAGGCTGAGAGGAGATTTGACACAAGTATTCAAAATCATGGGACCTCTGGATAGAGTTAATAGCGTGGACTGTTCCCACTCGTGAAAGGATTGAGAATGAGAGGGAACAGATTTAAAGTAATTGGCAAATAAAGCAAAAGTGACATGAGGAAAAATGTTTCCACGCTGCGAGTGGTTGGGGTCTGGGATACACTGCCTGTGAGTGTGAGGGAGACAGGCTCAATCAAAGCAATCCCAAAGGAATTAGACTGTTATCTGAAAAGGAAGAGAATGTGCAGGGTTACAGGGAGAAAGCAGGTGAATAGCACTGAGTGATGTGATCATTTGATGTGAGTGTCAAAGTGATAAGTTTTGCTTTTGTCTTAATGGTGGCCTGAGTATGCTTCACCTTTTTCTTTGGTGCAGGGCATGCCAGTATCTAATGCTGGACTTGAGTGGCTCTAAACTTTATTGCACAGGCACTGAGTGGACTTTGAGTTCAAAGAAAAGGGTCATTTCAGACATCCGGGATGGAGGTGGTAGCTCTGGCATGAGGTGGAAGCAGATATTTGGCAGACTAGCTGAAGGAGCATTGGGTCTGTCTCCATGCCCTCAGCATTCTCCTTACCGGGCTCTGACTCACCACTGGATTCATCCTCTGTGGCCTGTGGAGCTGCCTCAAGATCCTCTTCCTCCAGTGGGTCCCCCTTTGCCAGAGCCAGATTGTGGAGAGCGCAGCATGCAACCAATATCAGTGATACCTGCTCTGGAGGGTATTGTAATGCTCCCCCTGAACAGTCCAGGCATCAGAAACGCAACTTCAGAAGACCTATGGTTCTCCCTATCACCGCCCTTGTGGAGGCATGACTCATATTATAACACTGCTCTGTCTCTGTTCTTGGGTGGCAGGGAGGTGTCATAAACCCCCTTTTCAACAGATAGCCCTCGTCACCCTGCAGCCATCCATCCAGTCGAGCTGGAGCAGTGAACAGCCTTGGCACCTATGAGTGTCTGGGGCTGTAAGCGTCATGGGAGCTGCCAGGGCACTTTGCACAGACTTGCAGAATCTGCGCCTTGTGGTCACAAACTATCTGGACATTCATGGAGTGGAATCCCTTCCTGTTGACAAAGACACCCGGCTGACCCGCTGGCACCTTGATGGCTACATGTGCGCAGTCGATTGCATCCTGGAGGTCTACCTGGCCTTGTCCATTTGGCAATGAATAAATGTCATTACCCACCTGAACAGAGCATCTGTCACCAGCTTGACGCAATTGTGGACAGCTGATTGGGACACTCCACAAAAATCCCCCACTGAGCCCTGGAAAGAGCTGGAGGCATTGAAGTTGAGGGCCGCTGTGACCTTCAGAGCCACTGGCATGGGGTGTCCACCCATACAGTTGGTGGTGATCTCAGGCCCAATCATCTGACAAATGGGTGTCACAGTCTCCATGGAGAGGTGGAGCCTCTTTCGGTATTGCACCTCGAATATGTTGAGTTGGCTGCATTGCTGCCTGTAAACCCTGGCAGCAGGATAGTAGAATATTCTGTGGCCTCTTGTGCCTTGGGCCCCCTGCTGGCTCTGCACCCCTTGTGCCTGCACCTGCCCTCTCACAGGTGGCTCTCCTGGAAGCTGCACAGGGACACTTAGCCTCCTCTCCCTTCTGCCCCTCTCTTCGTCCTCAGCAGTGACCAAAATCCCTATTACCAGGGTAACAGAAGACTGTCTGATACCTGGAAGGGCCCACGTAGTCAAAATCCTCCGGGGCCTTGGGAGACACCAATAAGTACTGAAATGAAGCTTGGAAACACTAATTCTGAAGCTCAGAAGAGAGATTAAGCTGTCAAGTTCAAATAAGCAACCAGCAGCAAACTATCTCCTGAACTCTTCATTACTCACGCTGGCAATGCTGCAGACCCTTTTTATCCCGCTTTTGGATGAGGTTTTGTTAAACCCGCCTGCCCATTTTGCCTGTGTGATGAGTGCGAAATCGCACGGGCAACATAAAAAAGCAAACAATTGCCTTTTTAATGGCCTTAAGTGGCCTTCTAAGGTGTGTGCCTGCCGACCTGAAGATTGCTCGCATGCAGGTTGACGTCAGGACGCTCGCCCAACATCATCTCGTGCTATTTCACATCCGTTCGGGTCGGGCGCACACCCGCCTGCGAGGTGTAAAATTCTGCCCCTGGTGCTGTTCCTGGTGCTGTTGATGTTGGTGTTGTTGCTCTTGCTGTTCTTCACCACAGGTCCAAGGTACAGCAGCATAAGTTGCTCCCATACTGTAGTGAAGTCTAACAGCAGCGGAATTAGGTCAAGATGGGTAATGTCGAATGTCAGTGAAATAACTTTTAAAAAGTTGCAAATCATCTTTGAAGCAGCGAAACCAGGGTCTCAGAACAAGGACTATGAGCACAAGTCTTTCACATAGGCAGAGCAGCATCTATGTAGGTCTTTATTATTCATTTACACGATATGGGCGTCTCTGGCTAGGCCAGCATTTATTGCCCATCCCTAGTTGCCCCTGAGAAGGTTGTGGTGAGCTGCCTTCTTGAACTGCCACACCCACAGTGCTGTTAGGGAGGGAGTTCCAGGATTTTGACCAAGCGACAGAGAAGGAACGGTGATATATTTCAAGTTAGGATGGTGATTGGCTTGGAGGGGATCTTCCAGCTGGTGGTGTTCCTATCTACCTCCTGCCCTTGCCCTTCTAGATGGTTGTGATCGTGGGTTTGGAAGGTGCTGTCTAAGGAGCCTTGGTGAGTTCCTGCAGCGCATTCTGTAGATGGTACACACTGCTGCTACTGTGCGTCGGCGGTGGAGGGAGTGAATGTTTGCAGATGGGGTGTCAATCAAGTGGACTGTTTTGTCCTTGTTTGTGTCAAGCTTCTTGCGTGTTGTTGGAGCTGCGCTCATCCAGGCAAGTGGAGAGTGTTCTATCACATTCCCGACCTGTGCCTTGTAGATGGTGGACAAGCTTTGGGGAGTCAGGAGGTGAGTTACTCGCTGCAGGATTCCTAGCCTATGACCTGCTCTTGTAGCGACTGTATTTATACCACTAATTCAGTTCAGTTTCTGATCAATGGTAACTCCCAGGATGTTGATATTCAGGGATCTAACAATGGTAATGTCATTGAATGTCAAGGGGCGATGGTTAGATTCTCTCCAGTTGGAAATGGTCATTACCTGGCCTTTGCCTGATTTTACTTGCGATCTTTCAGCCCAAGCCTGGTTATTATCCAGATCTTGCTGCATTTGGATATGGACTACTTCCATACCTGAGGAGTCATGAATGGTGCTGAATATTGTGCAATCATCAGTGAACATTTCCACTTCTGATCTTATGATGGAAGGAAAGTCATTGATGAAGCAGCTGAAGATAGTTGGGCCTAGGATACTACACTAAGGAACTCCTGCAGTGATGTCCTGGAACTGAGATGAATGACCTCCAACAAACACTTCTTTGTGTTATGTATGACTCCAATCAGCAGAGTTTTCCCCCTGATTCCCATTAACTCCAGTTTTGCTAGGGCTCCTTGATGCCACACTCGGTCAAATGCTGCCTTGATGTCAAGGGCATTCACTCCCACCTCACCTCTGGAGTTCAGTTCTTTTGTCCATGTTTGAAACAAGGCTAAAATGAGGTCAGGAGGGGAGTGACCCTGGTGGAACCCAAAGTGAGCATCAGTGAGCAGGTTATTGTTAAGCAAGTGCCACTTGATAGCACTGTTGATGATCCCTTCTATGACTTTACTGATGCTAGAGAGTAGACTGATGGGATGGTAATTGGCCGGGCTGGATTTGTCCTACTTTTTGTGTACATACCGGGCAATTTTCCACATTGCTGGTTAGGTGCCAGTGTTGTGGCTGTACTGGAACAGTTTGGCTAGGGGCGCAGCAAGTACTATTGCCGAAACATTGTCAGGACCCACAGCCATTGCAGTATCCAGTGCCTTTTAGCCGTTTCTTGTATCATGTGGAGTGATTCGAACTGGTTGAAGACAGGCATCTGTGATGCTGGGGACTTCTGGAGGAGGCCAAGATGGATCATCCTCTTGGCACTTTTGCCTGAAGATCGTTGTGAATGATTCAGCCTAATCTATTTTCATTATTTAAAGACTTTCAAGCCTATCAGTTTCATTGAACAATGGCTCTGCTCTGTGCTCTCCCCTTGTTGATCCTGGTGAGTTTTACACAGTTCAGGAAACCCATTCACTATCTGTTAAAGCCTGTGTTAAATTCACAATTATTTAAATACTAAATTACTTACCCAACAGCTCCATGGAGTTTTCTTGCCCACCTCCAAATGCGCTCTGGTTAAACTTGGAAGTGGGCGAGATCATATCAGGTTGACCTGCTGACACTTTCCATGCTTTAAAACCCCACTTGCAATAGAATGCAGCACCCATCCTTATCCCCGGTCCCTCCATTTCAGCAGTTAAAATTCTGCCAACCCTCTCTGACGCTTCAGGCAACCAAAGGCAGCCCAGTCTAAGAAGACTTACCTTCTATATGATGCAACCTGAGCCCCATTCAAAAGCCACTTCCACTGGGAGGCTGGATAACACTGGTCTCCCATGAATTAATGGCAAGAATGGGAGCATCACCACAGAATTTCAATGCACTTTATTCTAAAAAGAAATCTTATTCATAACTTGCAAATTCAGGTTCCAGGCATTTTGTTTTTAAAAACTCTACTGTAGATTCAGTCCACTGAATGCCACCTCTATTCTCAATTCCAGTCTGATGTCATTTTGAAAACCAATTTTTTCGTCAAGCTAAATTTCAATAATTTTTATAATGTCCACTTGCTTCTGGTGGTTCAGTCACTTTTTATACAAATAAATTTCTTAATTATCCAAAAATTCAGTACAAGTAAACACAAACAGCAATAAAGTAGGAACTTAGTGCTAACATTATTAAATTGGCAGATCATTTTAATTAAGAACAGACTGTACTTTAATTATTTTTTTTATCAGTGATTATGTATTTACATTGTTGTTACTTTCATGTTTCTTCAGATTTAGTGTATGAGATTGGTGTTTGATTCTTTAATTGCTGTAATTGTTCAGTGTTTACCCCATATAACTGATGGCTCTGAGGTCGGCAAAGCTCTAAATGGCAAATCACATTATTACAATAATGCTCAGTCAAGAGTAATGTTTAGACTTCCTTAATAGGCTCACAGTTGGAGGGCTTTATACAAATAAGTCTGTAATTTTTTTCCTGTAACCAGACACAAAACTCTCAGTACCTGAGTAAGAGCATAATGTTTTTTCTCGTGTTGCAAAAGGAAAGTCAGGGTAGAGGAGAACTTGCATGTCGCAGAGGATCTCCTGATCCATTTAAAAATCTGAGCTTCCAAAAATGTTCTTGATGGAAAATTTTGCAATGCTGTGTGCCTAAGTGTAATAATGCCTGGCTGGGGTTTCATGGGCATTATAGAGGTGAGCCTACAAATGAAGTCTTGCAAGAGGCAGCCATGGAGCTGCACGTCATCATAAGTAAACCATGGGGTGAGTTGTTACACATATCATCCACACACTTATGGATAAAGGCAAGTCTTGCTTTTAGTGGAATTTTGACAGTACCACTAAAAAGCTATCAATGGCTTAGAATTATTTACAAGTGATAAATTACTTCTTAGAATTTGGAAAATTAATGATGTGGAAGTGAATATTAATAATAGATTTCAGTAAGAATGCCATAATCAGCACAGCTTCAATAACATGGGAAGCAGTTCCTTCTTGCCCAGGAATTCGCTGGCCGAAATTCTCCAGTCTCCCCTGTAGCAGATTTAACGGAGGCAAGGGGAGGGAGGGGGACAATGCAGCAGGAGCTGAAAAATCGATTTCCCGTCAGTGTAAAATGACAGCAGGATCTTGCACTTCTGTCCACCATAGCGGGTTGCGATTCCTGCCAGAGACCGGTGTGAAACCGATTTGTATCCTGTTAATGGGATGCAGATGAAGGCTCGAACACCCCCCAAGTCTGACCATCTACACTGCAATTAGTGTGGAATAGGAGGGGAAAGGCTGTACTGGAGTGCGGATGGTTGGGTGGGCGGGGGGAGGGGCGGGAGGTGGGAGTTGTGCAGGTGTGATCAGGCAGGTGGAGGGAAAAGGTATTAGAGTCGACCTGGAACGTGACCACCACCATGGCTGCAAGCAACTATGCAGAGCCTCGTGATGGAGACCTCGACATGCTGTACGGGAGTTGGGTCATCGGGGATGGGCGAAGATGCAGGTCAGCTCAACTGGACAACTGAAGGGGAACCCCAGCATGTGGTACTTACAATGCTAGGATGTTGGAACTAATGAGAGTATGAAGGGAGCGTGCATGGGAAACTTCTTGCACATGGCTCGCCAGGGCCCTAGCAAATATCTTTGCCTCCCTGCACATGCATGATTCTGGGGGACATAGACCCAGCCTGGGGTGACCCTCAGAATTTGGTGGGGTGCACAGGCTTAAGGGCTATAGCAAATGAACCACATCAGACCTGATTAAAGTGCAAGAGTACTCTATTTAATTATATAAAATTGTGATAAACTTAACAATCAACCACATATGAAATCAAAACTTCTTAATCTTTCATTCCCTACCCCTTCTTCTAGATGCTCCCCCGATGGGGTGGAGGCAACCTGCTGGCCAGTTTACCCTGTTGCCTTGGATGACCTTGCCAGGCGTCCTCTGGGGACCCGAGGCCTGGAGGGCTCTGGCTTACTTTGGCTGTCCTGCTGTTGAGCAGCTGCTCCCTCTGCAGTCACAGAGGACGAGGCTGATGGGGTCACAGGCAAGGAGGATTCTAAAGGGCCGGACACAGTCAGAGTCCTAAGTGGAGGTCCCAGGGGTGTCCAACAGCCACTCCTCCTTCCTTTGGGTGCCTGAGGGCCCCTGTCTGGCTCCTTGAGGGGAAGGGGCACTTGTGGGGGGTCAAGGTGCTCTGTCCCCCTCTCTTGTAGACACTGCAAAAACTCACATGGCTACAGCGATGTAGTGCAGGTCTGCACGCATCTACGGCAGAATCTGCTGGACCAGGATCTCGACGACATCTGCCACCCATGGAGACCTCCGTGCACACACAGGTCAGCACTACTTCATCAGAGAGCAGGCGGATGGACTCCTCCGCCTCATGTGCCAGTCTGTTGAGGGCCTCTGACACTTCTGCCTGATGTCCCCCCGCATCTCACAGGATCCCCAGCATCTCGGGCAGAGCTGATCCCAGAGGCGCCTCATCTGACTTGAACATCACAGATGCTCTTTCCCCAGCAGTCGTCCGAGTGCAGGTGAGCTTGGCTGACCCTGCCTCCTCCTGCTGTGGAGACATGACCATGCGGTGACCACCAGAATGTGAGACCTTTCCTGAACTGATCTTGTATCCATCAAGGGGTGTGGCACTGCACTAGTGGAGGATGCAGGTGACTACTATAACACCTCTACAGGTGCACTTTCTTTCTCCACAGTGCCCCTGGTCCCCTGTGAACTGGAGGTACTGTTAGATAGGGCTTCTTCTTCTCGCCTCCCCTTCTTCCTGCTGGCACCTGTAAGTGAGAGAGGAGAGAGTGAGTATGGAGAAATGCGCAAACCTTAGGTTTCAATGAGACATGCATGGATCCTTACCAGATGAAGTCCAGCCCCCAACCTCTCCATCTCTGCAGACTCTGTCATGTTCCACACTTGCCAGCTGGGCTGCCTGTTCCTCGAAGTCAGTGAGGTTCTTCAAGTCTGGCCAGACCCCTCCCGTCTTCTCCCTCTCTCCTATTGTGGCTTAACATTTCCTGCGCAAAGAGAGATGGGGTTGAGAGAAATTTGGTTTCATGTATCTTTCTCATGCTTCCAGTCTTACAAATAACTCACTGGATTGTGTGCTGTGTGATTGATGCACCGCAGGTTGTCCACAAGGGTTCTGGGGCCGCACCCTCCAGAGCGCTGAAGACATGCAGATATAAGGGTAAGCCTCTCAGAGGCATGTCATTACCGGTGCTTGCTGGTGCCCTCAATGCCTGAGCCCTTTCTTCCCCCACCCTCCCAGACAGCATGTGATCACCCTGCGCGGAATGATCAGAGACCCATGGTGGCCTGTCCATCTGCAGACTGGATGTTACTGCAGTGGGGCTATAAGGCATCACCTTATCATGTTGCCACTGAGGCCCATTTCCCATCTACCATTCAGTGAGGTGAGCAATTGAGGGTTCACTTACCCTGGGGGAGCGAGTAAGGTCATTCATCTGCTTCCTGCACTACAGGGCAGTTCTCTGACTGACACCTTGGACACTGACTGCCCTGGAGACTTCCTCCCATGCTGGGTTCATCTGTCTGCTCGGCCTCCTTTTCCCATGCTCTGGGTAGAGGATATCCCTCCTGGCCTCCACTTTATTGAGCAGGATGCCCAGGGAGGCATTGCTGAAATTTGGGCGCCGGATCTCCCTGTCCTCTGCAGACCATCTCCTCCCTGAACATTTGGTAGCTTGCTGTCCGGGCACCTTTTAAGTATGGCACCTGGATATGACAGGGCATGGGCCATCCAGCCCACCCCACCGCTTAAAACATCGGGAACCCCCCACAGCATAATTAATGAGGCCGGCGTCGCGTGATTCGGTGAAAATTCCCACCAGTCTCCGGGTGGGAAACACTCTCCATCCCCGCCCCTGCTGTGGGACTCAGTCCCAGACTGGAAAATTCCACCCTCTGTGTCTCCAGTTTCACTCCTGTGGACTATTGCAAAATATAAACGGCTAACCATAAATGCTCTACTAAATAGCTGAACTGCCAAATATGGTTTTGGAGCTGAGTGTCTGGCAGCAACGCACTTATTTCAGTTGTCACTTGTGTCAATTTGTAAGTGAGGAAAATGTAAACTGATTTAAATCTAGTGAAATACACTGTTTGTTTGAGCAATGTTTGCCCTTTCTGCAATAATCAGTAGAAATAGGTTTAACTGCGTGTAGAAAATGAAAGATTTTTGGTAATCCGCTCTATAGATCAACCAGAGACATAAACATACAGAAGAAACACACTTACTGCAGACACTACAAAAATGTACAGACTAAATTAGAAGGAAGTGATATTTTGAGCAGGTTCTCTTCATTCCATGTCAATCATGTATTCAAGTCACAATCATAAGGCATATTCAACTCTCATGTGAATGACCGCTGAGGTGCACAGAATGCATCAATACTTAAAACTGTGGTGGTGATAAGAGGAAAAGGAAAGTTTGAAAATAATTATATTTTTAATGGAATGAAGTCAAGCGAAACAACGAAATATTTATTTTTATTGCAAATTTATTAGTAAAGTAATTACAGCAAAGCACGGGGCTACTCATGGTCCACAACAGGTCAACAATCCACAATAACAGGAAGAAAATAGGTGAAAACTGCCATATGTTCATTATAAATATTGTAGCACCTGAGCATAGTCATACAGAAATTATGGAGCTGATCAGGTGACTTTCAGTACCTGCTGCGCTGCTCCACATCAAACACCAACTCCTCACATGAAAAGACATTGAGGACTCTAAAGTATCGAATATGCACAATCTTTGCTAACCCAGGCACTTTGAACAGACTCAGTAAAACTGTAATTCTACTGCAAATGAAAGTAAGTCTTCACAATGTGGGTGGAAAGCCTGCAAGCTAAACAAAACATCTGTGCTGAGCAGCTGTGAGTGGCAATTAGTGGTAACTAGAATGCTAGAAATGTCCAAAGGAGCAATGAATTGTAGAAAGACAGCAACTAAACAAAGAACAAAATGCAGAAGCCACATGTCGAAATAGCAGTCAGTGTGAAAATATCATAATTACACAACTTAAATTTAAATACTGGAGTTCTATTTGAACAGCTTGTAGGCCTTGGGAGCTGCAATGCAGAAGAATAGAACATTAATTGCTGAATCAATTATAATGCTTCCATACAACTCTCATGCAAGCGCATGACCTCCAAAGCAAGGAATATTTTTGCTTTAGCCACGTTGGAAGCTGAGTGCTGGAGTGCCCTCAGGCTTTGTGACCTGCTGGTAAAGGGCTGCTCTCCAATCACAATATCAAGGAAATTGCCTATTAATGAAAGGAAACACAGTAGGAGTAATTTTCTAACTTCACACTATTGTCAGGCAGCCTCACCTACTGGGCACAAATCAGAAAATTGTGTGTAGCACAGTCCTGGATTTCAGATGGCACTGGGCAAAGTTCCCAATCAGAAGCGTGAAGTCAGAAATTTTTCCCTAATAGCTAATGTTTCCTTTTCAATGCGAGCATTGTATTTCTTTGCCCTGGTTAAGGTTCAAGGGTGAGAAAAATTGCTTTTCTGTTTTATTTTTCATAATGTGAAAAATGCCAACATTCACCTAAAAGGGCAAGGGGTCGCACATGAAAGAAATTGGTTTCTCAGGAATATAATGCACCAAATCCCTAAAAGACATTAGCTACTGTTCAGCTAATTCAAAAGCAGATTGATATTTGTTTCACGACAAGATCTTTTTTATGCCAAGAGAGCTAACTATGGGAAGATGGTTTGATATGCATTTTTCATAACAGTTGTAGGTCTGATGATCCAGCTTCTTGTCTTTAGCAGCAGTATAATGGCCCAGATACCTAGTTTGATTGTGAATGAATTAACATTTTGACTTCTGCAGCCTAATAGCTTCAGGTTATTTTTTTCATAAGCGTTGCAGAACATGTCATAGTTCCACATGTACCTTTTCAATATTTATAGTTCTAAAGATAGCAAGATAACAAATGAGCTGATCTGGATCTTCTGGGGCTTGATATTCTTCTGTATGATATACTAGGGAATCAGCCACTTCCATAAAGAAGTTTATTGTAATGGAGTATGCATTTATGTAAGCTATTAGTTAGATATTATCTAGAGCTTTCATATCAGGATCTCTAGTTAGACCTGTGAAGGATCAAACTTTCTAGACTTTGTCATCTCACAGGCTTGTCATCAAACCCCAATTGTCTCATAATTAGGTTCAGACCTATGTCTGGATAGCTATATAAATCACTTTGTAGTCATCACAACTTCTCACAGTATCATCATACTTATTACATACAACAGTATCCAAACAGTATTTAGGGAATAACTCATTGATCAGCATTTGTAGCAATGCTGCATATCATGTGCAGGTAACAGGCTTTATCTCACACTGTTGCATACCTGTAGAACACAGGATGCAGGGAACTGCCTGCAGTACTGGGAAGTAATGCCCCAGATGTGCACTAACCTTGGTAAAACCTCAAAAATGATAATATAGTCTCAGTCTCTGAACAGCTCTGCTGGACACTTATTTAAAATATTGTGGCAAGTTGGTTCCTCTTCAGTACAGGTGAATTTGCTTGCCAATAAAAGCTGATACAAGGGCTTGGGACTTCATTGTTTATTTTGTGGTGTATTTGGGATTCACTAATGTAGCTAGTTACAACTTAGAGCTGCCCCCATCTGCCATTTGTCTGCATGAGCAGCGGGGAAAGTAATTGCCTAAATAGAACCCTGCAATAGCACAGCATTTCTTTGCAAGTACATTATTCTGCCTCAGCCAAAGTGAACTGTCACGATGTATTAGAGCACAGGTTAAGTCAATTTTTTTGTACCTTGAGGTGTGCGGTGAAGGTATGCTCAGCAATAAAGTCCATTTATTTATGCCATGCATTTGGAAAGGAAGGATAGTCAATATGCTTTTTCCCTGGTACTGCCCCTTGTGACTGTATATAGTGTGTGCTTTACTTGCTAATGATACATTTCTTTAAGGTTTCACCACTTTGAGGAGGGAGCATGATACAAGGCTGTTGTCCGAGCATAACAAAATAAAGTTGGAGCAGGAATAGACAACACTGCCCCTCAAGCCTTCTCCACCATTCAATATGATCGTGGCTGATCTTCTGCCGGAAGGCAATTTTCTCACCGGCTTCCCACGCTGCTTGATTCCCTGGGTGACCAAAAATCTGTCTATCTGAGCCTTAAATATATTCAATGAATATATTTAAATTTGAGCATCTATAACCCTCTTGGCAAAGAATTCTAAAGATTCACAACCCTTTGAGTGAAGAAATTTCTCCTCATCTCAGTCATAAATGATTGACTCTTTATCCTGAGACTGTTCCTCCATACTCTAGATTCTCCAGTCAGGGGAAACAAAAACTCTTGTGTGGGGAATTGGATGTAGTGGGGGATAGGGGGTGGGGGAATGTTAAGGAACACACAAGAGCAAGAAGACATGGTGTGCAGGGTGACTTAATTAGATGGGATGTAAAATGTTGATTCCCAACAGAGGTTTGAGATACAGCAATAAAGTCTGTGGTGTGTTTGTGGTGTGTCGAGCATTACGCCGGCCTGTGGTAGGTTCACACTTGTAATATATTTGCATGTCATGAATACCCATTACCGTGAAACACCGTTCAATAAAGTCCTATCCTTGGGATAAGTCAGTAACGTACGAGAATCCCGTGGCACCCAGTTCACAATCGTTTAAAGGTGACGAATATCAGTAGACTTTGCACAGTTATAACTGAGGTAAGCAGTTGTCCATGTTAAACTCTGTGGCACAAGGCAATGGGTGTTGAAACGTTGGTGTTTGGATGCAGGGAGGTGTAGGGGAGGGAAAAGAGGGTGGGCAGTTTGTGGTCTATGGGTGCAGGGTGTGTGGTGGAGGGAAGAGAGTGTGGGAAGTTGGTGGTGTTCAGGTGCAGCATGTGGGGAGGGGGGAAGGGAGGGTGGGCAGATGGTGGTGTTTGGGTGCAGCATGTGTGCCTGAGGGAAAGGAAGGTGGGAAGACTGTGTTGTTTGGGTGCAGGGTGTGTGGTGGAGGGAAGGGAGGGTGGGCAGAGGATGGTGCTTGGGTGCAGGGTGTGTGATGGAGGGAAGGGAGGGTGGGCAGAGGTTGATGTTCAGGGGCAGGGTGTGTGGTGGAAGGAAGGGAGGGTGGGCAGAAGGTGGTGCTCGGGTGCAGGGTGTGCACCAGAGGGAAGGGCCTAGCATCCTGTGTATAGTGGTCCTGTAAGAGGGTGGGAAGGGGTGGGGTGTTTGGTTCAAAGCAAGAATTGAAAGATGAATGATGGGCCTAAAGGTGGGGTCTTTGCTGTCAATGCAGGGGTCCTGAGGGTCACATTGAGGGAGCTGGAAGGCAGAGGGAACAATCACAGTCAAAGGGGTAATTTGTATTTGGTATGGTGGCAGGTTCAAAGTCAGGGTCAGGCATTGGAAGGCCTAGTGGGAGGGGTCATGGGAGCAGACAAAGTGCATTGAGGAGGATAATGGGAGGGTTGAGGGTCAGAATGGGCATTGGGATGGTCATGGGTGTTGGCACAAGTGGGAGAGATGGAATGTGCAGGGAAATGGTGATAGGGTCCTGGGTAATAGGGAAGAAGTTCAAGGCTACCAGAGCGGAGAGGAAAAATTAAGTTGGGAGAGTCAAGGATGATGGGGGTAAGTGTAAGGGTGACAGGAGGAGGGTAGAAGGTGCAGGAACTGGCCTCATATGTCACACGCACCATAATTTTAGGATCTTGTGTCAAACACGGCTTTTCTGAATGTAAACTGGATTGAAGTGGGGAGAGGGTCATTTTGGGTGGATAGAATTCATGTTGCATACAACTGGCTGATTAAAGGGACTCCTTAATAATTATAGTTAAATGGATGCGAACCATAGATGAGCATGTTCTCACGTGTATGCCTTCCCTCTTCACACAGTGCAATTACTGCCATAAACATGGGTCTCATTCACCAATATTCCTGAAACCTTGGGAGCAGGAGGAGAGAATGTGAAGAAAGAGAGCTCTTGCTGTCCAACAACAGAGGCCGCAAGGCCAACAGCAGGCAGATCCAGAGGGGGAGGCTGGCTCAGGCTCAACCATCCAGGAAAGGCATCTTCAAAGACTGGCATTGGCTTATCAACACATCCAGAGGGCAAGAACGAGCTACCTCCAGATATCAGAGAAGCAATGCCAGAGACGTCTGAGGATTTCCCGGGAAATGATCCCTGGAATATGTTAAATTTTTCAAGACGTACAGCTATGTGGATTTGGTGGGAATCCCGAGGCCCTCGAGGTTAGAGTGGCACTCAATTCCTTTGCCAGCAGTGGTTTCAGGGCACAATGAATGACATATGTGGCATTTCCAGGCTGCCAAACATAGATGCATAAAGGAGGTGACTGATGTCCTATTTAGTGGTGCTAATGATTTTATCTACTTCACCACCGATGAAGACAGCCAGGCTGCAAGGTCAGCTGCACTCGGTGTCATCGCTGGGTTTCCTCGAGTGAAAGGTGTCATTGACTGCACTCATGAGGCCATAAAAGCTCCCTGGGAACAGCCAGCTGCATGTGTAATCTTAAAGTGTTTCACTCCTTCAACGTACATCTGGCATCGGCCACAGGAAAATAATGCAGGTCTGCTCATTTCCCAGGGAGCTGTAATGACGCATACATCTTGCGCATCTAATGACTCCCAAAGCTTTCTGAAGCCCCAGCCCAGGTTGACAAATGGATCCTTGGTGACAAGGGTATCCTCTGCGTACATGACTGATGACGCCAATGAGGCATCCCAAGAGCAAGGTAGGGGAGAGCTACACTCAGGCTCATGCTTTCCCAAGAGCCATCACAGAGCACAGCATTGGGCTTCTTAAAATGCACTTGTTTTTGTAAATTTCAGGAAAATAGGCCTGGCGAGAGCACAGCAGGCATCAATTCACATCCCACCCTCTCCTGGCACTTACCTGAGGGCTACTGCTAGTGAAGCAAATGGCTCAAAAAATATTTTTCCAAGTTCCAAGAAGCACATCATTCACCTAGAAGCCCATTAAATTTAATAAAATGAAAAGATCCAGTTTCAAAGATATGCACGACTCATTCTGGGCTCAAAAATGGGCTTTGATAAATTTTTAACTCCAACATATTGATATAAACAGTGAGTAAAAAAACACATAATTCAGTTTAATTTGAATCAAATTCCTATTTTGCTAGAATGAGCATTAGGGTTAATAATCTGGCTTCATGGACTTACCTTGAATTTGCCAGCCTTGGTAAGTTGCATCATTGATAACAATATAATCTTCAAGTGTCAATAACTGATTTGAATGGTTATTCTTGCTAGCTAAGATTTTTTTGCTTCAATCATGTCTCCTCGTCTTTCATAGATTGAAATTGTACTAACACACATTATTGGTTCTTGACAAGGAATAACTAAGGGCAGAATTTTTCCCTCATTGGGCAGGCGTGTGGCTGAGCCGAACGAGAGTAAAATATTGTGCAATGGCATCGGGCAAGCGTCCCAACGTCATTGTGCACTCTCGCAATCTTTCGCTCGGCGGGTGCGCACAGCTGCCGAAGCAGCAGCCGCCATTAATTAACAGGCCACTTAAGGCCCTTAACAATGCAATTCTCTGAGATTTTTTTATTGTCCATGTGATTTTCTGCTCATCGCACGGGCAAAATAGGCAGGTGGCCAGCCAACATTGCCTCAAACCTCATCCAGGAGCAGGATAAACATGGTTAGCAGCATTGCCAGTGTGAGTAGTGAGGAGTTTTGGAGATAGTTTGCAGCTGGTTGCTTATTTGTATTTAGCAGCTTCATCTCTGTTCTGGCCTTCATTGTTAGCATTTCCAGGCCTCATTTGAAGACTTATTGGTGTTTCCTGGCCTGCAGAGGACTCAGACTGGACCCTTCCAAGTATCAGACAGCCTTCCCTTACCCTGGTAATGGGGATTGTGGTCTCCATTAAGGGTACCTATTCTGAGGAGGAACAGAAGAAGGGCAAAAGAGAAAGGAGGCCGCGTGCCTCAATGCAGCTTTTTTTGGGGGGGGGGGGGGCGGCCTGTGAGAGGCGAGGCACAGGCACAAGGGGCACAGGGCCAGCAGGTAGACCAAGGTGGACGGGGCTGCAGAAGACACCACCATCCTGCTGCCAGGGTTTACAGGTGGCAATGCAGCTATCTCAATATGTCTGAGGTGCAATGCTGAAGGAAGTTCTGCCTCTCAAGGGACACCGTGACCTCTATTTGCCAGATGATTGGGCCTGAGACCAGCTCTGACTGTGTGGGCGGACACCCAATGCCAGTGGCTCTGAAGGTCACAGTGGCCCTAAACATCTATGCCTCCAGCTCTTTCTAGGGCTCAGTGGGATATCTGCGTGGAGTGTCCCAATCAGCTGTCCATAGCTGCGTCAAGTGGTGACAGATGGGTACTGACCTTTATGCTTTACCATACGGACGAGGCCAGCCAGGCTGAGTGAGCCAGAGGCTTTGCAGCAATTGCTGGGTTCCCCCCCTGTCCAGGGTGCAATCGACTGGCCACCAAGGTGCCAGCTGGTCAGCCGGATGCCTTCATCAACAGGAAGGGATTCTACTCCATGAACGTGCAGATAGTGTGTGATCACAGGATGCAGATTCTGCAAGTCTGTGCAAGGTTCCCTGGAAGCTCCCACAACGCCTACATCCTGAGACACTCCCAGGTACTGAGGCTCTTCAGTGTTCCAGCCCGACTGGATGGATGGCTGCTGGGTGACAAGGGCTATCCGTTGAAGTGGTGGCTCATGACGCATCTCCACCAGCCAAGAACAGAGGCAGAGAAACGTTACAATACGAGTCATGCCTCGACAAGGGCGGTGGTAGAGATGAAAATATGTCTCCTCAAGATGCACTTCCGATGCCTGGACCGTTCAGGGGGAGCATTCCAATAACCCCCAAAGTGGGTGTCACTAATAGTGGTTGCATGCTGCACTCTCTACAATCTGGCATAGGCAAAGGGGGGACCCAATGGAGGAAGGGGATCTTAACACAGCTGCACAGGTGATGAGTCCAGTAGTGAGTAAGAAGATAAGCACAGTGAGGAGAATGCTGAGGGCGTGGAGCCAGACCTCACTAACCTCCAGGGAGACAGGGACACCCGGGGTGCCTTGATCCAACGCACCTTCAGCTAGGCTGTGAAAGATCAGCTTCAACCGCATGCCAGGGCTGCCGCCTCCATCTCGGACGTCTGAAAGGACCCTTTCATTTGAACACAAAGAACACTCAGTGCCTGTGCTATAAAGTTCAAAGCCATTTATGGCGTACCCTGCACCAATGAAATAAAAAGGTGAAGCACACTGAGGCCATGATGGCAAAAACCAGATTTATATAATTTCAACATGTATAGACAATTTACATCAACCTCTCTGATCTTAAGTCCCAGACCTGTATACAATAGCTAAACATAAATTAACATAAAATCACCCTTGACCTATCCCTCTTGTGCTCATGGTGCCTTTAACTTACGTTTGCGGGTGCTACATCTTGTTTCTCCCCTCTCACTGGCACTGGCATTGGAGACATCCTGCTGACTCTGCTGTCTTGTTGACCTTGATGATCTTGGCAATCGTCCTCTGACCAGTGGAGCCCGTGCTGGCCCCGCCTGGGAGGGAGCAGCCAGTGCCCCAGCTGGCATCTCCCCAGTTGCCGCAGCCTCATCAGATGCTATGGTCACTGGCGGAGAGCAGAAAAGCTGCTGCTATCATCCAGTGTGCCCTGAAAAGAACCCACAGAGATGACAGACAGCCCATGTGCCAAAGTGAGGTTGCTGTGGACCTCCCTGCTCACCATTGATGGACGGGCTCCTAGCCTCATCCATCTCCCACACTAAAACGGACCACCTAAGTTCATTGCCTATGTGAGGGCTTACAGGTCTGAGCGCAACCCCAGGAACCCCTGATTCTGTCCTTGGAGCTGCCTCTCCATGAGAGTCGCCACTCTCTCAATGGAGGAGGCACTCATCATGATGGTCAATGCAGTGCTCATGCTCTGCATGGACTCCCCCACAACGGAGACCATGGCATTCATTCCCTCATGGATCTCTGCCAGATCCTCCCACACATCCCGCTGGACATCCAGCATCTGCTGCCTAATGGACACTCCAGAGGTGCATCATTTGCCTTCGACTGAGCATTGTCCTGGTCCCAGGCAGTCCTCCGACTGCCGGTGCCCTGGGTACTCACTGCCTTCGCCTGCACCTCAAGCAAGTGTGAAGTGCCCTCACCAATGTGCACTGAGATAATAGCCGCTGAGCTGATGTCCACCAAGGTACTGGTATCTGTGCTGGTGCCTGCTTCAGACAGCGTGATGCAGGTGACAGTGATGCCTGGTGGTCCTCTGGCATTGGGGTGGCCCTTTGGGGTCTGTGGATGGGATGCCTGCTGGCGAACCTAAAAGGGAGAACAATGACATTTCATTAGTTTAAGTCATCACACTGTCACTGCACATGCCAGGCACCCTGGTGGGACAATGGAGATCAGCATCATGGTGCCATCGCCTTCCGATAATCAATGAGGACTTCAGGTTCGAGGCTCCCATCAATGAGGAGACTACACTAAAATGGTTGCACAAGCCGAAAGTCTCACCTCTGTGCACTATGCTCTTATCTTCGTCTGGCACCCCCGCCTCTCCACGCCCTATTGCATGTGGAGCGTGCCCGCTCTCCATCCCAAGGGCATCCTGTTCGAACAGGGAGGGCAGCAGCAGGTTGGGCAGGCCTCCGCCTGTATGTGCCTTCTCAGCTTGGTTTTGCTCATCTTCTCCTGAAAGGACAGAGGAGCAATGATTAGTCCAATCTCTACCTGCAGCGCCACTGCAGCCTGGTCATCCCCAGCTGAGGAGCACCACACAGGGCGCATCCGATTCATGGCCCTTGAGCCGCAAGACATTAAATCCAAGCAGCCAGGGGTCACACCCTTGGCCAGCTCTGGCATCATTGACAGTTGGCCCTCAGACTCTAGCACCCCTGAGGTCCACAGGGGTCGGCCAGACCTTAACACTTCTGCACACTGACCCATGCCAACATGGTATTCGCCCTTCCTGAGCACAGCAGGTGATTGAACCTCTTCCATCATTGCACCCATGTGCACTGCACCACGTCATGGCTGCTCACCTGGGATGCCACCTCCTCCAATGCCCTCTTGATGAGGTGTGGCGGCTTCCTCCTCCCTATATCTGAGGACAAGGATGTCCCTCCTGACAGCCACCTCCTCCAGCAGGACAGTGAGACACTCATCGGAAAAGCAAGGGGCCGTTTGCCTATCTGACCTGCCCTACCCCCCGGGGTTTGCTGCCGCACTCAAATGCATTGTCCAAATGGCAGCCAGGCGTCTTTCCCTGGCTGCCTTTCTGGGCCTGCCTGGGCCTTCTTTATACTGGCTGCCGGGCCATCTTTGGATCCGGCGATTAACAGGTCCCCGCTTGGCCCTTGCTGGCCAGTGACAAGCCGCAGTTCATGCTGGGCAGGCCTTAATAGGGGCCCGATCGTGGGCAGCGGGCAGCGGCCAGTTTTGCGGCTGCTCCCAGGCCTGCCTGCCGCACCCTCCCAACGAGGGCAAAATTCAGCCCTATGTGTTATTTTATCAATCACTTCATACACTGTGAAAGCATTATTTGTGATTGTTAACTCTCTCCCATTCAAGAGCTTAGCTTTCAAGGAACAATTTTGATGAGGAACAGTCCCTGAATATTCGTTAACTCTGCTGTATAAAACATAAAGTCCCCTACATTGACAGGGGTGGGTTTTCCCAGTGCGGGCATGGAGTTTCGGATGGGAAACTCAGATGCCCATGTTTCCCCGCATGTTAACTCCACAATGTGTATCTTTCTTTATAAAACAAGATACCGGTGCGGAAGTCAGCTTCATTGACAAACTTGGCTCCCAGTGGAGTGGGGAGCGCTCTGGAGCAAGCCACAGGAGCAGGTATGTAGCTGACAGTGAGAGCACGGGATGAAGAGGAGAGATGTCTAATTCCCAATCCTGGTGGGAGGTCATGATGCTAGCAAAGCAGGTAAGCTTTTGGGGAGCAAGGGAGGAAGTAGTCCTATTGCTCCAGGCCCACTAGCAGTGCTGCAAAAGCAATCACCTTTTCTCTTAAGCTGTCCTTGCCTCCCCATCCCGTTGAGCTGTTGGGTTTCCAGAAGCCCAGGAAATTCAGACACCCAGGATCAAACCTATGAAGCGGGTTAGATATGAGACTCTCAGCCACAGTATAAACTTTAAATGGCCAATCCACCTTCTGCTTTGGATAAACCTGGAAGTAGGCGGCTTATAGAGACAGGTCGGGTTGTGAGATTGTTAAAACGTTCACTTCTCGCTCAGTCCTAACTGACCCATTTTGGGGGGTGTTTGAATGGCTCCCAAAGATACTGAAGCATTTTCATCAATCTTAATGAAAATAAATATATTCCTGCCTCGTAATGGAGATCATGTCAGCCCTTAATTTGAAATTTATTAAATATCACAAATGATGTTTGTGAAGATGTTATTTTTAAGGGAAAGTTGTATTTTTTTTAATTCCTAAGATTCCTTATCTACATTCACGTGAACCAAGCAAGGAAACTGAAGGGGGTCTTGCGTCAGTTTCCACCAGGCAAGGTGAGTTTGTTTACCATGGGGTAACTGAGTTACAATGAAATGTTTAGGTTACATCAACATTTTCTACAATTTGGTTTTCTTACGCCATGACAGTTGATATTCCTGATCTAAAGGAAAGATTTATAAAGTGAAGAAAAGTAAATGAACAAATCAAAATGCTGAACAATAAATTATTAAATGTTGTAATTGGTTTACCTGAGACATATTCATGTGACATTTCTAGGCTCGAGAGACTGAGAAACAGCACAATAGGGATAGGCCATGTTCCCATTATAAAAGTGAGCACTGTCAGGTTAACTTAGTGGGGAGTGGGGGTGTAGTGGTGTTTTGGGGGAGTGCTGACTGCCTCGAGTCCTGCTTGAAGCCATTTCAGGTGTAAATGGGAACACAGCACGCCACACCTGCTGTGGGCAGGAGGCTGTTTAATTTCCTGGTTCTATAAAAATACTGCAGCACTGTTGTCCCCCCTGGTCCCAACAGGCCTCGCTGGCTGTGCCTAGGAGCTAGCCGATTTCCCACACTCCCAACATTGATGAATGTGGCACCTGCTGTTCACCAGCTTCAATCAAATGAGATCAAAGCCTGAAAATGGTTCGAGCCTCCCGATACCAGTTTTGAGTGGGTAGAGTAGCCATGCCACCATGCCATAACTGCTTTAGGAAGATATTTATAACTACCCACAGTATGAGAGAAAGCGACAGAGTGAATAAGTAATAACCTAACATGTTGAAAGCCCAACATTTCAATAGATTGAACATTCAAGCAGATTAATAAACACCGTTATAATTTCTATATAGAAGGAACAGACATCGAAGACGGCCATAAAAATGCTGATTAGATTGCTATTAGTAATATTAGTGCCAAGTAATGTTTTTTCTTGTAATCAGTACTCTCTGCATCTTATAAATTAGATTGCTGCCATTTCATTTATTATAATTCAGCCACCGAAAATCATTTGGTCTTATATTATCATATTTTTTTGAAAGTTGCTGGAAGGATCTTAACTTTAAACTGACGGGTGGTGTTATGCCTGATCATGAGAAGGCTGATCGTTGAACCAAAACCTTCAGTTTTTCTCTGAAGCTATTGTGCATTGTGTGTATCACTGTTACAGAATGTCATCCATCTGTGTGAGGCCAGAACAGAGAGCAGAATGCACATCTACTATGTGGTCTGAATAACAAATGGACTTTATCCACACTACAATTCCTTGTTTCCTGCCCTTCAAAAGGCTCCTTTGCAAATATAAGACCAAATGCCAGTCACAATAGCTGGTTTTAAATATGTTGTTTCCAGCCTTTGTGATTTTTGTTACTCTGTAGAGATCCTGAAAATGAATTGAGTGATTGAATATTTGGCACATCTGCCTCAGCAACAATTTTGTTCTCAAAGGCATTGGTCCCAAGTGACAGTGGATTCTCTGTTTGTAAACTCAACCATGTGGGTGTGTTACACCAGAAGGTTTGGCATCATCCATGTGGATTTAGAATAAGAATTACTGGAGCAATGTTAATTGTGTTGTGGTTACTTTGACAAATGGACCTCAGGAGTCTCAGGTACAGGTCACGATCGTTTATTCGAGCAATTGCAAGGGGAGAACCATCTCAATGCAGCTTGAGATAGCACTCTGCTAAATTACAAGTATTCAACATATTTATACATTATTGGTCATGTACAAGAACAGTTTCCAGATTCCGATCTCGTCAACGTATAGGTTTACATTAAACAGACATCTCTGGTAACAGGTACATGCATCGTATGTCCCTATTTTTCACCCAGGCAGAGACCTTTCCTCTATCTAAACTAGGACCATCTGTTCTTCCCCTATCTGTTGAAAAGCACACGTAATCTTAGTTGTTATTGCCATCCTCTGACTGCAGTCCGACTCCCAAGGCCTTCCTGTTGTTTGCAGGCCCTTAAGGCTGTGCAAGGTTCATCTGGTAACGTTTAACTGCCAATGTGCTTGGTAGCCCTAGTCGTCTGGAGATTTTAAGTAATTCATTCCCTTTCAATAAGTTCTTACTGTATCCCTATATTCCCCCCTATAATTACTGTATCCCTTTATTTCCCCCTAACAACTGAATCAATGTTGTATTCATCCTAACTGTACAAATAATTAATGTAACTAGTGATATGGCAATAACAAAAGGAACAGGAGCAAAAGTAGGCCATTTGACCCTTCGAGCCTGCTCCACTATTAAATATGATCATGGCTGAACTTCAACCTCAGCTCCACCTTCCTACACTATTCCTGTATCCTTACATTCGCAAACACCTATCAATTTCTGACTTGAATAAACTTTAAAAACTGAGCATCCCCAGCCGTCTGGGGTAGAAAATTTCAAAGATTCACAATGCTTCAAGCGAAGAAACTTCTCATCTCATTCCTAAATAATGAGCCCCTTATTTTGAGACTATAACCTCTATTTCCACATTCCCCAGCCAGGATGAACATTTTCTCAGCGTCTACCCTGTCAACCCAATATTAATTTTATGGGCAGAATTTTTCACTGAGCGAGCGGGCATGCGCCTAGCCTACTCGAGCATAAAATTGCGCATGATGACATTGGGTGGGCGCCCTGACGTCATCGCATACTCGCACGATATTTTCGGTCGGTGGGCATGCATGGGAGTCAGAGCTGCGCCCGCCATCAATTACAATGCCAGTTAAGGACATTCAAAAGGCAATTAAGCTGGATTTTACGTTGCCTGTGCGATTTTGTGCTCGTCGCATGGGCAAAACGGGCAGGTGGGCAGCCAACAATTTGCTAAACCTCATCCAAGGGCAGGATGAAAAGGGTCTGCAGCATTGCCAGTGTGAGTAGTGAGGAGTTTTGGAGATAGTTTGCTGATGGTTGCTTATTAGCACTTGGCAGCTTCATCTCTGTTCGGGGCTTCATTGTTAGCATCTCCAGGCTTCATTTCAGGACTCGTTGGTGTCCAAGGCCCCCAGAGGATTCAGGCCATGTGGATCCTTCCAGTTGTCAGATAGCCTTCTGTTGCCCTGGTAATGGGGATTGTGGTCTCCACTGGTGACACCTCCTCTGAGGAGGAAGAGAGGGGCAGAAGGGAGAGGAGGCCACATGTCCCTAAGCAGCTTCAAAGGGAGGGACATGTGGGAGCAGAGGCGCAGGCACAGGGAGCGCAGGGCCAGCAGGTAGTCTAAGGCTGGAGCATTACAGAAAATGCCACTATCCTGCTGCCAGGGTTTACAAGCAGCGATGCAGCTACCTCAATATGTCTGAGGTGCAATGCTAAAGGAGGCTCCGTCTCTCCAGGGAGACAGTGACCTCCATCTGTCAGATGATTGGGCCTGAGATCGCCTCCAACTGTGTCGGTGGACACCCCATGCCAGTGGCTTTGAAGGTCACAGTGGCCCTCAACTCCTATGCCTTCCGATCTTTCCAGGGGTCAGTGGGGAATCTGTGTTGAGTCTCCCAATCAGCTGTCCACAGTTGCATAAAGCTGGTGACAGAAGCTCTGTTCAGATGGGTACTGACCTTTATTCCTTACTGTACAGACGAGGCCAGCTAGGCTGAGCGAGCTAGAGGCTTTGCAGTGATTGCTGGGTTCCCCCACATCCAGGGTGCAATCAACTGGCCATCAAGGTGCCAGCGGGTGAACCTGGTGCCTTCGTCAACAAGAAGGGCTTCCACTCCATGAATGTGCAGATAGTGTGTGACCACAGGATGTAGATTGTGCAAGTGTGTGCAAGGTACCCTGGCAGCTCCCATGAAGCTTACAACCTGAGACAATCCCAGGTGCCGAGGCTCTTCAGTGCTCCAGTCTGACTGGATGGATGGCTGCTGGGTGACAAGGGCTATTCATTGAAAAGGTGGCTTATGACGCCTCTCCACCAACCAAAAACAGAGGCGGAGCAGCAGAACAACAGGAGCCGTGCCTCGACAAGGGCGGTGGTAGGGAGGACCATGGGTCTTCTCAAGATGCACTTCCAATGCTTGGACCATTCAGCGGGTGCACTACAATACCACCCAGAGCGGATGTCACTGATAGTAGTTGCATGCTACGCTCTGGCACTGGCAAGGGGGCCCCCACTGGAGTTAGAAGATCGTGACGCAGCTGCACAGGCTACAGAGGATGAATCCAGTTGTGAGTCAGAAGAGGAGCACGATGAAGAGAATGCTGATAGTGTGGAGGCAGACCTCGGTAACCTCTCGGAAGGCAGGGACACCAGGAACACCTTGATCCAAAGCTCCTTCAGCTAGGCTATCAGGGATCTGCTTCCACCTCATGCCAGGGTTGCTGCCTCCAAAAGGATGTCTGAAATGACCCTTTTCTTTGCACCCAAAGTCCACTCAGTGCCTGTGCAATAAAGTATCGAGCCATTCACATGCAGCATTACGTACTGGCGTACCCTGCACCAGAAAGAAAAATGGTGAAGCATAATCAGGCCATCAGAACGAAAGCAAATTTAATGTTATTGTCACATTGAAAGTATAATTACATTACCATTACTGTTGTTGATGTCCACACCAGCAGACATTTAAGCCAAGCATAAATTAACAGAAAATCACCCGTGAACTGTCCCTCGAGTGCTACGTCCTGGTGCCTGCCCCCCAAACCCCATCCCGCTTGCTGGCATCGGCATTGGAGGCAGCCTACTGCCTGTGCTGTCTTTTTGGCCTGTATGACCTTGGTGGTCATCCTCTGGCCAGTAGAGCCTGTGCTGGCCCCACCTGGGAGTGAGTGGCTAGCTCCACAGCTGGCATTTCCCCAGTCATCACAGCCTCAACAGTGGTGGCGATCACTGGCAGAGGGGCGGAGGAGCTGCTGCCGTCATCCAGAGTGCCCTGAGAGAAGCCCGCAGAGACGACAAGCAGCTCATGCGCCAGTGTGAGGTCCCTCTGGATCTCCCTGCTCACCATTGATGGACGGGCACCTACTAGGATACTGGGTGCCTCATCCACCTCCCACACTGGCACTGACCACCTGAGGTCATTGCCTGTGTGAGGGCTTGCAGGTCCGAGCGCAACCCCAGGAACCCTTGATTCTGTCCCTGGAGCTGCCTCTCCATGACAGTCGCCACTCTCTCCATGGAGGAGGCATTGTGCCCGGCCATGAGGGTCAACACAGTGCTCACGCTCCGCATGGACTCCTCCACAATAGAGATCATGGCATGCAGACCCTCATGGATCTCCACCAGGTCCTTTGCACAGCCCACATCCAGCATCTGCTGCCTAACAGGCAACTCCAGAGGCTCATCATCTGCCTTCGACTCAGCATCCTCTTGGTTCCCAGCAGTCTTCCGACTGCCAGTGCCCTGGGCACTCTTTACCTCTGCCTGCACTTCAAGAGAGTATGAAGTGCCCTCACCAATATGCATCGACATTCTAGCAGCTGACTAAAGCCCAGCGAGATGCTCGCATCTGTGCTGGTGCCTGGTTCATGAGCGGGTGTGACGTAGGTGCAAATGAAGCCCAGTGGTCCTCCAGTGTCAAGGGTGGCCCGTCAGGGTCAAGAGAGCGAGTGTGTGCTGGTGAATCTAAAAGGGAGCACAAGGACATGTCATTAGTAAAAGTCATCATACAGTCACTGTGCGTTCCAGGCACCCTGGTGAGATAATGGAGATCTGCATCATGGTGCCATCATCTTTCAATGATTAATCGGGACTCCAGTTTTGATGCTCCCATTAATGAGAAGACTACACTAGAATGGTTGCACAATCCAAAATTCTCACCTCTGTACACTGCACTCTTACCCTCGTCTGGCACCCCCACCTCTCCACACCTGGTTGTACGTGGAGTGCGCCAGCTCTCCAGCTCAAGGGCGTCAGCTTGGACCTGATCAGCAGCAGAACGTTTGGTGGGCCTCTGCCTCTATGTGAATTCTCCACTTGATTATGGCTTGTCTTCTCCTCAAAAGAGAGAGGAGCATTGATTAGTCCACTCTCTACCTGCAGCACCATTGCAGCCTGGCCAACCCCACCTGTGGAACACCTCACAGGGCACATCCGAGTCATGGCCCTCCAGCCGCAAGGCACTCAGTCCAAGCAGCCAGAGCTCACCCCCTTGGCCAGCTCCGGCATCACATGACAGTTTGCACTGTCAGACTCTAGCACCCCTGAGGTCCAAGGGGGGATGGCCGCACCTTAACACTTCTGCACAATGGCCCATGCCAACATGGTACTCATCCTTGCTAAGCGCAGCAGGTCATTAAACCTCTTCCAGCACTGCACCCACGTGCACCACACCATGTCATGGCTGCTAACCAGCTCTGCCACTCCTCCCATGCCCTCAGTGTGAAGTGTGGTGTTCCCCATCTCCCATCTCTGGGGACAAGGGTGCCCTTCATCCTGGCAGCCACCTCCTCCAGGGGGACCGCGCGGCACTCACCAGAAAAGCAGGGGGCCGAGTGCCCACCCAACTTTCCCTCCTGCCTGGCATCTCCAGTGCATTCAAGTCCATAACTTTGCTAATGCAGAACAGACGTTCTCCCATGGCATCCTTCCACGGGCTGCCTGGGCCATTTTTAAACCGGCCATCAGGTCACCATTGGACCCGACGGCCAACAGACCCCGCCCCCACTTGTCCCTTCCCGTTGCGGAGCCACGTTTCACGCTGAGTGGGCCTTAATCGTAACACACCCTCTCCACCCCCAGGGAGTGGCTTGACAGTTGGGGGAGGGCATGAAATTGAATGCCATGGCAGCAGCTGTCCAGGCCGTGCCTGTTGCCCTGCAGGTACTTTACTCACAGAGGAGGGGAGATCAGGCTGCCTGCTCGCCCGTGGACCTATTGAGACCTTTAAGTGGCCAATTAATGGCAACTTGGGATTTTTCACACAATGGAGAGGCCCACGTCAAGTGTCCAGGCTACCCAGCAAATGCTAGCAGCCTGGTGGCTGGGCCAGAGGGTGTGCTTCCAGTTTGGGTAACTTGTGCCCAATGGAGGCCCCTCCTAAGGTTCACCACTATACCGCCCTGTGTTTCCCCTTCTCCCCTGCCCTGTCTACCCCATGCCCCCCACCCTCTTTCTGGGGCCTGGCAAAACCCCGGATTCATCTTGTTCTGGGCTTTTGGCTCCTCTCCTTCAGGTATCCCACTCTAGTCCCAGCAGTTACCACCACTCCCAGGTCCTGCATAAAATTCAATGCCATATGTGTTCTCACCAACAGCCTAGATAATTGAAGTAAGACATCTTTACTCTTAGTGTCCAATCCCTTTGGAACAAAAGCTAACATACAGTTTGCCTTCCTAATTACTTGCTGTACCTGCATGTTAACTTTGAGGTTCACGCACAGAGACATCCAGGTCCCTCTGAATATAAACATGTCCCCGTCTCTCATCAATTAAAATATCTTCTGCTTTCTATTTTCCTACCAAAATACTTAACTTCACATTTCTGCACCTTATATTCTGCCTGTCACATTCCTACCTACTTATTTAACTTGTCTATATCCCTGTGCAGCCTCTTTGGGAGGAATCTTGTTCTATCTCAGTGGACGAGCTTGGAGGTGGGAAGGGGATGAAATTAGGTGGGTTGGTAGTGCACCTGAACCCAGCCGCCTTCCCGCCCCTGCCAGAATTAAGGTCCGGGTGGGAAGGCCCATGGTTGACCTCCCTGCCTGCTGCCAGTTGAGACCCTTAAGTGGACGACTAATGAACACTTAAGTGCCTCATCCCGCCGATGCTGATATTAACCCAGTGGTACAGTGCTGGGTGGTGGTTAAAACCCTGCAGGCCTCTTGTCACCTTTGGGAGAGTGTTGGTGGGGTGGGGGGCTGGCGGTGTGATGGCGTGGGGAAGTTACCTCGATCATAGACACTCAGTGCCTGATTGAGGGACTGAACCTCAGGAAGGGGACTGGCCAGCTGAAAGCCGTCCCCCTGCCCTTGCTGCCAACCCTTCTGCATCCCTCTCCTATCATCTGGCCTTGGCACTGCCTGATTGGCTTGTGGTTTGGTGGGCCTACCCGAAAAGAGGCAGTGCAGGTTTCTCATAGTGGCAAGCGAGATCCCTAATGCTTCAGCAAGATTCTGCCCTTTGTATCCACCTCACACCTTACTTTCCCACCTGGTTTTGTATTGTCAGCAATCTTGGATACATTACACTCAGTCCCTTCATGCAAGTTATTAATATTTTTGTAAATAGCTAAGGCCCAATGATTGATCCTTGCGGTACCCTGCTAGTTAATCTAAAAAAATGATCTGTTTATTCCTCCACTGTTTCTTTTTCCATTAACTAATCTTCAATGCTAATATATTACCTTAATCCCATGAGCCCTAATTTTGTATACTAACTTCTTGTGTGGCTCCTTAGCAAATCCTTTTTGAAAATTCAAATACACTATATGCACTACCTATCCTGCTAGTTTCAACGTAAAAATGCTCTAAGAAATGTGTTATGTTATGATTTCCTAAGTGCCCTGTTACCATGGCCCTAATTATTGGAGAATTATGAACATGGGATTATATAATTACTAGTGGTATTGTCACAGATCAAATTAAAAATATGTACCTTTGTCTCTCTGCACGTAAATGTATATCTGCTTGTACACTAATCTAATCCTTTGTGTTCACATCTCTCAATCTTTGGAATTGCTTCAATTCTTCAAGGTTCTGATTTTAACTCTGTTAAAGGTGGTGATGGTTTTGACAGCCACTGGTGAAACATGGTCTCAGAGTTCAGCAGGTAACAGGTCCTCCTGCAAGAGGCTGCATCTGTCGCTAATGGCGCTGTCCACTTAAAATTACATTAGGGTCTTTATGTTCTTGGACCTTTATTTGAACTTAATCATACAACACCTGCCTCTTTCCAGCAGTTACATAAGTTGATTTTCTTGATTTCAACTGCTTCCTGCCCTGTTCTTGTCAAGCAGATTGGGTTAAAACTAAGGCCTTGGAGTCATTCCATCTCTCTGTATAACTGTGTGATGTATTTCCATTTTGATGTCTCTACCTGTAACTGCATTTGTTTCTGTTGATCTCTGAGCCTACCACATTTTCTATTTTGTGCAGATCTGTCTTTCCTTTTGCCTCTTCTCTATTTAACGTCTGTCCTATTCTCTGTATTTGCTTCATGCCACACAATTTGTATGTCTGTATATGCTCCTTTTTGCTTTTTTTATCTACTTACCATGATGTCTGCCAGAAGTCAATGTATGTTTTTGGAGGAAGCAATAGACTCACCTTTACTTAAGTCTTTAGCCACAAACAGATCTACACCTTCATCCATGGAACAGTTCTTCTGATTATTTCCACTCTGCCATTTTCCACTTATTGCTGCCAGCAAAAATATTAAACTCATTTATAAAGGTCGAGTGGCCCATTATGGATTGTTAGATTTATGTGACTAGGCAGCTGGATTCACTGTCATATTAAACTTACAAAAATGTATAATATCATTTTGGTTAGAAAAGTTCAGTCCATTGCCTTTCAGTTGGGCATTTAATTATAAGGTGGCAATCTAAAGGTATAAAAGATGTAATAGTATACTTTAAAATGATTGAACTGGGATAAAGCCTTTAAAGCCTTTTAATATTCCATCAAAGCAGAGAATCAACTGATTTTTTTCTTTATTAGTAAAGGTCACCTTCTTCGCTTTAGCTGATGTCACTGGCAGGTTAAGTTGTTTACTGTTATATAATGACTGGATTCAAAATTGAATCTGCACTCATTGTATACGGAGGAAATGTTTGCCTTCTTACAGAATTTGTTCAGAAGGCACTAAAAATGGCAGGTGTGTGTCGTCTTATTGGCCGTGGAATTTGGCCCCACGGTGCCCGCACCAGTTCCAATTGAAAAATATTGGCCAGAACACTTCAGGCTACTTCTGACACAATCCTGCCTTGACTGACAGGGCACTAGCATAGGTATGCCATGCATACATGGAAACATGCAGGATGGAATTTAATGCTGCCCCTCCTCCCCAACAATGGTAAATTTGGCAGCAGGGACATTCTCTCGAGTGGCCCCCTGCCTTCTTGCCTCCACCCCAATTTAGTCTGTGGTGGGAAGGCCCAAGGGCAGCCTTCACATCCTGCCACCAACTGAGGCCCTTAAGTGAGCAATTAATGCCAACTTAAGGGCTTCAACCTGCTGCCAGCAGTGGGTGGAGGGCTTGTCATGCTGGGAGTACGACAAGCAAATCTGTGTGGGATTGCCTGCAGGCTCCCATGGGGCAACCTCATTCAAAGGCACTCGGTGCCTGATTGAGGGACCTGACATTAGGAAAAAGGGTACCTGCTTAAAGACTCAGAGCATTTGGTGCTGCCCCCCCTTAGCCACCCTTCACCATGACCCCTGCCATCATTCACCTTTGGCCTGGGATCCAGCTATGATCCTAGGCCTCAGCAGTTTGGGGTGGGAGGGATGGAGAGAGCTGGGGGGAGGGCAGGCAATGTTGGTGGTTGGGGGATGTAGTACCAACAGCCCCAGCGAGCACTGCTGTTCAATAGAGCATCGGCCTCTGATTGGCCAGCAGCTCTTGGCAGGCATAAGGACTTCCCCCCATACCCCCCATACCCCATACCCCCAACCCCCCCATGTCCTTGATCCCAGGGAAGGCCTGCCACTGTCCAGTTAAATGCCTGAGTAGCACATAATTCAGCAGATCTTCCCTAGAAGATGCAGCGCTGGCAGTGCAGCTGCTGGGCGAGACCCTCATCACCTTCATTATATCCAGACCATAAAGTGGACAAGTCATGACATCAAACAGCCCCTAATGCTAATGAAGCATACAACCTCCCATTTTGGACCACATAGGTCCGGTTAATACTCTCTCTTAAACACTCCCAGCTGAATATGCTTTAACCTGAACGAGTGACCTCCAGCTAATGCTATTTAAATGGACAACCATCCAACTTTCAAGTCAGCTGTTTTTGTTTTACTTTTGCTGCTGCAGAGTTAGGGAAAGGGCCGTGTTCTGTGACATTGCGTGAGTTTTGCAAACCTTTTGGATTTTCGAGACCGTGGTGCTGTATCTTGACAAGGGGGTGAGAGGGCTGTCAGAAGAAAGTTTGCTTCAGGATTAGGAGCTATAATTCATCTTGGGCTGCAGCATGACTTGGAGATGGAGCACCGGGAACAAGAGGGGAAGCTTTGCACAAAGGAGGAGGGTTCTCAATAGGAGGCCATTTCCACCGAGGGCCTTCTCTTTCCACCACCTCCATCAGGATCATTATATAAGGTGCTAGTGTTTTCTCATTGATGGTGGCATTGAACTGTGCCTGTTCCTATAATCCCAGCAGCTGCTGAGCAGAGGGAGGTTGGTGCTGCCAGTAGCCATCAGGATCACTGTTGCCCTAAATTACTACACTAATGAATCCTTCTAGGTAGGAGCAGGTGGCATTCACTACACCTCACAGTTCACTGCCTATTCTGTATCCGGGAGGTTCTTTGTACAGAAGGAGAGAGGGCTTGATTGTTTTCTCACTGATCAGAGAGAAGCAGGAGGAGTGAGCATGTACATTTGCTAAGCTAGGAGAATTCCCAATGGTGGAGGATACAATCGACTGCACACATGGCTCTGCAGGTCCCACGTGTTAATGAGGAGATGTTCCATAACTGCTCTATCAAGTCCACTTAATATACTCTTATGACCAGCAGATCCTCTCGGTGAATGCACATCATACTGGCTGCAGCCCCAATGCCTTCATCCTGCACTAGTTATCCATACCCACCATCTTTGTGCCACCAAGATGAACCAGATTCTGGCTGCAGGGTGACGATGACACCCACTCTACACCTGGCTATTGATTCCCCTCCACCACACAAGCACAGCACGCCTAGAGTGAGAACCCTGTAGCAACCAGAAATACCATGGAGCAAACTATTGGCATCCTGAAGCAATGGTTCTGCTATCTGGTTCACTCAGATGGAGCCCTGAGTGTTTGCTGGAGCATTTTCCATAAACTTGCTATCATGAGGAGACAGCCCTTGTCACCAGAAATGGGAGGAAGAGGAGGAAGAAGAGGAATAGGAATGGAGGAAGCATCCAGGACCCCTGCACCCCAGACAAGCTGCCAGTGAGAAAATACTCAGACTCCAGTTCCCCTGAGATGTCATCTCCACATCACAGTTGCTTCCCCGTCTTTAAATGTTTCTGCAATGCACCATTAAAATGCCCTCTTGGCCATAATCCTGAACATTTCCATAACAGCTTTATCCAACAACACTTCCAATAATAAATGCAAAACATGACTTATTCAGCCTTGTGCATTCCATGTGCCTTTGCCTGCCCTAGTTTCCCTATTGAGCACTTCCCCAGTGGTTGCATCATGGCTGGCGGAAGGCTGTTGATGGCCTTGCAGGATGACCTTGTGCAGCTCTGGACCTCGAGGGACCAGCTGCAGGCAGCATCACCTCAGCATAGGGGCAGCAGTCTGGGCTATCTGACTGAGAGTCAACAGCAAGGGCACTGGGAGAGTGGTAGTGATGGCAGCATGAATGCTGTCATCCTGAGTCAGGACAGTCGGTTTGTGCTCCACACAGATACTGTCACTTTCACCGGGGGCAACGCACCAGTAGTCCTTGTAATCTGTTGGAGGATGGTTTGCTGGACTGCTGGGAGGCCCCGCATGCCCCTTTGTTCGCTGGTATCTGAAGCCATGATAGCAGCAGTCTGAACCTACAAGGCACCAAGCTGGCCTTGCATGGTAACAATTATGGTTTTCATCATATCAGTCTGAGGGGTTCCACTGCAGCACAGAGACACTGGGGGACTTCTTCCTGTGCTGTAATGGAAACTGAGACAAAGCCACCAGATGCAGTATCAGCGCTGGACTGCGGTTGCTGTCATGGATTTGGCCACCATTTCCACACTGGAAAATGTAGGCTCCAAGCTCTATGTAAAACCTCTTAGCAGGTTAGAGCTGGACTCCTTCCATGCTCCAGCAGAGGCTGGCAACATTGGTACCTATGTGAGGCTGGGGTGGAGCATCTTAAAGCTAGGCCTGGGTCATGACTGCTGAGGCATGAGTGATGGGGGTGTGGTGTATTGAGTAGCGTGGGAGGTTGGTGGTTTGGTGAGTATAAGAAGTCATGAACCGGTGCACTCACTGACATTGACCACCCACGAGATCATTGTATTTCCCCAGCAGTGCATCTAGCACTTCAGGGCAGATTCTGGGACTTGATGTTCAGGGCCATCTGCTCCAATTCCCTTCACAGGGTGTGCCTGATGGCCTCCTCGCCCCTCATCAAAACATGGCATTTCTCCTTCTTTCCACCTCCATCACATTTGCCTCCAGGGCCACATCAGAAAACCTAGAAGGGGCAACTCTTCCCTGTTGCACCATTTACTGTGTTTTTCCTTCTCGCCTGGCCTTCTAGAGACAGTTGCTACAGCCCTTGTAGCTTGAGTGCAGCTTCTCTTTAATTGGGGCAGGCTTCTTTTAAGAGATCCAGGTTTGCTGTGCATCATTTTGGCTGCGCATACTGTTACACCCCCTGTTGTACCTGCAGCCAGCCAGCAGTGCATTCAATGCTGAGCTGCATGTTGCAATCATTTCGATGAGCCGGCAGCACAAGTATACGTGCCTCAACAGGACTGGGCTTGGGGATCACAATGCACAATTCCTGTGCCTGAAAATGGGTCTCATCAAATTTTTCCATCATTGCGTTATAACCATGGGGCAGAATTTTTTCGTCAGCATGCAAGGGCGGGCCCGATATGCCGATGTGTAAAATGATGCGTGATATTTCGCTCGGTGGGCACACACCGAGGTTGGCTGCACGCCCGCCGAAATGTCGACAGCCTATTAAGGCCATTAAGAAATTAATTAAAGTGCTTAAAAACTCTGCCCATCCAAACTTAGGGTTTACGGGCAGGCGAAAAGCCCAAGCGACCTTCACATTTTTCAGGAAACCTCATCCACAGGCGGGATGAGGTTTCCTGAACCTTTTTATTAAATAAATCAATGAATTTTCAGAAGTGTAGAAATATGTCCCCTATTGGGGCCACGCTGCTATTTTACGTGGATGGACCAGTTAAGACCCGCTCAGCGTGACGCACACCCGGAAGTGCTTTGCGCTCCCTCTGTTGGTGGGGGTGATTCCCTGAGTCGGGGCCTGCGCTCTTTCGTGAAAGAGTGAAGAAATCTCACACAAAGGTGCCTCAGGGGGATTGCTTTCACTTATGAAACATTGAAGAAAGGTACACAAAAGATTTAAGGACATGTCCCCTCATGTGGAACTGTCACATGAGCTGGGACATGTCCATTAATTTTTTTCAAAATTTTTTATTTAATTAATAAACCCTTCATGAAACCTCATCCCACCCGTGGATGAGGTTTCATGAAAAATGTGAAGGCCGCCTGGGCTCTTCGCCTGCCCGCCAACCTAAAGGTTGGACGGGCAGTATTCTGAACAACTTTAATTACTTTCTTAATGGCCTTAATAAGCCTTTGACAGTTCGGTGGGCGCACAGCCGACTCAGCTGCGCGTCCACTGAACTGACAATCTAAATGACGTATGGTGACGTCGGGATGCACGCCTGATGTCCCCACGCATCATTTTACACGTCGGCGAGCAGGACCTGTGCCCGCTCGCCCACCTGAAAATTCTTCCCACTAATTTCAAAATGACTTTGAGAAAAATGTGGGTTAAAAAAAATGTCCCCTCTTCACAGGTGGCAAGGTTTATAATTATAAAGTACTGTCACGGAAGAGCAATTTTGAGTACAAATGTTATGCTGATCTAAAAGGCTTGAAATACTGGTGTAATTAAATAGAATGATGCCCAAGATAAATAGGGTCATGTTCCATAATCATCTCTGTAGTGGGTGTGACCTATGGCATCCTAGAAAAAGCATCTGTTGTTGCGTTGCAACAGTGAATGGTAATTACACTGTTCCTGCTGTCTTCTTGTATTTAAGATTGTTTTGATAAATATCAAGAGGACTGATGCCAAGGATTGTTTCAAATGGAGTCTGCTCCGGTTGCAACAGTTTGTACTGAATGCACCATCCGGGTGTAATCCAGGTGTGGATCCTGCAGAAAAAGAAGAAATTCTTTCAATTTTCTGTGAACAAGATCAGCCTCTTCGCACAGGGACTGGCCCAAGTATCATCGGGAGGGGTTGGTGTAGGAGGAGATACTGAACATACTGGAAGTGTGAGGTCATGCACTTTGGTAGGAAGAATAGAGGCATAGACTATTTTCTAAATGGGGAGAGAATTCAGAAGCCTGGAGTGCAAAGGGACTTGGGAGTCCTAGTCCAGGATTCTCTTAAGGTTAACTTGCAGGTTGAGTCGGTAGATAGGAAGGCAAATGCAATGTTGGCATTTATTTCGCGAGGACTAGAATATACAAGCAGGGATGTGCTGCTGAGGCTTTATAAGGCTCTGGTCAGACCACATTTAGAATATTGTGAGCAATTTTGGGCCTCGTATCTCAGGAAGGATGTGCTGGCCCTGGAGAGGGTCCAGAGGAGGTTCACAAGAATGATCCCAGGAATGAAAGGCTTAACATATGAGGAACATTTGAGGACTCTGGGTCTGTACTCGATGGAGTTTAGAAGAATGAGGGAGGATCTGATTGAAACTTACAGAATACTGAAAGGCCTGGATAGAGTGGACGTGGGGAAGATTTTTCCATTAGTAGGAGAGACTGGGACTCGAGGGCACAGCCTCAGAGTAAAGGGAAGACCTTTTAGAACAGAGATGAGGAGAAACTTCTTTTGCCAGAGAGTGGTGAATCTATGGAATTCATTGCCACAGAAGGCTGTGGAGGCCAGGTCATTGAGTGTATTTAAGATCGAGATAGATAGGTTCTTGATTGGTAAGGGGATCAAAGGTTACGGGGAGAAGGCGGGAGAATGGTGTTGAGAAACTTGTCAGCCATGACTGAATGGAGGAGCAGACTCGATGGGCCGAATGGCCTCATTTCTGCTCCTATGTCTTATGGTCTTATATCCCCCAAACTCCAACCCCTCCAAGGGCAGATGTCCAGCTGAATTTCTAGCAGAATGGGACAGCCAGGCACCAAAGATGTGCCTGCAGTGGGGTTTGTGCTTGCCTGTCCCATCCAAATTGTATACCATCCCACTTAACCAACAAACTCCAGTGAGAGGGCACCAATCCACCTGATCCCATTGTAACTGCATGGATCATCAATTTCAGGGCCATATTCTGTCCATCATTTTTAGGAGGGGTAAATAATATGGCTTGATGGGCTTTTCAGAATGGACTAGAACGCGGTTCAGTTTTCAGACTTCACGTGAAAGGAAGCTTATTTAAATATTATAATGACAGACCTGCCTTGCCAGAATGGATTACTCAGCCACCTCAAAGTCTACTGCAATTAAAATGGAAACAGGCATGTATGCAGTGGGTTAGGGTTAGTTTTGTAAATTTGACGATTCAAAGCCCCAGCTCTCTCCTGCCCAGCATGGGCCTCTAACATTGACCTCATTAAGTGTATCCTGTGGCTAGAGTGAACTAACACCATCTAAGAAACCTGCAAATGAGAAATTAGAATCCAAAGCGATAGACCACTGGCAGAGTTTATTAATTACATTTAATCGGATGAAGGTTAACACATGTTTCATGATGGGTATTGCATATTGGTTGTAACTTTAAGAGTGCTGAAGCAGCAAGACACAGAGAAAACATAAATCTAATTATTTTCAAATGAAAAATAAGGGAAAACATGGCTGTAAAATGGATGTATAGTTTTAAGAGTTGCTCTGATTATTAAACTTTGTAGAATCATAAAAGCAGTTGAAAGAACTTGTTTACTTATCATTGCAACAGCATTTATTCTCCCATAGTGGAAGAAATGGACCAGGGAGATATTGTAATTATTTTCAAGCTACTTTCCGTTTTATAATTTAGTGCTTATGTTTAAAGTCTAGAGTGTCTATTGGTTTTTACGCACTATGACTTTCATTAATGACTTCTTTAATGAGAGGAAATTTGATAGAGGTGTGCAAAATCATGAGGACTCTGGACAGAGTAGGTAGAGAGAAACTGTTCTCATTGGCAGACGGGTCAAGAATCAGAGGACATTGACTTAAGCTGAATGGCAAAAGAATAAAAGGTGACATTAGGAAAAACCTTTTTACATAGCGAGTTGTTAGGATCTGGAATGCACTGCCTAAGGATGTTATGGAGTCAAATTCAACCACGGCTTTCAAAGGTAATTGGGTATTTATCTGCAGAGAAAACAATTGCAGGATTACAGGGATAAGGCAGGGGAGTGAGATTAGGTGTGTTGCTCTTGCAGAGTGCTGGCATGGACATCTTGGGTCAGATGGCCTCCTTTGTGCTCTAACTGCCATGTTATTATAATGATATAATACCTTGGATTTATTTACAATACAAGGCACCAATCACTCATAAGGGATTGGATAAACACATTGTAGGTTCATTTATTAAGACTAGGCATATGAGAATGTATACATAGGTATAAAGCTTGAAGACATCAGAGCTGTGTGCATGCTCTGCTCAAAACAAAAGTGAAACTGAGACTGGATCATATGACATGTTTCCCACTAGTGATGCCACTAAAAGGCATATTAAAGGCATATTACAACACTAACCATTTTGTCGATTCTGTGAATTCTATGACCAACTAGTGGGACAATGTAATTATTCATAAATTCATAAATCTCAAACGCCACCCACGGTGTATGGTAGCAATAGGTGATAATGACTAAACATTTGATTAACGTGCATAATTTTGTAAATGCTGTGCAGCAGATGCCAGTGACCATGGCTCCTAATCCTCTGCAATATCCAGGCTCAAGGGATGATGACCCACAACACTATGTGCACCTCTGACACTGCTAGACAGGGCACAATAGGTGGCAGGCAGACTGGGAAATACAACTGGACGGTGAGGGAAAATTCTGATGGGGCCCCAAACCTTATAAGTACACGTAAGCCAGCTAGCTAATTAAACCCTATAAAGGAGGTCTGAAGGGGTGCTTAAAGGGTGGAAATTTGAAGGCTGATGAGGAAAGAGCAGGGAAGTGGGAATAATTGGGTAGCTTCTTCCAGCAGAGATACAATGGGCTTCCAGGCCTCGTTCTGGACTGCACAATTCTATGATGCTGATCACTTTTACACCCTTCCATTGTAGCAATATTTTCTTTGTGGCCTCATGAGCACATTGATAGATTTCCACAATCCAAAATAGTTATTTATGAATATAATCAGGCACCTGCAAGGTTGAGCTATTGCATGTAGCTTAGATGCAAAAAACACAAAGGAGAAGACAATATTACCAGCAGTAATATTGTAAAACCAAACAGAAGTATCAAACATAAATAAGTCTAACAAATTATCAGTCCCATGGGAATGGGAAAATCTTTTGAGCACAGTAGGAGAATCTGGAAGAGAGGAATAACATGAAATTGACCAAAAAATCAGGGAAATTTCTTAAACCATTTCCACATTGAGAATTAAGACAATCTCTTACTTGGTTTCTTGATAGGTTGAGGATGTTACAAACATATGAACATATGAAACAGGAACAAAAGTAGGCCATTCGGCCCCTCAAGCCTGCTCCGCCATTCAATAAGATCATGGCTGATCTGTTTATGTTTCGAGTTCCACATTCCCATCTATCCCTGATAACCTTGATTCCCTTGCCTAACAAGAATCTATCTATCTCTATCTTAAAAATATTCAGTCACCCCGCTTCCGCCCTGAAGTCCCCACTGGATCACATCGGCATCCAAGAGCTCCCACATGCTGCAGCCTTGACACATCATCTGTCCTGTCATCGTTAATGTGTTTGAATTGATTACTGAATTATATTATTCACTTGTTTATTTTTCTTTTTGATAGATTTTATTAACTTTGTGAACAATTTGTATACTATTTTAAACCTTAGGAATAGAATAGATCTTAACTGCTTACCAGATGCTCACCAAGCAGCTAGCTTCTTTCACTGTAGTAGAGTAAGAACCAATTCCAACAGGGTGAGAATGGTAGAAAAAACAAAAGGAAACAGGCACCTCCTTCCCCCCTTTCACTGAACTC
This sequence comes from Cetorhinus maximus, assembly GCF_964194155.1. Taxonomy (NCBI): domain Eukaryota; kingdom Metazoa; phylum Chordata; class Chondrichthyes; order Lamniformes; family Cetorhinidae; genus Cetorhinus; species Cetorhinus maximus. Next base: position 54,592,340 of record NC_135896.1, on the reverse strand, counting down.
TCCCACTCACCAAACTCTCAGGTTTGCACTCAGTTTGTTGGAGGGCTCGACATTTCTCAGGGGATAAAGCAGCAGCACAAATCACCAATTCAACCCTCATATCTCAATGTTGACATTCTAGAAAATGTTGTCATGCTCACGCAATATGGCGTCATGAATTTATGGTGTATAAATTTGAAATGCACACTTTACCTTCAAACAAAATGGAGAATTGACATTTTATTTTTAAAACAATATGGAGTTGAGAGGTCAGGCGACTTTTCTCTCCTATCAATATACATGGAACTACACAAGGCCCTGGAGCTAGCCTAATTGTCTGGACAAGACATTGAAATGCAATAAATGGTTCCTGTGGTTAATTATTGCCCTTATCCAAATAATTAAAGAAACTAGTTCACAGTACTTATTGCAGATGTTTCGGCCTCAGAGTTGAATTCCAAATAATGGGTGTGAAAAAATCATGATGGTATGTGAAGAAGTGAAACTCAGGCTCCATTGTTTGGCAGTGGCCAAGACGTCAGGGACCACTTGTGAGGACAACAAAAAACAGGCATTCTGATCACATGACAGAAACTAGGGGTGGAATCTTCTGGCCCCACCAACAGCAGGAAGTGTGGCAGGTGGGAGAAATTAATTTGGCAGGAGGCCAAAAATCAGTTTCCCGACAGTGGAATGAGCTACAGGACTTAAGTTACCTCAGACTTTAAAGGCGGGTTAAAGGCACACCAAGCTTTTTGATGAACAATGTTGGAAAGCCCTTTTGCATGCATTGGCCATTGAAAGGCCACCTCACCAAATTGTTCCCCCTCCAAATTAAATTCCTCGCCAGTGGGAAATTAGAATGTTCACTTTTACGACTGCATATAAATGGCATGCAGGCACCCAAATGGTGAGTAGACTTCTTCCATGCTCAATGCTGAGTTGCCACTGTATTGTCCTCTTTGAGGAGGGTCTGTAAATGCCAACCTATGCTTGAGATCGGGCGGTGGCAGTTCAAGTTGTGTGAAGCATGACCAAAGGAAGGAGGAAGGGTGGAGCAGTGGCTGGGAAAAGGTGGAAGGGATAGTGCAGGCTGTGTGGATGTCCTTTAAATATGGTGCCCAGACCTTCAATTCCATAAGGCAACGGCGGGGACGACAACTTCCTGGCCCCCACCGAACTTCGACTTCAGAGCGGAATAGTCCACTTGGTTTCTGATAAGGGACATTTAGTAATACACATTCTTGGAACAGAAAGATGTCATTGAAGCTTTGAACCCAGGCCCTGGGGTGGTAGGTGGGTCTGGTGGTGGATGGGGTGATGCTGCTGGCATTGCCAATCTCTCTGTTGGTCTGCTTACTACTGGCATTTTGAATGTTCCTGCAGGTGCTGAACAGTAACTTCTGCTTTGCCCTGACTAACTGTACCAGGGTCACCAAGGATTCATCACAAAACCAGGAACAAGCCTTGCAACTCATCAATGCTGCTGCAATTTGAAAATTAAAGCAGAGATTGCAGACTTGCTTTAAGAAGTATATGCACACTTTAAATAGGCCATGGCAGGCATGATGGATATTGTGCATTTCACATTTGTGGGCCAATCAATTCCTTAACACAAGCCAGATGCAGCCCACCAATCTCATGGGAATGAAGCCTAGCAATTCAAATCGCCTCAACTCACAACACCATGGAGGTTTCCGGTCCATCCTTGTGAAAAACCACACAGTCACAAACCTCCACCTTCTTTTCCATCACCCATAATTACGTTTTACTCTCCTTTTATGCTGATCCAGTGCAGCAACACAGGGCACAGGAGGAGGAAGATGATGATGGTAATTAGGAGCAGCAGAGAATAAATTTTACCCTCTTTGACTATAAATAGGGTGATAAAAAGGAGTACGAGACCACGGGAATCCCTAGAACAGGGTCCTGCTCTGTGTTCCCTTCCTCACTCCTCTCTGTATCACCCCAAGAAGATGTTGTATCCAATTGTTCACATCACACATAGGAGAATGAAGCGTAGAAATGCTGCCTTTCCATTGCAGAAAGCCACCCATAGCTTCACAGCTGTGGAACATGGGACTCACAGATACTCACATGCTGGCTTAGCATGTGAGGCGTGAAGGGAATTTGCATTTTAGATAAGTGAAGGGATTGTTTGATTTAAAAGGGATGTTGCTCTGTTTATAACTAGCCAGATAAGCAAGGCTAAGGATTGTGTTTATTTATCCCAAAGGTTACTGACAATATTGGCAACATGAAAGTTTTTTATATTATGGGAAAGGCACCGTTCCAAAGAATCAGCATTGGGCCTCCATTTTCACCATTGCTACAGTAACTCTGCCTAGTGCATGTAGATATAATGAAATAAAGACAAAGCCTACATTTATATAGCACCTTTCATGATGCCTCAAATCGATTTGCAGCCAATTAAGTACTTTGAATTGTAATCATTGGTATAATGTAGGCAATGTTATTAAATGGTGGAGCAGGCTCAAGTGGTGGAATGGTTTACTCCTGCTCCTAGGTGGCCTTTGTCATCCATGATTATCTTGCAAACAGAGGATGGAATCATGGCTAGAATCATGCTTATTCTGTTGCTAATGGAAGTTTGCTGTGAGCAGGCTTTGTGAGGTGAAATTGCCAGGATAAGAGTGTGTAATGGGCTGATAGTGAATCAGTAACCTGTTTTACACTGAACATGATTCTCAGTGGTTTTTTCCATTGACTTCAATCTATCCTTTTGACTACTTACCTACAATCCCACTCTATCTTGGTGCTTTAATGAGATTTTTAAGGTAACGATATATCGTAATAAAGTTGTGTTGCACAGTAGTTATTGAAAATATATTGTAGTGAGAAGCAGCAGTCAGCAGAGTCCTCAGACTTGCTGATCAAGAAAACACAGATACAATTGTGAACCATTCGGTCTTTGTCCTCTGGCCACTTAAAAGTTGTGTCGCACAGAAACAACTGAGGGCTCCAACAGTTCTCACTGACCTTTGTTGTTCAATCATTCCACTTTGTTGCACAGGAGTCATTTGATCTTTCTACCTGTGAGATTACTGATAAAATAGAATCCAATTGCACCCCTTGTGCAAAATAATTATATTGTATAATATCATGTCACCCAGGCAGGTGAAAGTCTTCTACTTCTTCTACAAAATGGAAAAGATCTTGTGCAGTTAATCTGGGTTGCAATTATTGAATCTTTCACCCAGATATGAATTTACTGTCACCACATTTATATGGTGCAATGTGTAGAACATGTTAATGAGGGCTGAGGCAGTCACAGAAATCAATATAACCATCTGCGCAGTGTTATAATAACTAATGGGATATTTTCCTGTCAAATTGACAATATTGCACAATGCTGTTGAAGTAAAGTCTGTACTTTCTGGTTTGTTTAATGGTCGTGTTGAGATAACTTTTACGGCACACACAAACTAACACTGCATTATATTATTGCTGCTCTTAATATTAATGATCCATGCTGCTTACACATATTCAGATGATATTTGTAACCAGATGCCAACAATAGGCGTCATCATTTTACTAGGACCTTCCTGTGATTGCTTGGTAAATTAATTGGTGAATCTTGAAAGAAGAAAACATACTATGCATAATTGAGGGGGAGGGTAAAAGGCGGTGGGGGAGTCGGGAGGGTGGGTAGTGAAATAAGGGGTCCGGAAATGGGAGGATCACCAGGACCCATGATTTCTCTCCCTGGCCCTGGCAGCAAGCACATACTTTACATTTTTCACACTTCATCTCTGTTCTGATTGACATTTCAAACACATTTTTGTATTTAAGATTAAGCAGATTCAATGGTTCAAAGCATCTATTACATTTATAGATGATCTTTTCATACACATCTAAGGCTGCCAATCGTCAGTCTAGGTGACCGATATGGTCCAACTACTTTAAAACCATTGTGCTGTACTAATTAATTGCTACTACAGAAATATGGAAAAGATAAATCAGTTTTACAGTAATTGCTTATCCTACTTGAAAGTGTGATCACCTCAGTCTGGCATAATAATTTAGCAGAATCTTTGAAGGATGTGTGGCCAAATGCCTTCTGAGGGACAAAAGAGATACAAAACGTTCAGAACTTTGTGAACTAACTCTGTTCCTTTTTATCTCGGCTTCTTTTAATCTCCAAGAATGCCACTTAATTGCAAGTTCAGTGAAGAGATGCCAGGATGTGAGATTTAAAATATGTTTCGATATCCTATTAAACTGTGTGCAGTGCTGAGTATAATTAGATCACCTGCAGATCAACACATATTTAATTGTGGATCAAAATTGGATTGCCACGTGTTTGTATGATTACACTGATTTGATCTTTACAATTATGCCCAGTACTGCTTTTTAAATTGGGGGTGGTGTAGGGGAGTAGGCAGTATCCTGAAGAAGATATAAATTAGGCAAGTGTAAAGGGGAACAGGCCAGCATGCCATGGATTAAGTAGCCGGAACATTGTAAAATGCTGGAACATTGATGTACAAAAGCAAATGTTGCAACTGATTCAGCAGTGATTCCCAAAATCTTTGGCATTCTTGAGACCAATAATCTTTTGTTTGTTTTCTCCTCCGATATACTAGCTCTCAGACTGTCCTTGATCACTTTGTGGAATCGATCAACACTACCATTCGATTGTGGGTTGTATCACGATGTCAGATGGTGATGAATTCCATAGCTTGCTAACTCCATGGACTGACTGGAAAAAAACTGTGGTCCATTGTCAACAACAAAAACAGAATTACCTGGAAAAACTCAGCAGGTCTGGCAGCATCGGTGGAGAAGAAAAGAGTCGACGTTTCGAGTCCTCATGACCCTTCAACAGAACTCTGTTGAAGGGTCTGTTCTGTTGAAGGGTCGTGAGGACTCGAAACGTCGACTCTTTTCTTCTCCACCGATGCTGCCAGACCTGCTGAGTTTTTCCAGGTATTTCTGTTTTTGTTTTGGATTTCCAGCATCCGCAGTAGTTTTTTGTTTTTATCTCTGTGGTCCATTGTCTCTAGTGATAGCCTCCAGCAAAGCAATTTTGTAAACAACTTGTCAATAACCAAAGTGGTGGCTATTTGTTGTAGTGATTTTCGCCCATTTGCTTTGTGGATGATAATCAACAAACAAAAACCGTTAATTCCTATGGGCCCTCAGGGTATCCTGGTCTGCTCGCTATCAAGTGTCTCATGTTCCACTTAGTGTTGTTATCCAATAGATAAGCATTAGTACCAAGCCATTGTCTGATCTGCTTTGCTCTTGATAGAGTTGATGTGAGTTTGTGGTCGTGATTTGGCCATTTGATGCAAATGTAATCTCCAACTTCAAATTGTGCTTTCCTTGCCCCTGTTCACTTGTTGAAGTATGCTTTTGCCTTATCTTGTCAATTTGCGATTTCTTCAGCTTTCACTCTGACATTCTTGTTGCATGTTGGTGATGGCTTAAGAATAGTCAGTGACTTGCAAAGGTTTCGACCTGTCATAAGTTCAGCTGGTGTCTTTCTGGTCAGAAAGTGCAGGGGTGAATCAACATGTCCAAAGTAGGATGTGAATGGATTGTTCAAATGTTTTCCCCTCCAAAATACTAGCTTCTAGGCTGTCCTTTATTACTCTGTTGAATCTCTTTATCACGCCAGCATTTGATTGCAGGTTATATCGTGATGGCAGATGATGATGAATTCCATAGCTGTGTATGAACTTCATGAACTGACTGGAAACAAACTGTAGTCCATTATCTGTAGTGATAGTCTATAATAAGCTCCAATTTGTGAACAGCTGGTCTAGAATGTCAATGAATGAAATGTTTACGGGATTTGTTATAACAATTTCTGGCCATTTGTTATATAGATCATGAACAACAAGCAAAAACCATTGATTCCTACGGTCTCCTTGCACTTCTCCAAAAATATCAACTTAGAGTTGTTGCCACAGTTTTGTTGGCATTGGGGTCAGTGTAGAGGTTTGGGACACAGTTTAACAGATTTTTTAACTGAGTGTACAAGCTACGCAGTTTCTTAACAAGCTCTTCTATACAGCGATCTATGGCTGGCCACAGGACTGCATCACAGGATTGTTGGTTCATCTTAACACCTGGATATCCCATATGGCCAAGGTGCAATGCACATTGCTGTAGTATTTTTGGGATAACTGCTTAAGCTCCACATGCAATAGAGATGTCATAAAAACAATGCAAGTTCATTGCAAACCCTGTAGAATGGGACCAATTATTCCTCTGTTTTGCGAGACCACTCACTATTTAGGTACTGGCTTAGTTTTTGCAGTGTGCTGTCTGTCATTGATTCTACCTTCAACTCTTCTCGAGATACGAGGTTGTGTGCAAAATCACTACAAACACATAGTCTTTGACAACTCAAGTTGCTTCACCAACGTTAATACAGCCTGCGATAACAATATGGCTAAGCAGGTCACCTGCATGGTTGCATGAACCTGTGAGATGCTCAACCTTGAGTTATACTGATAAAGCTGATCAAACCATCTGCAGATGCATAGAGGTCTGCTCGGTGACCAGATCATGACGTAGCTAACAATGTATTCAGTACTTGGTGATCAGTGCAGGAAGTGAACATTTTACCATACAGAGAGAAGTGACAATGTTCAGAAGCGTTGATGCAGGCTAGTTCTTCCCATTCTCTAACGCAGTTTTTGCGTTCAGCTTCTGACAATAAGTGATTGGTCGTTCGCTTCTTTCTAAGTACTGTGAGAGCTCCCATTGCAATTCCTGATGCATCTGTTGTGACAAACATTTCTGCATGTGAGCTGAAATGCACGAGGACTAGCAGACATACTATTTTCATCTTTGACACATCAAACAGTTTGCTGTGCATCTTTGTGCATAGTAGCCTCCGAAGAGACTCCACAGTCTCTGCATACTTAGGAACTAATTTATGATAAAAGTTGCTCGTACTGGGGAATGATGCCAACTCTTTCAGGGTTGGAAGCACATGGATAGGTTTGACGTTGTCACGTGCAGGGTTTACTCTCGCTGCTGTCATTACAAAGTCAATTTTGGATGACGTGAATGTGCATTTGTCCTTGGTGAGCATCAAATTGTGTTGTGTGTGTTACCACTAATAACTGCTGATTGTGTTCTGTTTTGTCACTTCCATGGACAACAAAGTGGTCAAGTAGGTTGAACGTCCCATCAACATCTGACAAGACTGAAGAAATGATCTTCCGGAACGAGTTAGGTGCTGAACTCAGTCTACGGGGCATTCTGTGATTCTGAAACATGCCTTTATAAGTTAAAAAAAGCTGTAAGGTATCAGCTTTGCTCTGTTAGTGGCATCTGAAGATAGTTCCGTCACATGTCAAGCTTCGTGAAGACTGCGGAGTGATGGAATGATGATGATAGCTCAGTGAAGAATGCAGGAAGACATGCCAGAAGTAGCTCCAGGCATATCTAAAAATGTTGGTGAAGTTACAACACAGGATTACTTGCATGCCACACAAGGAAACAGTATGCAACAGACAGAGCTAAGTGATTCCACAACCAATGGATCAGATCTAAACTCTGCAGTCCTGCCACATCCAGTCGTGAATACTCTGGACAATTAAACAACTAGCAGGAGGAGGAGGCTTCACAAACATCCCCAACCTCAATGATGGGGGAGCCCAGCACATCAGTGCAAAAGACGAGGCTGAAGCATTTGCAACAACCTTCAGCCAGAAGTGCTGAATGGATGATCCATCTTGGCCTCCTCTTCAGGTCCCCAGCATCACAGATGCCACTCCTTGGCCAATTCAACTCACTCCATGTGGTATCAAAAGATGATTGAAGCCAGGGGATACTGTAAAGGCTATGGGCCCTGACAACATTCCAGCAATAGCACTGAAGAATTGTACACCAAAACTAGCTGTGCCCCTAGCCAAGCTGTTCCATTACAGCTACAATATTGGCATCTACCAGACAATGTGGAAAATTGCCCAGGTGTGTCCTGTTCACAAAAAGCAGGACAAATCCAACCTGGCCAATTACCGCCCCATCAGTCTACTCTCGATCATCAGCAAAGTGACGGAAGGCGTTGTCAATACTACTATCAAATGCACTTACTCAGCAATAACCTCACACTGATACTCATTTTGGGTTCTGCCGGGTTTCATCAGTTCCTGACCTCATTACAGCCTTGGTCCGAACATGGACAATGGAGCTGAACTCAAGAGGTGAGGAGACAGTGACTGCCCTTGACATCAAGACAGCATTTAAATGAGTGTGGCATCAAGGAGCCCTAGCAAAACTGAAGTCAATGGGAATCAGGGAAAAACACTCCACTGGTTGGAGTCATACCTAGCACAAACGAAGGTTGCTGTGGTTGTTGGAGGTCAATCATCTCAATTCTGGGACATAGCTGCAGGATTCCTCAGTGTAGTTTCCAATGCCTAATCATCTTCAGTTGTTTCATCAATGACCTTCCATTCATCATAAGGTCAGAGGGAAGGATGTTTGCTGATGATTGCACAATGTTCAGCACCATTTGTGACCCCTCAGGTACTGCAGCCTGTATCCATATGCAGCAAGATCTGGATAATATTCAGGCTTGGTTGATAAGTAGCAAATAACATTCATGTCACACAATTGCCAAGCAATGACAAGAAAAAATCTAACTATCTCCCCTTGACATTCAATGGCATTACCATCACTGAATCCCCGACTATCAACATCCCGGGGTTACCATTGACCAGAAACTGACCTGGACCAGCCCATATAAATATTTTGATTACAAGAGTAGGTCAGAGGCTGTGAATTTTGTGGAGAGTAACTCACCTCCTGACTCCCCAAAGCCTGTCCTCCCTTTGCAAGGCACAAGTCAGGAGTGTGATGGAATCCTTTCCAGTTACTTGGATGAGTGCAGTTCCAACAACACTCAAGGAGCTCGACACTATCCAGGACGAAGTAGCCCGCTTGATTGCACCTCACCTAACACCTTCAGCATTCACTCCCTCCACCTCCAAAGCACAGTGGCAGTAGTGTGTCCTATCTAGAAGATGCACTGCAGCAACTCACCAAGACTCCTTCATCAGCAACTTCCAAACCCGTGACCTCTGCCACCTAGAAGGATAAGAGCAGCAGGTGCACGGTAACACCACTACCTGCAAGTTCCCCTCTAAGCCACATACCATCCTGACTTGTAACAACATCACCGTTTCTTCACTGTTACTGGGTCAATTTCCTGAAACTCCCTCCCTAACAGCATTGTGGGTGTACCTACAGCACATTAACTGCACAGCTCACCAGAGCAATTAAGGATGGGCAATACATGCTGGTCTAGCCAGCGATGTCCACATCGCATGAACAAATAATAAGGAAAAAGTTCTTGGATTGCAGCAAGTGAATACTTGCCTGGAATGATAGCTTTGTTTACTGCCTTAAGGTCAATGCACAATCTAATTTTTCCATTTTTGTGTCATGCAATGACTAGTTTTGACACCCACTGCAATTTGTTCAATCATACCATCTGTTTCTAGTCATTTAAGCTCCTGTGATACTTCAGCACGGATTGCAAATAGCAAACAGCAATTGCCCCAAATTTTGTAAAACTTGTAGAGTTCATGTGTCGACACAAGGAGCATGACATTCCCTCTTAATCGCCCCAAATCTGGTAAAACAAGGATGGATACCAGCATGCATAGTCTGCATCATCTATTATATTGATATGTGCACCCGTGAGGTTTTCAAGTTTGAATCCAAGTCTATCAAAAAGGTTAACCCCATAACCCTTCTGCCTTAAGCTTCTTAGAACATGAGCCTGTCCAGGGTGACAAATTTGTAGCATACTGAAATTGTCATTGTTCCTAAAACTGGAATAATTGAACCATCATAAGTTTGAAGAGTGTCTGTTGCAGGAGTGAGAGAAAGTTACAAAAAGTACTGATGGTGATGTTCGTTGCTCAAAATGGATTCTTTCACGCCAATATCGATGAGAAGCGACACTGAGATGCCTGAGATCTCAACTAAGCATTCCTTAAAGTACCTGGTGCTTTAGCTTTCATGATGCTGTATCTCACTCTCGGGAAGACAATCCTCCATGTGTCAGACTGATGAGGTCCTCTTCTACAACGACATGCACATCTTTGTAAAATGATTCCACTTTAAGCATCAGTTACGTTTATACCCTTGAGCTAGACATAGTGTTGTGAATCGCTGAGCACTTAAAAAGTTAAAAATTGGCCAAAGAGGATCATATAGTCATGGGGAGATAGTGACGTAGCAGTAATATCACTGGATTAGTAATCCTGAGGCACAGGCGAATTCTCTGGGGACAGGGTTTCAGGTCCCACCATGGCAGCTGGTGGAATTTAAATTCAATAATTAAATATGGATTTGAAAAGCTAGACAACTATCATAGATTGTTGTTAAAAACCCATCTGGTTCCGGTTTACTAATGTCCTTTCAGGAAGGAAATCTGCCATCCTTACCTGGCCTGGCCTGCATGTGACTCCAGACCCACAGCAATGTGGTTGACTCTTAACTGCAGCAAAAAGTTGCTTCCAGTTGAATCTATCACTGCTAAATCTCTCCTGTTTCCTGAAACACCTCCCTACAGAATCTCCAGCTACCCTTGGCAACAGCTGTACCTTGTAATTGTCAGTGTAACTTACTCCAGATACTTTGCAAGTCTAAAAGTAGGAAACTCAGAGGTGCAGTGTCACTACCCTTAATAATAACATGGTCTCAGAAGGGGCGCTATGTACAGGTTGAGGGAGTGCCAGAAAGTGTAAGAGAATTCAGGTGGATTCACAGTGAGGCAGTAAAGTGGTGAAAGTGGCTGAGAACCCATTTCTCTGCTACAAACATTGCTTGCCATGATTGAATGGTGAATTTATGGCAAGCTTTAAAAAGATCCCCCATTACATTTAAAAAGAGCAGTCTGCTGGTGAGAAGATGACTGTAGGAATACACCTTTGAGTTACTTCATGTATTGCGGGCAGGATATGTGGTGTTGTCTCTAAAGTCTGCCATGTTAAATCCATTACCTAAAACATTGGATTCCCCAGAAAAAATGGCAATCCCTTGTAAGTCCTGGTGAGAGTTCACTCAGCCTCATGGAAGTATTAGGTTAATGGGTGTGTTTAAGTTCTTCATTCCATTTTCCCCACTCCCACTTTGAATAAATAGTACAATTATGTAAGTTGCAGTTTGAGTTGCATGAATTGGACACCACATTGAGAAGGCTAGTTTATATGATGCTACTAAGTTTGGTGTTATTTTGCCTGTTTAGTGCTTTGACAGTTCAGCTATGACTCTTAATTTGGTGTTGACACATTCGGGGCTGAACTTTTTGTCCCGCGGGTGGGCGCCCACCCGACCTGATCAGCGTAAAGCAGCGCGTGATGATGGCGGCCGACCATCCCAACATCATCAGGCACTCGCACGATGTTTCGCTCAGCGGGCGTGCACAGGTGCCGGAGCCACACCCGCCATTAATTAACAGGCTATTTAAAGCCATTATTATCATTTATCATTACCCATGCGATTTCACACTCGCGCACGGGCAAAATGGGCAGGCAGACAGCCGACATTTTCATAAACCTCATCCAAGGGCAGGATAAAAAGGGTCAGCAGCATTGGCCATGTCAGTAGTGAGGATTTTGGTTGATAGTTTGCTGCTGGTGATTTATTGGTACTTGGCAGCTTCATCTCTGTTCAGGGTTTCATTCTTAGCATTTCCAGGCTTCATTTCAGGATGCCTTGGCATCTGCATGGCCTCGGGAGGACTGTGTGCTTCCCTCCAGGTATTAGACAGCCTTCCATTACCCTGGTAAGTGGGATTGTGGTCTCCGCTGGTGGCAGCTCCTCTGAGAAGGAACCGAGGGGCAGAAGGGCAGGAGGCCAGGTGTCCCAATGCAGCTTCCAGGGAAGTGACCTGTGGGAGGAGAGGCGCAGGCACAAGGGGCACAGGGCCAGCAGGAAGTCCAAGGCGAAAGGGGTCACAGAAGACACCACTATCCTGCTGCTGGGGTTTACAGGCGGCGATCTCAATATGTCCGAGGTGCAATGCCGAAGGAGGCTCTGCCTCCATGTGACCTCCATGTGTCAGATGATTAGGCCTGAGATCAGCTTCGACTGTGTGGGTGGACATCCCATGCCAGTGGCTCTGATGGTCACAGTAGCCCTAAACTTCTATGCTCTAGCTCTTTCCAGGGCTCAGTGGGGGATTTTGTGGAGTCTCCCTATCAGTTGTCCACAGTTGCATCCAGCCAGTGACAGAAGCAGTGTTCAGACAGGCACTGACCTTTATTCTTTACCGTACGGACAAGGCCAGCCAGGCTGAGCAAGCCAGAGGCTTTTCAGTGATTGCTGGGTTCCCCCGTGTCCAGGGTGCAATAGACTGCACATGTGGCCATCAAGGCGCCAGCAGGAGAGCCCGGTGCCTTCATCAACAGGAAGGGCTTCCACTCCATGAACGTGCAGATAGTGTGTGATCACAGGATGCTGATTCTACAAGTCTGTGCAAGGTACCCAGGCAGCTCCCATGACTCTTACAACCTTAGACACTCACAGGCGCCGAGGCTCTTCAGTGCTCCAGCCCGGCTGGATGGATGGCTGCTGGGTGACAAGGGCTATCAGTTGTAGAAGTGGCTCATGACACCTCTCTGCCACCCAAGAACACAGGCAGAGAAGTTTTATATTACGAGTCATGGCTCCACAAGGGCGGTTGAAGAGAGGGTCATAGGTCTTCTCAAGGTGCACTTCCGGTGCCTGGAAGTTCAGGGGTGTACTACAATACTACACAGAGTGGGTGTCACTAGTAGTGGTTGCATGCTGCACTCTCCACAATCTGGCAGTGGCAAGGTGGTACCCACTGGAGGAATAGGATCTTGATGCAGCTGCACAGGCCACAGAGGATGAGTCCAGTAGTGATTCAGAAGATGAGCCCGGTGAGGTGAATGCTGAGGGCCAGGAGGCAGACCTCAGTAACCTCCAGATAGGCAGGGACACCAGGGATGGCTTGATCCAACGCTCCTTCAGCTAGGCTGCCAAAAATCAGCTTCAACCGCATGCCAGGGCTGTCGCCTCCATCCCGAATGTCTGAAAGGACCCTTTCATTTGAACGCAAAGAACATTCAGTGCCTGTGCAATAAAGTTCAGAGCCACTTCAGTCCAGCATTACATACTGGCGTACCCCACACCAATAAAATAAAAAGGTGAAGCATACTCAGGCCATGATGACAAAAACAAAATTTATCTCATTTTCACAATTCCACATTAGTTACATAAATCCCTCTGGTCTTCATCCCCAGACCAGTACAGATAAAGTAAACATAAATGAACGTAAAATCACCCGAGGCCTGTCTCTCTTTGCTCGTGGTGCCTTTAACTTACGTTTACAAGTGCTACATCTTGGTGTGTGTCCCACCACCCTCACTGGCACCGGCATTGGAGACAGCCTGCTGACTCTGCTGTCTTGTTGGCCTTGAAGACCTTGGCGGTCGTCCTCTGGCCAGTGAAGCTTGTGCTGGCCCTGCCTGGGAGGGAGCAGCTTGTGCCAGAGCTGGCATCAGCCCAGTCATGGCAACCTTATCAGATGTGATGGTCATTGGCAGAGGGGTGGAGGAGCTGCTGCCTTCAGCCAGAGCGCCCTGAGAGGAGCCTGCAGAGATGACAAGCAGTTCATGCCCCAATATGAGGTTGCTGTGGACCTCCCTTGGTGGATGGGCACCTAGCTGAGATACTGGGTGCCTCATCCATCTCCCACACTAGCACTGACCACCTGAGATCAGTGCCTGTGTGAGGTCTTGCAGGTCCACGCGCAACCCAAGGAACCCCCGATTCTGTTCCTGGAGCTACCTCTCCATGAGAGTCGCCACTCTCACAATGGAGGAGGCAGTGCACTCAGCTGATCCTCTGAATGGACTCCTCCATAACGGAGACCATGGCATGCATACCCTCATGGATCTACGCCAGATCCTCCCCAACATCTCGCTGGACATCCAGCACCTGCTGTCTATTGGATGACCCCAGAGGCTCATCAGCAACCTTCAACTGAGCATCGTCCTGGCCTCCAGCAGTCCCCCGACTGCTGGCGCCCTTGGCACTTTCTGCCTCTGCCTGCACTTCAAGCGTGTGTGAAGTGTCCTCACCAATGTGCACCGAGATACTAGCTGCCAAATCGATGCCTACCGAGGTGCTGGTATGTGTGCTGGTGCCTGTTTCAGAGAGCGGGTCTGACGCAGGTACAACAGAAGCTCGGTGGCCCTCCGGTGTCAGAGTTGGCTCTTCGGGGTCGGCAGAGCAAACGCTTGCTGGCAAACCTGAAAGGAAGAACAAGGACATGTCATTAGTTTAAGTCATCACACTGTCACCGTGCATGCCAGGCACCCTGGTGAGACAATGGCGATCTGCATCACTGTGCCATCGTCTTCCAATGATCAATGGGGACTCCAGATTCAGGACTCACATCAATGAAGATGCTACGCTAGAATCAGAATCACAGAATCACAGAATCACAGTGCAGAAGAGGCCCTTCAGCCCATCAAGTCTGCGCCGACACATGAGAAACAACTGACCTACCTACCTAATCCCATTTACCAGCCCTTGACCCATAGCCTTGAATGTTATGACATGCCAAGTGCTCATCCAGGTACATTTTAAAGGATGTGAGGCAACCCGCCTCCACCACCCTCCCAGGTAGCGCATTCCAGACCGTCACCACCCTCTGGGTTAAAAGGGTTTCCTTCACATACCCCCTAAACCTCCTGCCCCTCACCTTGAACTTATGTCCCCTCGTGACTGACCCTTCAACTAAGGGGAACAGCTGCTCCCTATCCACCCTGTTCATGCCTCTCATAATCTTGTACACCTCAATCAGGTTGCTCCTCAGTCTTCTCTGCTCCAATGAAAACATCCCAAGTCTGTCCAACCTCTCTTCATAACTTAAATGTTTCATCCTAGGCAACATCCTGGTGAATCTCCTCTGCACCCCCTCCAGTGCAATCACATCCTTCCTATAATGTGGTGACCAGAACTGCACACAGTACTCCAGCTGTGGCCTCACCAAGGTTCTATACAACTCCAACATGATCTCCCTACTTTTGTAATCTATGCCTCGGTTGATAAAGGCAAGTGTCCCATATGTCTTTTTCACCACCCCACTAACATGCCCCTCTGCCTTCAGAGATCTATGGACACACACGCCAAGGTCCCTTTGTTCCTCAGAACTTCCTAGTGTCATGCCGTTCATTGAATACTTCCTTGTCAAATTACTCCTTCCAAAGTGTATCATCTCACACTTTTCAGAGTTAAATTCCATTTGCCACTTATCTGCCCATTTGACCATCCCGTCTGTATCTTCCTGTAGCCCAAGACACTCAACCTCACTGTTAACCACCCGGCCAATCTTTGTGTCATCTGCAAACCTACTAATCCTACCCTCCACATAGTCATCTATGTTGTTTATATAAATGACAAATAACAGGAGACCCAGCACAGATCCCTGGGGTACGCCACTGGACATTGGCTTCCAGTCACTAAAGCAGCCTTCCGTCATCACCCCCTGTCTCCTACAACTAAGCCAATTTTGAATCCACCTTATCAAATTACCCTGTATCCCATGTGCATTTGCCTTCTTTATGAGTCTCTCATGTGGGACCTTGTCAACGGCTGTGCTGATAGGATAGTTGCACAACCCAAAACTTTCAT
Organism: Cetorhinus maximus; assembly: GCF_964194155.1. Lineage (NCBI taxonomy): Eukaryota > Metazoa > Chordata > Chondrichthyes > Lamniformes > Cetorhinidae > Cetorhinus > Cetorhinus maximus. The sequence continues at coordinate 54,576,695 of NC_135896.1, read as the reverse complement.
CTCTGTGCACTGCACTCTTACCTTCCTCTGGCACCCCCGCCTCTCCAACACCTGGTTGCACAGGGAGTTCTCCAGCTTCAGGGCGACTTGCTCAAACCTACTAAGCAGCAGGAGGTTGGGCTGCCCTCCACCTGCCCTCTCTGCCTGGTTATGGCTTGTCTTCTCCTGAAAGAACAAAGGAGCATTGATTACTCTACTCTCTACCTGCAGCACCATCGCAGTCTGGCCAACCCCAGCTGAGGAACACCTTTCAGGGCACATCCGAGTTGCGGCCCTTGAGCCACAAGATATTCAGTCCAAGCAGCCAGGGCTCAGCCCCTTGGCCAGCTCTAGCATCACTGACAGTTGCCACTCAGACTCTAACATCCCTGAGGCCCATGGGAGGACGGCCACACTTTAACACTCCTGCACACTGACGCATGTCGTCACGGTACACATCCTTCCTGAGCACAGCAGGTCATTGAAGCACTTGCAGCACTGCACCCACTTGTGCCGCACCACGTCATGGCTGCTCACCATTGCTGCTGCCTCCTCGCATGCCCAATTGGCGAGGTGCGGTGGCCTCCTCCTCCCATCCCTGGGGACAAGGGTGCCCCTCCTGACAGCCACTTCCTCCAGGAGGACGTGGAGGCACTTGTTGGAAAAGCAGGGGGTCCAAGTGCCACCCGACCTGCCCTCCCAGCTGCCGTGTCCAGCCACACTCGACTCCATTGGGAACACTGAACAGATGTCCTTCTGTGGCAGCCTTCCAAGGGCTGCCTGGGGCGCTTTTAAACTGGGCCTGGCGGATGACAGGCCCCTGCTCCTGCCTGCCCCTTCATGGCCAACACGGAGCCGTGCTTCACGCTGGACGGGCCAGTGTGAAATCGCGGTTAGGGTCCAACCGTGGGCTGTGGCCCCTTTCCCGGCTGCTCCCGAGCACTCCCGCCGTGCCCGCCCGACAAGCTGAAAATCCTGCCCCTTGTAATTTTAAACACATTTGTAAGAACTGCTCTTGACCACCTTGTTATAATAAATGCAGCCACAAATTTTCTAGTCTTCCTTCATAGCTGAAAAGTCTCATCCCTGGCATCATAGTATTCTGTATTCGTTCTGTAGTTTTGATATCCATCCTAAAATAAGGTGAGTAAAACTGAACAATATACATTAACAGCAGCTTAACCTTTGATTTCAATAGGTTTAGTGTTACCATTTTACTTTTGAACTTTATACTCCTCTTTCAAAAGGCTTGGATCTGTTTAATTTCTTACAGCTTTATCAGCCTATCCTCCTACTTTTAAAATTGCACCAAAGTAAAGTGTAAGTGAAATTATAGGATTCTCTGAATTTTAGTGAAGTATCACTTTTAAGAAAAATGTGACATATTTGCTGTCACGGATGATCTTCCTCAGTCTATCCTTAAATTGATTCCTGGGAGTTTGACAGCTGATGTCAGCTGCCGTGGTTATACTTTTATTTAGTGCATGTTACTGGAGGAGAAATGCTGCATAGACTTATGTCGATTCACTGGGTTAGACAGAGCTGTGGGCCATTACCTCTGCAACCTGTGTACTGTTCTTCATTCATATCATTGACTCGACTTAAGTCTGCGAAGCGCCGCTCAACCAAATTTCACCCCCATCATTTGTAACCAATTCCATAGAATGGAGATTTCAGCAATTTGTTTCTTTCTATTGTACAGATACAAGTCAGCCCATCAGACTCCCTTTGTTCTTTCTTCATAAAAACGTTTTCAGATGTGTTTACAAGCAAAACAGTGAATGCTCCTGTAACTGGTATGCTAATTTTTTAGTCCTGGCTGATATTCTTTTCTAAACATGTTTCAAGTGCATTTCCTTGACATTCATTTTTGTTTTTTTTTGCTTGCATGTGACAGGAATAATGACACAAAGTAGAGTTATTGTTGCAATACTGAAGTAAACAAAAAAAGATTCTCCCATTCGCACAGTTAGCTGAATTTCTAGCTTTTATTTATTGATCAGTAATTTTTTTTTTAAATGTATCAAACATTAATACATCTTTACAGCTTTTTAAATAAAGCCAGCTGTAAATACTTAATGATTTTCCCCCACCACACTGTCACTACCACATCAAAGTCTGTATACATCCTTCAGTCTCAGAGTTTGTGTGTACATGGCTTCAGTCTCAAAGAGTTTGTGCTATTTCTATTCCTAAAGAACAGCACAACAACCAGTAGGAATCTCCCAGGAGCTTTCTTGCCAAGGAATTGAAATTTAAGAGCTGAACATGAGTTTAATTTTGAGACATGTTTTCTTATTCTAACTAGGACATGGTGAAACATTTATCCATTATTCCAGGACTGGTACTCACATAGATTGTTGTTATATGATTAAGGATTTGTATCAATCCACCTGACACTTTAAGAAAAATGTGCATTAATCTGAGGTTGTATTTCCACCCAAACAGGGCATTGCCTGATGAATAATACATTTAATCCATACCCTTTATGTGAGCAATGAATGAAACATATTTTCTGTGCTCTGCTCATTATTTACCAGGAGAACAAAATAAGTAATTTCTTTCAATGGCTGGGCTCTAGAGTCAGCTGGTATAAGGTGATAAATTCAGTCACTGACCTTTGGTTTGTGCAAGGCATGAGGTTTTAGATAGCATGCTGCAAAATTGCTGCTCATTTCTATTGCATATACCATATAGGTATAAAACAGCAAAATTGATAGCCTGACAATGAACATTAATACTGATGACATGAACTATACAATGTAATAAGGGCTGTCAGTAAATTATCAATTTTAAAAAAAATATTTATCCAAAATTGTAATTTAATCCCTCCTTGTCTTTTAAATCATGATGAGAATTGTGGATTTAAGAAAATAATCTGATTTATAGTGAGTTTCCTTCGCATCTAGCTCCTAGTGTACAAAAATTACAATGCTTTTCTGTCAAGACATGAAATCTGCATATTTTGCTTTCATTTGTTGTATAATTTTCTGTATCTGAATGCCTTGTTGTAAGTTCTTGCTACTTTACCAATCGATATAAACTTAAATGTGACAGGGATGAGTTATGCCTATATTCAAATACTGTCACATGCAAAGTAATTTGCATCATCATAATGTAACGGAATACATATAACTTTTGCAGCATAATCATTAGGGGTTGTAATATTTGTAATAGATGTGTTAACATGTTAAAATAAATGTCATAAATAAGCAGAATCCAATTTTGAGCAGAAGGAGACAGTTACATTTCAAATATCTCCCCTGGATGTTCTTCAGAATTCATAACATGTTTCTTCTGATTCTCATACGAAGAGCAAATATATGATTTATCACATTTATTGCAAATTAGACATTCACCATGTGTGTCCCTAGCACTTAAGGCTGGATTTTACCTTCTGGAAAAAGAGGTTTTTATCATTCTGAGGTGACATAATATCCGGAGTGATGATGTCAGGTCAGGATCCTGACTTTGTCACACCGGTAGGCTATAATAAGGTGGGCTGGCAGGTCTCAAAATTGGGAGCCTGTCCAGCCGCCATTTTGAAATTGACAATCAAGGGATAATTAAACTCTTTAGTAGACTAATCAACTGCATTTATACCTTCTGGCTACAATTATTTATTCCCAAAACATGAAAAATGCCAGGTGGGAAAGTCATTCTATTTTCATGGTTGCTTGTCAGGGCAGATATGAAGGCTGGAGTTGGGTCTTTGTGTGACTTCAGCAGGAGAGACTGCTGAGAGATTTTTGACTTGGTATTTGTGGAAGGTGCAGAATCCCTGGCCATTATCAGGGTTCCTAACCATTCATTTGCCTGCAAACATATGGACTTGGTGATTTATCTACATTGCAGCATTATTGCTCTGAGGAATATGGGGATAGTGGTCTCTGTGGGAGGTACACCCTCCAGTGAGGAGGAGAGGAGGAGGAGGAGGAGAATAAGAAGGAGGGGGGAAGATTTTCAGTGACAGGAATGGCACAAGAGGGAGCACCACCTGCAGAGGTGCAAGGGGCTGCTGAGGGCAGCATGCGGCATTCACAGATGCATGGACAGCTTACACACCCAATCGTGTCTACAGGATAAGGTTTATCTATCTGCAAATGGCAAAGACACAGTGGCTGAGGAAATTCTGGCTTTCAAGAGTGATTGTGATTTCTCTCTGTGAGATTCTGGCCAAGGAGATAGCATCTAACTGTGTGCGCGACCATCCAGTACAAGTTGCCCTAAAAGTCACCATGGCTCTGAAAAGTTTTGCCTCAGTGTTATGACTTGACTTGACTTGACAGGTTTCTACTTGAAACAGATAACTTTATTACAGAAAGCTTTTTCTGAAGCTGCATGCTTGAACCAGGTCCATGACTAGAAAACCACACCACCCCCACCCCAACCGCCCCGCACCCCCCTCCCCCCACACACACACACTGGATTACCCGCGCTTAGGGCTCATTTGTCGGAGTCTACAAGAACAATCACGTGACCCCTGATAAGCAGTAGGAAAAGGCTATACCTTCAATCACTTTAGCTTTTTTTACTTTTCCTATTTACAAAGAACATTTTAATCCACGACATATACATATACACAGGTCAGGTAATTAAAGATTAAGACTCTGAGGTGGTTTCCTTATTTGGTCAGAGTGGTGTAGCTCTGTCACTTGAGGTTCACCCATTGGATCGACATGATCAGGAACTGCAGCATCAGGTACATCATTAGAAAGTGGCAGGTCAGGGTCAGACAACCCTACAGAGACATCAGGTATGCCTATTCTAGGTCGTTATGTCACCTCAGGAATTAATGGTTCAACGTTAATCACAGGCGGAATAACTGGAATGTCTCTCTACCCCTGATCCACATATTTTCGAACAATTTAGTCTTCCACTTCCAACTGGAAGGACAAGGGACCAGTGTATGAGACAATTGTACCAGGAACCCAACAAGGTCCACTTCTAAAATTCTGCACAGAAACTGTATCTCCGACAGTAAATCTTTGAGCTTTGCAATGAATATTGTGATTCAATTTTTGATTACTCAGATTCTTCCCTAACCTCCCCTCTAAGTTTGGAAACACCAGATTTAACCTTGTATGAAGGAAGCGTTTCATCAATAATTCAGACAGCATTGAACCTGTAGTCAAATGAGGCATCATACGATAATTGAGAAGAAAGCGGGAAAGTTGAGCTTCTAGAGTACCTTCTGGTAACCTCTTCATTCCAGATTTGAAAGTTTGCACAGCTCTCTCAGCTACACCATTTGATAAATGATGATATGGGGCTGTTTTAATATGACTGATTCTATTTAAAGAATCTCTGAAACTCTGTACTGGTAAAGGCTGTACCGCCATCCGAAACAATGACTTCCGGTAGGCCACGTATACTAAAATATTGACGCAGCTTTTCAATAGTTGCACTCAATGTCGGTGATCTAACCTCATACACATCCATCCAATTAGAATGCGCACCTATGATCAAAAAAAATGATACCTAAAAACGGACCTACATAACCAACATGTAGTCGAATCCGGGGTCAACCAGGCCACTCCCATGGATGCAGTGGAGCTGAAATGGGCAACTTCTGTTGTTGCTGACACTGGAGTCAGTGCTTGACCATGCTTTCAATGTCACTGTCAATGCCTGGCCACCAGACATAACTTCACGCAAGCATATTCATCTTCAGTATGCCTGAATTCAACTGCCCTTGCAATACAAGGTCTCAGACTTTCAACAAAATTGGATCTCTGTTCATCCAATTCCTTATTTGCTTTGTGCCCACAGATGAAGAATCCAAGAAATTCAGTACTAGCACAACTCCTTGTAGCACTGGAGCATGCACAATGCTATCTAGTAATGGGAGATGACTGAGTGCATCCACATTTTCAATATGTAAGCCAGAATGGTGAATGAAGCAACACTCATATGCAGATAATATCAAAGCCCAACGTTGAATTCCTGCTGATTGGCAGAATGGCTTTATCCTCACTGAATAAACCCATTAACGGTTTATGGTCTGATGCTTTGGTGAAATGTCATCCATGCAGGTACTAGTGGAATTTCTTCACTCCAAATATCACTGATAAACCTTCCTTTTCTAGTTGGGAATAACCCTGCATAGCTACAGAGAGGGTTCTGGAGAAATAGCCGATTGGCCTTTCGGAACCATCTTTCATCCTGTGTGATAACACAGCTCCCACACCATAAAGAGATGTATGACATGTTAATATTAATTCTTTTGATGGGTCATTAGGTACCAGTGGACATGATGAATGTACTAGCTTTTTGACTTTCACTAAGGCTTCTTTTTGTTGCAAATTCCATCACCAATGATGATTCTTTTTTATCAACAAGTGTAATGGTGCTAACACAGTTGATAAGTTTGACAAGAGGCGGCTATAATAACTGATCATGCCCAGAAAAGTCTTGGGGCAGGATTTTCCCTTTGTTGGGCGGGTGAGGCAGGCAGGCCCAGGAATGCCCGTGAAACGGACAGCCACCCACAATTGGGCTCCGACCGCGATTTCACACTGGTTGGCCAATTGACGACCAGCCAGCATGAAACGCACACTGAGAGCCTCAGCGCTGCCGGGATGGGGGCGGGAGGAGCGCAAGCACTGAAGTCTGCGTATGTACGGGTGGTGCACTCACTGAAAGCTTCCTGAAGGCACAGAGCTGCCTCAGGGAGCTGAAGATTTTTGAAATGAAAAATAAAAATTCTACAAATAATGTAAACGTGTCCCCATATATGACTCAGTTACATGAAGAGGGATATGTTAAAAATGATCTTTAAAAAAAATGTATTTTTAAAAAATTTACTGTTGGAAACCTCATCCCACCCGTGCATGAGGTTTCGCAAAAAATGTAAAGGCCTCCTGGCCTATTCGCCTGCCTGCCAACTGTAAGGTTGGATGGGCAGTGAAAAATTCTACTTAATTGCTTGCTTAAGAGCCTTAATAGGCCTCTTAATTGTCGGTGGGCGCTCTGCCGACTCTCGCACACACCTGCTGACTGAAGTATCACGCGAGTGCACGATGACCTCAGGACCCTTGCCCGAAGTCATCACATGCTATTTTACTCCCGATTGGGTCAGGCGCATGCCCACCCACAGGACAAAAAATTCTGCCCTTGGGTTCAGTTACACTGGGTGGAGAGGGTGCCTCTTTGATTGCCCTAACTTTCTTTTCTACCAAGTGCAATCCCGTGGCATCCACCTGGTGACCCAGGTAAGTAACTTCCGGCATTTAGAATGCGCATTTCTTTTTCTTAAGTCGCATACCGGCTTCCAAGAATCTTCTAAACACCTCTTTCAGGTTGGCCAAGTGTTCGGCTTCAGTTGACCCTGTGATCAGAACATCATCTAGGTACACTACCACTCGGGGACACCCTTGCAAAAGACTCACTATTGTCCTTTGGAAGATTGCACATGCAGACGATACTCCAAAGGGTAGGTGTGTATATTGATACAGACCCTTGTGTGTGTTGATTGTTACATGCACTCTAGATGTGCTATCCAGCTCTAGCTGTTGGTATGCATGGCTTATGTCCAGTTTGGGATAGGATTTGTCTCCATCTAGCTTTGTATACAAGGCATCTATCCTCGGGATAGGATATTTATCTAGTTTAGCTACCTTGTTCATGGTCAATTTATAGTCCCCACAAATGTGTATAGTTTGGTCAAGTTTCACCACTGGGACTATGGGTGCTGTCCATTCCGAGAATTGGACTGTTGGATGATGCCCAGCTTTTCTAACTGGCACAGTTCTGTAACCGCCTTCTCCTTTAGGGCATAAGGCACAGGTCTGGGCTTAAAGAAATGAGGTGTCACCTGAGAACCTGCATATATTTTTGCTTTCAAGTCCTTTACTTTCCAAATTTGTCACGAAATACACTGTCATATTTCTTTAGCAGCTCAGGAACTCCTCCTGTTCTCAAGTGAAATACTTCAGACCAGTTGAGTTTAATTTTTTGTAAGCAGTCTCGGCCCAGGAGACTAGGTCATTCACCTGTCACTATGATCAATGTAAGTTGGGCTGTCTTTTGCCTATAGGACGCAGGTGCTGTGGCGATGCCCTTTACCCGTATGGGCTCTCCAGTGTATGTCTTCAATTGAGCCATTGTTCACTCCAGATTCAGTGGCTGGGTACCTTCATTTAGGTATTTAAATATATGCTCTCCCATCACTGTGGTTGAGGCTCCCATATCTACCTCCATTACTAGTGGCTTCCCATTCACTTGGATTGTGATGATTATAGGTTCAGTTTTTATTCCTGTGACATTGTACAGGGAATAGATGTCGGTGTTGGAAGCTTCAGGTTCTGTTATATTATTTACTTCAATCATTTTGGTCTGCTGCCTTAAGGGCTGTTTCGATTTCACCCTGCATTGATTTATAAAGCGACCTCTCTTATGGCAGAAATGGCATTCTGTCTCCTTGAATCTGCAGGCGTCCGATACGTGGTCACCCCCACATCAATAACAAATTAACTTTGGAGTCATTGCTGAAATGCTTCCACTAGGCCTTTTCATTTTTCTAGCAGCACAGATTGTCTCTCGCTTCGCTGCTGTGTCTCTGGTTTACACGCCTAGCCCAGCAGTAGGTTCCTGCCCCACATGAAGAACAGCTCCATGTTGTACGTTCTGTAAAGTCTGTGAGTCTTTTGCAGCACTTTCCATGACTAGTGCTACTTCCATGGAGCGCTTCAAATCAATGTCGACTTCTGCAAGTAAATGGCGCTGAATGGCGTCATCATGAACTCCAGTATGTCCCGTAACATATCATTGAGTGTGTCTCCAAAGTCGCAGTACTCAGTCAACTGCTTTGACTTTGCTATATAGGTTGCAATGGACTCTCCCGGGGCCCTTACTCTGCAGTTAAACGTAAACTTCTCCATTATTACTGATGGCTTCGGCTGAAACTGCGGCTTCGCAAGGTCCACTAATTCATTAAAAGGTTTAGAATTGAGCCTCGGACGCCAGAGTGTCCCTGATGATGGTTGTGAGCTCACTCTCCACAACCTTGCACTCCAGAGAGGGGATGCCTATTGGAGGAGGAGCCAGGCCAGAACACCCATTGCTTTGATAAAGAGATAGAGGAGGAGTTGGGAGAATTGGCACTGGCAGATGTTCGAGGGCATGTCAGGGAGTGACTGGTTTGGCAGGGGACATGGGAGGCCTGAATCCTCTCAAAGTTCCAGTAGTTCTGACAATCAAAACTTTTTCTCATCTTATACACCATTTCCTTCTTCTCCCCACCCATCGCTGACCTCTTTAGGAAACTAGCTCAAGTCATGTAAGCACAAACACAACAACCACCTTACTCCCTGCAACTTGACACATATTCACACAATTTCATCCATGGAATCCATTTACATCCATTGTTTCACACTGGAAGTAAACCTGTGCTCCTCTCCAGGATGTTCAACCAGCACATCATTTATTTACACGTGACCTTATTGGCCCTTGCAAGTGATTCAAATTGTAAACTCACCCATGTGCAGCAAACTGTGACTAATGTGGGGTCTTTTTGATTCTCTTCCAGGTACTGTGATGTGGTGCCCCCCCGCCACCTTGCTTTCAGCTGCAGTGGAGACAGGCTGCTGCCCTGTATACCCTTCTGCCGTGGATGAATTTGGCAGCTGTCCTCTGGTCAGCTGATGCTGTGGGTGCCCCGCTGTGGTGGGAGTCTCCTGCACAGTGGCAGGAGGTCCTTCTGCCACTGCGGCACCCGAGGGTATCTGTGGTAATGGTAGAGGGGTGAAGGAGATATGCTGTCCCCATCAGAAGTGCTTGAGAGGTGCCCCCAGATGGTGTCAGCTGCTGCTCACCCTTTGCCATGAGGTCCATATGCCCCCCCCACCCCCCCCTTCCCCCCCGCCTTGCCGGCTTTCCTAAGCACCAGGAGCTGGATGTGACTTCAGGCTCCTCACTCCCTCTCGCCCTGGTTCAGGGCCTCAGGGGTCAAAGATAAGGAGATGGAGTGTAGGTCAGAATGGATATCAGCGATTGCTTCTGCAATCTGCTGGGTCCGCCCCCTCAAGTCCATCTGTCAATGGAGGAAGCTGCATGTTCTGTTGAGTTGGTGATCGCAGGACTCATTGCCTGAATAGACACTCCAAAATCTGTGCCAGAACAAGCAACCCCTCTGGTATTTCTACCACATCTCCATGTACCTTGCACTGGACGCCCAGCATCTGCTGCCTTAGGGATGACTCCAGAGGCTCATCATCTGACTGGGACTCAGCATCTGGCTCTCCTCCAGCAATCCTCTGACTACTAGAGGCCTGCTCCATCTCAGTCTCAGACTGTTGCATGAGCGACTGGTGGTGTGCCCTCACCAGCTTATGCTTCCCTTAGTTCTGCGGCACAATTCCCAACTGAAGTGCCAGTATCTCTGGTGGTGCTTGGTGTACAGTGAAGATGCACTGCTGCACCCTCTGAGGCTTCCTCTTGCTCCTCAATGTTCGGAGCCAGTAGTCGATGATTCACCTGTGCAGGAGGCAAGAACAGGGAAGGATACTGCCTTCTTCTACCTTCCAAGAAAGTGCACATAGACATTCCTCCACATTGACAACACCTACAGCATTGAGAGATGTTACTGTTGTATTGCATTTCACAACTACCAACATTCATTCAGTCATTCCTCACCGATGCATGAGAGCAGGGTGCAGGTAACCCCAATGCCACTTTAATAACAACACACATGACAACATGCAACCTCCCCTTAGCCCTGTTATCAAATACCTCTCTCACGACCCTGGGGACCTTCCTCCTATCCCACCTTCCCCAATGGACTGGCTTCACTTGCTGGATGCAAGCTCCAAGTCCTACTCCTCCTCTATACCTGTGAGGATCACCAGGCTGGCTCTCCTGTCTCCAATCTTTCATGGGGACTCTGGGCCCTCTTCTCCTGCAAAGACAGTACAACATTGCAGTGATTTGGGACATACTGTATAATCATTCCGTCACTCTTCTGGCCTCTCAGGACTCCACAGGCTGAAGAATCCGCAGCACCGAGTGGCCAGTGTACATTTCACACTTCTTCCAAGCCCCCACCCCAAAGCCAGCCCCTGACAACAACCCCTTCATAGGTCTTGGAGCAGTGTACAGTGACATTAGTGCATAATGCTGCCTTGCACTTTTGGTCAGCACACAAGATAACACCCTCATAGAGCATTCCACATCCCACCGTGCATGTACATTTCCATAATGGAGCCTCACTCACTAGCAGCTTGTAAAAGATTGCTGAGACACTTTTGGCACTGGATCCAAGTCTGCCTGGTGACCCCAAGGCAATTGACCTCACTGCGATCTCCATCCAGGCTGCTTTGTTCAGGCCTGGGTGGTTTTCTCTTCGCATCAGCAGGCATGAGGGCCTCCTGCCTGGCACTCACAGCATGGAGGAGGGCTTGCAGGGGGTTGTCATCAAACCTTGAGGCTGTACTTGACCTTCTGACTTGGTCAGCAGCTCATTCCCTTCTCTCATCCATCCGTGAAGAGACATGACAGTTGACAGCCTGATGCTCAAGCACTCTGTGCAATCATCAGGGTTATGCTTGAAATGCATGCAGCTTTCTCAAGCCTGCCCCAGTTCTATAAATCATCCCATTGTTAAATAAACACAGAAATACATATAAATTGGACTCTCTTGTGTCCATGTTTCAAGCTATTCAGCAGCACAATGAAAATCTTCATGCCTCACAATTACCCTCAGTCAGCTGCCAGGGGCCCCCTTAAATGAGTGGCCATGGCCACCTTCCGGATCACAGGTTGCCCGAATAGAGCCTGAATGTCCCACCCTCCTTTCCTCATTGGGTGAGCAGCATACTCTCACCAGACACCATTGGCCGAAAACCAACTCTGCTGCCATTAATTGGCTGATATGCACATTATAGAGTGAGCCTCAAAAGCAGGGGTGGGAGTCGGTGATGTGTGCACTTCTGGATCAGAGTATAGTGCTTGTTTCACTTCTGGTGTCTATTTGTATATCATTCATCATTGACACAACAAAGTCACTTGATGCAAGGAACAACTAAATGCTACTCTTGCCTGGTCAGTACATCACCACTAAGGTCAGAGCAGGAATATGCTCACATTAAGTTCACCAGCCACCTGTATGCTAAATCTAGAGACTATAATTTGTATTTATACAGCACTCCTTCTATGCAGAAGACACTTCAGAGTGCTTTGCAGTAAGGGATACAGTGGACACTGCATATGAGGAAAAGGGAGAGAAAAAGGAGAGGCTAGTTTGGGGAACCTGAGGCCAGGGTGAAGTGGAGAGTCTTGAAGAGGTTTTTGAAGGTGAGAAGAAAACTGCTATGGAAGTCAGAGCTTGGTAGCGAATTGCAGAGGGCAGGGGTGCAGTTGCTCAACAAAAAGCTGTCAATGGTAGAGTGGAGGGAATGAGGGGCACGGAAAAACCTGTTGCTAGAGAAGCTGAAACATAAAGCAGGGGGAGATCACCAAGTTTAGGTGGAGTGATTTGAAAACCAGGGCAAGAATTTTGAAAATTGCATAACGAAAGGTCAAGCCAGTGAACCACGGAGAAAGCAGGGATGATGGAAGTGTGCATTTTAACGCAGAAATATATAGAATTTACAACACAGAAACAGGTCAGGTGGCCCAACCATTCCATATTGACATTTACCCTCCATGCGAGCAATAGTTCTAAATACTTTTGCCATACCACTTCAAACACTTTTCTTTCATCCACCTATCAAATCTTTTGGGGGTGTTTCCAACCAGGTGTGAGAATCTTGAATGAATTAAAGCTTTCAGAAGTGTTCATGTGGGGTGGTCAAACAACCAAACATTGGAGAAATAAAGACTTGAGGCCAAGCAAACATGAAGTAAGGTTTTAGCAGCAGAAGTGGAGATATTTGCATCATAGGCAATTCAGGCGTGAAATCAGGAAGCATGTTTTCCAAAAAGTTTAGTGGATATTTGAAACTCTTTCTGCAAAATGGCTATGGACGCTGGGTTACTAAGATTGATATATTTCTGTTGGACTAGGGATTTGGAACAAATTAGCCATATTTAAAGGAAATGGCAGAACTGGCTCAAGGGTTAATAGTCATCTTCTGTCCTTACATTCCTATTAAAGATGTGGGAGGAAGTTTTATTGGTGGGATATATGTAGGGATGGAGCTGAACGCTAAGCTAAATGACATGGGTAGACACACCTTTTTCAACTAGAGACGACAACTTAGAAGGTGATCAGAATTGACAGAGATGCATGGAGATGCTGCTAGGGATCAAAGAATCCCAGTCCTGCCAATAATTAAACTGTTGTGTTATTATAATGATATACCTTGTGCTTATTTACTCTACAAGATGCAAGACACCAATTGCTCATAAGGGATTTGATAAATATGTTGTGGGTTCACTTATTAAGACAAGGCACATGAGAACAGTTATAAAGGTTGAGGACACCAGAACTGTATGGATGCTCTGCTCAAAGCAAAAGTGAAACTAAGACTGGGTCACAAGACACATTTCTCTTCTAGTGATGACATGCTAAATCCCCTTAAAGGCATATTCCAACATCCCCCTTTCTTTTTAAAGGCCTCCCCCTTTACAAAGAAGTAAAATACATGTTCATGTTTAGTTACCTTTACATAAGTGTAACTGATGAATCTATGAGTCTCTAAAGCGTAAAGATAATCCGCTGGTATGTCCAGATCTTGTCATGGTAATCTTGTCTGGGGGTTTCTTTAATTGCTCACAGTGAGCTGTGGAATTGTCGTTTTTTGGTGTTGTTCCTGGTTGCATTTGCGATCTTGCCCTAGATGCAATAGGACTGTATAGTGGTTGAACAGTTGGAATGGATCTGATTTGTCCTCGGTTCCACCTCAGCACTGTGACCTTGTGTGTATTATCTTCCTAGGACCTTGGTTCTGAAAAGATCCTTGTCACCTCGGCTGGTTGCCATGAACCTTCTGTGGGACCCTGGATGCGAACCTGTCCCAACTGTAAGCTTGGCAATTCTGTACCTGCAATTTATCATGGACATTGGTCACCTTCTTTTGCAGTTTTAAAAGTTGCTCTTTAGTTTCTGAGAGAGTAGAATGGGTAATGGTAGGTAGATTGGTATGCGCTGATCTGCTAAACATAAGCTCTGCCATTTACAGAATAGTTGCATTTAAAGATGTCGCTCTCAGGTGTAACATTGCAATGTTGCTTGGTCTGTCTACATTTGAGGATTAGGGATTTCACCATGCAAATCATTGATTCAGTTAGGCCTTTAGATCTAAGGTAATGAGGAGAAGTAGTGCAATCAATATTCTATTTTTCACACATACCCTGAAATGGTTTACCAACAAATTGCAGACTGTTATGCATAATGATTTGTCTAGGCACACCAAATAAACTGAAAATAGCACTTAGGAGTGTGTGTGACAATTGTACTTGATGTACAGTGGAATTGTTGAATAATGGAGTACTTGGTAAAGCAGTTGACAATAGCGATGAAGTCAGTGTCATGGAAGTTAAAGAGGTTGGATGTGATTTTGGGCCAAGGATGAGTAGGGACTTCATGTGGAATCAATGGTGCTTTGTTCTGACCTGGCATATGCTCCTGATATATCTTGCACTTCTTGACGATGACTTCAGTGTAATTTACCCGACCAATAGACACTTCTGGATTTTCTTGTCTGAATTATGCCCATCTGTGACTGATGAGGTTATTGAAGAACATCCGGTCGCAAAGATTCCAGTATAATGACCTGCCTGCCTTTAAAAAATGACTCCCTGTGAGATGCCGATCTAATCCCGGTAAGGCCAAAATGGTCTCACATGTTTGTGGACATGCTGATTCGAATTAGGCCATCCTTCAGTGATGGTTTTCCACAGTTTCTGTAATGTAAAATCTTTCACCGTTTCTTCTTGTAGCTGCTGGCATTTGTGTTGTGCAAAATGTACAAGATTAATTTGGAGAACGTTTTCAAGGTCGATGTCAATCAAGTCAACTTGTAGACCTAAGTATATAGCTGCTGTTTTCACTGGGTTAGGCAATCTGCTAAGTATATCCAATATGATCATCAAGTTACCTGGCTTGTACCTAATCTCACAATCGTAACTTTGAATCTTTGTCCAAAAACATTGCAATATGGGCGGTGCACTGGTTAATGGTATTCGCCAAATCATCTCCAGTGGCTTGTGGTTGGTCTCCACTACAAATATTTTGTCAAATAGATAGATATGAAAATGCAACATTCCAAAAGCTAAGGCTAATGTTTTTGACTTGATGCTGGAGTAGTTTGATTGTGTTACAGCCCGAAAGTTTGAAGGAAATGCAATCGATTTTTGCCTTTTTGTCGCATGCATGCTCCAGACCTTTCTGTGAGGCATTTATCTCCATGGTAGTTGTCTGTTTGGATTCATAAAATTGCAATGTCGATGCCTCTGATAATGATTCTTCAGTGCTTTGAAGAGATATTGGTGGTCTTCATGCTAAAGGAAAGGCACATCTTTTCTCAACAATTCCCTTAGCAATGAAGGGTTTTGAGTGGAATTGGGAACGTATGGAGACAAGAAATTAGAGACCTAGACATTTTTGAAAATTGTCCTTATTTTGAGGATTTGGCATGGCTTTAATATCCTCTATATTACTTGGATTGGGACATATGCCAGCAATGGAATAAATGGAACTGAAGAAATTGATATGCTGCATGTCGCATTTCAGACTGTTGAACACCAATCCTTCATTAAGTGCCAGTTGCATCAATAAATGCAGATTATGGTCATGTTTTTGCCTTGTTCTTCCCATAACAGCTATGTCATCTGCAATACAGATGCATGTAATGTAGTCCATGTGAGCTTGAAAGAGATTCTGCCTAACAGATGACCTGAAAGGAAACCATTGAAAACAGTATCGCCTAAATGGGGTATGAAATGAGTAAGCTCTTGAGACTTTTCCATGAGATTTACTGACCAGTAACCATGCTTGGCATCAAACTTTGGGAAGAATTTTCCATCTGCAAATCTCAGATTTAATTCTTCTAATGTAGATATTTTGTAAGGACAATGTTTCAAACCTGTGTTTAAACATTGTGGATCAAGGCATACTTCTTTATGACACATATGATTAAGCTGCACCAATCTGTGCACTCTTATATCTTCTAATGATGCTGTTTTTCTCCATTTTGTCGAGTTCAATCTTCAGTTTGTCTTGTAAATGGATGCTGCACTTAAGTAGTGGAACAATTGACCGACTTGCATTCTCCTGAAAGTGTAATGTTGCAGCTCCCTTGAAACTGGCAATTTTGTTGAAGCATTCTGGGTATTTTAATGTCAGGTCATAAACTGAGATAGTAGGAGTAGTTTCAGAGGTAGATTTGCCTTGTGATGTCTGACTGATTCCATGGATTGTTACTACTGTGGGTTCATGGCATGCTGGTAGATCAGCAATTGCTGGACCTTTAGTCTCCACAATATAGAACACCTGTGACACTCAGGAGGATTGATTATGCTTGTACTCCAGCACTATGGATTCTGCAAATGGAATTAGTGAACTGTTGTATGCTGAAAGGTTCACAGAGGTAGGTTTCACCATGGCCTTCCACATCTGTGGCTAGACTTTTAGAATTCGCAGGGGTAGTATGTTGATACTTGCCCATATTAATCTTGGCCAATAACGAATAGTTGTCAACTTTCTTAGGGCTGATAATTTGAATCTTGGCAAATACTTTCGACAGTGAGTTGGCATCTACGTTTTCAATGAGATTGACAATGTGAAACATGTGCTCATCACTCTTTGTCTCATCATGCACATCATCATCATTTCTAGTTTGACAGTCACCTCATGTATATATTTCTGATGGAACACCGAATGTTCATTCTTATTGCTTGAAGGTACCCATAGTATACGGTCTGTTTGGATCAATGCACAGCTCTTTGTAGCTGCATCAGGCTTTGTTCTGGTGCACTGCTACTGCCAATGGCCCTTTCTGCCACATGCCTTGCAGAATTGATGGAAAGTTGGGCATTCCCTCGTTGTATAGAAGGCCATATCTTCTACATGTCTTCTTAGGTTTGGGTGTTCCAATGAATGCATCAACAATCGGGGTTGTACTTAGGACCTGTATGCTTTGTCGACCTTTCAGGATTGCTTCATACTTACTTCGATGGTATATGTTTTGGGCTTGTCGAGCAGATCTGTCTGGAATGCTCCCATGGGAATGGATGTGATCACCAACTCAACAATTCTGTCTGCTTGCTCTGCATTTAAAAAATCACAGTACGTACCCTTTTCTCTGCATCTGCTAATGAAGTGGTCTATGGATTGCGTAGGTTGTTGTTAAAATGACATGAACTCTAGTCGATGAATATAGAAGTTTAACCTGATTCTGAATCGGTCTTCCAAAGTAGTCCAAATCTTTTGGGGATCTTTTAACTCTTCTGCTGTTAATCCTGACATGCCCAGTCTCTGTAGATCTTCATTCCCAATTGCTAGGCAAATTTTTATGGCTTTCTTGTCTGGTTTAGACACACCTGAATCAAGAAACCATCTGTACACTGTTTAAACATTTTGAATTCAGATAGTAAGTCAGCTGCATTACAATTCAAACTGGGGAATTTTGTAAACATTCTAAGAACACACATTTGACCTCCCCTTTGCTGTATACCTGGGATGAGTGTCAGTGCACCCACTTTTGCTTGCTTTTCTGAAGCTTCACCCATAAAGATGAGCCATGGTGGGAATGCACCGTGGAGTAATGACATCTTTGCTTTTTATTCAATTTATTGTTCAACACTCCCAAAGTTCCACCCAATATAATTGCAACCTCCTCTGGCTCGATTTTTATGACTTTTTTTGTTGACTCTCCCCTGCTCACTATTGATCTGGCCCACACCCTGGTCACTCGCCTTCCCAACTGAGCTAAACCAGTGCTGGTCCTTTTGTCGTGCTGTCCCACTCACGGAACTGATAGTCTATGTGTTGCAACTTCACCATGAGGGATCTGTCTGCTTACCAGCTCTTTCCTTGAACACCCGCTCAGCGTTGTGTCTTCAAAGCTTTTCTTCACAGTGATCATGCTGCGTATTCAACACTCTCTGAAGCTGCGACTTGGTTGTGGTCTGACCAAAACGTTGAGTGTCTTCTCATGTCATGCAGCATAACCTAAGGCTGTTCACCATGCCATACCTGTACTTAATCTTGCTATCACCTGTCTGACCACTGCTAGTCATCATGTCATGTTATGATATAATACCTTGGGTTTATTTACTGTTCAAGACACCAGTCACTTATAAGGGATTTGGTAACTGTGTTCCGGATTCATTTATTAAGACTAGGCACATGAGAACAGTTATATATAGGTCTTAAGCTTGAAGACATCAGGGCTGTGTGTGTGTTCTTCTCAAAGCAAAAGTGAAACCAAGACTGGATCACATGACACATTTTTCTTTTGGTGATGACATGCTGATAACCCTTAAGGGTATATTACAACATGAACCAGAGGAGGTTTGGCACAACCAAGTCTTGACATCAGATAAGCAAATTCTGAAGTTGGCCAGAATCTGTGGATCACTGAAGGCATTGAGGTAGTTAGAACTGATTGTCATTAGCATGTGTATGGTAGCTGACTCTGCACTTCTAGATAATATTGTCCAGAAATACCATGTACAGAGTGTAAAAAATGAGACACAGATGGACCCTGGTGAACAGTGGAGCATGCTGAGGGTGTTAGGTGGTGGGGGGGTCATGTGGTGGTGGAGATCAGGAAGTGTTAATTAGACTGGAGGGAGGCTTGTGTGGAGTATAAACAAAGGCACAGACTAATTGGGCCAAGTGGCCTGTTCTTGTGCTGTACATTTTATGTAATAATTTGAAATTCTTGGCAGCAAAAGAGGGCCTACATTGAATCAGGTAAGAGCAGAACCAGGAGAAACTGTGCCCTGGAAGTTGATTGCAGAGAAGAGATGTTGCGGAATGGAAGAGTCAATGGTGGTGAAGTGGCAGAGAGCTCAAAGAAACTAAGCATAGGGAACAATGTTCACAGTTGCATGAAATGTTGTTCATGATTTTGATCAGTGCAGTACCGTACAGTAAAATGCAAATTTAAATTCAATATAAATGTATAAAACATAAATACAAATAAAAACAGAATTTAAAAATGGCCTTCCCTTTAACTTCATCTCCAGCATATTTAGATTTCCAATTAATCAGATGCAAATGCATTGACTAGAACATGCTATCTGGTTTTTAGTACTTATTGTGTACTGGGCAATTACAGTGAAGTGACACCAATCGTTGTACTGTCAGCAATATTGAATTATATTGAAAATCAGTTCCATTGTCTACCCTTGTAATATTCTGGCCTATTTTTTGCCAGGTCATAACCTTAAATAACAAGGGCATCCTGTGCCACAACAGATTTTTTTTTTGACCCTGGGCATTTCTAGCAACAAAGTAGTCCAGATGGCAGTCATTTACATTAATTATAACAGCCCATTACGTTGATACATAACTTATTCCTCAGGGCAGCTCAGGTATAGACTCGACCAAAGTAATATGAGGGAATGCAATAAAAATTAGTTAATGAAACAGCATATTACATAAACGCTTATGTTTCTGAGTAATGTGAATCTAGTTAGAACAATTAACCAGGCATAAGTTGGATTTTCTTTGCTGTTTGAATTGTTTAACAAGTAGTTAAACTATAATATTCTTCTGAAATTGATAATTAGACCCATGTTATAAGAGCATCAAAAATTCAACAACTATATATGAGTTGTTGTTATATGCCTTTAAGGGATAGCATTATGACATCACTAGAAGGGAAGTATGTCATGTGATCCAGTCTTAGTTTCACTTTTGCTTTTGAGCAGAGCGCACATATACACACAGCTTCGTTGCTGATGTCTTCAAACTTCCTGTCCATGTATATCTGTTCTCATGTGCCTAGTCTTAACACATGAACCTACAACATGTTTACCCAATCCCTTATGAGTGAATAGTGCCCTTATATCATTAAAACAATGCAAGATTAGGCACCCGGAATTTTTTTTTTCATGATTAATATAGGAACTACAAATTTCTTACACTGACTTTACATTAGTAAAACGGTGAATGTGCAGCCCAAGTGCCATCCTCAAGTTCAACCTTCTCCAAGCAGCCTGGTGTCTTGGATTGTATAATTAAGTTGGCTAAAATTGATTGAATCAAATAAAAGCAATTTATAGAGATACAGGGGGAAAATTATATTGAGTTTTGACAAGATTTAAGTGCAAAATTTGTTTTCCATTTACAAATGTTGCAATGGGATGTCCCATGCTGAACATGTGCACAAATGTCCCCACCACCATATTTGTGGATGTGTTCATTGCGCATTCCTGGCGACCACCAAAAATTAATCCTGGCCTCATTTATATATGTAACTAGGGGTCACAGGCTTGCAGTGAGACAACTTTGGCGAAACTGGTGCCTGGAATTATTTGATTTTCTCATTTTCATACTCAGTTAGAAAGGCATGGTATGAATACCCGAACAAGCACGCTGAAGTAACAATACTTAAAGAGACTCCAATCTCCATTTATATAAACCTCTGAACTGTCAATTTTGACTGCTGGGCATTATTGGATCACCGAACTAGCGCTGGTAGCCCACATAATTCAGGCTAACGAGGGTCCCTGACTAATTTTGCCTGCTAATTACGCCAGTGTGATTAGCTGCACACTGGAGGCTCAGGGCTGACTTTGATTGTAAGTATATCTAAAATTTTTAAATGCATGTTCACAGCATGGTGGTCCAGTCATTGTGGGTACATATGTAATCAGCACAATTTTCCATCCAATTGTATTATCCACTCCCAGCAGGTGTGGTTTTGCACTGGGAAAATACTTTCAGGAAAAACAATCTTCACAATGCTCTCCTGGATACAGTCTCAACATACGAACATACATATGAATTAGAAGCAGGAATAGGCCACTCAATGCTTTGAGGCTGCTCCACCACTCCATAAGATCATGGCTGATCTGGTTGTAACCTCAGCTCCACATTCCCCGTAAAATTCATATGATGAGGTGTGTTGCAGCAATTTGCACTCCGGAAGCAACTGAAAAGGCAACTTGAAGCGCATGTTTTATGCACAATAACATTTAAGTTACTGACCGGTACACTACTTGTTCCAAAAACTCTGCATCATCGCCTGTTACCAATACCTTCGAGCTCAATGTTATATTTAGCCATAATTTGTTGTAACTAATTGCACACTTAAGTTATTAAATATTTTGTGTGGAAATTTGTTGAAAGTGTGAACTGTTAATGGCACCATGATGGAAACAATGTGTCTGGGACTTGAGCGAACAGGACAAACAGGATATACCTTTAACCATTCAAGTTGAAGGTTTGTGAAATTAACAGTGCAAGGACTGAGAAGGAAATGTGAATTCAATGTCAAATTAGGTACAAGAAAAGAAATTGAGAGGAAATGAAAAATTGAACTGAGAAAGGAAAAAAAGAAGCTAAAAGGAAAAATAGTAAGGAAAAAAGGCCCAGATTTTTTGCCACGCATAAAGCTTCTCTGTTGTGGTTAAAATGGTGAAAGTGTCCAAAAGTTATAAGTCCTGCTCTCGGAAAGAGGCAATTCCAATTTTCATGGGGGGAGGGGGTGGGCAAGGGTGGCAGGAATGGGGCAGGGCATGTTTCACGCATGCGTATTTTAGTTGGCAATTTAAATCATCAGCTGCCTCCACTGAAGTAGGATTTTGGTAGGCCAGGAGTGTGAAACCCAAAATGTGCAGATTGGACCAGGTAGAAGCTGGTGTGAACTTTGTGGATTTGTTTGGATATCTTTGGATCTTGTCCCAGGACAAGGGAGGTCAGGTGCCCTTTGGGGCAGAGGTAAGGTTCCCTATGGAATTGTTAAAAGTCGGCCAAAATGTGCATAAAAATGCATAAACTCATTAATGTCAAGCTCATGAAACTGTCAACAGGCCTGTCAAAATCAACTGTCAAAACTGTCAGAAGCACCTGTCAAAGAGACCTGTCAAAGGTGTCAAGAGGTGCTGTCAAAAGTGTCCTGATGAAAGTAGCGAAGAAAAGGAAGATTCCAAAATAATTTGCTTGAAGAATTGTTTTTTTTTAAATAGCATGATGTTCTTAAAGAATGCAATTTCTGGTTTGACAGGTAATCCTAAACACCCAGGAGATAGCAAACGAAGTGAACATTGATCCCATTGTCCTTTTTTGTCTGTATTTCAGTTTCTTGCGATTCTTTCTCGAGAATCTTTTTCGATTTCACCATTGAGAATCGAAAAGAGACACAAGGTACTACTACAAAACAAAAAAAAAAAGGAATCAAGCATCCTTTGCACCCAGAAATATGGAAGAAGCCACTTTTGCTATCACTGTTCTTCTGGGTAGAGCTATTTTAGGTGCTCCAAATTCAAACAAAGCTCCTGCCAATTCCCTGATGCAAAGGTGGACAGTGGGCTGTCTATTATGATTGATGGTGTTTGTGGGGGATCTTGTCATTGAAGAAAAACGTAGACAGCATCCATCTTAACATTTCAAAAAACACTTTTCAAAGCCTGCCCACATCTATAAGGTACAAGTCAGGAGTGTGATGGAATACTCTCCACTTGCCTGGGTGAACATGACTCCAATAATACTGAAGAAGCTTGACACAATCCAGGACAAAGCAGCCCGCTTGATTGGCACCCCAACCACCACCTTAAACATTCATTTCCTCCATCACTGACTCACAGTGGAAGCAGTATGCACCATATACAAAGTGCACTGCTGCAACTCACCAAGGCTCCCCTGACAGCACCTTCCAATCCTGCAAACTCTATCACCTTGAAAGAAAAAGGCAGCAGACACATATGAAAATTACCTGCCTCAAGCCCCCCTCTAACCCACACATTGTCCTGACTTGGAACAATAATGCCATTCTTTCACTGTCGCTGGGTCAAAATCTGGCACTCCCTTCCTAACAGCACTGTGTGTATACCTATACCACATGGACTGCAGCAGTTTGAAAAGGCGGCTCTACCTTTTCACGGGCAATTAGGAATGAGCAACAAACACTAACCTTGCCAGCAAAGCCTACGTCCCATGAAAGAATTTTTTAAAAAGCACCTGTACTAAGCCCTCTCCCTCTATTAGAAACATTTGGATCAATTTCTACTACAACCCTGACCCTACTGCCACAGTTCACCTGATGGACAGAAGAACATCAGGAATAGGATGGACTTGAGTGAAATTGGCTGAGAACTCAGGCCTCACCCGCCTGCATTTCCATGTGGCAGGCAGGGGATGAATTGCCAGTGGCAGTATTGGCCGGCACTGTGGACCGGGGGGGTTAAATTCTGATCTGAGTCAGCATTGGGTAACATGGTCCAGCTTTTCCCCCTCTTACATTGTTTTCCCATCAATGCAGGAAGGAGGGTGGGACTGTGAAATTCACCCTAAATCTGAGGGCTTTAGGGTGTGACTATTCTGATTGGCCCTATTTTTTCGAAGCTTAACCGTTTGATACTTTTCTTAAGGTATTGCAACAGCATGGCCGCTGATTCTGCTAAATTAAGTCATAAATTCAGGCCTCTGCACTCGTACCTGCTGAAGTTTATAACCTGCTGTGGGGAAGAGATTCAACAAGCCCCATGCGAAGATCTTCCAAAGTCAAGGATTCTGAGAAATTGTTCATGACACATCTAAATGCTCTGTTATGTTAAACAAATCTAGGTCCTGATAGGTCTATGTTGTCAGCTTGCATGCAAAGGATTAATAACAGACTGGAGTGTTTTTATCCATCATGTATCATAGCAAAAATATTATGAATAGCTTTATCACCATCGCTGCGTATTACTCAGAAACAGGCGGTAGGCACATAAGGGTCAGTGGTTTTCTGGTATGTTACACTTTGAGCCCTGAGGGGATGACCACAGTGTAGTAAGTGAGATGACATTTCCAACCTACAGGCTAACTGTCTTTCACTCAGATATTGATCCTTCATTCTTAGGCAGCAAAGTGCACCAGTGGGTGGACTGAGAGGGGAGAAAAAAACTAATGAAATGCTGGGATATTAGCCAGAACAGTAATGTACAAGTCTCTGGAGGTTATATTGAGGTTTTGCACTTCAATGGTCAGAAACTACTTGCAATGCTGACTTCAATTCTGTCTTCATATCACAGAAGAAATATTCCTACATAAGGTAAGGTGGGGAGAAGAGCAACAATATTAATTACAAATGTAAAGTTGACAATCTATGACAAAAGATGTAAAAAACTCAAAAGCTTGAAATGCTTATCTTTTAGTTTTCAGTTCAGGCAAAGGGATGCAATTGAATAGTTAATTTGTCTTTTTTACGATTGCTGATTCATCTTCAATATATTTTCTTTTTCTTTTTATTTCATGTTTACTACTTTTAAAAAAATCAACTAAAGGACCGCAATGTATGAGGAAGGGACTTGGAGTGGCCTTCACTTAAATAAATGAAATATCAATGGCAGTGGTGAACTCAGAGGATAATTCCAGCAGGAGAGTAATGACATACATTGAAATTAATGAAAAGTAAATCCAGAACAGATATATAAGAAAGAACATTAAGAACATTGCAGCTGCTATTGTGTGAATTAAGGTGCCAGTGGAATGAATTTTGATGGAATAACTGTCCTTTTCTTAACTTTGACATTCCTTTGTTGTAGTATTTGACCTCTAAAGAATCCTGCTTTCATTAATAATATGATCTTTCTAAAAAGGTTAGATTCAGTTTACATTTTTGACTTAATAGGTGTAGCCATTTAGAATGTGCACTAGGAATAATGGGAAATTATTGTGTGCATTCCAAGGCATTTTGTTGTGAGAATGGGAGACTTACCTGAACAGGCATACAAGTTGTGTAAGCTCCCAAATCAAGAGATGCAACATTTTATTAAGTGGGTAGAGCTTAATGTTTGAGGTGGAGTTCACAACCAGCAGCTGGAGACTTGGTGGGAACCTTGTGTTAAACCTTTTCAGGAGGCCCAATGAAAATTTGAAGGCTCAGGCATTTACCTGACCAATAAGAGGCCAGCATCTCACTTGGAGCAATGGCCACTGCCAGCACTGCACTGGAGCCTTCGCCAGGGCTTGACGACGGTTCACAAAAGTTAAAAATTACCACACTATTTTACACCGATACACAAGCTGACATCAAATGTACTTCTTAGATTTCACTATGTTCTGAAGAATGATATATTACTAGTTGGGTACACTGAATGTAGTGCATTAGTGAGTGATGTGGTATCCCAGATACTTATGCATACATGCACATAACAATCTAGTTCCCAACCCTTTTTGAATAATATAACAATATAAATCCCACGTTCTTTAAAAAAAACATAATGCCTTTAAATATCAATATAACTGTTGCAATCATTAATTTTTTTTTGCCAAGTCTACATAGAAAGAAGGTTAACAATCAACTTACGATTAAACTGAACACCATAAGCGTCTTTTAAAGCTTCTTTTTCCAAAAAATATTATTCATGGTATCAATTAGGTGGTAGAATGTTGTGCCTCCATCTCGTGGGTTTGGTATTGACCACTCTCAGTGATGAGTTGCATGCTGCACGTGCAATGTGTGTGATACTCGTGGTGCTGTAGGTGTTGTGCTTGCTGTTGCTGATGGTGTGTCACTTGTTGTTGATGTTGTCTCCCTTGTTGGTGACATTGCTGGTGTTGATGACCTTTTCTGCTTTTCCAGTTCAAGTGTAGGTCAAATGTGGACTCCCTTCCTTCTCATCTGCTTACCAGTTTCAGTCTCAATGATGTAAGATTTTGGAGCCTCAGCTTCACGACTTTTTCTAGGTTCCAGGTTTTCATGCTTGGATTCTGCACATGCACAGTTTGTCCTCTCAATAACTCGGGCAAGGATTTGGCATGCTCACTGAAGTGTTGACCTCCTTCTACCTGTGCATCAATGGGAAGATGCCTTACTTCCTTCTGTACATTTAATGAATATATTTTGTTTGGCAAAGCTGTCTTATACTTTCTGGCTTTGAGTAACTTCGCAGGTGATATCGTGTCAGCCTTGAAAGGTGTAGCTTGGAGCGACAATAAGGCAAGATTTGGGTCTTTCTTTGTCTCTCAGCATTTCATGAGGATTCTCTTGATGTTCTGGCTGTGTCTTTCTATAAACCTGTGTTCCCTTGGGTGATGAAGTGATGAGGTGATGATGTAGAGCCCATACTTTTCAACAAATTTCTTAAACTTCTCTGGAGGTGAATTGGGTTCCCTTATCACATATTATCCTTTTAGGAATCCTTTGTTCATCAAATGAAACTCATACTGATGAGGTAATTATGGTGCTGTCAAATCTTTCACCTTTATGGTGAATGGGAATTTTGAGTAATAATCTGCAACTATGAGATACCATTCTTGATTGTCTGTGAATAAATCACTCCCATAGTTTGCCATGGTTTGTTTGGTACTTCAGTAGCTATCATTTCTTTCTGCTGTGTATTTCTATACTTCTGGCATACACTGCATGTAGACATTATTCTTTCAATGTCTTTGTAGATGTCTATCCAATACGCAGCTGATCTGGCTCTGAGCTTACAGTTTTCCATTCCCATGTGGCCTTCATGTATCTTCTGGAAAAGTTATTTCTGCATCATTTTAGGGAGGAGAATTCTGGATCTGGTCAGCAGAACACCATCTTCTAGTCAGATGTCATCTCTGATAGAGTAATACTGCGCATTGCGGGTCAAGTTTGCTGTATCCTATTAGGCCGTCCCCAGATCACTTACTGGGAGAACATCTGTAACTCTTCATCTGCACTTGTCTTATCTCTAACTTGACTCATTTTCGGTGCTGTTATGTTCACTAGGTGATGGATCTTTACACCTAAATGTTTTACTTCATGTGGCGACAGGCGAGATAGGGCATCTGCTAGTGCCATTTCTCTTCCTGTCTTGTACTTCAAAGTGAACTCGTGACCCAATATTAACAACTGCAGTCTTGCTGGTGCTCTGCACAGATTTTTCCTATGGAACTGCTCCAGTGGACAATGATCACTCTATATTATGAACTTTCTCCCAATGAAATATGTATGGAATTTCTCACATCTATACACCACTTTCATTGGGAATTGGATTTCAGGTAAGCTGTTCACAGTGAAGAATCAGGACCTGAATTATTGGATGTTATAATGCTTGGGTTGAAAGAGCGAGGTATATCAACACAACTGATGGAGACAAATTTTCCAATTTTATCTATTCTATTGTTTCACAAACTCAGAACGCAATTTGTCTTCATACTTCATTATAAAAGTGTTCCCACACCAGCAAAGCATCTTTAATCTGAACTCCCCGATATCAACATCCTGAGAATTAACATTGATCAGAAACTGAACTGGACCAGCCATATAAATACTGTGCCTGCAAGAGCAGGTCAGAGACTGGGAATCCTGCAGCAAGTAACTCACCTCCTGACTCCCTAAAGCCTGTCCGCCATCTACAAGGCTCAGGTCAGGAGTGTGATGGAATACTCTCAACTTGCCTGGATGAGTACAGCTCCAGTAACACTCAAGAAGCTTGACACCACCCAGGCCAAAGCAGTCCGTTTGATTGGCACCCTATCCACCACATTCAACATTCACTTTCTCCACCACTGATGCACAGTGGCAGCAATGTGTAGCATCTACAAGGTGCACTACAGCAACTCACCAAGGCTCCTTTGACAGCTACTTCCAAACCCTCAACCTCTGCCACCTAGATGCCTGGGAACATCACCACCTGAAAATTCCCCTCCATGTCGCACACCATCCAGACTTGGAAAAAAAACCACCATTTCTTCACTGTTGCTAGGTCAAAATCCTGGAACTACCATCTTAACAGCACAGTAGATGTATCTACACCACATGGATGGTAACAGTTCAAGAAGGTGGCTCATAACCACCTTCTCAAAAGCAGTTAGGGGTGGGCAATAAATGCTGGTCTAGCCAGCGATCCCCACATACTGGGCAGAGTTTTGCTCTTGGTGTGCAGGATCAGCGGGGAGGGGCAGGGGCAGTTGGCTCCCGTGATCAACAGCACACTCCGATTTCATGCTGGCGGGCCAATTAAGGCCCGCCCAGGGTGATCTGCAAGCCTGCCTTTGTTGGCAGGGGGGAGGAGGGCGAGCAGACCTAGCATGAACTTTGCGCATGCACGCGAGAGAGCACTGAATAATCTCCCTGAGGCACAGAGCTGCATCAGGGAGATGACGAGATATTTTTTAAAATCATAAAGAGCAGAAAAATGTAATAAAACATGTCCAAAAACAGAATTACCTGGAAAAACTCAGCAGGTCTGGCAGCATCGGTGGAGAAGAAAAGAGTCGACGTTTCGAGTCCTCACGACCCTTCAACAGAACTGAGTATAGTTAGGAGAGGGGTGAAATATAAGCTGGTTTAAGGTGGGGGGCGGGGGGAGAGAAGTTGAGGGTGGGGTGGTTGTAGGGACAAGCAAGCAGTGATAGGAGCAGATAATCAAAAGATGTCACAGACAAAAGGATCAAAGAGGTGTTGAAGGTGGTGATATTATCTAAGAAAATGTGCTAATTAAGAATGGTTGGCAGGATACTCAAGGTACAGCTCTAGTGGGGGTGGGGTGGATGCTGCCAGACCTGCTGAGTTTTTCCAGGTAATTCTGTTTTTGTTTTGGATTTCCAGCATCTGCAGTAGTTTTTTGTTTTTAATAAAACATGTCCCTTTATGTGACTCTGTCACATGAGCAGGGACATATTTTCAATTAAAAAATGAAGTTTTTATTTTATTTGTATTTGCTTTTGGAAACCTCATTCCGCCCGTGGATGAGGTTTCCAAAAAAATGCATAGGCCACTTGGCCTTTTTGCCTGCCCGCCAACCATTAGGTTGAACAAGCAGTGAAAAATTAACATCAATTGATAACTTAATGGTCTTAATAGGCCTTTTAATTGCCAGCGGGTGTGCTGCTGGCTCCGGCGTGCGCCTGGTGACCAAACGATCGCGCGACTGTGCGTTGACTTTGGCACGCTTGGCCGACGTCATCCCGTGTCACTTCACACTTGGTCGGGTTGGGCACACACCTGCTTGCCAAGCTAAAAATTCTGGCCCCTATGAAAGAATAAAAAACATGGCTTCACGGCATTGTTCACATATCTTTAGAGATGCATGAACTAGAATGCCCAATCTCCTTCTCCGCCTTCTTTATTGCTTTTCCCTGAAGGGTGTTGAATGTTGAGTGTTTGCCTTGCTCACATGCAAAACACTGCACTTATCTAAGTTATAGATCATTTGCCAGTCCTGAGATCAGTCTCAGGAACATATCCTCCTGAAAAGACGATCTTTGTCTACAGTCCTAACACCTGCATTGATCTTAGTATCATCTGCAAATTTGCAGATTGTACCCCCAACATCTATATCCAGGACATTAATAAAAGTTACAAAGAACAATAGTTCCAAAACCAATAATCAATAGTTGTGAGTCACCCACTGGTGACCGGTTTCCAAACATATCCAAATCTCTCTATAACTATATCCTGCCAGCAAATTCTCAATCCAAACCATGCAATGCACAGAGGTGTGTGTTCTTGAATATATGTTTTCTTTATATAGTGATACCAATTCTATGAGAAATGCGTTAAATGTACATTATGAAAATTACAGTATATACATAATGTGAACGAAGCATGAAAGCACTTTTCAACACGCACAAGACAATTTTTGAAATGCTCTCCATCGTGGTGAAAATCCGGGAAATGGCCAAAATTTCTAAGCCCTGACCTCGAACCTGGCATTTCCCATCTTTGTAAGCACGGGACTGGTGTTGTGTTGGGGTTTGTGCATGTGCGAATTGCGGAGGAAGCTGGTCATTTAAATCACCAGCTGCTCCCACTGACTTCTGAGTTTTGAACTCTAGCTGTGTGAATCCCAGACTGTGCAGGTTAGACCAGGAAAGAGGATGTCTGATGGATTGGTGGATTCTTTGGATGCGGGGTGCGGGGGGCACCCCTTTAGAGAGGTAAGGTACTCCTTTGGATCAGGTCCTGGGATACCTTTGGGAGATGCA
Source organism: Cetorhinus maximus (assembly GCF_964194155.1). Classification (NCBI taxonomy): domain Eukaryota; kingdom Metazoa; phylum Chordata; class Chondrichthyes; order Lamniformes; family Cetorhinidae; genus Cetorhinus; species Cetorhinus maximus. The sequence continues at coordinate 54,546,706 of NC_135896.1, read as the reverse complement.
AGGCACCCTTTGGGAAAGGTGAGGCACCCTTTGGGAGAACTAAGGCAGCCTTTGGGATTGTTAGAATTGAGTATATTTATGCACATTTTATGCACAAACTCAGTGGAATTGTTAAGCTGTCAGGGAACTGTCCATGCTGTTGAGGAACTATCAAGCTGTCAAGGAATTGTCCAGGAAGTGTGAAAGCTGTCCAGAAAGTCGAAGGACACCGTGTGAGTTGGCATTGAGGGAGTAAGGGGGAAAGGCGGTGGAGGGGCATGGGTTGGCATGAGTTGGCAATAAGTTGGCATTGGGGTATGAGGGGCCATAGGGGTGTGTAGAAGGGCATGGGTTGGCATGTGGGTATCAGAGGCCATGGGAGATGGGTGGGGTGTATGGGTTGGCATGGATGGGGCATAGGGAGCATGTGAGCTGAGGTGAGGGGGGTGAGCAGGGCAAGGGGTGAGGGCTAGATGGGTGTTTTTCGTTTGATTGTTTTTTATTTATTTAAACACTGTGCCAAAGCACAGAGGCAGGCCTTGAGCCCAGCCCAACTCCATGCCCGGCAGCCCCCGCACTCATCCTGGGATCACTTTAGCCTGACTCATATTTCAGCCTGTACCCCAACACCACCCGCCACCCCTGCCCAACGTCTGAAAATCCAAGCTGTGGGTGGAAATGTTAAAACGTTGGGTTCACCAAGCGGGGAAATCTTCCGACTCTGCACAAAAATGTAGGCCTTAGTAATCACAGCATTCACTCCCTTGTCTGTATTGTACCAGACAAAATAATTAATGATCAAACAGTGCACTGTTAGTTCTTCTGGCAACCTAACAGGGCAACAGTGAAAGCGGAGAGTCATCCACCTCGTTATTGCCATCCCTTCAACTGTATGTCGTACTGTGCTGAAACATGAGGTTTTACAAATATTATAGGTGCCTACCTTGAAATTCTGAAAGCAAATGTTGCATCAAGAGAGGGACAAATGTAGACTCACCCAGACAGCATGACGGCCAATGTCTGTTGTACATCTTAGCTATTTTTGGATGAAATGCAGATATCATCAACCTGAGCTTTAATTAATACCTAAAATCAAAGACAAAACTAATTCCTGGTTGCACCAGATACCACTGCCCTGTCTTCTCATAGCATATGCTCCCAATGAAAGATCCCATTCTGAAGCCAAATTGGCAGAAAGGAGTCTATGTTGCGGAACACAAAATAGGACAGAGTGTTTGGAAAGGGCTAGGAATCTAACTTCAAGCACATCAGATAAAGGGACGACAATGAGAAAGGGGACGGGAAATACAGGACTGAAGGTGTTGTATCTGAATGCGCGCAGTATACGAAATAAGGTAAATGAACTTGTGGCGCAGATTGAAATTGGCAGGTGTGATGTGGTGGGCATTACGGAGACATGGCTGCAAGGGGATCAGGACTGGAAGCTAAATATCCAAGGGTATACATCCTATCGAAAAGATAGGCAGGTTGGCAGAGGGGGTGGGGTTGCTTTGTTAGTAAGAAATGAAATTAAATCGATAGCAAGAAATGATGTAGGGTCAGATGATGTAGAATCTGTGTGGGTAGAGTTGAGGAACTGCAAAGGTAAACAAACCATAATGGGAGTTATGTTCAGGCCTCCGAACAGTAGTCAGGATGTGGGGCACAAGATACACCAGGAGATAGAAAAGGTGTATAAGAAAGGCAAGGTTACAGTGATCATGGGGGATTTCAATATGCAGGTAGACTGGGAAAATCAGGTTGGTAGTGGATCCCAAGAAAAGGAATTTGTGGAATGTCTAGGAGATGGTTGTTTGGAGCAGCTTGTGGTGGAGCCCTCTAGGGAACAGGCAATTCTAGATTTAGCGATGTGTAATCAGGCAGATTTGATAAGGGAGCTTAAGGTGAAGGAACCCTTAGGAGGAAGTGACCATAATATGATAGAATTTACCCTGCAATTTGAGAGGAAAAAGCTGGAATCAGATGTAACGGTATTACAGTTGAATAAAGGCAACTACAGAGGCATGAGGGAGGAGCTGGCCAGAATTGACTGGGAGATGAGCCTAGCAGGAAAGACAGTGGAACAGCAATGGCAGGAGTTTCTGGGAGTAATTTGGGAGACACAGCAAAAATTCATCCCGAGGAGAAGAAGCATACTAAAGGGAGGACGAGGCAAACATGGCAGCCAAGGGAAGTCAGGGACAGCATAAAAGCTAAAGAGAAAGCATACAATGTGGCGAAGAGCAGTGGGAAACCAGGGGATTGGGAAGCCTACAAAGACCAACAGAGGACAACTAAAAAAGAAATAAGGAGGGAGAAGATTAAATATGAGGGTAAACTAGCCAGTAATATAAAAGAAGATTGCAAGAGTTTTTTAGATATATAAAGGGTAAGAGAGAGGCAAAAGTGGACATTGGGCCACTGGAAAATGACACTGGAGAAGTAGTAGTGGGGAACAAAGAAATGGCGGAGGAACTGAATAGGTACTTTGCATCAGTCTTCACAGTGGAAGACATGGGTGACATCCCCAAAGTTCAAGAGAGTCGGGGGGCAGAGGTGAGTATGGTGGCCATTACCAAGTAGAAGGTGCTAGGAAAACTGAAAGGTCTGAAGGTGGATAAATCACCTGGACCAGATGGATTACACCCCAGAGTTCTGAAGGAGATAACTGAAGAGATAGTGGAGGCGTTAGTGCCGATCTTTCAGGAATCACTGGAGTCACGAAGGGTCCCAGAGGACTGGAAAATCGCTAATGTAACCCTCCCTGTTTAAGAAGGGAGTGAGGCAAAAGATGGGAAATTACAGGCCGATTAGCCTGACCTCGGTCGTTGGTAAGATTTTAGAGTCCATTATTAAGGATGAGATTTCAGCATACTTGGAAGTGCATGGTAAAATTGGGCAAAGTCAGCGTGGTTTTATCAAGGGGAGGTCATACCTGACAAATCTGTTAGAATTCTTTGAGGAGGTAACTTGTAGGTTAGACAAAGGAGAGCCAATGGATGTTATCTACTTGGACTTCCAGAAGGCCTTTGACAAGGTGCCGCACAGGAGGCTGCTCAGTAAGATAAGAGCGCATGGTGTTAGAGGCAAGGTACTAGCATGGATAGAAGATTGGCTGTCTGGCAGGAGGCAGAGAGTGGGAATAAGGGGGTCCTTCTCAGGATGGCGGCCAGTGACTAGTGGAGTTCCGCAGGGGTCAGTGTTGGGACCACAACTTTTCACTTTATACATTAATGATCTAGATGAAGGAACTGAGGGCATACTGGCGAAGTTTGCAGATGATACACAGATAGGTGGAGGGACAGGTAGTATTGAGGAGGTGGGGAGGCTGCAGAAGAATTTGGACAGGTTAGGAGAATGGGCAAAGAAGTGGCAGATGGAATACAATGTATGAGGTCATGCACTTTGGTAGGAAGAATAGAGGCATAGACTATTTTCTAAATGGGGAGAGAATTCAGAAGTCTGGAGTGCAAAGGGACTTGGGAGTCCTAGTCCAGGATTCTCTTAAGGTTAACTTGCACGTTGAGTCGGTAGATAGGAAGGCAAATGCAATGTTGGCATTTATTTCGAGAGGACTAGAATATAAAAGCAGGGATGTGCTGCTGAGGCTTTATAAGGCTCTGGTCAGACCACATTTAGAATATTGTGAGCAATTTTGGGCCCCGTATCTCAGGAAGGATGTGCTGGCCCTGGAGATGGTCCAGAGGAGGTTCACGAGAATGATCCCAGGAATGAAAGGCTTAACATATGAGGAACGTTTGAGGACTCTGGGTCTATACTCAATGGAGTTTAGAAGGATGAGGGGGGATCTGATTGAAACTTATAGAATACTGAAAGGCCTGGATAGAATGGACATGGGGAAGATGTTTCCATTAGTAGGAGAGACTAGGACCCGAAGGCACAGCCTCAGAGTAAAGGGAAGACCTTTTAAAGCAGAGATGAGGAGAAACTTCTTTAGCCAGAGAGTGGTGAATCTATGGAATTCATTGCCACAGAAGGCTGTGGAGGCCAGGTCATTGAGTGTATTTAAGACCGAGATAGATAGGTTCTTGACTGATAAGGGGATCAAAGGTTACGGGGAGAAGGTGGGAAAATGGGGTTGAGAAACTTATCAGCCATGATTGAATGGCGGAGCAGACTCGATGGACCGAATAGTCTAATTTCTGCTCCTATGTCTTATGGTCTTATGGTCTTATCCTTGTAAAATTTATTATCACATTTAATGTTTTACTGGTATTGCCTGTTTTATCAGTTTACACTTCATGACAGATAGTGAGATGAAGGTGAGGTAGGTGTTGAGAAAAGGCATAAGGCAGAAACATACCATCATCTTCAATGTTCGTGGTGGGACCAGATGCCATGTGCTCTGTCACAGCTGGCCCCACAGAGGCTCAGGAGATGCAGGTGTCCCTGGTCTCCACTGGTTCTGTTCTGCTGTCTGTGATTGTGAACAACCTTGTCCCACAAGAGAGTGGAAGAGCGCTGTGTTTTGGTGATGTACTTGCTATATCTGAATAGCTGCAGGTATGTGGAGACAGCAAGAGGTGCTTGTGTGAGGCTGACAACATTGGAAGGCATGTGAGGATTAAGGGAAGCACCTGAATATTAGACCCGAGTCCTGACAGCTAGAGACTGTAGATGGGGGTTTGGCGCATGGAGCAGTGTGAAAGGCTGATGGAGTAGTGGGTATGAGATGTCATGGGAAGATGCATTCAATGACGTGGACTACCAATAAAGCGATTGAATTTGTGGTACTGCTGGCAGGTTTTCTGGTCCAAACTCCATGAATTGATTTCCCTGGCCACTTGCTCCAATTCCCTTCGGAGGATTTTCCTTAAGTGCCTTCCTGAAACATGGGCTCTCCCCTCTTGTCAATCGGATCCTGGCATGACGCGGCCAGAAAACCCCGGCCCAACAAACACACAAACATAAGAATTAGGAGCAGGACTAGGCCGCTGGGCCTCTCGAGCCTGCTCTGCCATTCAATAAGATCATGGCTGATCTGACTGTAACCTCCCACCTATCCCTGATAACCATTCACCCCCTTGTTTATCAAGAATCTATCTACCTCTGCCTTGAAAACATACAAAGACTCTGCTTCCAATGGCTTTTAAGGAAGGGAGTTCCAAAGACTCACTCCCCTCTGAGAGAAAAAATTTCTTCTCATCTCCGCCTTAAATGGGCGACCTTTATTTTAATTTTTAAGCTGCGCGCCCTAGTTCTAGATTTTCGCACAAGAGGAACATCCTCTCCAAATCCACCCTGTCAAAACATCTCAGGATCTTATATGTTTGAATCAAGTCACCTCGTATTCTTCAAAACTCCAGTGGATACAAGCCTAGCCTGTCCCATCGTTCCTCATAAGTCAGCCCGCCCTTTCCTGCTATTAGTTGAGTAAACCTTCTCTGAACTGCTTCCAACACATTTACATCTTTCCTTAAATAAGGAGACCAATACTGCACACAGTACACCAGATGTGCTCTCACCAGTGCGCTGTGCAACTGAAGCATAACCTCCCTACTTTTATATTCAATTCCCCTCGCAATAAATGATAACATTCTATTAGCTTTCCTAATTACTTTGTTGTACCTGCATATTGGCCTTTTGTGATTCATGCATCAATTGACAACTTAATGGGCTTAACAGGCCTTTTAATAGTCGGCAGGCCCACTACCGGCTCTGGCGCATACCTGTCGACCAAACAATCGCATGACTGCGCATTGACATCGGCACGCTCGGCCGACGTCATCGCACGTCATTTCATGCTTGGCCGGGTCAGGCACGGGCCCGCCCACCGAGCTAAAAGTTTTACCATTGGTGTTCGGCGTCTAGGCAGAGCTCAGTATACCAAACAACAACAGCAGCAGCACCCTTATGATGCTTGGGTTGGACCTAAGAAAACAGAGTGAAACAAGTTCAGAGAGGGACAGAGTGAATGAGAGAAACAGAGATATTGCCACTATCAGCACCTTCTTTAGCCCTTACCACTACCGTTAACCCTCCTTTTTGCCCATGGCATCTTTGTCAATCTCTCCTTAGCCCCTCCTATCACTGGCTTATATTCAGCTTCACCTGCTTCTACCCCCCCTTAACAGGATAAACTTTGTCAAATTTCTACTTCTCCTTAGCTCTGAGGATGAGTCACACAGACTCAAAACGTTAACTCTGTTTCTCTCTCCACGGATGCTATTAGACCTGCTGAGTTTTTCCAGCATTTTTATGGAGAAATTGAGACAGCCGATGTCATGATGGCAGTTCTCAATGAAAAGATCAAGAGAGGATAAGAGGCCAGAGGGCGGGGTCCAGGTGGAGGGGGAATATTGGAGATGGGTGAACAGATTTGCATTTGTCTGAAATGGAAGGAAACAAATTTTCAGCCCTCTGCCAGTGTTCTGTCAATATGTCAGCAGAATTGGAGAAGGTGGGAGGAGATGAATGAAAGGTGTCCACTGTTACATCCTTGCCCATTTTAAAGTCATTTTGATACTCTAGTATCTGTGGTGTGCGATTCAACATTCACCTGTCCGTTTGTGGGTGAATGTATTGCAAAATATTCAAATGAGACAAATCTGTTTCCCATTATTTGCCCCATAGGAACACCTGTTCATTCCCAACATGCAGAATTGTTAGGATGGCAGACGAGAATGTTTAAGATTTCAATCCACAGTTTGACATAGTATTTGAAAATTTATCTTTATCTAGTTTCTGAGAGGACAAACAGCATGCTACAGTGTGGCAGGCCTCTGGGGCCTGCTGCTGCCAACCTTTCATATTCAGCTCCCTGGGGAGGGCCAACAGCCTCATGAAAATTAGATAATTAGAGGACAGAATATTTGATGGATGCACTTCTTTATCGTAGGCAGATATTAACTACGCTAATAAAACATCACGCTGGACTTTAACAAAATTGCTCATGCTTTCATGTATTTTTTCAATCATTCTTTTTCCCCCGTTTCCAAGCAGCTGAATGACTGTAACTGAAGGGAGAGAGTCAGTAGAGGTGGGAATCATTCAGGAATTTATTCAGAGGATGTGTGCAAAAATGTATTCACCGATAAACATGTTGCCTCAATTTAATATTTTTAGAGGTGTCCCTAGTTAATAAATATTAAGGTAGGAAACTGATATGAAAAGAGATAATTTTTTGATATATTTAAATGACATGGATATTGGAATACAGAGTAAAAGTTCAAAATCTGCCAATGACAGCAAACTTGGAGTTGTGGCAAATAGTGAAAATGATACAACTCAACTGTGACAGGACATAGACAAGTTAGCAGAATAGGCAGAGATGTGGTAGATGGAATTTAGTACAAAGGTGTGAGATGATGCATTTTGGCAACAGGGATAGGGAGAGCCTGAGACCAATGTCCTAGCGAATTGAATAACTAGGGCTGTAGAGAGGGCTTTAAACTAAATAGAGGTGAGGAGGGTTCTGGAGAGGGGGTATGTAGGCATACAAAACAAAAGGATATGGCAGCATTGCAGGGCAGCTATTTAGGTAATGATTTTCAGGATGTGACAGGAAGGGACAGAGTGTACAAACATAAAAAACATCAGCAAATAGGGTCAAAGGGAGAAATAAATGGTAAAAAGGCAAAATTAATGGTTCTTTACTTAAATGCACGTAGTAATTGGAACAAAATAAATGAATAAATGGCACAAATAGAGGTTAATGGGTATGATCGTATAGCCATTACGGAGGCATGGTTACAAGGAGATCAAAGTTGGGGACTAAATATTCAGGGGTATGTGACTTTTTGAAAGGACAGGCAGGAAGTAAAAGGTGGTGGGGTAGCTTTGTTAGTACGAGATGGAATAAGTACGATAGCAAGAAATGATCTTGGATCGGAAGATGTAGAATCCAAATGGGTGGAGGTAAGAATTAAGGAGGGGAAGAAGGCTCTGGTGGGAGTAGTCTATAGGTCTGCTAACAGTAGCTATACTGCAGGACAGAGAATAAATCAGGAGATAATGAGAGCATGTAAAAAAGGAAGTACGTTAATCATGGCTGGCTTTAATCTTCAGGTAGATTGGGAAAATCAAATTGGCAGAGGTAACCATGAGCAAGAATTCATGTGGCTGAGTTTTCAGCTCAGTGTGCGGGCCCATGCCCGACACACATGAACATGAAATAGCGTGCGATGACATCGGGCATGCATCCCGACGTCATCGTGCACTCACATGATATTTCAGTCAGCAGGCATATGCAGGGGTCAGCAGCACACTCATAGGCAATAAGAAGGGGTGTTAAGCCCATTAATTGATTAATTAAGTAGAAGTGTTCCTTGCCCGCCCAACCTCACAGTTGGCGGGCGGGTGAATAGGCCAAGTGGCCTTTCAATTTTTGAAGAAACCTCATTCATGGGTGGAATGAGGTTTCCGATATTAATTAAGAACAAAATAAAAGTTCTCAGAACTCATTTGCAACATGTGACAGGGTCACATGAGGGGACATGTTTTCCTTATTTTTAAAACTTTATTTTTAATGTGGAAAATCATCAACTCCCTGGGGTAGCTCTGTGTCTTTAGGCAGCTTCCTGTGAGCGCACCCGCATGCATGTGCTGACTTCCATTCTCGCCCTCCCCCTCCTACTCCCCCCCCCTCCCCCACACAGGCAACGCTGAGCGTTTCAGCACGCGATTCAAGCTGGCTGGCGTCAATGGGCCAGCCAGAGTGAAATTGCGGTTGGGGCCCGATCGCGGGTGGTGGACCATTGCACGGCCACTCCTGGACCCACCCACTGTGCTTGCCTGACGAGGGGAAAATCCTTCCCATAGAGTGTAGTCAGGACAGTTTCCTAGAACAATATGTTGTGGATCCAACCAGGGATCAGGCTATTTTAGGTCTGGTAATGTGTAGTGAGGTAGGTTTAATAAATGATCTGAGAGTAAAAGATCCCCTAGGAAACAGTGACCATAACATGGTAGAATTTAGCATTCAGTTTGAGAGTGAGAAACTTGGGTTGGAAACAACTGTTCTAAACTTAAATAAGGGTAATTCAAAAGGGATGAGGGCATGGCTGGCTGGAGTGGACTGGGAAAGGACCTTAGGAGAAAAGACAGAAAAGAACAATGGCAGATGTTTAAGAAAATAGTTCATGACTCACAACAAAGATATATCCCAGTGAGGAAGAAGGATTCTATGAAGGGGATAAACCAACCAAGGAAGTTAAGCATCGTATCAAATTGCAAGGGAAAACATACAATGTGGCAAAGATTAGTGGTAAGCCAAAAGATTTGGAAAGTTTTAAAAAGCAACAAAAGATGATCAAAAAAATAATAAAGAGGGAGAAAATAAACTTTGAGGGTAAACTAGCAAGTAATATAAAGACAGACAGTGAGAGCTTCTTTAAATATATTAAAAGGGAGAGAGAGGCTAAAGTTAACATAGGCCCCTTAGAGAATGAGGCTGGGAAAATAATAATGGGGAACCAGGAAATAGCAGAGGAGTTGAATAAATACTTTGCATCAGTCTTCACGGTAGAAGACACTAAACGCATTCCAAAAACACTAAATAATCAAGGGGAAAAAGCAGGGATGGAAATAAATACAATAACTGTCACTGGAGAAAAAAGTAGTTGGGAAACTAATAGGGCTAAAGGCTGATAAGTCCCCTGGACGTGATGGGTTGCATCCTAGGATACGAAAGGAAATAGCTACAGAGATAGTGGATGCACTGGTAGTAATCTTCCAAGAATCCTTAGATTCTGGAAAAGTCCCAGAGGATTAGAAAACTGCCAATGTAACACCCTTATTCAAAAAGGGACGGAGACAAAAAATATAGGTAACTATAGGCCAGTTAGCTTAACATCCGTCATTGGGAAAATGTTAGTCTATTATAAAGGATGTAATAGCAGAGCATTTAGAAATACATAATATAATCAAGCAGAGTCAGCATGGCTTCATAAAGGGGAAATCATGCCTGTCAAGTTTATTAAAATTCTTGGAAAGGTAACAAGCAGGATAGATAAAGGGGAACCAGTAGATCCAATATATTTGGATTTCCAAAAAGCAATCAATAAGTTACCACAAATAAAGCGACTTAATAAGATAAGAGCCCATGGTGTTGGAAGTAGTATATTAGCATGGATAGAGGATTGACTAACTAGTATAAGACAGAGAGTTTGGATAAGGGGAGCATTTTCAGGGTGGCAACCTGTAACTAGTGGAGTCCCACAGGGATCAGTGCTGGGGCACTGGGGCAATTATTTACAGTACATATTAATAGCTTGGATGAGGGAAGTGACTGTACTATCGCCAAGTTTGTGGATGTCACAAAAATTGGCGGGAAGGTAAGTGGTGAGGGTGGCACAAAGAGTCTACAGAGCGTTATAGGCAGGTTAAGTGAGTGGGCAAAAACTTGGCAGATGGAATATAATGTGGGAAAATGTGAGGTTATGCACTTTGGCAGGAAGAATAGAGGAGCTGAATATTATTTAAATGGAGTAAGACTGAAGAAAGCTGCAGCACAGAGGGATTTGGGGGTCCTCATGCATGAATCACAAAAAGCTAGCATACAAGTTCAGCAGGGGTAATAGGGAGGGCAAATGGAATGTTGGCCTTTATTTCAAAGGAAATGGAACATAAAAATAGGGAAATCTTGCTAAAACTGTACAAGGCACTAGTTAGACCACACCTAGAACACTGTGACCTGTTTTGGTCCCCTTATCTAAGGAAAGATATACTGGCATTGGAGGCAGTCCAGAGAAGGTTCATTAGGTTGATCCCGGGTATGAAGGGATTTTCCCATGAGGAGATGTTGAGTAGATTGGGCCTGTACTCATTGGAGTTTAGAAGAATGAGAGGCGACCTTATTGAAACATATAAGATTCTTAGGGGGCTTGACAGGGAAGCTGCTAAGAGGTTATTTCCCCTTGTAGGAGAGTCTAGGACCAGAGGGCACAATTTCAGAGTAAGTGGTTGCCCATTTAAGACAGACATGAGTAGGAATTTCTTCTCTCAGAAGGTAGTGAATCTATGGAATTCTTTACTGCAGAAGGCTGTAGAGATTGGGTCGTTAAGTATAATCAAGGCTGAAATAGAAAAATTTTTAGTCGGTCAGGGAATCAAGGGTTATGGGGAAAAGGCAGGAAAGTGGAGTTGAGGATTATCAGATCAGCTGTGATCTCATTGAATGGCAGAGCAGACTCGATGGGCCAAATGGCCTACTTCTGCTCCTACGTCTTATGGTCTTAGGCAATATAGACCTCATGGTGCAGTTCTAAAGAGTGGGCAGGAACAGAGGGACCTGGGTGCATGTGCATAGATCTTGAAGGTGGCAGGACATACTGAGAGTGTGGTTAGCAAAGCATAAAGGATCTTGGGTTCATAAATTGAGCTATTAAGTACAAAAACAGGGAAGTTATGCTGAATCTTTATAAAGCTCTGGCTGGGCCACAGCTAGAGTATTGTGTCCAGTTTTGATCGTCACACTTTAGGAAAGACGGGTCGAATTTTACACCGGTGGCATTTTACGGTCCTACTGAAGTCAATGGACCTTTGAAAGGCTCCCTGCATTTTATGGCCCCGCCCCTGCCGCGATGGGGCCATAAAATTCCGTCCGATATGTGGTCCCTTGAGCGGGTGCAGAGGAGTTTTACCAGAGTGGTTCCAGGGAAGGGGGATTTTAACCACAAGATTAAGTTTGAAAATCTGGGGTTGTTCTCCTTGGAGAAAAGGAGATTGAGGGAAGATTTAATAGAGGTTATAAAATTATGACAGGTTTGGATAAGATAAACAAGGAAAAACTGTTCCCATTAGCTGAAGGAACAAGAGCTAGGAGACATAGACTCAAGGTTTTGGGCAAGAGATTAGGGGGGATGTGATAAAAAACTTTTTTACATAGTGAGTAGTAATGACCTGGAACTCGCTGCCCATGAAGATGGTGGAAGGGGAGACACGATGAGTAATTTCAAAAGGAAATTGGATGGACACTTGAAGATAAGAAACCTGCAGGGCTATGATGATAGAATGGGGGAATGGGACTTTCTGATTTGCTCCATAAAGAGCTGGCATGAACTTGATAGGCTGAGTGGCCTCCTTCTGTGCCCTAAATCACACTCGGCAGGATTTTTTTAGATGGCCAGGTTTCCCTGCAAACCCGCTGGTGGGGGCCAGCAAAAATGTTCAAATATGTCATGCTGGCTTGGCAAAGGGACTACATTGGCTGTAAAAACTTGCATTTCTATAGCACATTTAACTTAGAAACATGTCCAATGGCACTTCACAGAAATGTGAATGCCAGAAAAAAGAATGAATGCCAAACCAAAAAAAGGGGCATTAGCAGGAGGGACCAAACGTTTTCCAACAAGATAGATTTAAAGGTAGATCTAGGAGAAGGACTTAGGGAGCATATTCCAGAACAAAGTACTTATGTGGCTGAAGCAGTGCTGCCAATAGTGGGGTGAAGGAAGGATGTAGTGGGGTGGGGTGTGCATGAGGCGAGATTCAGAACATTGCAAGGCTTAAGGGAATGGAAAATTATAAGACTAGAGTTTCTTTAGTTCTAATCTCCGGAAAAGTCTAAATGATGTAAGATGATGAGGAAATTGGAGAGATGGTAGGTTAGTGGTGGAAATGAGAGAAATCATTAAAAATGACTAGAATCCACTCAATCATCCAAGCCTCAGCAGATGTGATTGTGATTAGTCAGTATGCAGTTAATCAATGCCTATTCAACAATGATACAAGGCACCATTACTTGCACTCATGTCACTATCCATGCAGGCAAGATGCTCCCTTGTATTAATAGACACTATTTGGATAAAAAATTGGAGGGGAGGAAGTTGCAGGGATTTGCAGAAAGAACAAGGGAGTAGGGCTAATTGAATAGCTCTATCAATAAGCCGACATAGGCACGGTTGGCGAAATGGCTTCCTTCTGTGCTGCCTTATTCTATGATTAATTGTACCAATTTTTAAAACAGCATGCCTGCTAAAACTTAAATAAAACTAATGCATAGAAGTACAGATATAAAATGAACCTTGCCAGCTATTCAGGAAAGAAAAGGTTTGTGTTTGAATACAACATAAATGAGGTAATTTGGGTAACGGCATTAATTGAAAATGACTGTAGATCTAAAAGTGCCACGTTAACACAAATGAACATAACGGGCATTGACATAAAATGGCTTCAATTTCTTCTATCTAATAGAATAATTTGTCAGATAATGATTTAAGTGGAATCAACTGTATAGACTTTTCAAGTAATTGCAAAATAGTCAAGCTGAGCTGGTCTGACATCCTCAGAGAAGCAAGCTTCCAAGTCCACCAGACCAGTTATATGATACACTTCACTTCAAAGCAAAGCCGTTTCAGCTCCACAGTGTAAAGCCAGTGTAAAGGCATCCAAATTGATCTTAGGCAAGTCAGATGAAGTAACATTGAGGTGATGGGGCAATGACTCAAAATGGGTGGCAGCAGGTTATTTCAAATTCTATGTTTCTCTGTATATCTTGTTCAAAATATTTTTTAAGAGTGAAGTACTTCCAATCTTGATACCATCATGTATTGTTTCTTATTGGATTTGTTTGGCTAGGGAGCATGACTGAAGGAATTGTCAAAGATGTAAGATTTAAAAAGCTTTTGAAGGAAGGTTACAGAAGTTGTAGCATTGTTGTTGGGTTCTTTTGGTCAGAAATTGAAGAGTTCAAAAGCATGCTGCACACTATGTATCACACAATCATGTCAACTGACTATAGGTAGCACTTTCTCATACCCACGCTGCTATATCAGGTCAAACTGTCAAGGGTGTGGATCAATACTAGCAGGATAAATTTAGTGAGGGAAGTATGATCAGGGAATTTTCTGAACTTAACAACATGTGACTTGGAGGGCAATTTTCACGTGGTGGTGTGCCCATGTATCTGCTGCCTTTGACCTTCGATGGCAGAGTTCACAGGTTTGGAAGGTTCTGTTGAAGGAACCTCATTGAGTTGCTGCAGAGCATCTTGTAGATCGCATGCACTGCTGCTGCTGTGCATCATTGTTGAAGAGAGTGAATGTTTAATGTGGCGGATGAGGCTCCGATCAAGTGGCTGCTGTTTTTTTTAATTCATTCTCGGAATGTGGGCTTTGTTGGTTGGGCCAGCATTTATTGCCCATCCCTAGTTGCCCTTGAGAAGGTGGTGGTGAGCTGCCTTCTTGAACTGCTGCAGTCCATGTGGTGTAGGTACACCCACTATGCTGTTAGGAAGGGAGTTCCAGGATTTTGACCCAACGACAGTGAAGGAACGGCGATACACTTCCAAGTCAGTGACTTGGAGAGGAGATTCCAGGTGGTGGTGTTCCCATCTATCTGCTGCCCTTGTCCTTCTGGATGGTAGTGGTCAGGAGTTTGGAAGGTGCAGTCGAAGGAGCCTTGGTGAATTCCTGAAGTGCATCTTGTAGATGGTATACATGACTTGGATGGTGTTGAGTTTCCTATACTTTGGAGCTGCACTCACCCAGGCAAGTGAAGAGTATTCCATCACACATCTATCTTGAGCCTTGTAGGTAGCTTTGGGGAGCCAGGAGGTGATTTACTCACCGCAGAGCTCTCTGCCTCTGACCTATTCCTGTAGCAGCACTATCGAAATGGCTGGTCCAGTTAAGTAGAGGAAATGGGTGGCAAAACAGAGGTCAGAGTTGATAGAGCAGTGTGTGGGCATGGAGTAGGCTGCAGAGGGGTCATGGAGAGATTTGTGAATTAATTCAAAATCCGCCTCATTCTCAATGTGTTTGAGGCCAGGGTAGGGATGAGGTTTACCAAAGATAAGATGAAAGGGACAATGAGTGGGTTAGGACACCAGCAGTGAAGTTTTGGTACGGTTCAAGATCATGTGGACTGGAACTCAGAAGCCCAGCAAGGATAGCATTGGAGGAGTTAAACCTGAGAAGTGTCATGCTTACCCAGAAAAAATGTGAAAGGGGCTTCCATGAATTGGTGTGGGGGCTGGTGATGGTGGTGGATTAACTGATCCATTGTAGATTTTATTTGGTACATTTCCAGTATTCTGAAATGTAAAGCAAAATACTGGACAGCAACTGCAGACTCTCTCTTATCTTATCTTATACTGTGATGTTTGTGTTTAATGTTTATGCTTTTTTGTTAAAGGACATTTTAGTTAAAAAGTGTTATGTAAAACCTGACAGTAGGGTGTGCTAAGGCCTGGATGTGTTGCCCTCTGGTGGAGATTAAGGAATAAAGGAACTTTCTGTTTTTCACACAGGAAGCTGGGGTTCAGAAGCAGATAGCTGTGTGTGTGCATTCTTAATTGGTAAGAGTGACAAAACATTTCAAATGGTGATGAGAATGGGATTATCATTATTAGGGGCTTTAGAGGCTTTTGATCCAGCTACTATGGACTTTGTAGTTTAGGTCAAGCAAAGTTTTTCATTGCAAATGAGATTGAAGAGGAAAAGCATGCCCCAGTGTTTCTTACAGTTATTGGAATGAAAAATTCCACTTTACTGAGAAATCTTAATGCTCCTGACAAGCCAGCAGATAAAAACTTTAAAGAGCTTGTGGATGTTTTGAAAAAGCACTTCAACCCCAGACCAGCAATTATTGCCGAGAGATTCAAGTTTCACCGAAGAGAGCAGCAAGACAGTGAGTCAGTTTCCCAGTTCCTGGCTAAATTGAGAAAATTAGCGGAATATTGTGACTTTAAAGATTACCTGGAAGAAGTGTTGGGCGATCGCTTGGTTTGTGAGCTAAGAAATGAAAGAATTCAGCGTAGGTTGTTAGCGGGGCAAGAGATGACACTGAAGAAAGCATTTGAGATTGCGCAAAGCATAGAAATAGCAGAGAAACAAGCTGGAGATTTGAAAGCCCATTCTAACAATGCCGAAGTTAAAATAGTAAAGTCAGGGTATACTCGCTTTCAAACATGTTACAGCTGTAATGGAATAGGGCATAATGCAGAAACCTGTAAGTGGAAAACAGCTGAATGTCACTACTGTGGAAAAAAAGGACACATACAGCATGCATGTAGATCAAAGGCTGATCACAGTAAAACAGTATAGCCAAGAAAAGGGTATCACGAGGAGCATACGGACAAGTTGTGCTTGAAAATAAATAGGCAGTTTAAAAAGTTGCATTACTTGGAAACAAAATACAAAAGTAATGTGAGTCCAGGCGACACAGAAAGTGAAACTAACAGCCACAATGCAGAAGAGCAATTGCATTCAGTCTGATGTTAAACTAGATGAAGGACTAAAAGTTGGCATTGCCTTAAATTGTAAAATAGTTGAAATGGAGGTTGACATTGGAGCATCTGTTTCTATTGCTCCAGAGAAGACACGGGAGTACATTTTCAAGAAATGCCCATTGGGGAAAAACCTCCTCCAGCTTAGCACCTACACTGGAGAGCCTGTGAATACCCTGGAAAAATGTCCATTCAAGCTAAATATGGAGATCAAAATGCAAGGTTTCCACTTATCATTGTGAAAGGGGATCACCCATCGCTTACGGGCAGGAACTGACTAAAAGAAATTTGGCTGGACTGGAATAAAATAAATAAAGTGCATTGCAATCCCATTTGCAGTCCTTGTTAGACAAGCGTACTGATGTCTTCAAAGAAGGTCCTGGAGTTATTAAAAACATTGAAGCCAAACTTGCTGTGAAGGCCAAAGCTCCTCCAAGGTTCTTCAAACCACCTTCAGTTCCCTATTCAATGCGACAGAAAATCGAGCAGGAGCTAGAATGACTCGAAAACTTTCAGATAATTGAGAAAGTTGATTATTAATAGGCAGCTCCAATAGTCCAGGTAGTGAAGGATCACAGGTCTATGTGGTGATTATAAATTCACCATTAATCCTTTCCTGGAAGTGCATCAGTACCCACTACTGAAAATTGAGGACCTGTTTGCTGCTCTGAATGGAGGTGAATTATGCACAAAGCTTGACCTATCACAGGCACTTTTGCAAATGCAACTGAGTGAAGATTCCAGGAAGTGTACAACATCAGCACACACAGAGGGTTGTATCAATACAAATGACTACCATTTGGAATTGCGTCATCACCAACCTTATTCCAGCAGGCCATGGACACAGCACTGCAGGGCCTCCCTGGTGTAATCTGCTTCCAGGACAACATGATCATCACTGGGAAAAACCTCCCAACTTATTTACCACAGCCCCACAACCCGAAGTGAAGTCACTGCTTTCAATGTGAACCAGCTAGACATGTTAGCTGTTAAAGCAGATCAAATGCGACTTGAAATGCAGAGGGGTGCTGTGCTCTCCAAATTTACCTGTGCACATAGAAGGGTTGCTGTGTACCTCAAGTAGTGACTACTGAGCTTAAACCTTACTGCATGTGTAGATTTGAGCTGACTCCGCAGTTATGGGGAATCAGAGTTGTTATTCCTTCAAAATTCCAAACATGAGTGTTAGAAGAACTTCACCTCAGTTACATGGGAATCATCAAAATGAAAGCACTGGCTACACCTGGATAAAGACATTGAAGGCATGGTCATTAATGCCTTCCATGCCAAGAAATGAAGTCTTCTCCTGCATCTGCCCCATTACATCCATGGCCTTGGCCTGACCACCCATGGCAGAGACTTCATGTGGACTTTGCCAGACCACTTCTCGGACATACGTTCCTGATTGTGGCGTATGCCTGCACAAAGTGGCCTCATGTTATTCCCATGAAACTGACTACTTCAACAAAGACCATTGATGCTCTCAGAAATGTGTTCATTACTTTTGGATTGCCAGAGCAGATTTTGTCTGACACACAGTTCACATCATGTGAATTTCAAACACTCCTGAAAAATAATGGGACCAAGGAGATTCTCATCTCGCCTTACTACCAATGATGAAGTGGAGCACTTTGTCCAAAAATTCAAAAAGGCCATACTGAAGGGGAGGACACAAACAGATTGGAAGCTGAAGCTGAAGAACTTTTTGATGATGTATCGTGACTCCCCACATTCAACAACAGGCGTATTTCCTGCTGAGCTGATGTTCGGAAGACAACTGCGTTCCAGGATGGATTTGCTGTGCCTGGATTTGAAAGGACAGATTGGTTCAAGACAGCTTGATCAGAAAAGATCACATGACACAAGTAAATGTGAGTTTAATCTGGATCAGCCTGTTTGGGTCCAAAATTACTGTGGGACACCAAAGTGGCTCTTGGGAAGAATAAACACGTGTCGAGGACCACTGACCTATGATGTTGAAAATCTTGTGGAATCTGGAAGAGACACACTGACCAGATTAGAGAAGCTAAATCCAAGGAACCAAATTTCCAGGGATCTCCAGTCACAGTGGAAGATTTCTGGGAAATATCTGCTCCAGTTGGTGAAACCTGACTTGATTCAACTGACATACCTGTAGCACCTGTAGTTGCAACTGTTGAACCTGAACAGAAACAAGTGGAACAGCAGGACCTTCCATTTCTAAGCAAACAAACTGAGATACTTAAGCCAACACTCCTCTCTAGAGCAAAGTGAATGTGCAAACCACCTGACTGATTTGTTCCTGGCTAAAGGGGGAGGAGATGTGACATTTGTGTTTTAATGTTTATGTTTTTTTGTTAAAGGGCATTTTAATTAAAAAGAAGTGTTATATAAAAACTGACAGTAGGGTGTGCTAAATCCTGTATGTATTGCCCTCTGGTGTACAATAAGGAATAAAGGAACTTTCTGTTTTTCACACAGGAAGCTGGGGTTCAGAAGTAGATAGCTGTGTGTGTGTCTTTTTAAATTGCAAGGCGTGACAAAACACTTCATATACCTTCAATAAGTATATGTTCCTTCAGGGTTCAATACAAGTCAAGGAAGGTTGAACATAACTAAAGGTTATGTGGTACCAAGCACATGTCCCATTGCAATACCAGTTTGATTATTAGTGTAATTTAATGCTTCAGGCTTACATTCAGGGCCATTTTTGAATTGTTTGCCTTTCTTGGGCTATATCAGTTTTTTTGTGAAACTGTACTGAAAATGCACTGTACCTGTGATATAAAATATCCAAAATGTTTTTACACCCAATGTGCTGAGGAATTTAACAGTCAATTCACGGGAGCCATACGCGAAAGAAAAGCATTCTTAGAGGTTGCGCTATGAGACTATGTTAATAAATGTGAAAATATCAGAACAGATTAGAATGCTAAAGTTTGCACTACACTTAAAAGTACTCAACCATTTTAAAATGTTTCTAGTGTTCACTATAACCTTAACACATTCTTATGCAAAAAACAACCTGATGCCCTCCCTTAATAAATTCAATTAAAATAATACCAGAAATGTCATAGGGTGTTGGATACCGTTCGGCAGGTCTGAAGAAGTCTTCATCGTCACTTGTAGGTTAACAGTAAACCTTTATTGACTCTTAGAACTATTTACAGATATACAGTAAAGGGTAAAAGCTAGGAGCTGTCTCCATGCTTGCTGGTACACACAGCTCCGTCCAATACTCAACTGACCCTGGGTGTGGGCCATATGCTTCTTACATCACTATGTGGTCAGTCCCATATTAACCCTATATGTGCCATGCCCTTATACTACAAAAAAAAACACCAGTCAAAAAATATGTTTTCACTAGAAACAAAATTTTTAATTCTTCATATCACTCCAGGCTGCAGTACCTTTATGATCTTCAATTTTAACGCAAATATGAAAAGGTTTCAGAGTCTCTCCCACATCTGACTAGCTTTAGCTTTGTCAGATGATAATCATTGTACATGTTCAAGAGCTCATGAACTGTGTGTGGATGCTGGCACATATTCTAATACACAGCCTATCAGCTCCATTCTCATTAAGCATGCTCTGTTATCAATTATCCCAATTTGAATGTTTCTATATAATTGTAATGTGCGGGGTGGTCGTGCAGGATTAGGAGTGGAATATGGTCTGGGCCATTGTTAATCCTGGACTATGTAATGGTAAGGATTATAGCCCCAATCCAAATGGTTATATTTGGAGTTTGAATAGCTATGTGCTTACAGTAGGTAGCCAAGATTTTCCAAAGAAAACTTAGAAGTGTTTATATCTGAGTTGTCATGTGGGAAAACACAGTTTAATACAGGGGGAAGTTAAAAAAGCTCTAGATTCCCAGTTCTAAGCAGTAAAAGGTGACATAAGCAAAGTGAATGGGATGTTGGGCTATACTGTCAAGCTGCAGAGTCCTCCAGTCTGGCCACAGTTGAAGAATTACAGTCAACTCTGGTTACCATGTCAATTTAACTCCTAGGAGCAGTGCAAGTAAGCAGGCTAACCTCTGGTTGCAGAGTAATAGCAGGCAAAGCTAGAAATCTTTAGCTTGAAAAATAATTATCTCAGAGTGCTGAATAAAGATATATCACATAAGTCCCAATCCGATTTGTCTCTTCAGACACTGCGAACTGGATCTTCCGAGCGGCAACAAGGGTGAGTGCATTGCCGCTGCGCCCATAGATGCCCCAGACGCAACACTGCTGCTCATTTCTTCTGGGATCTTCCAATCCCAGCTGTCATAGAAATGTGCAGTGCAGCATCCCTTGGGAACTCTATTGGAGTGGAGTAGAGTCAGGGGAAGACAGGACACGCCTCCCTTTTCACAGCATTAGCTGCTGAAAGGTAAGTTTATAGGTCCAGTCTTTGAATGTTAGTGAATGGGTGAGCAGATGAATAGGTGAGTGGGTGAATGAGTGAATGGGTAGGTGGGTGAATCGGTGGGGTGGGCGAGGTTTATAGGCAGGTATGGTGGGTGTGGTGGGTAGGTGGGGTAGGGCAGGTATGGGGTACATTGGGTAAGATAGGTAAGGTGAGCAGGTGGGTAATTGGCTATGTTTGGTAGGGTAGGTAGGTGGGTGGTTTGGTATGTGGCAGTGGTGAGTTGGGTCGGGGGAGTTCATTGGGTGGGAGAGGAGTTGGTGGTCATGGGCTAAGTGGGAGCTGGGGGGTCGTTCAGGTTGGGTCGGGAGTTAGTTAGGGCATAGGAGAGTCAGGTTGAGGGGTATAGTCAAGTTGTTGAAGGGTAGTTGGATCGCGTCAGTGATATGGCCTGGTGGTCGGTGGAGGGGTTAGCCAGGTGGTTGGGGGTAGTCGGGTAGTTGGGGGTAGTCGGGTAGTTGGGGTGGTGCTGTAGATAGGCCGGGTCAGGGGTAGTTGGATTATGGGGGGTGGCTGGCGGGCAGTGGGGTCATCACCTGTGGTTGGGTGTAGTCGGGTGGGAGCTAAGTGGGTTGGGTCATGGGGGTGGGTGGATGGATGGGGGGTAGTCAGGCTGGGCTCGGGGTTGGTAGGGTGGTCAGGGGTAGTTGAGTTGCGTTGATGGGTGGTTGGGTCATTGCCTCAGGTTGGGTGGTAGTCGGATGGTCAGGGGTAGTTGAGTCAGTAGGGCAGTGGGCTGGCTGGAGTTGGTTGGACGGTTGGCGTAGTCACGTCAGGGGGTAGTTGGATAGCCGATGGTAATTAGGCGGTTGGGGCAGTTGGGTGGCTGGGGATAGTCGGGTGGGTCAAGGGGTAGTCGGGTCAGGATGAGGGTGTAGTCAGGTCGGGGGTTATTGGATTGGGGAAAGTAGACAGGAGGGTCCGGTGGAAGTCAGGGGGTTGGGGCATAGTCAGGTGGTCAGGAAAAGTGATGAGGGATGGGTTTGGCTGTGTAGTTACCCAGGTGTTAGATTGGTTTTAACCCATCTAACATTTCCCCGTAACTATTCCTGTGAGTACCCTGGAACCGTGCTGACTCTAGCTCAGAGGGGAATTTCCTATTGGAAGTTTAAACCTCCCAGGAAATTCCCACATAACTCTACGTGTCAGGACTTCCACACAGTCCGACGTGCATCTTCCGTCGTACATTGAATCGTCCTTTCAATCAGAGACTGGAAGATTTAGCCCGTTATTTTTCAGATGAGATGTTTAACCAAGACCCTTTCTGCCATATCAGGTGGATATAAAGATCCCACAGCATTGTCCATAGAAGAGCAGAGTTTCTCCTCGCTTTCCAGTCATCAATCATTCTTCAAGCAAAACCAACAAAGACTGTGGCTTCCATCATCCCATTTGCTTTTCATGAAATCTTAAAGCCGACTATCATTTTGGTATACATAAGAATGGCTATTACACTTCAAAAGAAATAACTCATTTGTTCCAAAGCATTTTGAAAGCTCAACTGCTGCTATACACATGCACATTTTGTATTGAGGAGACAGCGTAATATACCTGGGGATACCAGAGGAGAAGGTGACAAGGCATCATTTCAGGATTGTTAAGTGAATAGGTTGCACGGAGAGCAGGCAGTGTTTTCCTACAGAGGGCGATTAACAGCTCTAGAAGGTTTGTCAGGAAGGATGATTGAGGACAATACACTGGACTGATTTAATAAATTGTTAGATGGGAAGACAGAGGGTTGCTGTGCTGTAAAGATGTGATTAAACATCTTGAAGGGCTTTGTTTACCCAAAGCTATCGTACAAATATTTCTTATGTTGTTCTTCAAACTTTGATGACACAGTAAGCAAATAAACAAGTATTTACTTTTCTAAAACTTAAGCAATCAACAAGGTATTTTGTTGATATAAAGACTAAGGACTTTACATTAGAGAAAGGTATTAAATAATTTATCTGTTGTCATAATCGCAAAATATTCAAATTAGCAGAATTGAAAATATGTCTTGGGGGTGACATAATGTTTCAAAACATACGAGAGCCTTCACAAATTTTTGGCATGCTCTTCTAACCTAACTCAAAAATAGTCATTAGCTGTAATGATTTAGAAAATAATTTTGCTGAACATTCTGAAGATTAACTCATAGATTTACAGAATAGCACAGAGGGAAGCCATTTAGTCCATTGAGTCTACTCCAGCTCTTTCAAAGAGCGATCCAGTTAGTACCACTACCTTGCTCTTTTTCTCTATATGCATGCAATTTCTTTCTCCTTCAAGTTTTTATCCAATTCCCTTTTGGAGACTACTGTTTGAATCTGCATCCGCCACCTTCTCAGGCATTGCATTCCAAATCCTAATCACTTGTTGCATAAAAAAAGATTGCCTTTGTGCCTGATTCTTTTGTCAATCACCTTATATCTGTACCCGTTGGTTATCAACCCTCTAGCCATTGGAAACTTGTCTACTCTTATCAAAACCCTTCATGATTTTAAACATCTCTATCAAACCTCCTTTTAACCTACACAGCTTTATCGGCCTATCCATGTAATTATAATCCCTCCTCTCCGGAATGATTCTAGTAAATGTTTTCTGTACCCTGTCCAAGCCTTCATATCCTTCCTGTGCCCAGAATTGGACACAACCATTTCAATCGATGGGGAGAAACTAGCGTTTTATAGAGATTTAGCATAACTTTCTGATTTTTGTACAATATGCCTCTATTTATAAAGCTCAGAAACACATGTGCTTTGTTAATTTTCCTTGTCACCATCAAAGATTTCTGCTCAAACACACCCAGGTCGCTCTCTCTCTTTCAAATTGTACCATTTAGCCTGTATTGTCTAACCTCATTGCTCCAACTCTTGCCTGATTTTTTTTTAATTGCCACCTTCTTTCCACTGATTATCGACATTTCCTGTGTGATGGTGTGCAGCAGCATTTAAGGGGAGCATTTTCTCCCCATCGGGGGGGCCGGTCGGGAGCAGATGCGGGCAGGCACAGAGCCGATTGCCACCCGCGATCAGCTGCACGCCGTCATTTTACGTGGGCGGGCCAATTACGGCCTGCCCAACTTGACACGCATCCGGGAGCTCTCAGTGCTACCTGTACAGGTGGGGGGGTGGAGGCAGAATCGGGGCATGCGTGCAAAAGAGCGCAGAAATCTCCCTGAGGCATGGAGCTGCCTCAGGGAGATTAGTTTCGGCATGACAAATTGAATAAAAGAATTTTTAAAAATATTCAGACAGGTCTCCTCATGTGACAGTGTCAGTGTCACATGAGCTGGAACGTGTTTATGAATTTTACTAAAAACTTTTATTTAATTTATAAACCCTTCATGAAACCTTATCCCGCCCGTGGATGAGGTACCATGAAAAATGCGAAAGCCGCCTGGGCTCTTTGCCTGCCCGCCAACCTTAAGGATGGACGAGCAGCCCTGACAACTACTTTAAATAGATTATTAGCGGCCTTAACAGGCCTTTGACAGTTCGGCGGGCGCGCAGCCGACTCCAGTGCGTGCCCACTGAATGGAAGATCAGAATAACGTGCGGTGACATCGGGACACACGCCCGGCATCACCGCACATCGTTTTACGCGTCGGCGTGCAGGGCCCACCTCCACACGCCGAGCACAAGATTCTGGCCTAAATGTAGAAAGAAAGGGAAAGCAGAGCAATGGCACAGCACATTAATGTACCTTTGGATGTAGCTTTGTGCCAACAGTGTCCCATATGACACATTGGCTTTCCTGTTTCAGCCAGGTCATGGACTGGAAAGGAGGAGCCTGAATGCCTGGGTCAAGTTCAGCAAGAGGCAGATCATGTACATATGCCACCTGTTTCACCGTCCCAGTCACACAATAGTGCTCTCTCTTCTCTTTCTCCTTTGGTTTTTCCCATGTTACACAGGGTTGCCAAAACGCCCGTTCATCACCCTCCATAACAGCCATCATTTTTTGTGGGGTGGTTTTTCAGCTGGATACCTTTCCTGCTGCTAACCCTCCCTATTTATCCTGGCTGGGGACTGGCACCAATACACGACGACTTGCCTGCACCAGTGGTTGAGATAGGCCTTAGTTTTCTGCCTTAGTCATGGAATCGTGCATAAGACAGAAAATAAAGAGAGGGCAAAATTACAAAGGCCTTGAAATTAACTTTGAAGTATGATCCAAAATTATGGACCCAGCTCTTCTGGTTTCCAGATGGCCGGAGTAGCCTGGAAGATGCACTATGGGACACCTCGGAAGTCCCAAGTCAAGAACTCCATGGGAATTGCCTGGGAAGTTTGAATTTCCAATGGGCAAATCCCCTGCTCCCTGGAATTCTATGAAAAAGTTTCCGATTCTGAGTTAGAGTTGGAGATTTCAGATGGTTCTGACTTACTTACCAGAATAGTTAACCAGGAAATGTTAGACAGGAAGAAAACTAGACTAACTCCTGGGTAACTACAGAACTCACCCCCAATCACTGACCCCCCGACCCAACATGATGAGCACCCACTACCCAACTCCCCCCTCCAAACCCCGACTCGACTTGGCTAGCCCCCACCATTCAAACCACCCGAGCCCCTGACTACCCCCTCCACCTGTCACCCCCCCCATATCCCCCTGACCCAACCTGCTTCTGCGTGGGTTCTCCCTGCTGCTCCCTCCATGGTTTGCTACAAAGGTCGGATGTGAAGGATCCTCTTTCGGAAGATCGCCCAGCAAAATCAAAGCAAGGTAAGTGTGCATTTTTTTTTGTCTGATCAGGGTCAGAAATAGTGGCCTGAATATTTCAATCGGTGGGCAGGCTCGGCAGGAGCGGGCGGGGGTGGTCGAGGAGCCGACTGCCGACCGTAATGGGCTCTGCGCAGCCATTTTACACGACGGGCCAATTAAGGCCCGCCCAGCGTAAGATGCGAGCGGTAGCGAGCGCTACCTGTGTGGGTAGGGGGAGGAGGGAGAGTCGGGACCTGCTCTCTTTCGTGCATGCTCGCAAAAGAGCACTTCAATCTCCCTGAGGTACGGAGTTGCCTCAGCGAGATTGAAGTGCTTTTGAAATTATTAAATAAATGGATTAAAAATTTAATTAAACATGTCCCTTCATTTGACTGTGTCACATGGGATGGAACATATTTTTATATTTCAGAATTTAAAAAAATTTAATTAAGAAAAGCTTTAGGAAACCTCATCCCGCTCGTGGATGAAGATTCCTGAAAAATGTGAAGGCCGCTTCGTCGTTTTGCCTGCTCGCCAACATTAACATTGGACGGGCAGTGTTAACAATTACATTGATTCATTCGTTAATGGCCTTAATAGGCCTATCAATTATCGGCGGGTGCACAGCCGACCCCGGCGTGCGCCCGCTGAACGAAACGTCGCGCGTCATTTTACGCGCCGATGTGTCGGGCCCAACCCCACACGTTGCCCGAAAATTTCAGGCCAGGGTTTCCAATCCTGATCAAATGATTTGGGCCATAACATTTAAGTACAGAAAGTATGACATTAAGTTCTTGCAATTAACTTTGAAATATGATCCAAAAGTATGATATTAAAGTAAAGAAAATATGACATTAAATTTATTAAGTTAAGGAGATCAGGTGAGCCCTACTTTCTGAGACCTTACCTCCATATCTTGCCATCTGACTGAGAGGAAACCTCCCAATGACTGTGTTCATGAGGCTTGTCATCATGTTAGAATTATGCATTGCCTAGCAACAAGTTGGAATATAGCTAATAAATTGATGTAATCTGACAGGGTGAAATCACCTCATTACAGAGCTACCTTGCTGTCTTTACATTATTCTGGTTGGGGCCTGACATGAATTATTTATGAATAGTTTCAAGTTATTATTTCCACACTTCAAAAGACCAGCCAGTGATCTGCATTCATTCCAATCTGTCTAGCTAACACAGATGTGTTTAATAGTTGGATGAAAAAGGCAATAAAATTGACAGGAGTTGTGCCTCAAAAGACAGAAAGTGCACAAGCATTTTACCTTTAATTATAATTGTGTTAATTTTTATTAGGAACACAACAGAAGTAAATGTTACCCTTTCTCAATCAGCATTGGGGAATAAAGAGATTTTTCATCGGTCTTCATGAGATTAAACATGTATTATTTTAACATATTAGCCATGTTCCATTTTAGATGTCATATTCTCCAATTATAGATATTGAACTGTATTAATAGCATCAGTTTACAACATGTGTAAAATTCATGATCCTAAGGCAATGACTGAGTCATGTGCATCTCATGACCACTAGTCTACAGTTCTACAGACTGATAGACAACTGATGGCTATCTACTGTTAAATAATACAAAATAAGAAAGGAACACTAATATGTGCAAACATTGATCTAATGGAACCAGTTATTATCCTTAAACTTCTGAAAGAGATTGTGCCAAACCTCCGAGTGCTTTGATGCTGCTGTAGAAAAAACTAAATTCTGTATCCATTGATCACCCCATAAGGGGCAGGATTCCCCCGCCAGGAGCGAATTTGAAGGTTGGGCGCACACAGGCGCACTTGCGATCGGTGCCATTTTACACGTCGCCAATTAAGGCCTGTCCAGCGTGACGTCCACACGGAAGCGCTATGGGCTTCCTGTGTGGGTGGGGGGTTAGGCGGGGTGGATTGCCAAAATCGAGAGTGCGCTCTTTTGCGCATACACACAAAAGAGCGCACTCATCTCCCTGGGGCTAAGTGCAGCCTCAGGGAGATCGACTCTAAATGTTAAAAACCTAAAAATAGAAAAATATCATTTCCCTAACATGTCCCCTCATGAGTTGGGACATGTCCATAATTTTTACAAAAACTTTATTAAATTTTTTAAAAACCTACATGAAACCTCATCCCGCCGGTGGATGAGGTTTCATGCTTTTTCTAATTCGCACTGGGGCTCCTGGCCTGCCCGCCAACCATAAGGTTGGACAGGCAAGTCCTTTAATTGCTCAATTGACTCTGTCATTGGCCTCATTTGGCCATTGACAGGTTGACAGGCGCGCAGCTGATTTTGCTGTGCCCCCGCCTACCTGAACATTTAAACAGGGTGCGGTGACATCGGGAGTTCCGCCCAACGTCACCGCGCGTCATTTTACGTGTCGGCGAGTAGGCCCTGCCCCTGCTCGCCGATGGGTAAAATCCTGCCCATGGTGTCCCCAGGCTTGCAGGCCATTAAGAAATGATTCTTTGTTGAAGACACACAGTGGCCTGAAAGCCTCCTGGTTGTACAAAATCTCAACCAATGTACATGAATCATTAGAATCAAGAATAATTACAGCATAGAATGAGGCGATTCAGTCCTTCATATGTGTGCTGGGTCCTGCATTTTCCTTGTAGTCCCGCAAAATTTTTCTTTACAGCTAACGGGCAACGTGTTCCCTGCCCCACCACGACCCCTCCTGACTGTAACGACAAAAAGTGCTGGGTGGGAAGCCCACCCATGAGAAAACTGGCAGACCCACAGCCATTTTATGCTTGGTGGGGCATGAATTGGCTCAGGGCGAGACTTTGCCGTTCCCATCTGGGGAGGAAGAGTTTTTGGCCAATCGGTTTGGCCATTAGTGCTGTAATCCCAGCAGATTGGAGCAGCGGCCACTGCTGGGACTCCAGCCAGGACCTAAAGAAGAGGAGGTTATGGTGGCCGGACTGAAGGTAAGTCCTGGTTATCGGGGGGGGCCTGGTTGGTCAGCTCCAGTGAAGCAGGTGATGGCAATGGGGCAGTGGGTTTGAGAGAACAGGGGGGAGAGTTAATGAGGGGGTTAATTGGCCACTTAAGGGGCTCAGTAGGCTGTAAGGCCTGCCCGATGCCTCCACCTACCCACATGAAATCGGAGACAAGTCGGTAGTGGGCAAGCAAGAAGGTGGCTGGGAGACCATTTTAATCCATTCCTGACCCCCACCCCCCCAACCCCAAAGCAGCAGGGTGGGGTGGGGTGGTAACATCCAATTGATCCAATGATCCAATTCCCTTTTGAAAGCCTCAGTTGACCCGGGCTCCACCACTCTCAGGCAGTTTTTCCTCATGTCATCATTGTTTCCTTTGCCAATTACTTCAAATCTGTGCCCTCTCATTCTCGATACTTCCACCAAATAGAACAGTTTATCTCTGTCTACTCTCTCTAGACTCCTCATTAATTTGAATACCTCTATTAAATCTCCTCTCAACCTTGTCTTCTTCAAGGACAACAGTTCAAACTTCTCGAATCTTCCTAAGTAATTGTAGTTCCTCATCCCTGCAACAAATCTCATGAATGTTTCCTGCACCCCCTCTAATGCCTTTCAGCCTTCCCACATTGTGGTCTGCAGAACTGGACATAATACTCCAGTTGAGGCCAAACCAGTGTCTTATACATGTTTAACATCACTTCCTTGCTTTTATACTGTATCCCCTATTGATAAAGCCCAGGATGCTGTTTACTTTATTAACTGCTCTCTCAACCTGTCCTGCCACCTTCAATGAATTATGCACAAATACACCCATGCCCTCTGCTCCTGCACAGCCTTTAGAATTGTACCCTTCATTTTATATTGTCTTTCCACATCCTTCCTACCAAAATGAATCACTTCACACTTCTCTGCATTAAATTTCATTCCACCAGCCTGTCTTTGGCCTTTTGAAGTTCTGCGCCATCCAACTCATGGTTCATTATACTTGCATGAAGTTATTAATTATTCCAAGGTGCACTGCATAAGTGAAAATCCCACATGTGTTGGTGCCATTGCTGAAGGATTGGTGTTCGCTGCAAACCCTAAAATTTGTGAAATTGTATACCAAGCCTCCAGATCTGTGATGCTCTGCTAACATCCCCCTCTTCATGGCAAAATCTCTTGCACTGGTTGTTTTATGACAAATCAAGCTGGCAATTGAGGCTGCAACCAAGCACTAGGCCCTTTATTTGCATATCCAAAGGGAATTATGCTTGCTTCTTTTTGGGCAATGCCAATATGTTGGGAGATGCACTTTCAGCTTGTCAGGAGCATGGTTTTCTTGCCATATTGGAAGCTTCAGAGGCCTTATAATGCCTGAGAAACTAGTGCTGCATAGTTGAATTTCTAGGCCCATTTACCCCTTCCTTGCCTGCAACAGTCTAATTTGTTTTCTGTCAGTTTCTTAAACCCTTCTCTTTTGATTCTCTCTCTTCCACTACCACCTGCTCCCCCTGAATTCCTTATAGGGTCCAGTAATTGTTATTAATACTTTTTTGATACGCTTTGAATTGTGTTTGTGAACTGGAGTGTTCACAGCTTTTATGAAAATGCCTTATTTTTGAATTAGCAAACGCAAGTTTTGTTCCAGCAGAGTACTTTCTGTCTGCCATTGTGTTCAATCTTGTCATAAACTCAGCTCCCTAGCTACCCACTCCATTCTTCTCACTAGCAACTGTCTTAGGTGGAGCCAGATTTTCGTGACTTTGGGGTGACATTTGACCCCAAGGTGACCACATATGCGCACCATCACTAAGACGGCCTGTTTGCACTGCCATAATGTCGTCTCCAGCCTCAACGCATCTGCTGCCGAAACCCTCATCCATATTTTCTACCTCTAGACCTGACTATTCGAACACATTCTACCTTCTGTAAACTAGGAGTCATCCAAAATGCTGCTGCCCATGTCCTCACTCGCACTAAGTCCCACTCACTCAACACCCCTCTGCTTGATGATCTACACTGGCTCCCTGTTAAGCAACACCTTGATTTTAAAAATATCTTCATGGCCTCATCCCTCTCTATTTCTATAACCTCCTCAATCCCCACAACCTTCCGAGATATGTGCACCTCTCTAATTCTGGCCTCAGCCTCCCTGATTTCTATTGCTCCGTTATTTCTGTCCCTGTCGTCAGCTGCCTTACTCCTAAGCTCAGAAATTCTCTCCCTAAACCTCTCTTTACCTCTTCTTCCCCCTAAAAGCCTACCTCTTTGACCATGCCCTCGCTGCTCAGTGTCATACCTTGCTTTATAACGATCATGTGAAGCACCTAGAAATGTTAAGGCACTGTATAAATCCAAGTTGTTGTTGTTGTCTAATACAAAGAATACTTTCACATCTGAGTAAGAAGTTTGTGGGTTCTGGCACCACTCTGGATTGTGTGTGAATATGAAAATAATAGGTAGAATACGGAGTATAAAGGGTTAACAGATGCATGATATATATGATGATGTACCACTGACATCAGTCAGTCATATGTTAGACTTGAGAGGGAGAGAAGCAGAGAAAGAGAGAGTGGTTGGAACACCATACCTAGGAGCAAAGTGTCTACTCTGTAACCTGTTTAATCACAAACGAATAAAAATAAAGTCCGACAATGCTTGAGCGACTACCCCCACCACGATACAGTATCTGATGAGCTCCTCTCTCAATGTCCCATATTCACAGCTATTTAAGTGATACAGAGAGAATCAATATTCTCTCCACATTCCTGGCTATGCCAGTTGAATTTTGACTGGTCTATTATAGTGTTGCTCTATAGATGAAAGTAGGAATCAAAGACTTTGATGACCTCTTTGTATTCCGTGGTTTCTTCATCAACATCCTGTCTTCTTAAAATGTCATTGACACAGCTGCAGATTGCATACAGGAGAACACTGATCTAATCATTATCTGGTTTCTGAGCAAGTCAGAGGCAGTCCGGTATTGACTGAATCAGCAACACCAGCTTCTATAGTGCACAGCTTGGTTGAAGTTCTCTGCAGAGGTAAGACTTTCTCCATGGCTCTGTACACTTCCAGTCAACTGTCGTGGGACTCTGGTAATGATTAGTTGCTCCAATTGCTGCTGTGGGCATTTCTTGAGTGCGCTTTGCCGAGCCGATGGCTTTGAATTTTCCTGCCTTTATCGGTGTTGACTGGGATCCCTAGTAGATGGTTCACAGACTGCTGCCACCCTGTGGGTGGAACTTCCCATGCTGGCGGTGGGCGTGATAGGTGACATGAGTGGCCAATATGGCGCGATCGGTTTCACAGCGGCAGGAAGGCAGGTCATGGTTGTCCGCTCAGCCTGACGCGTTTCCCACCATCGGTTGTTGGGAACATCGTGGTAATACATCAGCATATTATTATCAGGCCATCCCGCCGGACTCTTGCACCCTCACTGGATCATCCAAACATGTCGGCGGGAAAGCTCGCTGACGTGTTTCACAACAGCATTGAGGCGACGTGCACTTGGCGGCCTTCACTTTGGATGAACTGGAGGTGAGTGCACAGCAACGTTCTGCAGAGCTCGCCAGGGTCGCCTGTTGCTTTGCAGGCTTCAAGGGCGCCAGGGTGGTCGGGGTTAAGTGCTGCTCTGCCTAGGAGGTGACTTTTGAGGGTCGGGGGGGGGGAGCGAGGGGCAAGTGCAGCCTTGCTGTTGAGGTGACTGGTGGCGGGGAGCGCGGGCAAGGGCAGCCCTGCCATTGAATATAGCGCGCCAGCATTCAGGGTTGGTGGGGCTAGAGTGGGCAAGGGAATTGGCCAAGCATTAGGGAAACCTGTAGAAAGTGACCATTCCTCTACAACTGAAATAGTTCAAGTGCAGCCACATTGATGTGATTGGGTCGGGCTCCTAGCTTATCTGCCCACTCGAGCAATGCAGAGGCATCAAAGTGCCACCAAGTTCTCCAGAGCTCCCCACTCACTACCCAGCACCCTCCCCCATGACCCCCCACCCCCCCCACCCCGTCCCTGGCACAGACTGCAAATTCATGAGCACTTTAGTGGACTGCAGAGCAGTTGGACTGCACACGTTGTACAATCTCCTCGCTGAAGCCAGCCATGTAACAGTCACTGCTGGAAGCGCTCACAGTCCCTTGCAATCTCAGCATCCCGGTTTGGACCAGTCTCCCCCATGGTTCAAGCTAACAGGGCAGCCATACAGCACACTAATCTCTGGCCATCCAAGTGGTGGCCAGTACTCTCCGGGAAGCATTAATGGGCCGTCGCACTTTACCAGGACAGGTTCTTAGTACACTCATGCTAACCACATGACTCTCTCTTTCATCCTGCAGGAGGAGTACATCAGGATCATGGAGCCTGGTGAACTAGCTGTATTCCTGATGGCCTACAGAGCACGAAGACGGCGGAGGAGAGAGTGACTGAGGCTCCTGGCTGTGCAGAGGCAGGAACAGCAACCTCAGGAAGAAAGGGTGGCTGGGGATCCTGCAGACGTTGCCCAAGAGTCACAGTGAGCCATCGCAGTCCGGTGCCTTGTGACACCCAGGGTCTATAGATGCCGCCTTTCATTCCTGCAGATGACTGAGAACCTGTGTCACTGATGACTGTGAATGTCTAGGGAACTGGTTTCTCACATCTGCCAGCTACTGCAGGATTTGGTGCCACGGGGACATGGAGGGCATCCACTGCCAGTGGCTGTGAAAGTGACAGCAACACTCAATTTCTATGCCAGTGGCTCCTTTCAGGATTCCACAGGTGACCCCTGCGGGATCTCTCAAGCTTCCACCCATAAATGCATCCATGAGGCCACGGATGCCATCTTCACAAGGGAACACAAATTTGTGCATTTCGCCTGGGACCAGGACAGCCAGGATGCAAGAGTGATTGGATTCACCCAGCTCTTGAGTTTCCACAGGTGCAGGGTGCGATTGACTGCACTTATGTGGCACTCAGGTCTCCATCGCAACACACGGTGAATTATATCAAGCACAGGGGCTTCCATTCGCTGAATGTGCAGCTGGTATATGACTACCAGAAGCGCATCCTACAGGTGTGCACACGGTTTCCAGGGAGTGTGCACAATGCCTATGTTCTCAGTCGATCACAGACCCCTGAAGTCTTCCAGGGCCCACAGAAGCTGCAGGGATGGCTCCTCATGGACAAGGGCTACTCACAGAGGCCATAGCTGATGACACCCTTGCGGCGGCCTCAGACTGCAGCAGAGCGATGGTATAATGAAGCTCATGCTGCAACCCGCAGCTTGGTGAAGCAAACCATCGGGATGCTGAAGATGAGGCTCCAGTGCCTGGACTGGTCTTGTGAAGCCCTGCAATACAGTCCACAGAGGGTTTCATGCATCATCATCGTTTACTGCGCCCTTTACAACCTGGCGCTGCAATGGGGAGAGGAGCTAGCTGAGGAGGAGATGGAGGAGCTGCACGTCCCCTCCAATGAGGAGGACACCAATGGGGATGAGGGTGAGGAGGTCCTCAGAGGCAATGATGACGGAGATGAGGCCCTCGCACTGGCTATACAAAGCAGCTGCACTCAGGAGGCCCTCATAACTGCTAGATTTGTAAAGGATGATGAGGACATGCAGTGAGGAGGCACCATAGATCCTCACATCACGTTTGCGAATGTTTGACTCCAGTTTGGCTTATGGCAGTGCACATACCCTCTGTGAGAATGCTCCTGTCATGGAGAGTCGATGGAGGCCCTAATAGTCACTTAATTTTAGAAGGATGACGACGACATGCAGTGAGGACACGCCACAAATCTTCACATAACCTCTGAGAATGTCTGACTCCTGTCTGGCCAAGGGCAGCTCGCTTGCACTTTGTGATCAGGTTCATATCATAGAGATGCAGCCATAAAACTTTAGAAGCATCTGAAGCTTTGTCCGCCTTCAGCAGCTGAGCCCTTCAGAAGCTGGAGCACAGCATCAGTGTCACAGATGCTGAAGAGATGGAGGCCAACCACTCCTTAAAGGTGCTGAGAGCACACCAAGAGAATGAGAAAACTCTGTGGCATCTGCCCACTGCATTCTGGCAGTAATGACCAGCACTGCTCTGGTGCAGGCAACAGTAATGTTTCCAGGGAGTGTGAGGCTAGGCCCTCACTTTGGTCTGAAGGCTGACCAAATCACAGGGAAAAGGCCCTGGACTGAGACACCTGCCTTTTATTATGTATAGAAAGGTTTCACATCTGAGTGACATGAACACTGCTCATCAGAACAAGAAACCACAGGCAGGGAGACATTCTTGGGAGTTTATTGACAATAGTGAACAGTATGTCCAAGTGATTAACACCCGTGCCCAGGCTGTGGAACTAATTCCCCTTAACTGTCCTAACCCTGCCGCTACGTCTTGTTGTTCCCTGGACATCCACAGCGGAGGTGGAGGCAGCCTGCTGACTGCGATGTCCTGTCTGTGGTGACTTTGGCGGGCATCCTCTGGAAGACCGAGACTTGGAGAGCCCCAGCCTGCTTTCAGGGTCCTGCTATGTGGCAGTGGCACCCTCCTTAGCCTGTGGAGCTGGAGCTGCTGAGGTCACAGGAAGAAGGGATTCGGATGGGCCAGACACACTCGGAGCCACCTGGATGGATGGGCCCGGAGTGTGCACCTGCGGATCCTCCTCCCTATGGGTGCCTGGGGGCCCTAGGCTGACTCCTTCAGGAGCAGGAGTAGCTGCAGTGAGATCGAGCTACCTGGCACCCCTACCGCGTACACACTGTTGGAGACCAACTATGGCATCTTCGATGGAGTTGCGTTGTGCAGCAGTGCAGGAGCAATGTCCTGGACCAAGGTCTCCATGGCGGCTGTTGTTGACCTCGGTGCATTGGCATGCTGGCATGATCAACTCAGAATGAAGGCAGACAAACTACTTCATCATGCCTTGCAATCTGAGGAGTGCAGTGGACACCCCTTCCTGATGTTCCCGAGCTTGACTTTGCAGCTCCAGCAACTGTGACATGACCGAGTCCAGAGGCTCGTCATCTGACTCAGACTCAGCAAATTTCTGGCCTCCAGTACTCCTCTGAGTGGCAGACACCTGGCAAGTGCCTGCTGTTGCCTGCAGTGAATCAGACAGTGCAATGTACTCACCAGATTGCCCAAGACATATGGCCAATGAGAGTCAATGTTAACAGAATGCAGACTACTCTAAAGCTAGGTCCCACTGAGGCATGTGTCTCTGCACTGGTGGAGGGTGTGGATGAGCGGGTTAACGGGACTTCTGGGAGGGTGCCTCCAGATTCCTCTTCAGAGGTTTCTTCAAGGCTTGATTGGAGGCCCTGGGTCATGGACTCTGTCGGCTGTTTGGCAGATGTGCCTCTGAAAGCAAGGAGAGATAATTAGTGCATAGCAGTGGGCTGTGAGAGAGGACACATCCCTCAAGGCATAGTTATCTGATGGACGTTGCACTGCTGGACCCTCACTTGGTAGAGCAGCACCGACCTCACCGTCAGCACAGGACCGGTTCAGATCCTCGCCGGCCAGCTGGATGGCTCTGTTTTCAAAGTCCATGAGGAACTTCATTTCAGGCATTCTGCCACCGGTCTGTGACTTCTCTCCCTTGTTGTGTACCAGCTTGTCATGCATGGATAGAGATGGAGAAAGTGTAAGCAGGAGGCCTGCCCACATATCTGTCCTTGGCTTGCTGCATTGTTCCAGTGAAGCCCAACGCAAACTGGAGGAACAGCACCTCATCTTCCGACTAGGCACTTCACAGCCTTCCGGGCTGAATATTGAATTCAACAACTTTAGATCTTAAACTCCCCCTCCCCCCATCCCCACCCCGTTTCTTCCCCCTCCCTTTTGTTTTTTTTTCAATAATTTATATAGATTCTTCTTTTCCCACCTATTTCCATTATTTTTAAATCTACAACTAATACCTTGTTAGTCATTCCACCCCACCCCCACTAGAGCTGTACCTTGAGTATCCTGCCATCCATTCTTAATTAGCACTTTTCTTAGATAATATCACCACCTTCAACACCTCTTTGATCCTTTTGTCTGTGAAATCTTTTGATTATCTGCTCCTATCACTGCTTGCTTGTCCCCACAACCACCCCACCCTCAACTTCTCTCTCCCCCCGCCCCCCACCTTAAACCAGCTTATATTTCACCTCTCTCCTAACTATACTTCAGTTCTGTTGAAGGGTCATGAGGACTCGAAACGTCAGCTCTTTTCTTCTCCACCGATGCTGCCGGACCTGCTGAGTTTTTCCAGGTAGTTCTGTTTTTGTTTTGGATTTCCAGCATCTGCAGTAGCTTTTTGTTTTTACGCAAATGATAAATGTGCCTGGCCTGTGCAGGTGGTGAATGGTCCCATGGACAGTATGAGGGCAATGACGGTGTGAAAGAGTGAATGTTGATGTCCCTTGAACTTATAGGGCAGAATTTTCTGCCTGTCGGGCGGGCGGGCCCGACCCAATCTTCAGCGGGTGGGGAGCTGATCCCCACTGGAGAAGTGGGCCCCGCCGCCATTTTACGTGGGCGGGCCAATTAAGGCCCATCCAGCGTGATGTCTGGCGGGAAGCGCTATGCGCTCCCTGTGCGGGGTGGTGGGGGAATTCCCCAAAAGTGAGAGTGCGCTCTTTCGCGCATGCGCACGAAAGAGTACACATCTCCCTGAGGCTAAGTACTGCCTCAGGGAGATCGCTTTTACAGTGAAAAACAATAAAATAGAAAAAAAAAAATTCCCTAACATGTCCCCCTCATGTGCCAATGTCACATGAGATGGGACATATTCATAATTTACATAATAACTTTATCAACATTTTTGAAACCCTGCATGAAACCTCATCCCGCCGCTGGATGAGGCTTCATGTTCTCTCTAGTTTCCGCCGGGGCTCCTGGCCTGCCCATCAACCTTAAGATTGGACGGGCAGGTCCTTTAATTGTTTAAATAATCCTGTCAATGGCCTCAAGTGGCCATTGACAGGTCGGTGGGCACACAGCTGATTTTGCTGCGCCCCCGCCTTCCTGAAAATTTAAATGGGGCGGATGACGTCTGGGGTTCCGCCTGACATCATCCCGCGCCATTTTACGGATCGGCAAGCGGGCCCCGCCCCCTACTCGCTGATGGCAAAACTCTGCCCATAGTGAATGAGGGCCCTGTGGATGTGTGCTGGGTTTGTGAGTGTGTGAGTTGAGAGTGATGAAATGAGTGACTTACCCTGGTGGAACGGAGGAGATCATTCATCCTCTTGCGGCACTGGGTGGCTGTCCTCTTCTGAAGGGCGTTGGCGCTGTCACCGCCTCCCAAGCCGGATTGGTCACGTTGCTGCCCATCCAGTGGCCACAGCAGGTGTACAGGACATCCCAGAGGGCCTCCGCAGCTTCCAGCAGTCTCTCGAGGGACCTGCCATTAAACCAAGGAGCTGCAGTCTTCTTGCCTTTGAGGGCCATGTCTCGCAGGCAGCAGTGGTGAGCTGGAAGCAATGGCGGGGTGATGTCGGGCAGGCGAATGAGGAGCCTGCCCACCATGGAAACGGCGTGTTTCCCATGAGTGCATAAATAATGAGGTGGGCTCAGGACGACACGGCATGAAAACCCGCCATCATTGTCAGCGGGCAGCACACCGCCCGCTGACACACTTAGTGCAAATTTGGGAAAATTGTGCCCTGTATTATTATCACAACTGGGCTCTGATAGAAGAGAACTGGAAACCATGCTATTGCAAACCAGTGAACATTAATTGACAATTTATAAACTATTTACAGGGGCAGACTTTAGCAGAACTCCATTAGAACCTTCTCCCCTCAGGTCCCAGTTACACATGGTCCGACATCACTGATGGCGCACTCTAGCTATTAGTATAATAGCTATTAACCCTTTATACTATAGTAACCAGGTACAGAAAATGCTTAACCACCTTCAACTGCATTCTGTTAACATTGACTCTCATTGGCCATTTGTCTTGGGCAAAGCTAATTTTACCAGGTCTTAAATCATAGATCCATTTAGCAGTTGACACATCTTATTCACCTAATAAACCTATAAGTTCCCCATCACATCATCCAGTTGCTTCTTAACTAATTCCAAAGTTTTTACCCTGCTCAGGCATCCATTGCAAATGTTAAGCACTCTTGTGAAAAGACAGAGTTGCTGGCAACACTTCAGAGTGCTTTGTTATATCAGTTTGAACCTGTGCTCTTTTGCACTACCACAACTTAACTTAAAATAGTGATTTGGATTTACTATTTCTGTTTTATTTACTATCCTGAATACCTTTAAGTTGGCCTCTCAGTTGCCTCCTTTCAAGGCTGATGAAAACAATTTTCTCAATGGCCAGTGATGAATTGGAACTTTGCTTCCATGCGCTTCAAGAGTGCAGTCATTGTTTTATTGTTTATGGTTCTTCCTGAATATTTTTTGTCTTGCTTTTATAGCTAAGGAGAGTTTCAATAAGCAGGTTGAATTCCTATCAAGCAAAACTGGCTAGCTCTTACAAGATATGCATGGTTTAATATGCCTTAAACATGATCTATCACTCACATGGGCTGTCACCACCTTCTGCCCCTGCCAAAAGGTTGACAATGATATTCCATTGGGAAATATACACAGGACAAGTCTATTTGGTCAGCAAGATACTGAAACACAATAACTTTTAAAAATTAGAAAATAGGTTCAGTCCATTAGGCATTAATCTTTATGGAAAATTGTTTCTGATGAGGAATATACTTTTGAATGAACGAGTCATGTTTTCTCTTGGCGAACCATTAACCTGCATTATTATAGGTAGAGGTAAGCATGAAAAAGAGTTTCAATCCATTGCCAGAACTAAAGCTAAGCAGCCGATACTGTGAATTATACCATAGGACATCATTCATGTTATAATAATTTCCTTGATGTAAACAGAAACACTCATCAATAAAGGTAAAATACAAGGCCATGTTAGGTGGAGATCTTCAACTGACTTTTAATATTAATTAGTTCCTGTAAAAGATGTTGAACCAATAAAGGAAAAACGTTTGTTAATCAGTTCCTGTTGTGTACACAGACTGTCTGACTGCAATGCAGCTAGTTAGCATATTGGTCATGACAGCCAATGCATTCCTCCCGATATGCAGCTGGTGGAACCATTTTTAAATTGGATTCTTCCCTAACTAGCTGACATAATGTATAAGAAAACACAAGTATTTGTCATTGATCACAACTGATGTAGAACAATTCACAGACTATCTCTTCTTCACCTTAATGAGTGTACAAAAGTGGCTGAGATTGAAGTATTGGCTGGTTGTTCAAAAAGCACAGTGAGCAATCTCTGTTATATTCCTCGTTGCTCTCTAGCACAGCAATTAGAACCAACTCAGGTAAGTTGACTGTCTAAACATCAATTCTGATGAAAGGTGACAAAGCTGAAATATTAACTCTGTTTCTCTCTCTACAGACACTCCCAGGCCGGCTGACTATTTCCAGCACTTTCTGTTTTGGTGTCAGATTTCCAGCATCCACAGTACAGCTTTTGCTCAATGGTCTTCCTGATTGTGCACATGACCAAATCAACATTTTGAGGATGGGAGGTGAAGAAATTCAAACCCCAAAGCCCTAGTATCAGGCATGGAGAAGAAAAAGATTGACTTTCCACCTCTGTTAATATAAAGAAAAAGACCTTTGTTGTGACCTTTTAATTGCAAAATAACAATTTATATTTGACTAAGTAAACATTTGTAAGCTATTCTTTCATATCCCAGTCTTGGTCAAAGCTATTCATCCCTACTTACAAATGGATTAAATTATCAAACTGCTATGAATAATTTAAAATTGATTTATCCTATTGTTAAGATGGCCACAGATGCTGAAGTGTATTTCTAAAGACTAACATTTTTCTGAACAAAATGTCAGCTTAGAAAGCAACAGACATGAATTAATATGGGGAAAACAAGAAGGAAAAGTTTGAAAAAAAACAATTTGCCAGAAGCTATTGGCAAATTTTCAAGTGTTGGTAAACATGTATGTTTATTATATATTTTCTTTAACAGTATATAACCATGGTGCCTTGTTTTACCTACATCATGGGAGAGTAGCAGAGAGCTAGCGGACTGCAGTAATATTTCAGATGTGTCTCCCTTATTGCTACACTTGCATGATACAATCAGCAGATGATTTTTTCTGTGAAATTCAGGTGATGCTTTTCTGTTCACTCTTATCAAATAATTACTGCCTGCTTTTGAAACCTGGATACAGGATTTGCCATGATGGATTAAGATGTGCCTCAGAAACTTCACAGCATCAATTGTGAAGATGCAGATGAAAGGTGGGATTACTTTCTAATGCAATAGGACCCAGCTATCCCATATCTATATTTTGCCTGCTAAAGTTCATAATTAGCTCCGGTTCATACTTCCAAAGCTACAGCCAATAAATATCTATTTTAGCACTAACATTACAACTGTCCCCTTGGGTAATCAGGTGATGAGATAATGATGTTGACCCCATACTGTTCAGTGAACCTATTAAATTCTCTGGAGGTGAATTGGATCCCGTTGTCACATATTATTCCTTCAGGAATCCCTTGCTCAGCTAACAGAAATCATAGTGCTGAGATGATTGTTATAGCTCTCAATCCTTTCATCTCTGATAACTTGTTCACCATCTTTTTTCTTTGTTCTGCGCATCTTTTCCTCATGGTTTGCCTTACCACAACCTCTGCAGTTCGATCCATATGCAGGACATTTCCTTCTTTGAACTCATGTGGTCGTCCACAGCTCTTGCACATCTTTCTCTCTGCCTGGTGTGCATTCTTTTGTTGCAGTTTCGTTGCATGAACCCTGCTTTCTTTCTCTTGGCTTAACTGAAGGCTAGTCATTTGGGTAGTCAGCATCTTCAACTGTTTATTTGTGGCTTCATGTGCTCTGGCAGCATCTACGGCCTGCAATATTGTGAGCTTGTCCTTTACAATTAAATCTTTTTGTACTTCAGAGTGTACAGAGTCCAGATGAACTGATCTAGCAATTTCTCATCTGCATCTTTGAGTTTACATTTACTGTCTTTATTTTTCAGTCTTGTTAAGAAATTCTCAACAGGCTCTACTGATTCCTGCCTCAGGCCTTGAAATTCATACTAGTGGATCCGATAATTTGACTTTGGCTGGAGATGTATAACAAATTTTTCAAAAATTTTGTCTGGGTTTCTGCTGTTGCCTTCATTCAGCTCCTAGCTATTGAACCAATTCTCTCCTTCCCACAACAGGATATTGTTGACCTTCACTGGTGTTTTTAGAAAACTAATAAATGTCAGTCCAGACCTTTGTTTAAACTTCTCAAATCACTTTACGATATCATCATCCTCTTAATTCATCATGAGCTGGAGCAGTGTGTTTATTGCCGTGGCAGCCATTTCGTTTTCACATGATTCACTCAGTTTTTCTCTCTCTGTCACCAATTTGGGCTGATCTTTCAATCTAATTCAACGCTGAATTTGTTTAAAAAGTTTGGGTTTTTACTCATAGTCAACCCCACTGTCACCATGATATGTCTCCTGGTTGCCAGAATTTGAAATGGTCAAACTTTTAGACTCAAAATGCTGGAGCTTCATCAAGTGTAATTCTTGCATCTCTCCATGTAGCTGGTAGAATGATAGACTGATACATGTTGTAATAGTATATTGGTTAGTTTGTTAAGAGAATATGTTGCATAAAGTAAGCACAATCATAAGAATTTGTGTTTTTTTTTTATTTCTTCATGGGATGTAGGTGCCCACCCCCCCTATGTTTAGGTAAATTGTTATCAGAGGGCATTTAAGTGTCAACCACATTGTTGTGGGTCTGGAGGAGTTACATGTAGGCTAAACTGGATCAGGACAGCAGATTTCCTTCCCTAAAGGGGGGAAATTAGTGAACCAGATAGGTTTTTACAACAATCAAGCTAGGGTTTCATCGTCATTATTTGACTTTTAATTCTGGATTTTTATTGAATTCCAACTTTTACCATGGTGGGATGTAAACCTGGGTCCCCAGAGAATTACCTTGGGTCACTGGAATACTAGTCAATGACAACACCACTACACCACTGCCTGCCCTCTCCTTACTGTGCTTATGTAAATTGTTATGTCATCACAGGAAGTGATGCAATGTCATGAACGACAACCATCTTAGTCGATCTGTAGGAGTCAGTAGCACATGTAGCAGCAGCAAAGGAAACCTTCAATAAAGATCTGTGTCCAACTTCTATGCCTGCGCTTCAGCTTTGTTTGTACGCATCTGGAACAAAATGATACAACATGGTGGTAATGGTGGTGAGTCGACAGCATTGATCTGAAGCTGGAAGCAACAAATCAAATCAGAAGCCTTAACCGAGGTGCTGCAACTGGATCATATTTCTCACAATGGGACAGCAACAGTGTGAGTAGCGGATTGAAGGTGATTGGAGCGCACTCATGGTTTTGCCCAAGTGAACAGGACAAAAATCAATGGCAATTTCAGCCACAGAGAACAATTCAGCAATATGTCCTGAGGTGGATTCCTTCCTGCCATCACTGCACTTTGCACCATTATCTGACCCCAATGCCAGAGCCCCTCCTGCCTTCAAGCTCAAAGCCCACACAGCTCTGCGCATGGCTGTTGCTCAGCTCTGCAGACATTTCAGCTCAATGCAACTTTTAAAACAAGGTTTTCTCTACAGGGGAGAAAAGAGTAGAAAGCTGAGGCAATGGCAGCAAGATTTCCAGAGATGGACTGGAAAGCATCTAATGCCCCAGGTGAATTTAAATTGTTTAAACAGAGGATAGAACTATGCTTCCTAGGCCATGAGGTTATGGACACAGTGAAGCAAGCTGTAAAAAGTAGGATCACCATAGGAAACGAAGGTCTGTGCAGAATCAATAGCTCTGTTTATCTGATGCTGACCAGAAAGATCCATCAAAGCGATGGGCAACGTTAAAAAAATCAGCTTAAGATTAAAGTAAATATCAGAGTACACCACCTGGAACTCATGTGGTATAGACGGAAAGCCGATGAGAGCTTGGATGGTTTTATTAACTGATGCAGAGAGAAGGTAAAATACTTCTCTGATGCTGAACTCGGAATTAAATAGGGATCTGGTTATCGCCTCCACAACTATTGAGGCATTCCAGAAAGACCTCCTGGAAAAGCTGAAGGGATATGATGTAGAGAGCACATTACAGGATGGATGCAGGTGCAAGGCACTTGTCACAGGGAGGCAGCATTTGCAAGCTAGCCTTAGGTTCCAAAATGCTTATTGGTACAAAAGCCAAGGCATCCAGGCAGAACAAGTTGTGCAGTAACTGT
Organism: Cetorhinus maximus; assembly: GCF_964194155.1. Classification (NCBI taxonomy): domain Eukaryota; kingdom Metazoa; phylum Chordata; class Chondrichthyes; order Lamniformes; family Cetorhinidae; genus Cetorhinus; species Cetorhinus maximus. Next base: position 54,503,262 of record NC_135896.1, on the reverse strand, counting down.
GGATGTTCCCATAAACTGCATAGGTGCCCCACAAATGTTGACAGGTGCCAAGCTTGCGAGCTTAGAGGACACTGAGCCAAACTTTGCAGCAGGTCCAGCAGCAGGAATGCAGGAAGAAGCCAAAGCGGGCAGCACCCAAATTGCACAAGCACGCCACTCAGAGGTAAAGGGAGGCGAGATACCTCCATACAACACCAGGAACATTGATCCAAACGTGAAATGTGGGAACGCTTGAAATGGATGATGTGGATCAAGGTGAAGACACTACAGGTGAGCAGCAATTTCAGTGAGTGGGCAAAGATCTGGCAAATGGATTATCATGTGGGAAATGTGAAATTGTCCAATTTGGCAGGAAGAATAAAAAAGAAGCATATTATCTAAATGGTGAGAGATTGCAGAGCTCTGGGATGCAGAGGGATCTGGGTGTCCTCATGTATGAATTGCAAAAGGTCAGTATGCAGGGACAGCAAATAATTAGCATAGTTAATAGAATGTTATCATTTATTGTGAGATGAATTGATTACAAAATTAGGGAAGTTATGCTTCCGTTATACAGGGCATTGGTGAGATCACATCTAGAGTATTGTGTACAGTATTGGTCTCCTTATTTAAGAAAGGATGTAAATACATTGGAAGCAGTTCAGAGAAGGTTTACGAGATTAATACCTGGAATGGGCAGGTTGTCTTATGAGGAAAGGTTGGACAGGTTAGGCTTCTATCCGCTAGAGTTTAGAAGAGTAAGAGGCGACTTGATTAAAACATATAAGACCTGAGAGGTCTTGACAAGGTGGATGTGGAGAGGATGTTTCTGCTTGTGGGAGAATCTAGAACTAGAGGGTCATTGTTTAAAAATAAGGGATCACCCATTTAAGACAGGGATGAGGTGAAATGTTTTCTTTCAGAGAATCGTGAGTCTTTGGAATTTTTTTCCTCAAAAATGTGGTGGAGGCAGAGTCTTTGAATATTTTTAAGGCAGAGCTAGATAGATTCCTGATAAGCAAGGGCAAGAAAGGTTATAGGGGTTAGGCAGGATTAATACCAGAATCAGCTATGATCTTACTGAATGGTGGAGCAGGCTTGTAAGGGGTGGTGGTGTGTGTCAGCTTCACCTCTGACTTCTGAGCGGTCCGAATCGCTCCCACTCCCTGGGTTCTAGACCTTGGACTTATTTGAGGGTTGTGACAAAATGCAGCAGACAACTGGTTTTGGTGCAAGAAAAAAACTGGGTTTAATGAAGTCACAAATGAACTTATAACATTAGGATTACACTGAGATTATACAGACCTACAAAGTACACTTAGTTGAGAATGGGGAACACACGGCATAACGAGGGAAAATCACGCTACTAATCCCTTTACCCTTGTCCCACCCCCAAAACCTAACTAAATTGAACTAGGAGAGGTCAGGGATCATGCTCACCAACCAGGGTTCCTTGACAGTTCGAAATCCAGCCAGGTAAGCCTGTTGCAGTTTTGGGGTAAGCTCTTTGTGTCCTCTGGGGCCTGCTGTCCCCACGTGGTCCTGGTCTGTGGAATCTGCGAAGGTTCTTCAGTTGGGTGGAGGGCGCGGTTGTGGGTGGTCGATCTTCGTGGAGGGCTGCGGTTGCGGCCTTGTTGTTTTCGGTTGAACCTGCCACCTCGTGCCCCTCGCCGTTATATTGCCTGCGGGCCTGCAAACCTCCAGGTCTCCTTGCTGCGCTTGGCTCAGCTCCCTGCTTAAACTCTGCTTCAACTGCTCTAGAACTGCTCACCCTTCAGATCTCCTCCCTTTCCTAACTGGTGGCCCAGTTATACTGTTTTTTTCAAATTTATTATCTGATACTAAATCAAGGTTAGTTCTTTGTCTGATTTGGGCTTCTTCAGGTGATTGTTGTCTCGTTGTTTTTAATGGGCTAACATGATGTTTATCATTGTCTTCCTGTCCCCGTAACTAGTTTTGAACTGAAAGCCATTGTATATGTGGAGTATTGATGGGTTCGCATTAATTGCATTGATTGCTGCCTTCCTGCCTTAGTACTTAGTAGCGATTATTTATGCAAGATTTTGATGGGCTTTAGTTTTGTGTAAGATGAAGTCTTTCTCTGGGTTGATTGTTTTAAAGGGAAGAATGTGTATTCTGTCTCCTCTCGTTGTCTGGTTCCAGGCAACAGTCCACACTGCACTCAACAAGCCCGGGCATGTCCAGTCCCAGGCCTTCACGGGCTGCAGGGTTCTACACTTAACTCAGCAGTTGGGTCTTCTGCCATAAAAGTTCATAAGTTGACGATTGTTGATGATATGAAAAATGTTGGAATTTTGAGAACCCTTCAGGCTCGAGGGGCCTAGTGGCCTATATGCTCCTAATTCATATGTTCGTAGGTAGGTTCACACGTTCACCAAATGGAACAGTCCATTCCGTTAAGAAACCAGAAGCTTTTGCAACACTCCAGATCATCTGCTCCCATAAGACCAGAGTGAAGATTGACACAGATGCAATTGTCAACACTCTACCTTTCCACGTTCTCAAGGACATGTACCACGAGGCATCGAAGTTTGTGATCCAACCCACCAGCGTGAAGTTTGCAGCATACAAGCAATATGAGAAAAACCTTTTTCACACAGTGAGTAGTTTGGGCCTGGAATGCACTACCTGGGAGTGTGGTGGAGGCAGGTTCAATTGATGCATTTAAGAGGGAATTAGATAATTATTTGAAAAGAAACAGTATGCAGGGTTACGAGGAGAAGGCTGGATAATGTCACTGGGTGAAATTCTCATTCGAAGAACTGGTGCAGACATTATTGGCCAAATGGCCTCCTTCTGCGCTGTAATAATTCTGTGAATGGCTCAACAATAAAGTACCTAGGTTCCCTTGTCCTAGAACATAGGCACAAAGAGTCAATATGGTCTACTCAGATGTTCTACATAGTGGATGTATCAGGACTACCAGCAACAGGGCTGCCAGTCTGCAACCAACTGAACATGATAACCATTCATGAGCTGACCCAGTCAGAAGATTACAACAGTCAAAACAAGTGCACACCAATTGGATTGGTAGAAGACCTCCAGAGGTTGTAACTGGATCATTGGGAATTTCTACAGAAACACAATCCTACACTTTAAAGAAGGTGCAATGCTGTCAATTGACCCACCGCGAAAATACAGCATGCACATTAAAGAAAAATAGAGGATGGAACTGGATGGAATGGAAAAACAAGGTATCATTCGATGAATGCAACTTCCCACTGACTAGTGCAGTTCTATTACTACTACCATCAAGGAGGACAATTCAATTTGCCTTTATTTAGATCCAAGGAGGCTAATCTAAAGTTTGCTGGAGTGAAATACTCCTCCAAGTCAGACATAAAAAACAGATATTGGTCTATTAACTTGTCAAGAAAGTTGCAAGAGTTAACAACATTTCAAACTTCTTTTGGCAGGTACTGTTTCCCCTGTTTACCATCTGGGCTGTCAGTCAACCAGGAGCTATTTCAACAGAACATGGACAAGATAAAGGAATGAGTCCCGGGCTATGTGTGAACTGTGGATGACATTGCTGTAGTAGGATACACGGAAGACTGAAATCTACACTTATTAATGGAGACCACCAGATGCAAAGGATTAGTTTTCAACAGCAAAAAGTGCTCCATTAAGGCAGACCACTTAACTTTTTTAGTATCAGTTCCTCAAGCTCAGGTATTCTCCCAAATCCCAGGAAGATTGAAGATATCCAGTCAATGCTGATACTGCAGGACAAGGGTGATCTCCAAGGGTGTCCGAGCCTGTTCAACTTCCTTGCTGCATATATGCTGAGCTTCTCAGAGAAGGCATCTCCACCATGGATTGCTGAAGAAAGACAGGATGATCACCAGCATGCAATCAATACATTAAAATAAGTGCTGTCAGCCAAGTCATGTCTTCAATACTATGACCCTCGGAAAGCGATAACACTATAAGTGGATGCATTGCAACATTGCATGTCTACTTCAAGTTGACAAACCTGCCATATTTAGTTCAAAAAGTCTATTGCCAGTGCAGGAAAATTACTCCAATATCGAACGAGAAACTCTTGCTCTTGTCTTCGGGATCATCAGGTTCCACATGTACTTATTTGGGAAAGAGTTCATGGTCGAGTCAGATCATAATCTGCTGGAAATGATCTAGAGAAAACCACTCACGGGTGCATTGCCTGAATTCCAGAGGTTATTCATCAAGATTCAGGGCTATGACGGTGATATCAGATACAAACCCAGCAGTCAGATTGTCCTGTCAGACACTCTAAATTGACTGTCCAACCCTGGGAAAGCATGAGATATCCCACACCCACCTCCACGTGGACAAAATCTGTGCAAGCTTGGAGGATGCCTGCAACCTAGATCATGTACTTCAGCCAAATCAAGAGGGAAGAATTCCGGAGGGAAACTTGTCAACATCCCACACTCTGAGATCTATGTTGATCATTATAGAGGGTTAACCATCCCTATGGATCTGAGAATGTATTGGCCATAGTGAGATGAAATCCGTGGATCTAATGGAGTACTCTTCAAAGGACACCAAGTATTTGTTCCGGCAACCCTTTAGTTTGACATACTTGACCAGTTTCATCAAGGATACATGGGAATAAAGATGAGAAGACTTCCTCACGAGTCTGTGTTCAGACATGGCATCAGCTAGGACGTCGACCAGGCGGTGAAATCTTGTGATGTGTTTCAGGAACATCAGGCTAGTCAACAGAAGGAACCTCTCCAATGGCATGACATACTATCATCTCCATGGACCATGAGAGCAACAAATCGATTCACTGTGGGTAGAAAAGACTATCTACTATTGACCGACTATCACTTCAAATTTCCAATTGTTCAGAAACCTCAAGATACATTGAGTGTAGCACACTGTTGCCACCATCTTTAGTCTCTTTGGTGCCCCGATGGAAGTGGTATCTGACAACAGCCTACAATAGATGGGAAAACCATTCCAGGATGTGCGTGAATGATAGTAATTGGCCATGTCACATCATCGCCCTGATATTCTTGTTCAAATGGGATGGCTGAATGTGTGGTCAGGACAGTCAAATCGCTGATCAAAAAGTGTTTGGAAAATGGACAGGATATCCAAGTTGCACTATTGCATTTTCACACAACACCATTACACTCCAGATTGCTATTGCCTGCTGAGATTCTGTTTGGTTAACTGGCGCGAACCACACTACCAAGCCATCATTTCCCCAAATCCTCCATGATCACAGACGAACTACATCAAGGCAAGGCAAGATGAAAGATGCAGATGAGGTGCAGAATTATCACCACTATACATTGGCTAGGGGGTGAGAGTCCTACATCCACAAAAACAGACATGGATCTCAGCAGAGGTGTCCAAAGTGTTCCAAGAAGCACATTTGTATGATGTAGCAACACCAAATGCTGTGGAACTGTGAAGGGATCAATCTCACCTCAGGGAACTCTCTGCTAACCATGCACAAAGTGACCAACCAGGATAACCCTCATGCAAGCATCTATGTTTTGCAGATGAAGAGATAACAAGCAACACACCAAACGTCGTGGCCAGAATTTTCCCGTTGGCATGCGTGGGGGCGGGCCTCACACACCCACACATAAAATGAGGCACAGTGACGTCGGGCGAGCGTCCCAACATCACCATGCACCACCGCAATACTTAGGTGGGTGGGCGCATGATGTTCTCCGACGCGCGTCCGCCATTAATTAATCAAGTAGTTAAGGCCCTTGAGGCAACAAGTGACTGCAAATTTTTGGGACCCGTACGATTTTTAGGACTTTGCATGGGCGCAATGGGCAGGGGGGTAGGAGACATTTGTATAAACCTCATCCACGGGCAGGATAAGAGGGGTGAGGGGGGTTGCAAATGTTATCTGTCAGATATTTAATTGTGAAAGTTATGGAATCTTGCCTGTGTGAGCAGGAATACTTCAAAGCTCATACCAGCTGCTTGGACAGGAGTAAAAGCCTTCAGGTCAGGACTTTACTGTAAAGATCATTTTTGGGGCCTGCAGGTTTCAGGAAGCCTTCCATTAGCCTGGGAATGGGAGTTGTGCTCTCCACTGGAGGCACCTCCTCTGAGGAGGAAGGGAGAGCCAGAAACGGGAGGAGGCCAGGAGTCCACATTCAGCTTCTAGGGGAGCCACCTTTGGGAGGAGAGGCCCAGGCACAAGGGGCGCAGGGCCAACAAGAAGTCCAAGGCGGAAGGGGCCACAGAAGGGACCACTATCCTGCTGCCAGCGTTTACAGGTGGTGAAGCAGCTTCCTCAATATGTCTGAGGTGCAGTGCCAAAGGGGGCTCCGTCTCTCAAGGGAGACAGTCACCTCCATCTGTCAGATGATAGGCCCTGAGATCTCCGCTAACTGTGTGGGTGGGCACCCCATGCCAGTGGCACTAAAGGTCACAGCTGTCCTCAACTTCTATGCCTCCGGCTCTTTCCAGGGGTCAATGGGCGATCTTTGTGGAGTCTTCCAATCAGTTGTCCGCACTTGTGTCAAGCAGGTGATAGACGCTCTGTTCAGGCGTGCATTGACTTTCATCCACTACTGGGATGAGGCCAGCCAGACACAGCGAGCCAGAGGATTCGCAGTGATTGCTGGCTTCTCCCGCGTTCAGGGTGCAATAGACTGTACACATGTGGCCATCAAGGTGCCAGCAGGTGAGCCTTTCGTCAACAGGAAGGGCTTCCACTCCATGAATGTGCAGATAGTGTGTGCTCACAGGATGCTGATTCTACAAGTCTGTGCAAGGTACCCAGGCAACTCCCATGACGCTTACATACTCAGACACTCCCAGATGCCGAGGTTCTTCAGTGCTCTAGCCCGGCTGGATGGACAGCTGCTGGGTGACAAGGGCTATCCCCTCAGAAGGTGGCTCATGATGCCTCTCCGCCATCCGAGAACAAAAGCTGAGCAGCAGTACAATAGGAGCCACGCCTCCACAAGGGCTGTGGTGGAGAGAACCATCAGTCTTCTCAAGGTGCGCTTCTGATGCCTGGACCGTTCAGGGGGCACACTCCAGTACCCCCCAGGTCATGTGTCGCTGATAGTGGTTGCATGCTGCGCTCTCCACAATCTGGCACTGGAATGGGGCGACACGGTGGACGAGGAAGACGTGGACACAGTTGCTCCAGATGCACACAATGAGTCCGGCAGTGAGTCCGAGGATGAGCACGCACAAGAGAACACTGAGGGGGTAGACACTGACCCAGGCATATCCCAGGGAGGCAGGGACACCTGGGAGGCTTTAACCCAAAGAACCTTCAGCTAGCACAACACAGATGGACCTTCAACACATGCCAGGACCGCAGGCTCCATACTCGATACCTGAGTGCTAAAACTGCCTGGAAAGGAACATTAACTAAGGCCCTTGTCAATAAAAGTCAGTGTCAAACAACTCACTCATAACATCATGGCTTCCTGTCCACCTGCAGAAGTAAGGTATGGTAACATATCAAAATTTATTGACATTACAAAAGTAGTTTCAGAAACCAAAAAAAAAATGTGTTGCACAAGACACCAAGTCTTAAATGACCTAATATGGGGCAACATAAAAGCACCAGTGAGAAACCCGTGGTGTGCCTAAGGTGCCTTAAATTTATGCTTATGGGTACTGTCCCCTCACTGGCACTGGCATCTGAGCCAGCCTGTTCACTGTGCTGTCCTGTTGGCCTTGATGACCTTGGCAGGCCCTTGGAGCCTGTGCTGGCCCCGCCTGGGATAGAGCAGCCAGTTCCACAGCTGCCATCTCCCCAGTTGTTGCAGCCTCATCAGATGCCATGGTCACTGACAGATGGGCAGAGGATCTGCTACCCTCACCCGGAGCGCCCTGAGAGGAGCCCACAGAGATGACAGGCAGCTGCTGCGCCGACGTGAGGTCGCTTCAGACCTCCCTGCTCACCATAGATGGATGGGCACCGAGCTGGGATACTTGGTGCCCAAACCATCTCCCGCATGGGCAATGACCAGCTGAGGTCAATGCCACTGTGAGGGTTTGCAGGTCCGAGCGCAACTCCAGGAGGCCCTGTTTGTTCTCCTGGAGGAGCCTCTCCATGAGAGTCACCATTCTCTCCATGGAGGAAGCATGGCGCTCAGCCATGAGGCTCATAGCATCGGTGACGCTCCACGTGGTGTCCTCCAGCACAGGCACCATGTCATGTATAGCCTCATGTATCTCCGCCAGATCCTCCTGCATACCCTGATGCACTTCCACTATTTGCTGCCTCACGGATGACCCCAGAGGCACATCATCAGCCACCGACTGAGCAGTTGCCTGGTCCCTGTAGGCCTCCGACTGCCAGCACCACGGGCTCTCTCGGTCTCCGCCCGCTCCTCAAGCGAGTGTGAAGTGCCCTCACCGCTGTGCCCCGGGACACTAACCAAAGATCTAATTCCCACCGAGGTGCTAGTGTCTGCGCTGGTGCCTGCCTGGCTGAGATGGTGTGATGCTGGTGAGCCGATATGTTCAGGGCCCTCAGGTGTGAGAGGTGGCCCCTCTGCCTCCTCCTCCTGGCCCTGCTCCGGTGATGCTGAAAGGAAGAACAAGGACATTTTATTAGTTAAAGTGGAGACAATGTCAATGTGCATCCCTGTCCCCTGGATCATTATGCGCTCATCCTTCCATAATCAATGGTCAACCCATGTTGCAAACTTCAATCACTGAATATTCAGCAGTGCCATGGCTGCTGGGACACACATGGTGACCTGAGTGCTTGGCAAACATACCTCCCTGTGGCATCCCGGCTTCACCGCCACTGGTGGACCTGGGCGCATGGCGCATCTCCAGATCCATGGCCTGCTGCTCGAATGGAGTCTTGATGGCCAACTGGGCCTGGCCTCCGCCAGTCCGCATCTGCTCGGTGGAATTGTGTGCAGTCTTCTCCTGAAAAGGAGAGAAGAGCATTGATTAGTCCAGCCTGTGCCTGGATTCCCATCACATCCCTGCCAACCCAACCAGAGTGGGAGATTGCAGGACTCCAGTGCTTCGCACCCCGCAGCTGCCACACACTCACACAAAGAAGCCAGGGCAGACCCCCCCTTTGCCCAAATGCTGCCTCCATCACATTTGGCACCACACGGTCTAACCTTGTAAAGCAAGGAGGCACAAGCACGTGGAACGCAAAGGCCAGCAGATGGATTGGTGCCCCGGCACCTGGAAGCTCCCCTCCCAGCATGTTAGCACCCTGACTCTGACATGCTCCCCAGTCCTGGCAATATGCCTAGGTGCAGATCCTTGACTATCACCCCCATTCTATACTCTGGGTGTCAGTGTCACACATGCTGCACCCATCCTATCTCAACTCTCTCAGGGTGAACTAGGCATGGGGAATATCTGCTGGCCCACCCAGCGAGGGATACATGCCATGAAGGATTCAATGCTGTTACTGTACTCAGAGTTGCTGGGGGGGCGTTGAGGGGAAAGGCTGATGGTTGCATTAAGTGACCTCAGACAACATGGTACTCACCCTTCCCGAGCGCAGGAGGTCATTGAATCTATTATGGCATTGGCCCCATGTGCATTGCACTACATCACGGGAGCTGACACTCGCGGCCACCTCCTCCCATGCACGTTTGGTCAGGTGGGGAGACCCCCACCTCCCATCCCTCGGATACAGGACCTCCCGCCTTGCTGCCACCTCCTCCAGTAGGGCAGCTAGGCACTCACCTGATAAGCAAGGGGCACACTGCCCTGCTGCCCTACTCCCCGGCCTGGCCTGCCCCACTGGCCTGCCCTCCGGACTTGCGTGCTGCACATAGTCCTCTGCTGAGCTCTTCTGCCGGCCATTCTGAGCAGCCTTGCACAGGCTGCCAGGCCTTCATTTAAACAGGCCACTGGTTTGCCATTGAACCCAGCAGTCTGTGCAGGCCCGCCGCCGCCCGCCCACTCCCGCCATCCTTGGGAGTCGAGAAATACGCTGCGCGGGCCTTAATTGGCCCACCCGCATAACATGGTACCGTGGACCCAATCGTGGGTGGTGATCTGGTCCACGCCCGCCTGCGCCCACTCCCGCTCGGCCCTACCCAACATGGGGAAAATTCTCCCCCCTGATAACTGTGCACAGTCAGTCCTACACAATCTCCAGAGTGAAGGAGCAGACGGTTTGGAATCACACTCTCATGTAGTAGTTATAAGGCCTGATCAAATCAGCCGGCAACCAGTACATTTCGGAGACTACAAAACATAGGCAACACTTTGAAAAGTGGAATTCCAAATGTTCTTGTTACAAGTTGATTATCCCATGTTAAACCATGTTATAGTTGCCATTTTTCCTATTCCACAAGGGATACCTGTTCATGTACACAGCTGTGATAAATTATATGCAGATCTTTTATTTAAAGGAAGGGGGATGTTTTGATAGTATATTGGTTAGTTTGTTAAGAAAATATGTTGCATAAAATAAGTACAATTATTTGAATTCATGCTTATATAATTAAGTCTTCACAGAAAGTGATGCAATATTATGAGCAGCAGCCATCTTAGTTGCAGCAGCAAGATGAAACTTCCGATTAAGCTTGTGTCCAAACTCTTTGCCTGCCCTTCAGCTTCATTTGTATTCATCTAGAACAAGATAATACAAGAGTACATTAATTGTTACTCGGCACATGACTGCAGTGTAACAATGACTTTGGTACCCCGGGATATATATTCACCTAACAATTAATTCCCAGCTTTTTACAAATAATATAGCAACATAATGTAAAGTAAGAACATCTGGATTTCCTCAGTAATTATATTCCAAAAATATGATGTTTAATTATTAATTTGGTCACCTGATATGAGGATACAAAAGCACAATGTTTTGCATAAAATATAGATGGTGAATTATTCTGCAACCATGTATTTCCTTTTTAGTAATATATATGATTTCTAAAGTTAAACGTATAAAAACAATGTGCAAAAGAATGATCCCAGTATGGATTAAGACATCAGCAGCTATCATCCTCTCAAGATATAAGGCATGCTACATCACTGGCAAGGCGGCTGGCTGGATGACTCACAGAAGGATGTGTTATCAACTTTCAATGCAACACATTCAACCTGCCTGTCACAGAACCATCATTGTGTGCACATGTTCAAGAGGGAGTTTCTTAATAAGTAAAACTACAGGATGGAGTAAATGAATGGCTGAGACATGTAGGTTTTTCCATCAAAATAATATACAGGAACTAATGCATGAAGTGTGGGAGATAAGAAAACAAAGAAAGGAGAATGAATCATGAGATATGAATAACACAGAAAATTGTACCAGGAATTTACTGGATGCCATTCTCACTTGTATCTGTTAAACGTGCTTTAAATATCAACATACTCTAGATCAGGAACCTTAAACTGCAAAGAGGGATCTTCAAATGGAGATGAGGGCAGTGGCCACCTTCACTAATGACACCACATCATTTATTGCAACATTAAACTCAATTCTCCTTTTAATTGTTTGCACAGGTCATAGACCACCTGGTAGTTGACTGTACCTTCCAAAACACACTAGCCTCGATTTCAATCTCTCCTGCTCTGCGGGAACAATGCAGGAGGGGGGATTAGAATGTCAGCCTAACCCTAAACCACTGTATTTTCACTCCCTGCCATTTTAATTACCAGATTTTTAGGAGCACTGAGGCCATCCACCATAAATGTTGAAATGTAATTTTAACCATGAGATGTGCAAATTGAGCACTGTCTCCAAGCTGCCGCCAAAACTTAGCTTCAAGCAGCATCATGTCAGAAGAAACCCAAATAAATCATACAGTTTCAAGTTTTTGAAAGATCATTGTAACCAGGAGGAACTTGGCTCAATAAAAAATGTTTGTGCCTCCTCTGCCCTAGCTCAGTGCCCTCCCCTATGTTGTAATATGCCTTAAAGGGATATCAGCACGACATCAATGGAAGGAAAATGTACAATGTGATCCAGCCTTAGTTTCACTTTTGCTTTGAACAGAACACAGAGGCACAGCTCTGATGCCTTCGAGCTTTGTACCTATGTATAACTGTTCTCATGTGCCTAGTCTTAATAAATGAACCCACAACATGCTTACCCAATCCCTTATGAGTGATTGGCGCCTTGTGTCTTGTACAGTAAAAAGCCCAAGTTATTATATCATTATAATAATACAACACCCTACTCCCCACCATCCATGATCAGCTGGGTCCCCTCTAGAGAGGGACCCTTCCCTTGGGTCACTGGTAGTGTCCAGCTGTGCCTATCAGTGATTCCATGACTCTTGCCAGTTTTGGGTGGGAGACAGATCGAAGCTATTCAAATGAGGACTGGGAGCTAAAATGAACTTTGATGCACACCAAGAAACGTGTGTGTGGCTCAGACCCCCAGCTAAAATCGAAGCTACAGTGCTTCAAGACAATTAAGCGGACTTGCTTATTTTGTGATGATCCTGAGAGTGTTAATTTTTTGTGACAGGAGCCATTTGCCTTTTTGAAGAATGGCATCCATGCTGCCTAAGCAACTTCTGAGACAGTACTTTACATTATTTCCTTAATACATGTTTCCAGTGGTATACATTAATGCACAGAAGGTGGCTTATTATCTCCTCCAAATTAGTTCATAAAATAATACAATCAGTGGGGACTGTATCATTCCATTTCAGAGTGCATAATTTAACAATGCACAAGTCATGAAATTATACAAAATACACTGAGGTATAATATGGAATTTAGTGCAAGTTATAAATATAACAATTTGCAGCTTCTATGCCAGAAGTGTAACTTAAGCCTGAATTATGAAAAATAATATGGAAATTTTCTCCATTTTAGTATGGAAACCATATTGTGCTCCATTGACAATATTCTTCAGGGACAATCAAGCTTTGAACACTTGTGTACATCTTTAACTAAAGGACTTTGTGATCTCAGATTCAGCAATTTAGTAATTTGGCCTTTTCAATGTACAGTATAATTAGATTTTTGTAATTCAATATGCATAATCACTCTTACCAATGGGAATAAATGACGAAGTGAAAATGCCACGATTGGTATCTCTATTCTATTACTCAATTTCTTTAACGAGGATTTTTTTTCTAAAAACTGTTAAAAAGCCATTAGAAGTGCAGTAGTTTATTCAATCAAACTTTGAAAATAAACACCATTTTGCATTTATAAAATCTATGCTTGATTTCCCTCAGAATGTCTCATCTTTGCACTTCAGCTATGTGGGAGACAGAACTGAATTGTTACATATCACAAGGGAAATGGAAATCAATATTTAGTGGATAACCTATGATGCGTGCCTTCACATTCTTTTATTCAGAATTCTAAATTAACACCACTACTTTGTTGCTTCAGTACATGCAGATCTCTCGCAGAATAGCAATTGCTGGCAATATTAACATAGCTTAATACTTACCCTCCTTCATGTCAGCATTCCGATGAGATGCAATTTTGGAAAGGGGTTATAAAAGATATTCTTTCATTATTCTATCAAAATTCTCAAATGATGAACTATGATATCAAGAGATGCATACTGTGTAAAACCTGGCACCGATATTTGTGTCATATGCACCTCCTAAAGCAGCTTTAATGCTTTTGTATAGGTTGACAAAATGTGGACATCAGTCCCGCCAATTTTGGGTGGGAAAACAATTCCTCATTAAAGAAATTGAGTAACAGACTAGAGATACCAATCATTTTCACTCATCATTTATTCCCATTGGTAAGAGTGATTATGCATATTGAATTACGAAAACCTAGTTATACCATAGATTGAAAAGGCCAATTAACCAAATTGCTGAATCGGAGATCATAAAGTCCTTAAGTTAAAGATGTATACACGAGTGTTCAAAGCTTGACTGTCCCTGAAGAATATTGTCAATGCAGCACAACATGGGTTCCGTACACAAATTGAGGATATTTCCATATTATTTTTCATCATTCAGGTTTGTTACACTTCTGGCACAAAATCTGCAAATTGCTATGGGAGGCACATGTTACTTGTGTGCTGCTTAAACAGCCTTCTTCTTTACTCCCTGTGACTAACCCCCTTCTGTCTTCCCTCTTTCTACATTCTCCCTCTCCACCAACTCATTTTTCCTTTCCTATTGGAACACACCACATTCACTGAAATTCCACAATTTTAGGCACAGGTTGACACAAGTGAGATTTAGGAACTGCTCAGTTTTGCATGGAAGTACGCTGGAGTTCAACCAACTGAAATTGTGCAGCATATTCGTACAAAGCATGAATAGGTTTTCTGCTGCTTTATCTGGCCGGGATCACCATAGGAGATTGGCTTTCCGGGTTATCTAGAGCCAAGTGTAAGGGGTTCTACCCCCCCAATGCCAGCTCTACCTCTCCAAGTTGCATTAATGATTGAACCTGCCTCAAAAATCAATTATCAGCAATATCTTGGAGGGGATTTTTTCATATGGCGGGCTGGCTGGACAGGAGTGGGTGGGGGCAGGTGCAGAGCCGATCGTCGTCAGTGATTGGCTGTGTGCCGCCATTTTACGCAGGTGGGCCAATTAAGGCCTGCCCAACATAAAGCATGGCTGGTAGCGATCAGCGCTATCTATGCAGGTGGGGGGGGAGGAGGGGGAGGCGGGGCCTGCACTCTTTTGTGCATAAAGAGTGCAGCAATCTCCCTGAGGCAGGGAGCTGCCTCAGGGAGATTCAATTTTAAATTTTACTTTAATAAATAAAGTGAAAATTTATTTAAACATGCCCCCTCATGTGGCAGTGTCATGTGAGCTGGGAGATGTTTGTAAAGGTTGGAAAATTTATTTATTTATTTTATAAAAGCTTCAGGAAACCTCATCCCGCCCATGAATGAGGTTTCCTGAAAAACACAAAGGCCATTTGGGCTATTCACCTGCCCACCAACCTTAAGGTTGGACGGGCAGTATTCTTAACGAGCTTACTTACTTTTTTAATGGCCTTAATAGCCCGCCGATTGAAATAGCGGGATGATGCACGATGATGTCAAGACGCACGCCCGATGTCACCGCGCGTCGTTTTACGCATGGGTGTGTCGGGCCTGCCCACGCACGCCGACCGGAAGATTCAGCCCTTGGAGTATTGCAGATTCCCCTAATACAGGCATTAGATTGCTGATACAAAAGTGAAATACTGTGGATGCTGGAAACCTGAAATGAAAACAGGAAATATACGAAAATACTCAGCAGCTCTGGCAGCATCTGTGGAGAGAGAATCAGAGTTAAGGGCCTGAATTCTACCTTTGGCGGGCGCGGGCAATCAGTGGGCCCGGGAGCGGTCAGGAAACGGGCCCCCGGCTGTGATTGGCACCTGACTGCCATTTCATGCTGGCAGACCAATTAACGGCCAGCTAGCGTGGAACACACACTGGAAAGCTCAGTGCTGCCAGGCTGGGGGGGGCGGGAAGGGGGCGGGCGATGACGTTTCCACGGGCATGGATGAGCGATGCAAGAAAGCTCCCTGAAGGCAGACAGCCGCCTCAAGGAGCTGCAGACCTGAAAATGCTGAAGTAAAGGTTTCAAAGGATGCAAAAAATCACAATCAATCACCTGAAAATCTAGCCTTTAAAAATGCTGTCCACAGATCTTTATTTTTATTTCATAACGGAAATTTCAACCAGCCCTTGGATGAGGTATGATGAAAAATGCAAAGGCCGCCTGGCTGATTCGCCCTTCCACCAACAGTAAGGTTGGGCGGGCCACAAAAAACTCAGAGACAATTGCGCTGTTAATGGGCTTAATTGCCCTCTTAATTGTCGGCGGCTGCGTTTCCGACTTTTGCGTGTGCCCGCCGAGCAAAATATCACGCGCGTGCGCGATGACATCAGGACGCTCGCCCGAAGCCTTCTCGTGCGATTTTGCGTCCAATCGAGTCGAGCCCCCACCTGCCTGCGGGATGTAAAATTCAGCCCAGCATTTCTGGTTTTCAGTTCTAAGGAAAGGTCATCAACCTGAAATGTTAACTTTGTTTCTCTGCACAGGTGTTCCCTGCACTCCTGAGCATTTCCAGCATTTTCTGTTTTTATATTGGATTTCTGAGTCTACACCGAGGATTGACTTAGTTCTGAACTTCCATCACCAGGCATATTTGAAATAGAGTGGGGCTGATGGTGATGCAGTGGTAATATCACTAAACTAGTAATCCAGCCATCCAGCCTAATGTCCTGGTAACACAAATTCAAATCTCACCATGATAGCTGGCGGAATTAAAATTCAATTGATTAATTTATATAAAATAATCTGAAATTGAAAGCTAGTTTTCATAATGGTTCTCTATTGTTGATTGCTGTTTAAAAACTCATCTGGTTCACTAATGCTCTTTGGCAAAGAAAATCTGCTGTCTTGCCCTGGGTGTGACTACAGACCCACAGCAATGTAGTTTACTCTTAACTGCCCTCTGAAATTGCCTCAGTTGTACTAAACCTCTGCAGAATAAAAGCAGATAGACCATATATCATTGGCTTAGCACACTCAGCCTGTGGACCCTACTTACTAACAGCTGGGGGCTTGTACCAAAATTGGGAGAGCTGCTCCATAGACTAGTCAAGCAACAGCCTGACATAGCCACACCGACAAAATCATACACCTCATTTTTTAAATCTTCTAGCCAAAGTCCCACACACCACCATCACTATCCCTGGATATGTCCTGTCTCACAGACCCAGCAAAGGTGGCACCACAGTGGTATATAGTCGGGAGGGAGTTGCCCTGGGAGTCCTCAAGATTGACTCCGGAGCCCATGATGTCTTGTGGCATCAGGTCAAACATGGACAAGGAAACCTCCTGCTGATTACCACTTACCATCCCCCCATGCCCTCAGTTGTTAAACCAGTATGCTCCATGTTGAACATCACTTGGAGGAAGAATTAATGGTGACAAGAGCACAGAGTTTACTCAGGGTAGGAGACTTCAATGTCTATCATCAAGAGTGGCTTGGTAACGCCACAACTAATGAAGCTGGCCAAGTTTTGAAGGACATAGCTGCTAGACTGCGTCTATGGTAGGTGGTGAGGAAACCAACAAGAGGGAAAAACTTACTAGACCTGGAAGTCACCAATCTACCTGTCGCAGATGCATCTGTCCATGACAGTATAGGTAGGAATGGCCACCACACAGTCCTTGTGAAGATAAGGTCCCACCTTCACACTGAGCATACCCTCCAATGTGATGTCTGGCACCACCACTGTGCTAAATGGGATAGATTCAGAACAGATCTAGCAACTCAACAAACAGCATCCATGAGATGTGGTGGACAATCAACAGAAGCAGAATAGTATTCAAACATAATCCACAACCTTAATGACCAGAATATTACTCAATCTACCATTACCATTGAACCAAGGGATGAACACTGGTTCAATGAAGAATGCAGTAGGGCATAAAAACGAAATACTGCGGACGCTGGAAATCTGAAATAAAAACAGAAAATGCTGGAAAAACGTAGCAGGTCTGACAGCATCTGTGGAGAGATAAGCAGAATTAATCTTTCTAGTCAGTATGGCTCTTAAGTCATACGGACTCAAAATGCTAACTCTATTTCTCTCTCCACAGATGCTGTTAGATCTGATGAGTTTTTCCAGTACTTTCTGTTTTTATGCAGGAGAGCATGACAGGAGCAGTATCAGGCATACCTAAAAATAAGATGTCAACTTGGTGAAGGTGCAACACAGGACTTACTTGCCTGTCAAACAGAGAATGCAGCATGCACTAGAGCTAAGTGATCCCACAAGCAACAAATCAGATCAAAGTTCTGTGTTTAGACCATAAGACATAGGAGCAGAAATTAGGCCATTAGGCCCATTGAGTCTGCTCCGCCATTCAATCATGGCTGATAAGTTTCTCAACCCCATTCTCCCGCCTTCTCCCCGTAACCTTTGATCCCCTTACCAATCAAGAACCTATCTATCTTGGTCTTAAATACACTCAATGACCTGGCCTCCACAGCCTTCTGTGGCAATGAATTCCATAGATTCACCACTCTCTGGCTAAAGAAGTTTCTCCTCATCTTTGTTCTAAAAGGTCTTCCCTTTACTTTGGGGCTGTGCCTTTGGGTCCTAGTCTCTCCTACTAATGGAAATATCTTCCCCACGTCCACTCTATCCAGGCCTTTCAGTATTCTGTAAGTTTCAATCAGATCCCCCCTCATCCTTCTAAACTCCATCGAGTATAGACCCAGAGTCCTCAAACGTTCCTCATATGTTAAGCCTTTCATTCCTGGGATCATTCTCGTGAACCTCCTCTGGACCCTCTCCAGGGCCAGCAGCACATCCTTCCTGAGATATGGGGCCCAAAATTGCTCACAATATTCTAAATGTGGTCTGACCAGAGCCTTATAAAGCCTCAGCAGCACATCCCTGCTTTCCTGGTTTCTGCCACATCCAGTCGTGTATCGTGCTGAACTATCTGCAAATACCCCCATCCTCAATGATGGGGCAGCCCAACACATCAGCGAAAATGGCAAGGTTGAAACATCTGCAATAATCTTCAGCTAGAAATGCCAAGTAAATGATCCACATCAGCCTCCTCCTGAGGGCCCCAGCACCACAAATGCCAATCTGCAGCCAATCCAATTCACCCCACATGATATTAAGAACAGCGGAAGACACTGGATAATGGGCCCTGTCAACACCCCAGCAATAGTACAGATGACATGTGCTCCAGAACTAGCTGTGCCCCTAGCCAAGCTCCTTCAGTACGGCTACAACACTGGCATCTACCTGACAATGTTGAAAATTTGCCCAGTTTTGTCCTGTCGACAAAAAGCAGGACATATCCAATCTGGCCAATTACCAACCCATGAGCCTCCTCTCGATCATCAGCAAAGTGAAGGTGTTGTTGACACTGGTTTCAAGCAGCACTTACACTGCAATAACCTGCTCACTGACTCTTAGTTTTAGTTCTGCCAGGGTCACTTGGCTCCTGATGTCAGTATAAACTTGGTCCAAACATGGACAAAATAATTGAATTCAAGAGGGGAGGTGAGAATGTCTGCCCTGGACATCAAGGCAACATTTGACCTAATGTGGCATTAAGGAGCCCTAGAAAAATTGAAGTCAATGGGAATTGGTGGAAAACCCTCCACTAGATGGAGCTACACCAGCACAAAGCCATGGTTGTTGAGGAATGGCTAATCATTTCTGCCCCAGTATGTCACTGCAGCAGTTCCTCAGGATAGTGTCCTAGGCCCAACCATCTTCTACTGCTTCTTCATTGATCTTCTCTCCATCATAAGGTCAAAATAGGATGTTTGCTGATGATTGCACAATGTCACAGCCCTTTGCAGCACCTCAGACACTGATATAGTCTGTGACCATATACAGCAAGACCTGGTCAACATTCAGGCTTGGGATAACAAGTGGCAAGTGATATTTGTGCTACTACCAGGCAATGACCATCTTGAACATGAGACAATCCTTCCATCTCTCCTTGGCATTCAAAGGCATTACCATTGCTGAATCACCCACTATCAACATCCTTGGTTGGGGGGTGGGGGGGGTGGGAGGGGTTCACCATTGACCAGAAATTGAACTGGACTAGACGTACAAATACTGTGGCTACAAGAGCAGGTCGGAAACTGGGAAGTCACCTGCTGACTCCCCAAAGCCTGTCCACCATCTACAAGGCAGAAGTCAGGAGTTTGATGGAATGCTCCCCACTTGCCTAGATGAATGCATCTCCAGGGCATGGCAGTCTGTACTGTATTTGCTGCAGGGGAAGACAGCGGGCTGAAAAGGTGCATGATTCACTAGCCTCTGTTTTCTCTGGGCCTCTTCTCGACCAGCTGAGCCTTTCATTTCTGCTCGCCTCTTCTAATGCCCTTCCAAACAGTCAGCCTCCAGAGGTCACAGCCATCAGCGACTGTGTCCCAGTTGTCAGTCTCAATGTCCACCATCTTCATATCTTGCTTGCAGGTGTCCTTGTAGCAGAGGTATGGATGTCCATGAGGTTGTGGCCCAAGTGACCAATTCACCATACAGAAGGTCTTTGGGTATATGGCCATCATCCATCTGATGAACATGACCGAGCCAGCGCAGACACCCTTGCCTTACCAATGCTGGTGGAATTAGCACACTCATAACATCTGAGTTGATGATCTTGTCCTACCAAGGGATGATGAGGGTACATCTGAGACAATAAAGTTGGAATCTGTTCAGCTTTTTCTCCTGCCTAGCACATGTTGTCCATGTCTCACCACTGTAGAAGAGTAGACTAAGGACACAAGCTTGGTAGACTTGCAGTTTGGTACTCTCAGTCTGGTTACTGTTGTTCCACACTTTCTTACTCAGCTTGGACATAACAACAGCAGCTTTTGTGATGCATTTGTTGATTTCAGTATCAAGTGGCAGATTGTTGGTGACTGTGGAGCCTGAATATGTGAAACTATCAACAGTTTCCAGTGTCACATTGTCAATGCTGATAGGTGACACTATGGCAACATCCTGGACCATGACATTTGTCCTCCTGATGCTGACGGTCAAACCAAACCAAACCAAACCAAGGTGCGAGAGAGTCTGTCCATTTACTGCTGCGGGTATTCCTCAGTATGGAACGTTAGTGCGGCACTGTCTGCATTGGGCAACCCCCTTGGTGCACCTTAATGTTGGATCTCAGGTATGCAAGGTTGAACAGCTTTCCGTCAGTTCTGCTATGTAAGTCGACACCCTCTGTAGATGACCTGAAGGAATGTAAGAGCAGCAAAGAGAAGAATATGCCAAAGAGTGTCGATGCTAGAATACAGCCCTGTTTGACCCCACTGCGGATCACGAAGGGTTCCGATGTTGCCCCATCATAGCTGACCTTACCCATCATGTTGTCATGGAAAGAGGAGATCACATTGAGCAGCATCAGTGGGCAGCCAATTTTCTCCAGCAGCTTAAATAGACCACATCTGTTCACATGGGCAAATGCCTTGATGTGGTCGATGAAAGCAATACTTAGCGGCCTCCTTTGTTCATAGCATTTCACTTGCAACTGCTGGTCTGAGAAGATCATTTGTAGACCTCCTAGCTCTGAAGTCACACAGGGATTCTGAATAAATGCATTCAGCCAGGATCTGCAGCCAGACAGGGCAACAAGAGTAAATACTTTTCTCATGATCCTCAGCAGAGAGATGCCTCGATAGTTTTTGCAATCGCTACGGCCACCCATGTTCTTGTACAAGGTCACAATCTTTGCATATCTTGAGGCACTGCCCCCTCCCTCCAGCAGAGACAGAGAAGTTAGTGCAGAAGCTGCAGGAGTGCCGGTTTTCCATGCATGATGAGTCTGGCTGGTTTAGGACCCTTTTCCCTTGGCAAGCGAATCAATAGCTTTGCTAAGCTCCTCCACTCTGGGTTTGACATCCAGCTCTGCTATGCCAAGCAGGCTTTCTATGGTGTCTGCAGCTTCCTTGGTGACAGTGTTCTTTCTATAGTACAACTCAAGGTAGTGTTCCACCCATCTCTCCAACTGTTTATATCAGTCAGTGATGACTTCTCCTGCCTTCGTTTTCAATTGAGCCATTTTCTTTGCTGATGGACCTATTGCCTTTTTTGATCCCTTCATACATGACCCTGTTATGCACTGTGTCGAAGGACATCTGGATACTCTGCTAAGTTGTAACCAGTAGTTACCCTCTCCCCCTGACCACCTGACCCCCCCTCAACCTCTCTGATCACCCAACCCCACTCCGGCCACCCACCCAGCTAACCCCCACTCCAACCATTCCACATGACCACCCCACCTCCCTGGTGCCATTAAAGAAGGGGGCATGGCTTCACTTCCTGTGACACTGTTGCCCTTCACAGGAAGGATTCTGGTGCTGCTGCGCTGTGCATGTCTCACCAGGTCCAGGTCAGATCAGGTGAGAAATGTGCAGCCCCTCTGCTGAAAGCTCTTCTCCCCACTGCATCCATTCTCTTCAAACAGCCTATCCTGCCCTATAGATCCCCTATTCATTCTCCCAGTCAAACTCTATTCCAAGGGGAATGCTGCCTATTGCACTATTGATTGGAAGCAACTGGGTTGTGCAGGAACCTTGAAGTCAGCAAAACCTGCCACACCACTCCCTCTCACTCCTGCACCTTAAAACAACTACAGAAAGCATCATAAACTTGTAAAATCGAAGCAACACCCAGAGGAAATCATCTAGCAATGAGCCTAATGATCCCTCTCATGCTGTTGCAGATTTCTTCCTCCTGCTGAATGTGCTGTGCCTGATTGAGAGAGCATTAGCTACTGAATTGAGCTCCAAAATAGCTCCACTGGCTTCAATCTGATTGCTGCTCTGATCTGCCTGCTCTGCATATCTGCCGACATGTACACTGATGCCCTCACCAGTAAGGTGTGTAGCGCAATTTGCCCCACCAGTGTATGCACAACACAGGCACCATATTGGAACTCTAAGGTGCTTTCAGTATCCAGAAAATGGACACAAACCATACCAATTTCTCACCCAGTGAATGGTGTCTTTGTTAAGGAGGATGGAAAAGTGCATGATTAACAGTGTTATATTAGTTACATTTTTTGTTTCAATTTAAACATCTATTGGCAAACACGTCTGTTTGAGCAGGATTTTCATGATCCCACGGGGATGGGCTTGAAGGCACGTTCAGGAGGAAATTCACAAAACTTTGGTGTTGGTAAGTGGTCTGATGCACTACTGTCTCTGGGTGGACTTCCCGGAAGTGGGTGATCACCGATAGAAGCTATCCACCCCACAGTAATGGGTACCCTGACAGACATCCAGAAATGGTCCCGATCTTCAATTAGTTTTTAAAGGTTCCATCCATGGAGCCTGCCTATCACAGATAGGAGAATTACATAGTAATCCATAGTACAATCCTGTCACAGTTATCTCGAGTAAGCATTGTTTAATGCAATCCCTGGGCTCCATTCTTTATCTTAATATTAGGCAAGTCGAGGTGGAAATCTGGATCATCAGAAGGTTCGTTTATTGAAGTGAATGGCAATTTTGTATCTGAGAAAATGCTTTGTGCAGAAAGATAATGGACAGAAATCTGGGATTGTTGATATAAGCTACTTGAGGACCTCCTGGATATTTGTCAAGCACCTGTATTCCTGTCCTTCATTTTCATATGTTTGTACATGAGATTTCCAACACCTGAATTAATCAGAGCAGAAATCATGGGCAGTTTGGTGTACCACACAGGAACAATAAACAACCTTTGCAAATCTGAGCTCTTTAATGTTATAATGAGCAGATTGACAAGTAGCTATAGTGAGCAGCCTTGCCACAGACATGGTCTGATTGGCTGTCCCTTCAATGGAAGGATAGTTATAATATATTTAATCTTTCAGGAAACATCAAATGCAATTTGCTTAATTGTGATTATGCTGTTTATGTTCTACCCATATGCTGGAGGCACATTTGTGTAGAATTTAGATGTACAAACATTGAGAAGCAGCTAACCCTTGTTTAATGCAATTTCAGTGGGCTAAGATTAAGGCAACAATGCATAAGTGGCTGTTTGCCTGGGGGTTCCCACGACCTGCTGCCAATGTTATGGCAGGATATCAAGGGAACACCTTCAGAGGTTACAGGTCCAAAAATTTAGATTTCAGCAAAGCCTTTGTCACAGTTATAAGAGAAAACTTTTGACATAAAACATAAAAGCAGAAAAGGTCATACGCTGAATATATGTGATCAGAATCTATACACATTTATACACTTAGGTAATATATGTTATATAACAGCTGGAGGCAGAATGGTATCACATTTAGACCTAGATTAACTCTTTCTGTGTAAAACAAATGCAATGAGAATTAACCAGTCAACTCCTACAGAAAATCAAGGAGATTACTAAAATTCACAGGATTGCAAGGCTTATCTAATTTTCCATCTTAAACCATTATTGGAATTAGGTTATATAACACATTCTGTTGTTGCTATGGAAAATAAAACATTTGCAAATGAAACACAGTGCTAACTGAGCATGTCTTGTTGATTAATTAATGATTTTCCTCCTGTACATGACTTCTCTAGTGGAATGGTAACAGCTTACTGGCTGGGAGAACAAACAGAAATCTATAACAGCTACCCGTTCTGACACAAATGATACTTGTGCTGTCTCTGAGGCAAACAGGCTTGAGTTCAGAATTCGTACATGAGGTGACATCTGACAAGCCCATTAAATTAATAATGTGTGATCCCAAACTCATTGGGAATTCAGTCCTCTGCTTACAGATGTGTGAGATGCATTTGTTTTGATTTAGCCAAAGACAAAAAAGCAGATTATTTTAGCAACTGATTTGTAGTATGCAAAATTAATGTGTGGCTTCAAGACACTGAAAATGTTAGCAATTCATGAATTAGAGAATGGCCGTGTCAAAAACACTGATATCAGGAAGATGAATGCCTCTGTCCAAGGGACATGATCTTTCTTACTGATTACTGTCACCAAGGCCTGAATTTGCAAACATTTTGCACAGATTGCATTTATACACACATGTCACTTCACTGACACCGCAATTAAACTTCTCAGAGTGCCAGGTAAGACAGATGGGTTCTTTATTCAACTCATTTCTGTAGGGAATCATAGAACTCTATCAAACACATGAAGATGACAGCACGGCAAAGAAACATTCCTTTGAAGGATCGTGACCAATGTTGCACTTACTTATTTATCTTTTAAGTAGTATCCAACTCTGTTCTTTAGCATAAAGCAAAGGAATACCTTTCATTAGACACAAAATGTTTTCTGTGGAAAATCATCGGCAGCAAAATAAAATTGTTTATCACACAGTTTACCCAAAGGTAAACATGTAATGTGCTTGAAAATGAATTTTGGCAACCAGCTCAGTTTATGCCTTAGTAGACAGTTTTAACCAGTCCTACTTCATTTTAAACTTAAAATTGGGAGGTAAGATTTAGATATTGGCAACCCAGTGTAGTTATTTCCAGATGTGAGTTATGTTTAACATTTGTGTTAATCACTACTATTGTAGGCCCAAGACATTACAATCCAAAAATTATAATGGGGTACAAATAGATTTTGTTTTGCATTTTCATACCAGTCTGAGTTTGTGCTGTTAATAAATAAAGCATAAGAGCATAAGAAATAGGAGCTGAAGTAGGCCAGTTGGCCCTTTGAGCCTGCTCTGCCATTCAACAAGATCATGGTTGGTCTTCTACCTCAAATTTACCTTCCTGAACTATCTCCAAAATAACAATGAACCCTTTAAATCTTAAGTTGGTGCTAAATATAATTGTAAATCAACAAATCCCCTTGCTATCATCACAATTTTTTTCAGATTTTTGCCTCATAGATGTAATTAATATCCATTCCACTGAAATAATTCAAGTCTTATTGAAAGCTAACCAAAATATTAAGTTCCCGCCCTAGATTCTTACAACTACTGGTCTAGGTGACATTGTTGTAAGGTGATATCACAAAACAGGCACTAGAGAATCAATGGTCTGCTTTTTCTTTTCTATTGCGGTTAAAAAAAGGGCAGAGTTTAAAATAAGCTGTCGAATTGCAATCACCCAAGATAAAATTCATGCCCTTATAAACCTCGTTCCTCGTATTCTGAAACAACTCAATGAAGCATCTTCTTCGTCTGATCTACAGCTCCTAGGTAGTCTCTGCCATTAAGTTAAAATTTCAGCTGCTGCCTCAACAGCTTATTTACTGACCTCTTCTGCTTCTTCCTCAACCTTCCATACACAATCATTGTTGCAATCTGCACTTGCCCACATATCGAATCTCAATCTGCCTATGTGACATTTCATCTGGATGTGAAAATAGTGCTCTTTATCCTTTTTGTAAGTTCTTTAAAAAACTCAGGTGCAAGCGCTTTTGGAAACATTCAGTCAAAGCAAATTTGATCAGCTTCAAAGAACCAATGTAGTAAATCGAGCATAGATGTGATATGTGAACAAGACTTGTGTTTTTTATTCTTTCACAGTATGTGGGCATCACTGGCTAGGCCAACGTTTATTGCCCATCCCTAATTGACCTTGAGAAGTTGGTGGTGAGCCGCCTTCTTGAGCTGCTGCAGTCCCTGTGGTGTAGGCACGCCCACAGTGCTGGTAGGGAGGGATTTTCAGGATTTTGACCCAGCGAGCATGACGAATTGACAATATAGTTCCAAGTCAGGATGGTGTGTGGCTTGGAGGGGAACTTGCAGATGGTGGTGCTCCCATGCACCTGCTGCCCTTATACTTCTAGCTGGGAGAGATTGCGGGTTTGATAGGTGCTGTCGAAGGAGCTTTGTGAGTTGCAGCAGTGTATCTTGTAGATGACACATACCTTTGCCACTGTGCATCGGCAGTGGAAGGAATAGATATTGAAAGTGGTGGATGGGGTGCAAATCAAGCTGGATGCTTTGACCTGGATGGTGTCAAGCATCTTGAGTCTCATTGGAGCTGAACTCATCCAGGCAAGTGGAGAGTATTTCATCACAATCCTGACTTGTGCCTTGTAGATGGTGAACAGGCTTTCAGGAGTAAGGAGGGGAGTTACTCTCCACAGAATTCCCAACTCTCACCTGCTCTTGTAGCCACAGTATTTATATGGCTGGTCCAGTTCGGCTTCTGGTCAATGGTAACCCCCCAGGATGTTGAGAGTCAGAGATTCAATGATGGTAATGCCATTGAATGTCAAAGGGTGATGGTTAGATTCTCTGTTGTTGGAGATGGTCATTGCCTGGCACTTGCGTGGCGTGAATGTTACTAGGCATTTATCAGCCCAAGCCTGAATGTTGTCCAGGTCTTGCTGCTTTAGGACATGGACTGCAGGCCAGACTTTAGATGTTGGCTGCTCCATAAGGCCTCCATTTAGAAAACCAGGCAGGCATTGGCGGAGTATAGTGCCACTTTACGGCACTAGATGCTGTATCCTGGTAAGTTAAACTTGAAATGTGTCATGTTATGACACTGCAGATGGTAAATGCTGAGCTGTTCAAATCCCAGAGGAAAACTTGAAATAACTGTCACAACTAATTTTCAATTTGCATGTTTCAAGATGCGGGCTTTGAATTCAGTAATAAAACCACCGAGTCTTAAGATTTCTTTTTTTAAAACTAAACATTTATTAACAAGAGAAATGATTTTAAACACATGCATAGGTCTAAAAATTACTAATATGATAACTTATAAATCCCCTAATCAATCTAACTCCCAGTTACACTTTTGTTAAGGCAACAGTAAGACATATAGATTATAAAAGACCCAGGCAAAGAAAATTACACTCTGAACAGTTGTATTCAAAGTGAGTTCTCTTCACTTCAGTCCCTGGATGCGGCAGTTTGGTACATACAGGCTGCAGGCTTGTTTACATTTTTTGGATCTTAAACTGCCTCCCTTACAACCAGCCTTCTCTCCTTTATACATATTTTCCTATTTGAATGTAAATATCCATTGTTTCACTATGTCTCTGGATGTTGCCTTCCTGATGATAAAAATCTCTCATAGCACTAAGTTTCACCAGTATTCTTTGGGAAAAATAAACACTCTTTCTAAACTTCACCTGTCTAGGTGACACATTTCACCCCTCCTTTGAAAACAATCTAGGGGTCTGGTTTATTTAAAAATGCAAATATTCCCTTGACACCTATGTTCCTGAACTTCCCCATGTTTACCTAATTAACATTTCAAACCTAACTTCTCTGCTTACATCAAAGCACCCAGACTAGCTGCGTCTAATCCAATAAAGGCTCACACACACAAACACACACACTCAGACACACACATAGACACATCCCACTATTACTCTATTTTATAGTAAATTCCAATATTATTATAGAAATGGTTATATCTTCCTGACCAAAAACTTGTGTTAATTGTACTATTTCCAGCAGCTTCACAGTAGAATATGTGATGTCCAGTATCTACAATTATTAATTATCCCATGACCAGCATTTCTAAAGCAAATTACTTGCAATTCTTCGAATGAACATGCTGAGACTGAGGGAAAAACTCATGGGTTTAACACTGCCTGGAGCTGTCAACCTCCGAAACTGCACAGCCTCATCCCACTGACAGAGCTAACCCCTCCCTGCCTCACCACAATAATGTTCACCCCCTCTCACCCCAGCAGTTTTCTCTTACCTCCCTTATCCCTTGACAGTGTTCTACTCCCTCCCTCATTTCCCAACAGTGTTTTCCTGCCTCACTCACCCCAACAACGCTCTCCTCCCTCTCTCATCTCCCAACAGTTTTCTCATGCCTCCCTCATCCCAACAGTGTTCTCTGGTCTCTTTCATCCACAACAACACTTAGTGCCTCTCACCCTGACAACATTCAGCACCAACCCCCCTTTACCCCTCCCACTTCCTGCCACCCCATAAAAATTCTCAACTGCACCCTCCCCCCACCACTCCCCAACAATGCTGACTCTTCTGACTTCGACCAAACAGGAGCTAAGAGCACCAGATGGTGAATTGGGAGATGGGGTGCAGCAGAGGGTGAGCACTGTCTGGAGGGGGGAGCACTATCCAGGGTGAGCACTCATTGAAGGGGTGGGGAGGACCCACTATCTGGTTTGGGAGGTATGGGCACTGCCAGTTGGGGTGGGGTGGCTGGGCACATCCAGGGGAAGGGGTGGGCAAGCTGTCCAGGGTGAATGGGTGAGTACTGTCCATGGGGATGAGTAGGTGGGCACCATCCGGGGGAAGGGAGTGAGCATTGTCTGGGCTGCGGGAGGGGTGGAGCGAGTGAGCATTGTCGTGGGGTGGGGGGAGGAGGTGAACACTGTTGGATGGTGGGGGGGGTGCAGAGTAGGAGGTGAGCACTGTCTGGGGGGTGGGGGGGGCGTGGCGCGGTGGTGAACAGTGTTAGGAAGGCAGATGAACATTGCTGTGGGTGCTGGAGTGCTTTGACACTCCAGCTGATTTACTTAGAGTTATGCTGGTTTTATAGATGCTGTAAAAAACTCTCAGGGAAGAATTCTCCACCTGTCCAGAGGGAAGTTCAGGAGCGGGCACGTCCAGCATGACGTCAGCCAGGAAGCGCTATGCATTCCCTGTGCGGGCGGGGGTGGGGATTCCCTAAGCCGAGAGTGCGCTCTTTCACGCATGCGCCTGAAAGAGCGCACTCATCTCCCTGAGGCTAAGTGCTGCCTCAGGGAGATCGGTGCCAAATTTAAAGATGTGAAATATAGACAAATAAAATTTCCCTGACATGTCCCCTCATGTGACACTGTCACATGAGTTGGGACATCTCCATCACTTCTAATTCAACTTATATTAATTTTTTAAAAACCTACATGAAACCTCATCCCGCCCGTGGATGAGGTTTCATGCTTTTCTGATGCCCGCTAGGGCTCCTGGTCTGCCCGCCAACCTTAAGGTTGGACGGGCAGGTCCTTTAACTAGTTCAATTAGTTTTTAAATGGCCTCAATTGGCCATTGACAGATCGGCGGGCACACAGCTGACTCGGCTGCGCCCCCACCGACCTGAAAATTTAAATGATGCGGGGTGGTGTTGGGAGTTCTGCCCGATGTCATCCCGCGTCATTTTACGTGTTGGTGAGCAGACCCCACCCTCCGCTCACCAAACTCAATATCCTGCCCTCTGTAAATCCAATGTAAAAACCAGGGTAAGTATAGTGCAAACAGCCCAAGTCTGCATGGTTCTGGCCATCTGATCCAGTTGTTGTAGGACAAGTGCAGCAATCCGGGCAGGGTAAAACCGGTAATCGGAAGTTTAAACTTCCTGTGTAAGTCCCACGGATGAGAACACATCGAGACTTCCAAGAGGCCCCTACATGTATCTTTCTATCTGGACTCTGACTATCTGGAGAGCAGAAGACCTGGGCCATAGACTTCTATTTTGTGGCCAACTTATTCTTCAAAACCATGCCCAACATTGAATTTGGAACAAATTATGCATTCTGGTGGGTTGGTGCACCTTGTAGGTTAGCAGAAGTTATAGTTAGTGATAGGGATACTATGTTCTAATAGAATGTTCTAATGGGAGATAGATGTATGATGCCATTGATAAGTTTGACGAAAGGGCAAAAATGCCGTCTGCTTTTTTTAAAACGATTCCTCTATATTTGGTTAACATTCAGTTGTTTCAAATCTTGAATAACTAACATTGTAATACATTTCATTATATTTTTTGTAGAATTTTGATGTACTTTTTCTTAATTTTCCTGGAAAGATGCAATTTTTTCTCTTGTTTCACATACCAAGACCTGGATGTTTCAAAACATTAAAAATATTCTTAAGACAATAAAACAAGATAATAAAAGTAAGACAGTAAGATGACTTAGTATTGTAAAGCATAGGTTCATTTTAGTTTTAACCTACACTCTTGTTATTGGTGAGCATTAGCCAAGATGTTGGGATTTCTCCTACCCAACCAGCCAGGCAGATGACACTATTTTTCACGGTCTCATGTGAAACCCTTGAAGTGCATTTCCCTTTTCCTCTTCACTTTGACCCTTCAGCCTTTGCATGATTGATTCAGGCCTGTAGGCCTGAATTTTCCCATCCCAAATCAGAAATCCCGCCTCTATTTCCACCCTTTACCATTTCCCCGAGAGCGAGAGAGGGAGTGGACCCCGAACAGTCCCACTCCTATTAAGAAACTATTTTTTATCCTGGTTGGCTCATTAAGAGCCTGTTTCTGGAAAATGACAGATTTTGTGCAAGACGGCCAGGGTTTAGCAGCTGGTGGGTTTTACACCAGCTGCATGGAGACAAGGAGAGTTTTAAAAGGTAAATCATTTTTAGCACTTTCGATTACTTTTACATTTCAGTTCAGACATCTACTAGCATTAGCAATTCTGAGGTTAAATTGCTTAGTTGGGGAATTTGTGGGCTTTTGATACAATCCAGCTTTTTTAATGTGTTTATAGATACTTGAGATAATTTCAAAATTCTTTTAACTTAATTTAAATATATTTTGAGTCCTTCCCGATACAGCTCAATATTCACCGCATATCCATATGAAGACCTAGCCTGATGTAATTGTGAATGGACGGGATTGGAGGCAGGCCTTTTAATCTGCCCACTCCGGAGTCAGCCCATCTCCACTGCCACCTTAGGAATGCCAAAGTTGGTGGAAGACCAGCTTTGAGGCCAATTAAGGCCCCGTGGACAGCAAAATTGTACTGCTCAGCAACCTGGAGATGGAGGTGGGAACACATTTTGGGTTCAGACCTTTTTTCAGGTTCCTGCCTTCCACAGGAAAATTGGGACCTTTGTGTTTGAGCCCATTTCTAGTGACCAATTTTTAAAAATTCCTTCATGGGTTGTGGGCATCGCTGGTTAGGCCAGCATTCATTGCCCATCCCTAATTGCCCTTGTTCAGAGGGCATTTAAGAGTCAACTACATTGCTGTGGGTCTGGAGTCACATATAGGCCAGACCAGGTAACAACTGCCTATTTCCTTCTCTAAAGAGCATTAGTGAACCAGATGGGTTTTTACAACAATCGACAATGGTTTCATGGTCATCATTAGACTTTTTTAATCCCAGGTTTTTATTGAATTTAGATTCCACCATCTGCCACAGTGGGATTCGAATCCAGGTCCCCAAAGCATTTGCCTGGGTTTCTGGATTACTAGTCCAGCAACAATACCACTGCGCCATCACCTTCCTGAGCTTGATGTCCATGTTAGACTTGCAAAATAAACTTATCGGCTTTGCTTGCATTTTTTTCAAGTTTGTTGAGGGTTTGACATGCTCATAGGTCTTGAAACAAGTTATTGGAAAGTTTCCATTTGGCTGATGCAGAGTGCACAACCCACTAATCTCAGTCCAGGAACCTTACACGATGCAGGCCTAGCACCATGTTTG
The DNA here is from genome assembly GCF_964194155.1 of Cetorhinus maximus. Taxonomy (NCBI): domain Eukaryota; kingdom Metazoa; phylum Chordata; class Chondrichthyes; order Lamniformes; family Cetorhinidae; genus Cetorhinus; species Cetorhinus maximus. The sequence continues at coordinate 54,471,587 of NC_135896.1, read as the reverse complement.
GGTTTCTGAACCAAGTTACCAAGAAATCGACAGCTGTAGAATTTTGATTTGGCAGATACAGATTGTTCTGTAATTTCTGTGGAGTGGTAATTAGAGTCAGGTTGCCACTCCGCTCCTAGCTACTTACCCTAAAATGAAGCCGCAACTTTCTCGCCCGAGCTTCCGACTCAGGCAAGATGGGAACGGTGTAGTGCAGCGAGTTCTCGAGGACTTGTGGCAAGGTTAGCTGTGTCAAAGGTAAGGATGATACACGCAATTTCTTACGGCACTAGCTGCCGTGAGGCAGGTAAGTGTAAAGGTCCAGTCACTTTCAGAAGCCAGGGAGGAGGTAAGTTTGTAAGGTAAGTTAGCAGGATATAAGGGTGGGGGTGTCGGATGGTCAGTGGGCGGGGGTTCATGGTCATTTGGGGGGGTCAGTGGGGGAGCAGTCACATGGTTGGGAGGCCTGTGGGAGGGGACGGTCAGTGGAGGGGGTGTGGTCAGTGGGAGGGTGGACAGTGGTGTAGGTGTCAGATAGTCAGTTGGTGGTCAGTGGGGGGAGGGTTTGGGGGGTCGGGTGGTCTGTGAGGGTGATCATTGGGGGGTGGTCAGTGGATGGTGGTCAATTGTTGAAGGTCAGGTGGTCAGTGGGGAAGTGGTCGGGTAGTCAGTGGAGGGGTGGGGAGGGCAGTTGGGGAGTAGGAGTGTAAGCGGGTGGTGGTGTGTGTATACAGGGGTGTGGGGAGGGCAGTTAGGAGGTGGGGGGTGAAGTTGGGGTGTGGGGAGGGTAGTCGGGGGATGTGGAGGGCAGTCATTGTGATAGGAGTGTAGTTGGGTAGGTGGAGGGAAGTCAGGGGGTGGGGGTGCAGTTGGAGGGTAGGCACAACAATCGCAGGGGGGGGTCCTGTGGAGGGGGTAGGGGGGAATGGGGGCTTGGATGGGGGCTGGGATGGGGGCTAGTCGGGGAATCCCATTGGGGATTTGCGGGGAGTCCCAAGGGCAGGGGGGTCAATGCTATAGGTACCCAGAAGTTAAAAGTGGTTTTAGTACTTCTAACTTTTTCTGGGTAACTGTTACTGTAGGGCAGTCAGACCCATCGGAGTTTTGTGATTTAATCACATTATTGGATGATTCCCATCACAGGGCAATTACCCAATGGGAGTTTGAACTTCCTGGGCAATTGCCATACAATCTTTGCTTTGGAACTTCTGGACAGAACACATCTTTCCCAACACACGTTTGAGCACAATGCCCTGGGGAATGGAAGTTATGGGCCAATATATACCATTGGAAGATAAGAGACAGGAGGAGGCCAGTAAATCATTTTGGGCCCGATTCGCCCGCTCAATATGGTCATGTCTGATCAATTCCACCTTCCTACAACATCCCACCGGGACACACACTATTTACCTGAAGCTAGAGAGCTGAGGAACAAATTGACAAATTCTAAGGAAGAACTCCAAATATAGACAGGCTTACTGCAGAGTTTAGTCTGCTAAAATTACTCAATACCAGCACAGTGGACTGTTATCTCTGGCTTCTTCTCCAATCAGGGGTTCGCTACCCATTAGGATGTTAGCTTGCAAGGTTATTTAAACTGAGTGGAAAGAGCAAGCCACTCTCTTGTCTACCCTTCCAACTCCCATTATTCATAAAGAGTGGCTAATCAATCAGATTATCAGGCCCTGAAATAGAATGCCTGAGTTGGCTCACTGCAATAGTTCTCAAACTTGTTTGGTTGAAGGACTCATTTTCAAATGGATCACTAATCACAAAAACACCTCCCACTCTCCACCCCCTGCATCTAAATTGTAATACTATTGCAATTTCTCCATTGTGTAATAAATATTCTGTCGTGAAAGCAATGCGACAACATCACTTACCATATGAAATATTCATGGATTAAACTAACAGCACAAATGTTATCAGATCGATGAGAATGTTTGCTAGACACAGAAATGGGTAAATTTCATAACCTACATCAAAGTTGAATTGCACCAAGGATTGGCACTGAACCCTTTCCTTTTCCTGATTGTCATTGTTGAGCAAGTGAGACAGGAAGTGCTATGGTCAATGATCTTTGCAGATGACATTGAGCTATGTGGTGGAGATGCTGAGAATTTGACTGAGTATCTGTTGAACTGTAATACAGGGGTATGAGGATAAGTAGACCAAAGACCCAATATATGGACTGTCAGTTTGAGCCTCAGAAAGAGGACCAGAATGAAGTTGTAAAGATCATGCGAAGACTTGGAGAAGGTGAGTTGTTTCCAGTTCCCAGGTTCAATGGTGGCCATAGGTGAAAGTATGGGAATAGAAATCAAGCAATGGATTAGCTCTGGTTGGACTAATTGGAAGAAGTGCAGTGGAATATTATGTGATAGAAAAGTACCGCTGAAACGGAAAGGAAAAATCTACAAACCAGTCATGAGACTGGCCTTGTTACACATTACAGAAACTTGGATAACATTCAAAAGAGAGAAACAATGACTGGATACTAATGAGATATGGATGCTGAAATGGATGTGTGGTGATGAGAAAGGACAAGACCAAGAACCAACACAGCACGGGGTCAGTGAAGATTATGGAAGCATCGAAGAAAGTAGCCAAGAAGAGATTGAAGTAGTATGGTCACCTGTTGTGGAGTGAGGGAGAGGAAATGTGAAGTGAGTGATGGAGATGGGACTGCCAGAAAGAAGAAGAGGAAGACCTAAGATCAGATGGAAGGATGTGGTAGCAAGAGATTTAAACACAATGAGATTGAAAGAAGAATGGCTGACAAGGGGAGATGGAGAAGAGTGATCAACCAGAATTGTGTTAAGCCCAAGTAAAATGGGAGAGGCTGGAAGAAGAAGCAAAAGAAGAAGAAGATTATGCTTTAAACCAGTTCAATGAATTCTGTTCCACTGTTCAACATGAAGTCAGCAGAAAACAGGAGACAACTAGGTCATTATTTACATTTTCAGCACAGAACTTGAATTTTGCAGAAAAGAGAGACATGTTGCCGAAGTTTTTTGTCTTGCACTCATCAGGACAAATGCAAGAATGCCAAATTTCAAACGATCACAACACTTCATACTACAGGAGAAAAGGGCGTTCATTGATTGGCAAGTTGAGTCTGATTGGGTGAGGCATTGCCATGGAGAAAGCACTGGGAAAGTATAGGCTCCCCAAGCTCCTGTGTAATTCAAAAAAGGTGCAAAGCTTGAATATATTCCTTTTATTTGCAGGGAACAACTTCCTATGTATGAGCGTATGTCGCTTCCAACATGCGTAAATGAGCCATGTTACAAGTTCAAATGATTATCTTAAATTGGTTGTGTAGCTTTTTTTGCACCATCAGGGTTGTTCAGCAGGTGCTGTCCTCTCACAGAATCACATCTAACAGTAGATGTTTTGTTTTGGGTTTTGCAAGCATGGGCTGGTTGAGCACTCTGCTGATTACGAACAACCGAGTTTGAGTCCATTAGCCAATTGTTGGGGTGTACGACCTGCATACCTGGCATTACACCAGCACTGAAATTCATGCACAATATTGCTCAATTGTGTGGAAGGCAGAATGTCTTTTTGGACTGAAAACAGCATCCTGTTAGTGAAAAATACCATTTGCATAGCCATTGCATAGTAGCAGTGTGAAACTGCTTGCTTAACCTGCTGTTCAAAAGTTTTGAGATACTTTGACTTTCCAGGATAATTTGAGGTAGAGCTGGCATTTTTCAGATTGAAAGTGGCAGCATTTGGCCCATTTGTGAGTTTGTGTGACACACAGTGAACCTGATCAGGATAGCCATTGTTCCACAGAGAGATTTGACGCACTCTATTTCTGTGACAAGTGTGCAAGGTGAGCAAAGGGCTAGGGCCTTATTTACAAGATTGCTGATTAGGTCAATCTTATAGCACATGGAGGTATATGAATCCCAATGTATATATTGACCAGTGAAGGTAGGTTGACAGCAGTGGAGAACCCTTACCTGATCCCAATTCTAAAATGTTGTGTGAGTTAGGTTTGAGGAGCTGGGACGTAGAACGGATGTCACACCCCCACACCCAACCTGCCCAACCTTGACAGTTTTAACTCTCAGGCTGTTTTTGCATTTCAGTCATTGGTTTGTCAAAAGGGGTAGATAGTGGTAGCTGGCCATCAGGCAGTAGCGGAAGATTGAGCAGAAAACTCCAGTGAGCTGCAAAGAGAAGTCTGTCCATAAGATGGTAAGTGACAGGGAGGGTTTGGCGGTAGGGAGGGACAGATCCCAGGGCAGTGGAGACCTAAACTTTCCTTGTGAGGCACAGAGAAAAACTCCTACAAATTCTGGTCCTGTAGGGAAAGCTAAAGGCATCTTCTGTGCCCCTGATCCTTTTCCTGCTATTCCCACCTTGTGGACTTCACTGTTGAAGTCCAAGTACAAATTGTAGTTAGGGACCAATGACATTATCTTACCTCTATCTGCATGATTAAAGAAAGAAAGACGTGTATTAATATAGCACCTTCATGACCTCATGATGTTCCAAAGCATTTTACAGCCAAAGAGTCATAGAGGTCTACAGCACAGAAAAAGGCCCTTTGGCCCATCGAGTCTGCGCTGGTCAAACAAGCACCTAACTATTCTAATCCCATTTTCCAGCGCTAGGCCCATAGCCTTGTATACTATGGCATCACAAGTGCACATCCAAACACTTCTTAAATGTTATGAGGAATTTTGCCTCTACCACCCTTTTAGGCAGCAAGTTCCAGATTCCCACCACCCTCTGGGTGAAAAAATTCTTCCTCACATCCCCTCTGGACCTCCTGCCCCTTACCTTAAATCTATGCCCCCTGGTTATTGATCCCTCCACCAAGGGGAAAAGTTCCTTCCTGTCTACCCTATCTATGCCCCTCATAATTTTATATACCTCAATCATGTACCCCCTCAATCTCCTCTGCTCCAGGGAAAATAACCCCAGTCTATCCAATCTCTCCTCATAACTAAAACTCTCCAACCCAGGCAACATCCTGATAAATCTCCTCTGCACTCTCTCTAGTGCAATCACATCCTTCCTGTAATGCGGATTCCAGAACTGCACGCAATAAAATGAAATAGTTTTGAAATGTAGTCGCTGTTGGAATGTAGAACATGTGTCAGCCAATTTGCACGGAGCAAATTCCTAGTGACAGCAATGTGATAATGACCAGATAATCAGTCTTAGTGATATTAGTTAAGAAACAAATATTGGCAAAACACTGGAGAGAACTCCCCTGTTCTTCCGCAAAAGTAGTGCCATCGGATCTTTTACACCCACCTGAGAGGACAGACAAGGCCACAGTTTAATTTTTTATCTGAAAAATGGCAACTCTGGCAGGGCAGCTCTCCCTCAAGTCGCTGGAGTGGAACTTGAACCCACAACCTTCTGACTCAGCAGCAAGAAAACTAACAACTGAGCACGGCCGGCACTGGCCAGTAGGGCTCTTCGGTTCTAGGCAGAAACCTTTGCCATCAGCTCAGCAAAACAATGAATGATAAAGCGATATCTGTGAAACCACAGTAAATTTTAAGTTTCCTCAGGCTGCGGTGTTGTTTCTAAGTTTGTGATGTTCTATTGAGTTACCTGGTCTCTAGCAAATCTTTACACCATTCCCAGGGCCCAGGTGAATGCAAGTGGCCCATTAGACTGATTTGCTTTTGTATTTTAAGTATAAAGCTGTCAGTGCAGGATTCCTGACTCCTCCCCATAGAAAAACAAATGCAGGAAACACATGCAAGTCACTTAGCGAGTATTTCCACAGATTCCATGGTCAGATTAACTTCCTATCATTGTAGATGTGCCCGGGGATCACAGGGTTGTTTTTACCCAGTCAGAGCATTGACCTTTATTTGATTTTCAATGTCAAAGGACCTAAAATAACAGAAATAATATCCATTTGGAAATGCAGCACAAATATATGCACCATCTCACTTTCAGAATCCTCACGAGTACACAATGCCTAAGTAAGGAAGCTACCAATATCAGCTCCAGAGAATAAACTTCAACCAGCTGCAGTGTGGTTCTCAGGTAAGTGACCCAGTAAAGTTTATTCATCCCATTCACAATGGTAAGAACAACGACAGGTGGCCATTCACCTTGATATTACACTGCTGAACTTAGGTTTCTGCTGCTGGTCCACTCCAACACTGACTCCACTGTAATTCATAGGGTCAGTTGATTTACAAATCCATTGGCAATGACGGATTGACGGCATTGACAGATTACAGAGTGGGGTGGGAGAGGGGTAGTTGGAGATTTAAAGTAAAGTCTTTAAAAAGTCTAGGATGGCTGAAAATTCCAGTGGCTGCTGGGGAAGCAGCTATAACAAACTTCTTATAAGGTTTAGTAAACTGTCAGGCAGCTGTAATACATGGTCATGTAAGATTTTTACAGTATGTCTTCCACATGAAGGAATGGGCAGAGGCAGCCAAAGAATTAAGAGGGCACAGGTGGGAGCCAGAATAAAAGAGCATGCAATTTTAATGAGGCTGACTTTCAGGCAGTCCTGGATGAAATGTGGCAAAGAAGAGACAGACTGCTTGGTGCTGTCTGTTCTCCATGGTAAAATAAATGAATTGAGAGGCTAATCTGAGTAAACCATCTGTGGCCTGAAAGACAGAAATATGCACAGCAAGCTGGGAGATTGGTCAGTTATGTGGAAAGGTCCAGCAGTGAAAGATTTTCAGACTGGTCCATCCCTGTCACTGCAGATGCTTTCAAGCCTGTGTGAAATTTTATGCTCCATGTGCAACCACATGTCCATTCACGATTACAGATGGCTTGAGACAAGGGCAAAGTGGGTGAAAGTAGGTAGTCCTCGTGATGAAGAGAAAACAGCATTGGGCACTCATCTCAGGTCAGTTAGGGTTGTGACATTAAGGGCACAATTTTACAGCCCCTCCCACTGGCGGGATTTTCTGGTCCCGCCGAAGTCAGTGGACTTTTGGATGGCTCACTGCATTTCACGGCCTCGCCCCCATCACCACAGGGCTGTAAAATTCCATCCTATGAATAATTAGTTTCAACCTGAGACAGTGATCATAGAGGGGGAGAATATTCAGCTAGAAGAGTATTTACATCACCCTATAAAATGTTTGAGGCTGTCTTTTTACTGATCCATGCATTTAGCTTGTTGCCTACTAGTTCCACTTTACGAAAAGTTCAACTTTCAAACTGTACCTGGACCATTAAGTAGAACTTTCTGATGAAAAGTAATTGCCCTGGAATAATAAGTTTGTTTCTCACTCCACAGATGCTGCCAGACCTCTTATGTATTTGCAGCATTTTTGGTTTATATCTCTTATACCCACAATGTTCTGCAGTGCACCTTATTTCTCCCAATATCTAGAAAAGCAGTCATTTTCATATCAAACCATTACACTACTCATCATCACATAAATGTTCTCACTTTACAGACAACATACTAGATAAATACCATTTTCAATTTGAAATGCAGGCTTCGACCAGTAAGTGTATTGCATTTATATAAACTGGTACACATTTTATCACATGAGAATATAGATTTTCTACAATTTTCAGCATATAAAGTGAGAATGTTGCAACTTACTACCTGTCAAAACATGCACCTTCAACCGTACTACAACTTTTAAACTAACCTGACTTGGCATGTCAGACTGGCATTGAGCTTTAAACAACTCAGCCTTACAGCTGACGTCTGCATGTTACTAACACACTGCCTGCCTTTTTGTTTGCTCTCTCCCTGACTGAGAACTGCCAGTATCAGTCAGTGAGATGAAATCTCTGGCCACCAGGCTGCCATCTCTGAGCGCTCCAGTCTATCAGGCCCACAACTCTTATTAATAAAGGACTCAAAAAAAGCTGTCAATCAAAGTCACAATCATTTGAGCTGTGAGGACGGACTTGTGAACACCTCTTCAAATTCTTAAACAAAAGGCAGATGATATACTTGTCCTGATTCAATTCAACCAAAATTGCCATTCATCAGCTGTAAATGGAAGCAATGTCTATTCATGACCCAAGGGGTTTGTGTATGAATGAATCATTTCAGTTAATTGCAGCTTCCCCTTATTTGCAGTTTTATCAATCCCCATATGTAAGGAATACTGTAGCTGTGTGTCTGGTCTGAAATGATGAGAAGTACATAAGCTGATACTGACTTACCCCTTACTGGCTAATTGTAGCAGTACAGAATATTTTAAGTTTAAAAACACCATCAACGTCTCCCTCAATTTTCAACTCTTTCCAATAATCATCCTTCCAAAATTCTTTCTCTACAATGAATTAACTGAAAATAAAACACAAATACTGCACAGAGTCACCAAGACTTTGTCAGCAGCACATCCCTTCCTAAGGTTCCCTAACACCGAAAAGGATAAGAGCAGTAATGTCAAGGGAATACCATTATCCTCTACGTTCTCCTGCAAGCTAAAGCCAACCTGACATGAACATATAACACTGTTCGTCCACACTGGGGAGACCAAACACAGACTGCTTGGCCACTTTACAGAACACCTCTGTACAGTCAGCAAGCATGAGCCCAGAAAATCCAGTCCCCCTTCATCTTAAGTTTCCACCTTTCTCCCACTCTCAACTTTCCGTTCTTGACCTGCTGTAGGTCCATGTTTTCAACACAACTCAAGGAACAGCAACTCACCTTTCAATTTGGCAATTTACAGCCTTCTGGGCTCAACAATGAGTTCAACAATTTTGGATCATGATCACTGTCTCGATTTTGTTTCCTGTTTCTTTGCTGCTTTGCTTTTTTCCTCTAGTTTCTCTCTTACGGCTGAAGTCCCATTCCAGGACTGGAGCACAAAATTCAAGGCTGACACTCCAGGAAAGCACTGAGCGAGTGCTGCACTGTCAAAGGTGCTGTCTTTCGGATGAAATATTCAACCAAGGCTCCATCTACTATATCTACTCTCTCAGGTGGATGTAAAAGCTCACATGGAACCATTTAGAAGACGCATAGAGTAGTTATCCCCTGTGCTCTGGTCAAGAGTTAATCCCTCAATTAATGTCACTGAAACAGGTTACCTGGTCATTGGCACCCTGCTGTTTATAAGAGCTTGTTGGGCACAGATTGGTTGCTGAGTTTCCTTTCTCACAACAGTGACTACACTTCAAAAGTACTTCATTACCTGTAAAGCAATTTGAGCCACTCCCAAAGCCTCAGAACGGTGTTGAAGGTTTCAGGTTGTAAACAGTTGTGCTGTAAACTGTTCATTTACTTCTAAGATGAAAGAAAGTCATGCTCAAGAATAGCTAATCAGCATTTCTACCTGGATACAAGGCTAACGTGTTTCTCATTGCCATGGGGAAGGAAGCAGTGACAGACATTTTTGAGATCAGGTTACAAGCTTCCCTACAAAACTTATGAACATCACAGACATTCGTCAGCTCTGTGTGTTGAACAGAGAGAAGAGGCTGTTTGCAAGTTACCATGGCTGGGTGTTAACCTTGGCCATCGATCGGTCACCCCGAATCTTCCCTCAATCACCCTTGACCTGACCCTAACCGTAACCATCGGCCACCTTCAACCTGCCCCAGAATGGTTCTCAGCCTCCTCTCCCCTCTTGCAGCAAATTCTGCCAGTAATGACAGATAGCTTAAACTTGCTCAACTTCTACCTCAGAGACTGCCTCACCTGCTCCACACCAGCTTTAACTGGTCATGCAAGTGAAGGCCCATTTTTCCTGTGCGCCTCCAACTTAATTGCAAAGATAACACTTAATCACAAAAACTTTTGGTTTAATGAGTATTCATAGCATGCGAAGCCATTACAATTAGCTTCCTCCTGTAGGCTATGGGCATTTCCCTCCTGCTTCCAACCTGCTACCGGAAGAATTCTATACTCTTAATCCAACATCAGGAACATGAAACTTCACTTCCCACCCTATTGAATGTCCCCGCCCATTTTGTTTCCTGCTCCCTCGCACAACATTAAATTCCTCCCATAGAGTACTAATGCAAGGAAGTTATCATGATCCTTTATCAAACACTGGTTTGGCTTCAACTGGTGTATTACATCCAGTTCTGGGCACCACACTTTAGGAAGAATGTGAAGGCTTTGATGGTGCAGGAAAGATTTACAAGAATAATAGCAGGGATGAGGGACTTCAATTACCTGGATAGATTGTAGAAATGGGGCTGTTCCCATTAGAGAAGAGAGCATAAGAACATAAGAAATAGGAACAGAAGCAGGCCATTTGGGCCCTCAGGCCTGTCCTGCCATTCAGTAAGATCATGGTTGATCTGACTGTGGCCTGAAATCCACTTTCCTTGCTTTTTTTACCTACCTTTGCTTCATCAGCAAATTTGGCTCCAATACAGATGGACCCTTCGTCCAGGTCATTAATATAGATCATAAATAGTTGAGGCCCTAGCACTGATCCCAGTGGAACTCTACTAGTTACAGTTTGCCAAGTTGAAAATGACCCATTTATCCTGACTCACTGTTTCCTGTTAGTTAATTAATCCTCTATCCATGCTAATATACCACCCCAAACACCACGAGCTCTTATTTTGTTTATCAGCCTTTTATGTGGTACCTTATTGAATGCCTTTTGGAAATTCAAATACAGTTCCTCTACTGGTTCCCCTTTATCCAGCCTGCTTGTTACAGGCTCAAAGAACTCTAATAATTTTGTCAAACATGGTTTCACTTTCACAAAACCTTGTTGACTCTGTTTGATTGTGTTATGATTTTCTAAATGTCTTGCTACTACCTCCTTAATAATAGATTCTAACATTTTCCCTATGACAAATGTTAGGCTAACTGGCCCAAAGTTTCCAGCTTTCTGTTTCTCTCCTTTCTTGAATAGGAGATGTTACTTTTGTAGTTTTCCAATCTGCTGGGACCTTTCCAGAACCTAGGGAATTTTGGAAGATTACTACCAATACCTCCACTATCTTTGCAGCCACTTCTTTTAAGACTCTAGGCTGTAGACCATTATGCCCAGGAGACTTGTCAACCTTTAGTCCCATTGATTTTCCCATTACCTTTTCTCTAGTTATCGCATTTGTTTTATGCCCCTCTCTTGATTTTCTCCCCTCTAGGGATGTTTTTAGTGTCTTCTACTGTGAAGACCAATGCAAAATATTTATTCAAAGTCGCTGCTGTTTTCTTGTTTCCCATTATTAATTCTCCAGTCTCAACCTCTATGGTATTAATGCTTACTTTAGATATTAATTTCCTTTTTATATACTTGTAGAAGCTTTTACTGTCTGTTTTTTATATTCCTGATGTTAAGAGATTTAATAGAGATGTTCAAAGTCATGACAGACGTAGACAAAATAGATAGAGATAAACTGTTCCCATTGGCAGCAGGGTCAAGAACCAGAGGACACTGATTTGAAGTAAATGGCAAAATAACCAAAGGCGGTATAAGAAAAAACTATTTTATGCAGCGTGTGGTTAAGAATTGGAATGTACTGCCTGTGAGCATGGTGGAGGCAGATTCAATTATGGCTTTCAAAAGCGAATTGGATAATTATCTGAAGAGTGAAGGAAATGCAGGCTACAGGAAATGTCAGGGGAGTGGGACGAGCTGAGTTGCTCTTGTAGAGAACTGACGTGGACATGTTAAGATGAATGGACTATTTTTGTGCTGTAAACGTTCTATTCCTTGATTCTAAAAAAAAAATGCAAATAAAAGTAGTACAGCTAAAAGAGATTGAAGGGGCCCCTGCCATAAGTGACTGGCTGACCTTTAACTATAAATCCTAAGGATTAAACAACATTACATTGATTAATTCACATGAAATGTGCAGCTGGAGGTTGTAAAACTAAATCTACTTTGACTTGTAAAAAGAAATTGCAATGCTTTTGTCATGTCAACCTAGCAAAAAATAAATGCAATGATTGATGAGACTGTAATGTTGGTAGGGCTGCAGTTATACATAAATTTTAGGCGATGTGAGAGCTAGGCCATTCTGGGGAGGAAGCTATGTATATTAAATAGAATCATAGAAAGTTAACATCACAGTATCAGCTATGGCTCAATTGGTGGCACTCTCACCTCTGAGTTAGAAGCTTACAGGTAGAAACCCCACTCCAGTCCTGAGGGACTGCTGCGCTGTCCAAGGTGCTGCCTTTCAGATGAGGTGTTAAACAAAAGCCCTATCTGCCTTCTCAGGTCTCCTGGCACAATTTCGAAGAAGAGCAGGGAAGTTACCCCCGGTGTTCTGTCCAATGGGCACTCTACAATCAACATTACAAAAACAGATTATCTGGTCATTATCCCACCATTGTTTGTGGGAGCTTGCTGTACACATATTGGCTGTAGTGTTTCCTGCATAACAAGTGTGACTATCCTTCAAAAATACTGCATTGGCTATAAAGAATTTTGGGATATTTGGTGATTGTGAAAGGTGCTAGATAAATGTAAGGCTTTCTTTTATTTTCACAGAAAGAGACAATTCAGTCCATTGTGTCTATGCTGGCTCTTTGAAAGAACAGCTGTGTTCAGTCCCACATCTTCACTTTTTGTCTGTAAACATATAAGTTTCTCAACATAAAATACCTGCTCAAATCCCTTTTAAAGTAATTTATGAAATTAACTTCTACTAACTTCATAGATAGAGCATTTCAGATCCCAACAACTCTCTGAGTATGAGGTCGTCGACCTCAAACATTCACTGTGTTCTCTCTCCACAGATGCTATACGGCCTGCTGAATATTTCCAGCATTTTCTGTTTTTTCTTTCCAGTTTTTATGACCCCTCCTGGTTCTCACACTATTTGGAAACATTGCATCATTGCTAATTGCAAGAATGGCTGCATCGGAGCTAATTACAATTGTTCAGTAACTCAGTGAGTCCTGAGAGAGAAATGTAAAGTGTGAGTGTGAAGGAGAAACACAAAATGGAAACGTGTGAGAGAGAAACACAAACTGGGGGAAGAACGGGAAACACGAACAGGACAAGGAGAGGAAAAGGGAAAATCACAAGCTGGGGTGAGAGAAGGAGAGAAAAATACAAATCGGGGAGAGAAAGAGAAAAAAAAGTAAACTAGGAAGAGAGAGAGATACACAAACTAGGAAGAAGTGTATGAGGAGAGTTAGGACATATGACCAAAAGCTTAATTTTGAGGGGGTTTTTAAGTTTACAATGTAAGTTGACAAGGTGAAGGGATTTTGGGTCAAAATGGCTTAAGGTTCTCCCACCAACGGTTGAGCAAGGGAAGGTAGATGCAGAAAAAACAACCTTTTCATAATATCTGCTTCTGATGACTACACTTTCAGCACTTAACATACTTTTGTTCAGTGCTCGAAACTCTCCATCTATACGGATAACAATTTACATGTCCTTCCATTCAATCCAGTGTAATGTGTTCAACGTTCATGGTATTGGAGATCGAATGGCTCTTTTAAATCACACTTCTGAATTCTGGGAAAACTAAAAGGTTAATACCAGAACACTAGACTAGCTGACCTAGACACCAGATTCAACTGAGGCAAAGAAGTTCTGATGAAGAGTCATTTGGACTCGAAACGTTAACTGTATTCCTCTCCGCAGATGCTGTCAGACCTGCTGAATTTTTCCAGGTATTTTTATTTTTGTTAAGAAATCATTGGGAATCGCCAACACAACAACAAAAACATCACCAGAAGTTCCTCATTCAAGAACTGGTGACAGGTGAGCATAAAAGTGTCAGCGTTATTAACCTTACAAATAATTATTGGATTACATTGAATTAATAGATAAGAATAACAAACATGTTCCTTGCACACTGTTGATGTCGGACAAGAGTGCCTTTTTGGGTTTGATTTAGCTTCATAGAAAGTAATGGATTTGAGTACCTCATGAGAAGTTTGGCTTTTATCAAGTTAATTAAATTCGAACATTATAGTCCCTGACATGCATCTGTCTAGTTGACATGTTAAAATAGATCCATGTGACAGAAGTAATCCCTTGGTTGGCTACTGAAATTGATTTATTTTGAAAGAGACTTACTCAATTAAGTTAAAAGTATTTAAAAAGTCATTTTGTGTCCATCTAATTGAGAAAGCGGTAGACTGTTATGAAGTATTTATGCAGCAGATGGTCTCAACTGAGAAAGTCTAAAGAGTGAGAATTCGAAGCTTACTAAATGTTAAGTGTTCAATCTTATAGATTGTTTTTTTCAATAATTCAAGTCTCAGAATGAAAATTGTAAAGCATACCAATGGAGATAGAAAGTATGTGAGATTTGTTAAGACAAGAAATAAGATAATGACTAAAAATAATGACAGGCCTTAGGTATCCTAAATGTTAAGGAGATGAAGGTAGAACCATGAATGCTTTTAAACCTATTCCTATGAAGGACAAGTTGTACATCTGTATCATAACAAAGCATAGCTGTATGTTCAGAGATAGAGATAAGCAGTGATACACTGCATACAAACTGTAGCAAAACTTGCTAAGTTTAAGGTGATTTTAAACATTTATCATTGTAAAGGAAACACCAGCTGATGCAGAAACATTTATACCTGAATGGCTAGAGTCTCAGTATAAGATCTTTTTAATTGTATTGTTCCTTGTTCAGAGGCTATTTTTCAAAGAGTCAACCACATTGCTTTGGGTCTGGAGTCACATGTAGGCCAGATCAAGTAGGGACAACAGATTTTCTACCCTAAAGGACATTAGTGAACCAGATGGGTTTTTACAACAATGGTTTCATGGTTATCATTAGACTTTTAATTCCAGATTTTTATTGAATTCAAATTCCACCATCTGCCACAGCAGGATTCGAGTCCAGGTCCCCACAGAATTACCCAGGGTCTCTGAATCACATGAATGCTTCTCTCTCTCTCTCTCTCATTTTTTCCTCTTCTCCTAAGTCCCCTCTGAACTCATCTCATCCATAAGATTCACATCCAGTTCCTTCACCCTATTACCAGTAAACAACTGACTTTCCTTCCTAGATTCCAGGTTAACTAGCACAGTGATTAATTCCTCCTCCCTTTCAAAGTTATCATCATTACCTGATCAAAAACTTCAACCCAAACCCTCCCTCACTATGGAATATCATTCCAATTTTTGTTTCCTCTCAAACCTTGAAAGAGTTACCTCAAAAACCTGTGACCTGTTCTCACAATTCCTGATTGTAATCTCTTCAATCAGGATGGTATGAATCAAAGTCATAAATGACACTCTCGGATTGTGCCTTCAACCCCACAGCAGCCTGTAACAGGGTTGGTCACAACATCCTCCACCAGTGCCTTGCCTTCCTTGTTCAGCTTGATGGTTCTGCCTACACTTGGCTCCGCTCTTGATTATCTGACTTTAGCCAGATCATCTCAGCTAATGTCTTCTTTGATCAATACTTGGAAGCCCCCAAAGTATTCCTACTTGGCACCCTCTTTTTCATCCGCAAGTTGCATTAGTGGTGAATATAGGGTTATCTTCCCCAGGTATGCTAATGACACTAAACTCTACCTCTTCATCAACTGACTTTCCTCCACTGTCTCGATTTTTTAGGCTACATGCCTGACACCAATCTTGGATGAATCATAATTTCCTCCATGTAAATATTGGGAAGACTGATGCAAACTCTGACCTTCTCTCCAGTCACTGTCTCAGGCTGAACCAGACTGTTCACAATCTTAGCATCCTGTTCAGCCTTGAGTGAACTTCCAAATTCATATCCTTCTCATTGCAAAGTCTGCTTCTTTCTATCGCTAACACATGATATGTAATGCCTCTGATAGCATGTTCTTGACTTCATATTTGATGTTTTAATCACCGGAAAATTAATATTTTGCAATTTAAAACAATGCTATTTTTCTGAAATACCAGTAATAGGTTTACACAGTGAATGAAATTAATTTGCTATAGATTTCATAATGAATTACTCTTCTTGCATATGTTGAAAATATTTAGAATTGTAGTGAAGATTTCCATTGTTTGCTTAGCATTGTATGACTTTGTCCTGATCCATGCTGACCAGGAAGATCCTAGGTTTAATTGCTAGTTTGTACTGAGTTAGACAATCTCAGCTGATGTATTGTTAATTAACTACAATAATTTCGCTCAGCATTCCCAGGGCATCGTTCTTCCTCTGATTTGCCATCCCTGAAGTGGATACATTTGACCATCAAGTGAAGACAGGATTGGAGGTGAACACAATACCCCTTCCCCTCCTCCATAGTTCATTGGTAAGTCATGAGTCACTACCCAGATACACGCATGTGGGTACTAATTTGTGAGCAACTGTGCCATTGCCCGTTGGGAGGCACCACAGGTATGATCTCCACTGCATGGCAAATTCAAGAAAAATGCAGGAGCAGCAGCAACCACTGTACGTGGACTTTTCGGGCCTCACAAAAGCCTTTGACTCTATTAACTGTGAAGGTTTATGGGGTATCCTCCTCAAATTTGGCTCCCTCAGCAACTTTTCCTCCTCCTCTGCCTACTCCACAATGACATGCTACTCATGATCCTCAGCAACAGAACCACTGAAAACCCTATCTCAGTAAAGACTGGGGGCAAGCAAGATTGTGCCATCACACCAACACTCTTCTCCATTTTCCTTGCTGCAGCACCACACCTTACCTACAGCAAGTTAGCCACAGGTGCGGAGCTAATCTACAGGACAGATGGGAAACTGTTTAACCTACACCATCTTAAACCCTAAGTCAAAACCACTCTAGCCTCAGCCACAGAGCTTTAGTATGCTGATGACGCTTGTGTGTGCGCTCATTAGAAACTGAGCTCCAGAATGTAGTCGACTGCTTCTTGGAAGCATAAGGAAAAATGAGCCTTTCAGTAAACAGCCAGAAAACTAAGGTCCTGTTCCAACCAGCTCCAATAGCAAAACACCTCCCCCCACCCCCCACCCCACCCATCCCATCTTGATTAAGAGGAACAGCAAGATCCTGGAAAATGTGGACTATTTTCTATATCTTGGAAGTTTCCTCTCAACGAAGCAGACACAGATGACAGAATTGATGATTGCCTCCAATGTGCCAGCTCAGTCTTCAGCCAACTAAGGAAAAGAGTATTTGAGAAACCAAGACTAAGATCATGTTTATTGGGCAGCAGTGATTCCTGCACTTCAATATGTTTTGGAGACTTGAATAACCTACAACAGACACCTCAAAGCACTGGAGAAATACCAAAAGAAGGGCCTTCTCAAGACCCTCCAAATCCAGTGGCAAGGAAGTCGGTCCAACAGCAACGTCCCACTCTCAAGCCAATTTGCTCAGCATTGAGGCACTAATCGCTCAGAACCAACTCCGCGGAGCAGGACATGTCGTTTGTATGCCTGACACCAGACTCCTGAAGCAATGACTCTAACTGGAACTCGGTCACAGCAGGATACTCCCAAGAATACAGTGGAAACACTTTACTGATGCCCTCAAAGCGTCCCTGAAAAGGTTAAACATACATGCTGACTAATGGGAAACCCTGGCTTGTGAGCAACCAAAGTAAATAAGGCTTATTCGGGAAGGTACCAAACACATCAAGGCACTTAGTTGGGAATGTGCAGAGGTGAAATCGAGACATCAGAGCGAGTGCACAAACCTCCAAAGAACTCAGCTACCTGACCCTTCAGGCACCACCTGCCCCACATGTGGCAGAGTCTGCAAATCATGCATTGGACTTATCAGATACCTCAGAACTTGTTGAACTACAGTGGAAGCAAGTAATCCTTGATCCCCAAAAGCTGCCTGATAAGCCTAAGAAGGAGAGCCAGCACCTATGGAATGACTTTCTTCAAGGCAAGGGCAAGGAGCGGAAACTGAGGAAAATAATCATGATTGAGAATATATTTTTTGAAGTGGCAGCAATTGTGTACATAATAAGTCAATGTTATTTTCCTTTCTTCCCTTTTTAATAGAAATGTATTTAGTTAAGCTTATAAAATGCTAAAGTGGTCAATGCAAAATGGACTCACCATACTAAGTTGTAGGAAAATAATTGGAATGATTTGAAATGTCATTAAATTTCCTTAATTTGAAATGTTATGTGACATTTTACATTTTTCCTGATTTCTGGTTGCTTCAGACCATCCATTGGAAAATACATGGATATATGAAAAAAATTAAAAACACACTCCAGCTAAGTTTGCAGCGGAGCTAAGTCAGACTTCAGCTGCAATTACCATCATATCGATTGCTTCTGGGAGGATGTTGCATATTTTAGTGCATTAACTGTCATGGGCTAACAGAGAGTGAAAAATTAGAGAATATAGGGATTCCACACTACATTTAATTTGGTTCATACATTTAAAGTAAATTTCAGTCCTATATGTGTAGCATCCTTGTGATAGCCTTCACTTCTACAACGTTCAAATGTAGTTAACAAATATTGTACAAAGTGATTGTAATTAATTAGCTGAACTCATGCCCTCAAGAAAATTATTCTTATCTCTCCGCTTTGAAAGCTACCATCTCTTCAGAGCTAAAGTAGGATTGTGTTATCAGAAAGTCGTTTTTTATTCCTCACGGGATGCAGCCATTGGTGGCAAGGCCAGCATTTATTGCCCATTCCTAATTGCCTTTCAGAGGGTGGCGGTGAGCTGCCTTCTTGAACTGCTGCAGTCCATGCTGTGTAGGTACACCACAGTGCTATCAGGGAGGGAGTTCCAGGATTTTGACCCAGCGACAGTGAAAGAACAGTGATATATTTCCAAGTCAAGACGGTGTGTGGCTTGGAGGTGAACTTGCAGGTGGTGGTGTTCCCATCCACCTGCTGCCCTTGTCTTTCTAGGTGGTAGAGGTCCTGGGCTTGGAAAGTGCTGTCGAAGGATCCTTGGTGAGTTGCTGCAGTACATCATGTAGATGGTACACACTGCTGCTGCTGTGTGTCAGTGGTGGAGGGAGTGGATGTTGAAGGTGGTGGATGGGGTGCCAATCAAGTGGGCCACTTTGTCCTGGATGGTGTCAAGCTTCTTCAGTGTTGTAGGCGCTGCAGTCATCCAGGTGTGGAGAGTATTCCATCACACTCCTGACTTGTGTGTTGTAGATGGCAGGCAGCCTTTGGGGAGTTAGTAGGTGAGTTACTCTCCGCAGAGTTCCCAGCCTCTGACCTACACTTGTAGCCACAGTATTTATAGGCCTAGTCTAGTTCAAGTTTTGGTCAATAGTAACCCCCAGGATGTTGATAGTGGGGGATTCAGCAATGGTAATGCCATTGAATGTCATGGGGAGATATTTGGATTTTTTTTTGTTGGAGGTGGTCTTTGCCTGGCAGTTGTTTGGCTCGAATGTTACTTGCTACTTAGCAGCCCATGCCTGGATATTGTCCAGGTCTTGCTGCATTTGGGCATGGACTCCTTCCGTATCTGAGTAGTGGCGAATGATGCTGAATGTCATGCAATCATCAGTGAACATCTCACACCTCACCTTATGATGGAAAGAAGGTCATTGATGAAGCAGCTGAAGATGGTTAGCTGAAGAAAGCTTCTTAAACATTGTGTATATGACTTTGTTTCAGAACCTGTATTCTAATGTTGCTTTCATTAGAAACCAATGGAGCAGAATTTTCCCACAAGATTCAGAACCCTGACATTGAGACCAAATGGGGGTCTGAAGCCCACACTTGTCAGCTGTGAGACTGTCTTAGCAGTACTCACTGAGACGGACTCATCACAGAAGCATTCTCAGAGGTATAAAACTAAATTAATAAATCAGAGGGGGGAAGGTCACAGGATTAGTGGAGAAAGCCCTTTGGATGGGTTACTGGAGCCTTGGGGGCTGCCTTTTATGCCCCAGGTCCCTCTTTGGGAATGGAACCTTGGACCCAGGCTGCTGCAGGGGGGGCACTTCTCTTGAGGTGGTGCCTCCACACCTTCTGCCTGCAAGATGCTAGTGAACCTTAAAATCACCCCTAATTGGAGTCTTAACTATGTAAATTGGCTGCCAGCCTCCATGGTGCAGTTGATTCAGTTGATCCCCACCCACCTCTTCAGAATGTTGCCAGTGTTGTGTGTGTTATAATGATATAAAGGCACCAATCACTCATAAGGGATTGTGTAAACACACTGTGTGTTAATTTATTAATTCTAGGCACATGTGAACATGTATACATAGTTATAAAGCCTGAAG
The DNA here is from genome assembly GCF_964194155.1 of Cetorhinus maximus. NCBI lineage: Eukaryota > Metazoa > Chordata > Chondrichthyes > Lamniformes > Cetorhinidae > Cetorhinus > Cetorhinus maximus. The sequence goes on along the minus strand of NC_135896.1, from coordinate 54,451,594 downwards.
ATACCAGCAGCAGAGCTGTATACTGTGCATTCTGCTTAAAAGAAAAAATTAAAACTAAAACAGGATTGCACGACACACTTCCTAGTGAATGACATGCCACTATCTTTTAAAAGACATATTGCAACAGCCCCAGTGATAGTAATGGGTCAGGGATCCGTTCGAACACAGCTCCCACCTATTTTCCTAGCCCTCCCTCCCCGCCTGCAAGCCCGAGACAATTTACTCATGGTGCTTCCGTGTGTTAGTAGAATTTGTGGTGCTTTCAACTTGAAACAAATGGGCATAAATATAAAGTAATCATGTCAACAGTTCTTTTGTACCTTGGGCTCGATTTTACAGGGCGCCATGTTCCCCGCCACCCCTCAGGCCCCGACTAAAAAGTCAGTTGGGAGCCCGCCACAAAAAGGTTAGCTGCCCTGCAGCCATTTTCTGCTCGGTTGAGCATTAATTGGCTAAGGGCGGGTCTTCCACCCCCATCTGGGGAAGGAGTCATGCCTTAGAAAGCTGCTAGCTTATCTGATTGGCCAGTAACTTTGTAGTCCCAGCAATGACAGTTTCGAACCACTGGGACTACGGCCAGTTCCCAAAGAAGAGGAGGTTCTGGAGGCCAGACTGAGGTCCAATGTATCAGTAGGGCCTGGCTGGCAGGCCCCTGGGAGGAGTTGAGTGGAACAGGGGGCCCTGGTTGCAGAGGCCGGGGCCGGTAGAGTTAAGGGAGGGGTATGTTCTTGGTAGGCCCGGTGAAAAAGGTGACAGGTTGGGGGCAGGCAGGAAAGTGGCAGGCTGCATTTTGCCAGCACCAATGCCACCACCCGCGCCCCCCATCGCCCACCACCCCCCCGCTCCACCCCCACCCCCAGCCTTCAAACATGCCGGTGGGGAAGTGTAAAACCCAGCCCTACATTTGGGAATAATCCAATTATTTTATTATTTTTTTCTCTACTAATTATATTTTAATTTTGATATGATGGTGTGAATCCAGTTGTATAGCCTTAACATTTTATTCTGTTTCTGTTAATGTAACTATGGGAAAGATTACTCAGTCCTTGAATATATCTTTAATCTTGACTCAATAGTAGTTTGAGTTTAATTGGCATTTTAATTGAACATATTATCTAGCATAATACTTCATTGAGGTAATGAGGGATTGATGTACTGTTGATTAAAACAATAAAAGAAGACCCCCATCTGCTTGGCCAGATGGATATAAAATATTTCATAATAGGGGAATTCTGTCCTGGCCAACATGTACCTCACAACCACCATCACTTTAATAGATTTTCCAGCTGTTTTCATCTTGTTGTTTGTGTCCCATGCTATGCATCAATTGGTCGCTGCATGTGCCTACATTACAACAGTAGTTATGCTTCAAAAGTACTTCAGTAGTTGAGAAACTCTTTAAAATGCCCCATATTCTTGAAAGAAATGATGTAATTGCGTGTTTATTTTTACTTGGAATAAGTAACTTTGTATTTATGCGTAAAATGTTATATAATTGCATTACAGAATGTGAATTACTTTTTTACAAGCAGCTATGTAACAACTAATAACATAGATTAAGTATCATTTCAATTGATAGATGTAATAGCTCACATTGCTAGAATATTGATGTTCTTATTAGTACTTAGGGTATGTATGTAAAAAGGTTCATAAATGATGCATAAGTTAATAAAACATTTTAACCTATCATTATATTCAGCATTTTTGGCTGGCTCTCTATAGATTTTGATGTATTTTTAGTAGTAGACATTACAAAGAATATGGCTGATATTCAACTAATTTCCTGTTTATGTGTCATTACAGCTGAAAGAATGCATTGTATTTAGCTTATTGAAAATGACTGGTGGACGGCATGCTGAGTTCTTGTTTATTCTTTACATACCAGATCTGGACAGCCTACAGAAAAGTAGGTCACCACTTCAGGCTCCCTGTCAAGACTACTATAACTCTGGTAAAAGCTTTTAGCTTGCAGATTACTTTTAACTGGAGATAAGCATTCACCTGAACCAGAGCCAAATTGACACACAGGCCACCTAGGCTTGTGCCTTAGGTAAAGTAGAGAGCTCAGAATCAACCTAAGAAAAGCAACAGATATATGCTTAAAATGACATGTCAGTATCACACACACTGCACAAACTGTTCAGAATTAGCAGGCAGCCCTAGCACTGCTATATGCTTGGCTTAGGCGGGAGGTAATATTGCTTTTGACTCCTGGGCTAATGTCTCAGAAAATTGCTGAAGAGCTGCAGGGGCTTGGTGCACAGCGTTTGATGGAAGAAGCTTTTACCAGGTGTAGTGGTGTAGTGGTTATGCTACTGGGTTAATAACTCAAATTTGAGTTCAAATCACCATTGCACCATGGCAAATTGTGAAATTGATTTCAAGTAAACAGGTAATGAAAGCTGCTCTTCAGACAAGGAAATCGGCAACCCTTACTCTGGCCTTATTGTGACTCCAGTCCAATATCCTGTCACCAAACATACATTGTGGACAAATTGGATCCAAGCAAGTTTCTTGGCGTGTACAGAACTTGGGAAAAATGAGCTATATTTATAAACTAAGGGCAATAGAAAAAATATAGGAAATGGAGAAGGAGCTTTTTTGTGAAAAAGGGTGGTAGTTTTGACCCTACAAATCGAGACACATTTCTTTTAAATCCAAGGGACAAGGAAGTTGCAGACTACTTTCCTGTCTCATGGAGATATGGAGAGTCAATTACACCCATCTCATCTCCTGAGCCATCAGAACTGTAGTTATTGCACCTTTGTCAACCAAGTAATGTCTATCCTGTTTGTTTGACTATTGTTCAACTTAACAGCAGTTTCCTCTCTGGTATTACAAAGGACCATTTCAAAGGAAATTAAGGCAGCCCATGATGGTTATTGGGATCTTGCTAATTGTAACCTATGTGCTAGCTTTGGTGCCTCATTATTCTGGCCGATCTGATAGTAGCACCTCAACAAGGGTTGTTGCTGCCCCATCTGCTTCTTCCTCCTTCCCCATTGTCTTGAATTGTCTCTCATACATTATTAGCATACTTAAGTTGGACAATGACTCCCACGACGTAACTTCTGACTTATGTCAGTAGTCACTGGGTTAAATGCTATCACATTGAATGATTTGCAATTCAAGGTAGTTAATATGGCCAAGCAAAGGATGTTTATTTTGCTTCTATGTCCAATATTCTTACACCTGTCTGAGCCTGTTACTGTATTACTATGGAAACTAGGGATAGGCAATAAATTTGTATTGCCCCAAAAAATGTTTCAAGTAAGTGATAAGAAGTGTAAAAGAGATTGAGAATAGGAACCATGCCCTATGGAGGCACTATCTGGGGGGTGAGATAGTTAATCAGGAAGTAACAGTGTGGAACATAATAGGAATGGAGTTGCCAGATCCCAGATACAGCACCTAGGGTTGGAACAGTTTATAGACTCCATGGAATGTGCTAAAGTTTATCTGTCTTCTGGTATAGGAACAATTGAAGTAAAATAACAATTGGAAACATCATTAGCCCCTTCAAAGCACATCCGCCTAGTACTCGAACTTTTCTGCGATTGCATCCTATTAAACTGTGAATAACTGCCAATATTTTTATCTTTACTTTCTTAACTGGCTAATACCCTGAACAGAGGCATAATCAGAAATGGAGCTGAGCTAAAAACAGCAATATTAGGAGAACAGATCAAAAATTTAATAAGGAGCTGAGTTTTAAGGATACTCTAAAATGAGGAAGCATTAGGGAAAGAATTGAATAACATGGGGTCTCAGTGACTGAAGGCATGTGTACAAGAGGCCAGAGATAAAGAAAGTGTGTAGGGCTGAAGAAGATTAGAGATAGGAAGGGATAACCCATGAGGAAATTAAATAAAAAGATGACATTTTTGCAATCATGGTGAATGCTGTTCATTAGTCAGGGTTATTTTCATACTAATGACAGTGGTAACAGTACCATCTGCATTTAATGCTTTCCCTATTTTAGTGTTGTTAACAAATTGGCAAATATTGAAGCAACAAAGATTTAAACATTGATTCATGTGAGGATCACCCAAAATCTTTTCCCAGCCTAACATTTCAGAACCTCTGCTCCGACTTAACTAACCCCACCTGACAGAAACTGGGCAGGACATGCAGTTGAAATAAATGGAGGTCAGTTATCCCCACCGATCCCACTTCCTTCCCAGCATGTCCCCATATTAAGCTGCTCTTTTCAACAGACAGGCAGGACATCCACAAGAAGTGGAGAGCTGTTATAAATAAGAGGATCATGTTCATTAATGTTATTAGGACTCAATCTGCAACATGGGCCAATGGCCTGAGTGAAGGGGTAGTGATGGTTTCACCATGAGCTAAATCTACCAGGAGCCAGATCCTGGCTAGAAGTGTGTTCTGTTGCTCCTCTGGACTTCACAAAGAAGCCTTGAGCCCGCATTAAACCAGGGTAGAGCCTCCCCTCCTTCCCCACCCCTCCCCAATTGCAGCCCTGTTCACAGCCATTGAACCTCCCCCAAAATCTCCAATAATGCCCCAATAATTGCTGGGCCCTAACAGACTGTGGCCTACTGCCACATGCTAGCATTCCAGCCTGCTAACTATCTTACTGTTCTGGCTGACTGACAGGCAGGAGTGTATCATTGCACTTAAATGAGGATCAGCAGGATCTTCACACCCCTGGTCATACCAGGTTCTTCAGTTGACTACAGCCCTGCCCATAAATATCGGTGGATCTAATTCCCAGCTATTAAGGAGAGAGGTTAGAAAGGGGCAGAGAACCATTACATCCAGCCCCAATCCTGTATGTTTTCATCATTTTAGACATCTGTCCTTGTCATTCCTACAAGATGGGCATGGTTAAAATGCCTGTTCTGTTGAAATACTTTCTTGTTTTAAGAAGCCTGTGTGGAAGTCACAGGGCAGAATTTTCCGTGCCCGCTGGTGTCGGGTGTGTTCGGCGGGGTGAGCGGACAAGAGGGTGAGAAGGTCAAAAATCGATTTCATGATGTCGTGCAACCAGTTTGCGATCGTCCACTCAGCCCGTCGATGGCGGGACACGTTTCCCGCCGTCGGACATTGGGAACCTCGTTGTAATAAGCTGCATATCATTATAAGGCCAGCCCGCCGGCATCACCACCCCCACGCTGGATTATCTGCCCATGTCGCCGTTATTGCACGCTGGTGTAGAACACATCTTGACAAGCGTGACGTGTGGAAATCAGGACTTACTGCCAGGGCCTTGTTTGCATTGCAGACATCCAAGGAGCAGAAGATGCTGGAGCCCAACAGCAACAGCACACCCGAGGAATGTCCAAGGCACGTTGCATGGATTCTCATGGACGTGGCTCTGCTGCAAAGCAGCCCACGGAAGGTGGAAAGCCACTGTTGAGTGATTGCTCACAACGGATTATGGTTGAGGGGGTGGAAAGGAAGGTCCAGCTGTGTTTGGGAGAGGAAGGTCCAGGATCAACTGAGAAAGGAAGAAGTGGCAGGGGTCGGGTGGGGCAAGTGAGGTTGGGAGGGGAGGAATGAAGGGGTCATGCTGTTGAGGGTGGGAGGGGGCAACATAAAGTGTCGGGGGGGAGGTTGGGAGGGGAGTGGGACTACAGGAGAGCAGAGGATAACAGGGGAGAAGATGGCAACTGGGGAAGTAGATGTAAAGGTGGGGTGGAAGGTTTAAGGGAAGTTTGGAGGGTGGAAGGAGTGCAGAGAGGCGAGGAAGTTCACGGGGAGGAAAGGGCTTGGGGGGAGGAAGAAGTGCAGAGAGGCGAGGGAGTCCATGGGGAGGAAGGGGCCTGGGGGGAGGAAGGAGTGCAGAGAGGCGAGGGAGTCCATGGGGAGGAAGGGGCCTGGGGGAGGAAGGAGTGCAGAGAGGCGAGGGAGTCCATGGGGAGGAAGGAGTCTGGGGGAGGAAGAAATAAGGGTGGAGGAAGAATCGAGAGTGTCTGAAGGAGTCAGGAAGAGCAAAGGACTAAGACGGGGGGAGTCCGGTGGGAGAGAGGGGGAAGGAGCTCTGGGGAGAAGGGGTTCCAAGGGGGGAAGGAGTCCAATGGTGGGGATGTCCAGGTGAAAGTGCAAGGGAGGAGCCTGATGGGTCCATGATTGCCTGCTGGGGTGTGAACTGAGGGTGGTTGCGGTCTGAGGGAATGGAGAAAATGACTGAGGGCAGAGTGAGGCAGTAAGGTGGGAGGGTAAGGGTTCAATGGTATCGGTAGAAGGGACGGCGAGGGTGGGAGATGGGGACTCAAAGGCAGACATGGACCCTGAGGGTGAGAAGGAGGAGTCGGCCAGATGAATGTGGGTGGGGGTGGAATTTTGGGAAAGAAGGGAACATGCACGTTCACCTGGACATCCCCAAAGTAAAAGGCTTGTGGCTGGTAGGTCATGGAGGGGAGGTGGAAGGTGATGCTGGGGGTCAACAGTGATGGGGAAGAGGAAATGTGTGATTGAGGGAGGGGAAAAGACGGGGGAGCGAAAGAAAAGCTGTATTATTGCCATGCTGTCTAAATCAAAAGTGAAAGGAGAGGCATGGTGGGTGAAATCAGGCACGGGATGGGAGTGTGATCAGTGGGTGGGTGGATATATAGGTCAGCTCAGATGGTCAACTGAAAGCAAACCACAGCCGGCAGCATTCAAAATGCTCAGGACATTGAGGTGAGTGTGATATGGGAAGGATCCGCGTGCATGTGAGAGTGCTTGCATGAGGCTCTGAAAGGACCTGCCCCCCTACACACACACACACACACACACACACACCTCCCTCCAGGATCACTCGTGGGCCGGCTGCATGCAGCTGAAGTGCTAGTGGCTGGGGGGTTGGTGTGGGGGATGCAGTGGGAGGACTCACGATGCCTGTCAATGAAGTTGAAAAACACCATTACACATTATTCAGTGAAAGTGCATATATTTTCAGATTGTAAAGTGACAAAATGTGTTCACCCACGCAACAAACTGTGATAAGAATTTCTTTACTTTTGAACTCCTTAGTCTTCTAGTTGCTGCCCTAACATCTGCAGCAGGGGTGGGGACAGCCTGTGCAATGGTTGGCCCTGTTGCTTCTGATGCCTTTGGCGTGGGTTATAGCATCATAGTCATAGAGGTCTACAGCACAGGAAAAGGCCCTTCGGCCCATCAAGTCTGCGCCAGTCAAACAAGCACCTAATTACTCTAATTCCATTTTCCAGCACTAGGCCCACAGCCTTGTATGCCATGACATCGCAAGTGCACATCCAAATACTTCTTAAATTTTCTGAGGGTTTCTGCCTCTACCACCCTTTCAGGCAGTGAGTTCCAGATTCCCACCACCCTCTGGGTGAAAAAATTTTTCCTCATATCCCCTCTAAACCTCCTGCCCCTTACCTTAAATCTATGCCCCCTGGTTCTTGATCCCTCCACCAAGGGGAAAAGTTCCTTTCTGTCTACCCTATGCCTCTCATAATTTTATACACCTCAATCATGCCCCCCCCCCCCCACTCAATTTCCTCTGATCCAGGGTCCTCTGGAGAGCCGAGGCCTTGGTTGCTCTGGCTTGCTTTGGTTGTCTTCCTGTGGGCTAGCTGCTCCCTTTGCGGTGATAGAAGTCGAGGTTGAGGAGGTCACAGGCAAAGGGAACTTGGAGGGAATGGACAGCCTCTGAAATTCTTGAGTGGATGACCCAGGGGTGTCCAGCTGCCGCTCTTCCTCCCTTCGGGTGCCTGGGGACCCTGACCTGACTCATTGAGGGGAACGAGCACCTGAGGGGACTTTGAGGTGCCCTGTTTCCCTCTCGTATCACCACTGCAGGAACTCACCCATCGCTACCATGATGGAGTGCAGGCCTGCACACATCTCCACCTTTAGTTGGACCAGGGTCTCCATGGTGTCCGCCGTCCTTCCCATGGAGACTTCCATATGTGCACATATCGGCACCACTTCATCAGGGAGCAGGATGCACTCCTCTGAATCACGTGCCACTCTGTTGAGGGCTTCTAACAGCTCTGCATGAAATTCCCCCGCCTTCTGCTGACTCTCCACAATGAGTTGGAAGGTTGAATCCAGAGGCTCATCATCTGACTCGGACCTCACAGGTGCCTTTTGCCCAGCAGTCCTCTGAGTGCTGGGGAGCTCAGCTGAACCTGCCTCCTCCTGCTGTGGACACGTGTCTGTGCAGTGAGCACCAGATTGTGAACCTGAGCCTGCCCTAGATCTAAGTACCACCGAGGTGTGTATCTCTGCGCTGGTGGAGGGTGTGGGTAAGCGCTGTGATGGATCTCCCAGGCTGCTTATTTCCAGCTTGTCAATGGAGGAGGTGTCCTCTTGGCTGGAGGTGAGGACGTGGATGGAGCTGAGGGACTGGCTGGCTGAAGGTGTCAGTTGCTTGGCAGAGCTCCCTGTGAACCAAAGTAGAGATAATTAAAGCATGTCAGCAGAGTCAAAAGCAGGAGAGAGAGCACTCTCATTGGGATGATGTGGTGCAAGATCTTCATGAGGGTGTTCGCCACTGACCTCACCATCGCCGCAGGCATGGCCCACGTTCTCACGAGTCAGCACAATGGCACTCTCTTCAAAGGCAGTGAGGGGCCTAATGTGGGCCACTCCATCCCCGGTCTGTGACCTTCCCTTGCTGATGTGAGCAGGCTTCTCCTGCATGTAAACAGATGGAGTGAGTAGGAGCAGGATACATAGCACTGCGTGGAATGTTTGTGAACGGAGGCACAGATGGGATGGGGGCACGAGCTCCAGAGGATATGAGTCTGAGGAAGATGTGAGGGGGTGTGTGAGAGTTAGTGGAGTTGTCCCTTGAGGTGTGAGATCCCTATGGATGTGTGATGGGTTTGTGTGTGTGTGAGTTGAGAGTGATGAGAAGAGTGACTTACCCTGGCAGAATGGAAGAGATCATTCATCCTCATGCGGCACTGGGTGCCTGCCCTCTTTTGCTGGGTGTTGGCGCTGACCACCGCTGCCACCCCCTCCCATGCTGGATTGGTGATGTTGCTGCCCATCTGCAGCCAGAGTCGGGGTAGAGGTCATCATGACGGACCTCCACTGCTTCCAAAAGGGGCTCATTAAACCTGGGGTCTGCAGTCTTTCTGCCTTTTGGGGCCACGTCTTCCGTGCAGCAGTCGTGGGCTGGAAGCACTGAGAAATGTGCAGCTGCAATTTGAATATGGCGTCCGGCATAATGAAGTGGCAAGGTGATGGCATGGTGGGTGAATGAGAGCCCACCTGCCCTCAAAACAGCGTGTTTCCTGGGAATACATAATTAATGCGATGGGATTGGGAGGACACAGCGTGAGAAGCCGCCATTGTGGCTGGCGGGTGAAACGTCGTCTTTCCCACCCGCTGTCGCACTTAGTGCAAATCTGGGATGATTCTGCCCAGAGGGTCTTTAAACAAACAGCCCCACAGCTAACAAAAATGGAACAGTCAGCATCTGATAAGTTCTATCTATGTTACAGCTTTAGATTCTGTTGTCACTTATACATTCAGTAAAGCACATTAATTGTTTTTAGCACACGGGTAGAGAAGAACATACAAAATAGGAGCAGAAGTAGGCCATTTGACCCTTCAAACCTGATCCACCATTCAATAAGAGCATGGATGACTTACTTGTGTTTCAATTTCCACGTTCCCATCTAACCCCGATAACCTTTGATTCCCTTGCCTAACAAGATCTATCTACCTCTGCCTTAAAAATATTCAATGACCCCACCTCCAACGCCTTCTGAGGCAGAGAGTTCCAAAGTCGCACAACCCTCTGAGAGAAAATAAATTCTCCTCACCTTTGTCCTATAAGGGCAACCTCTAATTTTAAAACAGTGCCCCCTAGTTCTGGACTCACCCACAAGAGGAAACATCCTTTCCACGTCCACCTTGTTAAGATTGTTCAGGGTCTTGTATATTTCAGTCAAATCACCTCTCACTCTTCTAAACTCCAGTGGAAACAAGCCCAGTCTGTCCAACCTATCCTCATAAGACAACCCGCTCATTCCAGGTATCAATCTAGTAAGCCTCCTCTGAATTGTCTCCACCCCAATAACATCCTTCTTAAATAAGGAGACCAAAACTGCACACAGTATTCAAGATGTGTTCTCACCGATGCCCTGTATAGCTGAAGCATAACATCCTTACTTTTATGTTCAATCCCTCTCATGATAAAGGATAGCATTCCATTAGCTTTCTTAATTACAGGCTGTACCTGCATGTTAACCTTTTGTGACTCATGTACTAGAACACCTAGATCCCTCTGCACCTCAGAATTATGCAGCCGTTCTCCATTTAAGTAGTACTCTGCTTTTTTGTTCTTCCTGCCAAAGTGGATAACTTCACATTTTCCCACATTAAACTCCATTTGCCAGATCTTTGCCCACTCATTCAACCTATCCATATCCGTCTGCAACCTCCTCATGTCCTCTTCAGAACATACTTTCCTAGCTATCTTTGTGCCATCTGCAAATTTAGCAACCATGCCATTGCTCCTCTCATCTAAGTCATTAATATAAATTGTAACAAGTTGAGGCCCCAGCACAGGCCCCTGTGGGACTCCACTCATCACATCCTGCCAATCCACAAAAGACCCATGATTGCATTCTCTCTGTTTTCTGTCAGCCAGGCAATCTTCTATCCAGGCTAGTATGTTATCCCCTGCGCCATGAGCTTTTATTTACCGCAATAATCTTTGATGTGGCACCTTATCAAATTCCTTCTGGAAATCCAAGTACAGTACATGCTGACTTGTTTTTCCAGACATAAATATCTGTTAATAATCAATTACAATTTTATGTACTTCATACCTCTCAGGATAGAAACTCATATTGTGCTCTGAAATATCACTATACTTTCCTGAAACCAAAACTATTCTCTGGCCTCTCAACAGCAGCTCTAAAATGATTCTATGATACCAGATGCTGATTCCCCAGTCACAATTGTTCTTCCCCCACTCCCCTAAAGAGGCTTTTTAGGAATTCAGCAGAAATTCCATTCTCATCTATCCAATCAAGCTGTCAATATTGTGAAGCCCACTGTCTCGTACCAAAGTTCATTAAGGCCTTAATCAGCATAATGCATTTTCACAGCTTTTCCCATGCAGTTTCATCCTTCGTGCAAACCTTTTGTGTCAGATGTCAACTCAGTGCTGTCTTCCGAGGGTGTTCTCACAGGTTTGCTGGAGAGCACCAGTAATTGGAACTAAATGAGAGAAACCCTTTCAACCATGATTGACAACAGACATTGGCCATCGGAGAAATAATTGAGAATCATTTTTGTATAATTGCACAACATTGTGGATGAATACATCCTATTGATCCCGCTTCATCTCTCTAATTGCCTTCTTCATCTCATAATGTATAATGTATTTTTTTAGTAGCTCCAACATGCTTCAAGTAGCACTGCAAGAGCTCTCTGCTTTTACCTAACAGCTTTCTGTCTGCCTGATGAATCATTGTCAAGCTTGATTAAATCAAATATCAAAGTAACATTGCTGTTCTAGTGGCTGGGCAATAATCAAAGATTATGATGACTTACATTTATATTACATAGAATATACAACGCAGAAACAGACCATTCAGCCCGGCTGGTCCATGCTGGTGTTTATGCTGCACACAAAGCTTCTCCCGTAGCTACTTTAAAGTAGTAAAACATGTACAATGTTTGTTTAAAAGCGTGAAATGATAGTAAGCTTCCCTAAGCAATTAGTGTGGGTGATGTTGTTCAAAATGTAGAATATAAGAAGCCTTTTGGAGGGGATAGCAATACCTCCTTTAAGGACAGCCTTCTAGGATGTGGGGTTGAGAAGGCTGAAGCACACAGACAGACATGCATACAGATATGCATACTGACAAACGTGCAGACATACACACACACAGACAGACAAGCAGCCAGACACACATACAGGCACCCACTCTGACAGACATGCACACAGGCAGACATGCACACAGACAGGCAGATGGGGCTGAATTTCCCAACCCCTTGGAGATGGCACTGGAGAAGGGGATAGCTCCAGGAGAATTCTCCAGTGAGGTGGGGGTGGGCATAGTGGTAATTAGGATGAGGATCAACTGCCCACTCTGCAAAGCCAGACAGCTAATTAAGGTGATTTAGCCCAAAATTAGGGGCAATTTTGCCGCTTTTTGGACTTCAAACATGAAGGGCTGCTATTACAACTGATCCCCGATCCAGTAGAGAGGTTTCCCCTCTATCTCAATTGACCTGCTAACATCAATCCTGTTATTTTCTGCACTGTTGTGCATGTTGAAGCACCCTCACAATGTCGGAGATTAATCACACCGAGGCATCATTTCGTACATAGAAACCGCATTTATTACTTGTGCACAAGGGAGGCAGTACAATGAGAGCTACTGTACAGTCTCGTAGCAGAATACATGCAGACTTGTTAAAAGCATTTTTACAGCCAATCAGTAAATTTTGCACAAACCTATCCACTTATTTGCATAAGTTAACTGACCAATCCATGTTCCAGTAAATTTCCATTTCCCTCACAACAGATGTTTGGTTACGCAGTTGCTTATCACAACCCTGATTACATTCGACCTGAGAAAGAACAAAATGGAATGTCTCAGGACTCATCCTACAACTGTGGTCAGACAAGATGGTATTGTTTCTCAAGGTTGGAGTATTTTTCTCTTAGGCCGAGGCATACAATTCAAGTTCTCCATTAACCCTTCCAGCACCAAATGGGCTCCCTGCAGTTGCCTAGGCCACCACAACAGTTCCTGACCTGCCTCAGTAGCATTCATCTCTACCAGTGGATTCCTGTGGCTTCTGAGCTGCTGGTCCTTCTATTGTGCTGGCAGCATTGAGGGCCCATCCTCCATCCTTAATTAGATGGTGAGCTCGGAGGCAGCTAGTTAGGAAGGTACCTTCCAGAAAGTCACCGAGCTGGTCTCGCTGCCGGCAAGTGTGCGCTGGGGATCCCCATTTGACCTTGACACCAGGGTCCAGTAGTCCATGGCTGACACACACATAAATTCACTGTGGGTGCTAGAGCAATACAGGTGATAGTGAATTCATAGACCATTTTACAACATGCCTGATTTTTGTTTCCATTAACATCAAAGGGAAAGAAGGTATATTGCTGTCAAGTGTGCAAACTGCCTCACAAGTACAATAGTACTGTGTCCTGGGAGAGGATCCCCTGTCCCAAACATCACTCCTAGCACCTCTCCTCAGCAAGTGTTGCATCTCCTGCATATGCATAGGGAGAGCAATGAGAGCATTGGAAGGGATGTTGGAAGAATGAAACAAGGCGTTAAATGAAGGAACAGTCCCTTTGGAAAGCAGAATGGAGAAGGGAAGATGGTGATGAGATTATATTGGAGATGGTGGGATTTGCCAAATATGAAAGTTAGTGCAGTGGAAATTGAGAACAAGGAGGACCTTGTTATTGTTTTGGAGGGTAGAAGGAATAAGTGGGTGCTGAAGTACAGAAAATAAGGTGAACCCAGTCAAGAACCCTACATACCTCAGATGAAGGAATCCTCTGAGCAAAGAAAAAGTTAAGTTGAGATCAGATTAAATGTATTTCATGGGACATTCAGGCCATAATTTTTGCTGAGTCGGAAGGACTCTACCCTTAGTCAAAATGGTACTGGAGCTCCAATTCTGGAATTCCTGCCCCAGAATTGGCACCCACCATTTTTGCTGATTGGGGGGGAACAGGGGAGGGAACTATTTCACACATCCGCAGTTCACAGAGGCAGCAGCGCATTTAAAAGTGTGGCTGCCTTGACTCAGAAGCAATTTTCATCACCCAGGTTTCTGAAGCACAATTTATGGGCTTTAGACATTTGAGGTAAAGCTCTAAACCTACTGGAGTTCTTTGGAGAGGTCAGGTACCCTTTTGGAGAGGTTCAGCTATCCTTTTGGAGAGGTTAAGATACCCTTTTGGAGAGGTTCGGGTAACCTTTTGGGATTGTTAACAGTAGATGTTAATGTGCATAAAAGGTGGATAGGTTCTGTGGAACTGTGAAGCTGTCGTGTAATTTAAATCCCCTGCCCTTTAAATTTTGATTAAAAAGCCTGTTGTGGCTCTCAGTTGAAAAAAATTGGTGCTTGCAATTTCAATAGATATTTATTGACATAAGCCTGAGAGTTATCATTATAAGGTTAGTGCTGCTTAACAGCTTCCACAACCTATCACTATCACAGTGGGCAAGGTCTGTAAATTCAAGTTAATTAACAAGTCCAAGTATAAAGGGATTACCCGTCCTTGATGTGGGGCTATGAATACAAATGTTTGTTTTTATATGGGATTAAGCATTTGAAGGGATCTAAATTTATTGAATGGGTTTTTATCAATAAGACTTCTTTTAATATATGAAGTCTGTAATCGATACTTAGAACTTTATTTTATTTCATCTCAGTTTGGCTCCTGGGGTCTGCCCATGTGGATACTGGGTGAGTTGACATGGCGGGTGTAAGGGAAAAGGGTGATGGGTGGGGGTCATGGGTTGGCATGAGTTGGCACTAATTTGGCAGCTCCTGCTATGTGTTTGTAGATACCCCTCACAGGAGATCTGCTGTCATGATATATCATACTCGTCTGTCTTGCACCATCCTCACACACACATTGTAGCTCATCTGCGACTGCTTTGCAATGTCTTTCATCCAACTACATCTAGGTTGGCCCCTCTTTCTGCTGCCCATCACATTGCACTCCAGAAGAGATCTCTGTAGCTTTTCAGCTCTGATCAAATGGCCGAAATACTGACATTTCCTTTCCTGGGTGTCATTTTTTAGAGTCCTTCTTGTCTTTGTTATGACTGGCCCCTGGGTGAGGTCCCCCAATTTGTTAACTTTCTAAAAGGAACCCCAATTTTGTTATGCTCCCAGGTGAGGAGGAATGTGCTGGCTCCCCTTCTTTATTCAACGCCCTCGAGTGGTCACAACCAGGTTAATTAAAAAGGGATCCCTTCTCCCCATGGATACCTTTCCCAGTGCAAATATTTTTTTTTAGAAGGAGCTAATTTAACCAGGCTTTCTTGAGTCAAAAAAAGAGTAAGTTTATTAGTTACTAAAAAAAGTTTTAAAAAAATATATGAATCAGTCTCTTGCTTGTCCATGAGGAGTAAATGGTGAAACGCTGCGGCCGTTAAGTTGGGCGATTCCAGTAGAGTTGACTTTAAAAGTTTTACAGTTGGTTTGGAGACACTTGGTTCTGCAGGATAGCTGAAGAAACTGTTCCATTTCCTTTTTGATAGTGGCTTCTGCCACCTTGCCTCCAGCAACAGAGAATGAGAGAGAGAGAGAGAGCAAATGTAGAGGTGCCTAGCTGGCCTTCTTGTTGCTATCGCGCACCAGTACAGTAGCACACACTGCAATGCTCTGCAGATAGCTTTTTAACCCATTGTTTTCCTGTGTGTTCCTGTAAAGGAAAAAACCATGCCTGGTGCCTAGAGACTGTTTTTTTTTATATCTCTGACCATTTTACACATTCTGAGATATGAATCAACAGGATTTGGATTTTAGATGGCTGCTGAGACATGGTAATCAGTCTTTGGTCTCTGCAACCTTTCCAGAAAGTGGTCGCTTACATTATCAGCTATCATTTGCTCAGTGTCCTTGCTTGCATTTCCTTAAAAACAGACACGTGTTCTTTAAAAAGTTCAATATGCCCATAAGTAATTCGCGGCGGTAATCGGCTTTTCATGACATCTTACAATTTCAAGCACTTCTTCATTTAAACAGCTTCTGCATTGTTTCCAGAGGCAATGGGCCTCATTCCTGTTAGCAACCCCACCCCGTGGAAAAAAAACCTGACCTTTCAGGGCACTTTCCCCAAATTTGGTTTTTGGAGTCGGGAATTTTCCCAGCTCTGCAGACCCAAGTCAGGAGTGAATATTTGGCCATTATTGTTTTTATTATAATTGGGATGAAGCCCCAGAGCACTGAGGTGGACCTTTTAACCAGTCCCTGTGGCTGCCCCTGCACTGTCTCCAGGGCTGGTGGGCCTGACTCCAGGTAGCACTGACCCCTCCCCAAACGAAAATCAGCCCATTCAGGGAAGTTTCGCCCATGTCAGGTTTGGGAATTTTCCCAAATCTGTGCACCCAACTCAGGAGCAAAGATTCTGCCCTCAGTTTGTTGCAAGCCAGATATTCCCTCAAATTCTTTTTTTAAAAATAGGAATGTATTAGAAAAAATTGCATTAGCTTACCCGAAGGATTTTGCACATTTAGATTATGTTTGCAGACATTACTTTTAATCTTAAATTGCATCTTCAATGTTTTAATGAGTTGCAATATGTTTCATAATAGTAGTAAAAGTGATGCTCACTTGCTATGAGTGTGTTAATTCTTATTGTCTATGTAAGTGGGCAAAAATCACTTTGTGACTATTCTTGCATCCTATAGGTAATTACCTTAGAAACATGCATTCATGTCCGGTTAGCTTTCAGTTAGAAAAAGCTGATATTATAGCAATCTTGTTATTGTAACTCAGGTAGTCAGTGTTGTCTCCCATTTGATATCATTGTCTAGAAGGTAATGAATATCAGTTTTAATGAACGTTAGTTCTTAAACCATTCCTTTAGTGAATATTAATTTTCTGCGTATGTATATGGATAATTGGTCTCTATATATTTTGGAGCCCTGGTTGTTGTGGGAACAGAAATACTGAAGATTTATTCGAAATGATCCATGTATGAATATGGAAGAGCATTAAGTAGTGTCTCTTATCTAGTTCTGATTTCTGTTTATTGACGAAGTGTTTTTGCCTTATGAAAACATCATAGGAGATAATAGGATGAAAGGAGCAATTTTTCAACTTCACCAGGGATTTAAAACAAGGGATAATCAAATTGGTCATCTGTTATATATGCCATCTAATTGGATGGTATATTGAAATCAGGCAGGGTGTGATATAAACAGCAAATCCAATATTGCCCAGTTCACATCTCCGCTAAGTTAAAGTTTCAGCAAAAGTGTTAAAAGTTCTATCGCTATGGGCAGGTTTAGCTCAGGAAATTACAAAATAAAGCTAAGGTATGAGGCCCTATGGGTGGCCTGCTGAAGACAAGAATATAACCCTACATCCTGCTAAACTACGCTTGCTTTATCTATACCAGGTCCGCAATGTGTCGTGTGGCATGTGTTCATGTGAATATCTAGCTTTATTTTTGTTAATTACTTTCTGTATTTGAACTTTGAATAGACGCTAATGACCAAAATGGATACATCTTCAAGCCCAAGGCTAAAATTATATTTATTGATTTTGGTGCAGCTGGTGTCTCATGATAAAATGCTGGGGATACAGCATTCTGTACAAGAACTGGCTCATCCTTGTGTATTGTGTTTGACAGCAAATATGAAGTTCTTTCAGTGCTGTAGTCATTAATACCTTTGGGGTTTCTTCTAAGAAATGGAACATTCTACTGCCATTATCAAGTGACACTACACAGAAGTCCTTTATTAACTGTACCAGATGCTAGAGGCATTGCTGTGCTATATGGGATTAACATCACTTCAATAGTCGTGTCCAGTCTCCCTCAAAAGAATGTTTCACATCATTCTCCTCACAGTGTAAAAATGTGTCACTAGAAAGGTGAACTACGCAATTAAATTTAAACACAATTTAACTATCCTTTTTATTCCTTAGGTTGTGGCATATGCAGTCCATGTAAAATCATCTGTGGATGTTCAACCTTGAGTATGTTCAAAATGAACAGTAAATACTTGTGAAGCAAAAAAAATGTAGTTTATGATTTTCTAGATTACAAGCAATTATTTGCTAAATTATGGAGTTGAAATTGGACCTTGCTGCACCTGAAGGATTGTGAATATTTGTAACTCTCTACCCCAGAGGGTTGTGGATGCTCCATCTTTGAATATATTTAAGGCTAAGATAGACAGTTTTTTTCAATATGGGGAATAAATTAAATGGCATTCGTATATCAGTGCTTCAGGTGGATTCATAACATAGTCATCACATTTTAATACAATTCAAGTTGACGTTATTATCTACTGTCTGATATCTTCATCTAAAGATTATACAGTCAGGAGTGGAATGAATTTAGAAGGTTTAAATTGTGTTTAAATTCAATTGTATAGCTCACTTTTTTAGCAGCAGCTTTTTACACTGTGAGAAGAATGATGTGAAACATTCTTTTGAGGGAGACTGGACACAATTATTGAAGTGATGTTAATCCCATGTAGCACAGCAATGCCTCTAGCATCTGGTACAGTTAATAAAGGAATTTATTTAGGCAAGATATCCAATCTAAATGTTCAGGAATTGCCTTGATTTTAGATTGGGGATGTGAAGTCAGAAATTCGCATTCGCTTGGAATAGATTACATGCTTAACACTGGGGCGGTATGTTGGTGAAAGGGTGCAAACAGGTGCTAAATGGGTCCTGGGCTAATAATACATGTCTGTTTGAAAATCTGGTTTTAGTACACAATTTTGGTCCTAATTGCAAATTATCATAATTTCAACTTGCTTGGAGGTGCTAAAATGCATACCTGTTGGTTTAGCATTCCAGTTCTGATTAGAAGTAATTTTTATAGAGCAGTATATGTGAACCTTATGCACCAATTTCTGCTTCTGTGGCATGAGTTAGCTGACACTAAGCAGCAGGTTTTAGGATGGCTCAGGAATCCAGGGGTGCGGTTCTCAGATGGAGCACTGGAACATCTGCTGGAGGAAGAGGAGGGATGTCCTCTAGATGCCAGGGTGAAAGGAATTCATGATAAATGATGTCCATGATCAAGCACTCCCTTTCTCCTTGTGACTCCCACATGGTAGAATGATACAGCAGTTATTGTTTTTAGGTGAAATCCTCAGAGATTTTCCAGAATAGATGTTGATCGAGTGTTGATGAAGTCTTGGCAAAACACCTCTGATGTTTTTCTAAAATCCTATTCAAACCACCAGCAGCAAGTACAATGAAAGATGATAAACCTTTTTGTAGCGGTCAAAATCCTCAACAGCGTGTTTTCTCCCAGTCAGCCGGTTGCAATTAGTTGAGGACATTGGGTCAAGCGCTATCTACCAAAATGCTGTGCAACCACTGTAATTTAAGTGGCCATTTCTAGTACATGCTTCAACTCCTTTACCAAGATGGCATGTTGCACCAAACCATTGTTCAACTCAAGACACCATTTTGATTACATTGGGGCTCTTTAGCACCAACTAGAGCTGGTGAAAATCACTCCCAGCACTCTTGTTAGCACATAATTTAATGCATACACACCAGCATATTGACTGATCCAAAGTCAACCAGTTATGGTATAACCAAGGGCATAAGATCATCATTGCCTGAGCACACCTTTGAAGCTTTCTAATGAAATCTCTGAAAGTCAGTGGATAGTCCAAGGGAATCTCAAGGTTACTACATAGAATGGATAACCTAGATTTCAGCCAAATTGAGAATGGTATGCTATCCATAGACTTCTGGATGATCATATTGTGCTTTTGCACATGAGTACCGTACTAGGAACAGTTTATACACCAATAAATAGTAAATGATAGTTAATTTCCTTCTGCTTGCAGACAAGTTCTCAGTTCCAATTTAAACTTCCCAAATTGGATGGGAACGGAGGAAGAATAGCAAAAAAAATGGCTGCCGAGCGGCGCAGCCTGAAATCTCACCTCTGTTTTTGCACTCCATCATTTTCCAGATGGCGGGAGAGGGAACAGGCCCAAAAAGTTCCACTCCTATTACAAGGATAATTCACATGGGTGATGGGGGGGAGTACATTTAAATTTGAACATAGTTTGAGGTACTTTTGAAATTCTTTTAGGCCTATGTATTTGTGAATGGGCAAGAGTGGAGGCAGGTCCTTTAATCTGCCCACTCCGGAGTTGGTCTGCCTCCAGCCCAGCCTCAGGTATGCTGAAATGGGTAGCAGACCCGCCTCGATCCAAATTAAGACCCAGGGGACATCAAAATTACATAAGAACATAAGAGCATAAGAAATAGGAACAAAGTAAACCATTCAGCCTGTCGAGCCCTTTCAATGTGATCATGACTGATCGTCTTGTGTTTCGATTTCCACATTGCCACCTAACCCTGGTAATATTTGATTTCCTTGCCCTTCAAGAATCTATCTACCTCTACCTTAAAAATATTCAACGGCCCCACTTCCACCACCAACGGCTTCTGAGGCAGAGAATTTCAAAGTCGCACAACCCTCTGAGAGAAAAAAATTCTACTCATTTCTGTCCTAAAAACGCAGCCCCTAATTTTACAACAGTGCCCCCTAGCTCTGGACTCACCCACAAGAGGAAACATCCTTTCCAAGTCCACCTTGTCAAGATTGTTCAGGATCATGTATACTTCAATCAAATCACTCCTCACTCTTCTAAACTCCAGTGGAAACAAGCCCAGTCTGTCCAATCTTTCCTCATAAGACAACCCACTCATTCCAGGTATCAATCTAGTAAACCTCCTTTGAACCACCTCCAATGTATTTACATCCTTCCTTAAATAAGGTGACCAAAACTGCACACAGTATTCGAGGTGCGGTCTCATCAATACCCTGTCTAACTGAAGTATAACATCCTTACTTTTATGTTCAATCCCTCTCGTAATAAAGGATAGCATTCCATTAGCCTTCTTGATTACTTGCTGTACCTGCATGCTAACTTTCTGTGACTCATGTCCTGGAGCTCCTAGATCCCTCTGCACCTCAGAATTACACAGCCAATCCCTATTTAAGTAATTTACTATTAAGTAATACTCTGCTTCCTGCAAAAGTGAACAACTTCACATTTTCCCACATTAAACTTCATTTGCCAGGTCCTAGCCCACTCACTCAAGCTATCTATATCCATCTGCAACCTACTCATGCCCCCTTCATAACATACGTTCCTAGCTATCTTTGAGTCATCTGCAAATTTAGCTACCATGTCTTCACTCCCTCATCTAAGTTATTGAAGTAAATTGTAACAAGTTGAGGCCCCAGCACTGTGCCAATCAAAAAAGACCCATTTATGCTTACTCCTTGCTTTCTGCCAGCCAGCCACTCTTCTATCCATGTTAATATGTTACCCCCTACACCATGCACTTTTATTTTCTGTAATAACCTTTGATGTGGTACCTTATCAAATGCCTTCTGGAAATGCAAGTACAGTACGTCTACAGGCTCCCCTGTATCCATTGCGGAAGTTACTCCTTCAAAAAACTCCAATAAATTGATTAAACATGATTTTCCTTTCACAAAACCAGGCTGACTCTTTCCAATTGCCTTGAGCTCTTCTAAGTGTCCAGCTATAACCTCCTTAATGATCGACTCTAACAACTTCCCCATGAAGACGTTAAGCTAACTGGCCTATAACTTCCTGTTTTCTGCCTCCCTCCCTTCTTGAATAGAGAGATTATATTTGCTACTTTCCAGACTGATGGAACCTTTCCAGAATCTAGTGACTTCTGGAAAATTAACACCAGCACATTGACTACCTCATTAGCTACCTCTTTTAAGACCTGAGGATGTAGTCCATCGGAACTCGGAGACTTGCCAGCCCGCAGCTCCATCAATTTGCTCAGTACTGTTTCCACAGTGATTGCAATTTCACCAAGCTCCTCTCTCCCTTTCACCTCCTGATTTGCAGCTATTACTGGAATGTTTTTTGTATCCTCTATAGGGAACACAGCGCAAAATATTTGTCCATTCCTTTCATCATTTCCTTATCATCTACTATTAACTCCCCACTGTCACTTTCTAGAGGGCCAACACCTTGATTTGCTACCTCTACCCAAGCTTGATCCCTCACCCCTCTTGTTTAGTTTAAAACCCTTTCCATTTCCCTAGTTATGCGATTTGCGAGGATGCTCACACCAGCACTGTTCAGATGTAGACTGTCCCAATGGTATAGCCTCCACTTTCCCCAGTACTGGTGCCAGTGCCCCACAAACCGGAACACACTTCTCCCACACCAGTCTTTGAGCCACGCATTCGTCTCTCTAATCTTATTTGCCCTATGCCAATTTGCACATGGCTCAGTTAATAATGCAGAGATTATTACCTTTGAGGTTCTGATTCTTAATTTGGCACCTAGCTCCTCATACCAACTTTGCAGAATGTCTTTCCCAGTTTTACCTATGTCATTGGTACCTACATGGACCACGGTAACTGGATCCTCCTCCTCCCACTGCGAGTTCCTCTTCAGTCCTGAGCAGATATCCCGAACCCTGGCACTGGGCAGGCAACATAGCTGTCTGGACCCTTACTCTTTGCTGCAGTGTCAATCCTCCTCACTATACTATCCCCTACTACCATTACATTCATTTTTGCTCCCATGGCCATGGCCAGTCAACTCGTCAACCTTGCAGACCTTGCTTTCATCCATACAGGTTGTGAGCATCTCAAACCTGTTTGACAATTGCAAAGTCTGAGGCTCTTCCACTACCATCTGCTCGGTCCCATTATCTACCTCACTGACAGTCACATCCTCCTGCCCCTCACTGCTGACCAAAAAAGATGACCCTCTTCTAAGAGGTATGACAGTCTCCTGGGACAAAGTATCCAGGTATTTCTCCCCCTTCTCTTATGTTGTGCAGTGTCTGCATTTTGGCTTCCAGGTCAATAATCCTGATCCGGAATTCCTCAAGCTGCTTACACTTCCTGCAGACGTGTTTGTCATGGATCGCCATGGCGTTCAAAATCTCCCACATCTCACCACTGCAACATAACACCTGTCCCACCATTCTAACTTATGTTATTTAGTTTATTTGCTTTAATTACTTTCTTCCTATGTATGTTACAATTTACTGTGTTTATTGAATGCTAGTACTACTGACAACTAAAGGTTATATGCTTCTTAACTACAAAAGTATGTGTTTTAGACGCTTGTTTAAATTACTTTATTTTTATTGCTTCTTTATCTTTATTGTGTTATTTTCATTTTAAAGTTTTCAAATTTTGATTTATTATTTTAAAGTTTTAGTTATTTTTATTTATAGATCTACCTTAACTCACCTGTCCTAAGCTGGTTTCTCACACACTGTCCCTTAGACAGAGCACTTACCGACCAATCAGCTTACTACCTTCCTGTGACATTGCAGTTGCTTTTTTTCCTGGACTGTAGCCTCACAGCAGCTGAAACAGTGAAACAGTGCGCTCCTCAGCTCCGCTCTGACTCCCAGCAAGGTAGGCTGCTCTGCAATCCCCGCTCTGTATTTATAGGCGCTCCTCAGCTCCGCTCTGACTCCCAGCAAAGTAGGCCGCTCTGCAATCCCCACTCTGTATTTATAGGAACTCCGCTCTGACTCCCTTCACGGCAGCCTGGGAGACGGAGGTGGGAACACAACTCGGATTCAGCCCTGACTCCCAATTCTCGCCTCACAGGGGAAATTTTGACCCCATATTTTTGACTTGGCATTTCAAGCCACCTAATTCATAGCTACAAACTAAACCAATTGGAGGTAGCGGCATTTCTTTCACCCTGATGTTCAATGAGACTGGCGCACACATTCTGTTGATTTATATTGATTTGTACCTTGTTTATGTGCCACTGTACCTGTCCCTATACAGTCGTCCACACATGATACTGGTAAGTTCATGGCCATTTATACTCTCTTGCTACCCAGATATCAAACAGACATACATTTAAACCTGGTATAAATATCTTTCTGCCTATAACCTGTTGCAGATAAGGACTCTTTGCTGTATAGTGCAATATTATTTCTTTCTGGAAGGAAAAAAAAGCTGCAATGTACCAGCATCAAGGTGTTTTTTTCCTATGCTGTATGACCAAAGCAAAATGCTAATAAAATACTGTCCTTGAAATACACTACATTGTCTTTTATGAGAGTTTAATTTGATTAGGTTGATGTGGATTTTAATCACATGGTACTCATACAGGCAATCAGGACATACGTGTCTAACAGGTCAATGTGATGCGTCTAGTGTGAGGGTGAAGGGAGTTAACATGCTTTCTGCCTTTGTATGCAAGTTTGCTTCTCACTTTCAGTCTACATCACTGGCTAGCAGCAATGCGAAAAAGAGAACCAGATGTGTAAGTCTCTTTATGCCAGTATACAGCCTCTCCATTGGCAAGTCCTCAGTTGTGCCTCCTTGTGGCAGCACACAGGAACTGGGTCCCTAGCAGTCCCAGGCTAAAGGTGCAGAGGAATTCAGAGGAGGGTTGTTCCCCAGACATGCAGTGTGCAGGCCCACTGGCATGTGGACACGCCCTGGCACTCATGAACCAAACTCCCAGCTATGGGCGAATAGCTCCACTGCCTTGTGGATACCTCGGGAGAGTTGAAGGCTAAGGGAGTAAACCCTGGCAAAAAATCTGGGGTGGAGCCCAAAGACAGACTGATATCTAAATATATCATCTTTCCAGCAACTCCTGCAACCAAGCCATTGCCAAAGATAATGCTTTGCATTCCTTTTGACAGAACTGGGGTGTTGAGAAGGGGATCCTGACGTTTGGGTGGCCTAGGGTTTCCTTAAATCTTACACAACCTTGCGCCTGGGAGATGGCACTCCAGTTTCACTGCAGAGCATTAACACAACATGGGAAGCAGAAGTTACAAGTGATAAGCCCAACTCGATTGATGTAGAGAACAGGTGCTACAGAATGTCTCCTATGGTGGGAGGGACCATCGTGCCTCACTGGTCAGCCACCACCCACCTCAAGTCAGGCAGCCCCGACTACTAAGATGCTGACTCACGATGATACGTCTGCTTCAATGGGTGCCTGGAGCTTAGAGTTTCTGCTCAACAAGTGGAAGGAATCCATCGCACCAGGCAAAGAAACAAAACAAAAAAAAAGTCCCAGTTCTTTGATTGGCAAACTGAAATGTCAGGACTATGTGTACTGGATTGACAGATGATTTGCAGCTGGTCGATAATGCACACAAGGCAGCTGTGGGCAACATGGAACTTGATAGGTTGAACATTAACATAGTTTCCCGTACAAGGGACCAGGCTCACCAAGAGCAGATCACTGAAAGAAAAATATTACATGTTCATCCGGCAGGGAAGAGTTCAGAGGAAACGGGTGAGCGAGATGTATGCTTCGCTATAGGGAACTTGCTAGTCTTGATGATAGAACTCCCCACAAATGGTTCCGAATGTGTTCTTTCAACTCAAACAATGCCAGTCAACCTCATGAGTATCTATGCTTCAATGCTGTGCACCATTACAGAGGCAGAAGATCAGCCCTCTGAGGAGATCAATACTGCTATTAGCAGAATCCCGAAGTCAGAACATCTTTACTAACTGGGGAACTTCAATGCAAGATTGGGCAAGGACCATGAGGCATGGCCCTCCTGCCTCAGACATCATGGCCTGGAAAAGATAAATGAGAAGGGACAAAGACTACTTGAGCTTTGCTGCTACCATGAGCTTTATGTAACTAACACCTTCTTTCAAAACAAACCATGCCACAAGGTGTTCTGGAGGCATCCAAGATCAGGACATTGGCACAAGCTGGATGTAACGCTTTGAACAGCATTCTCAACACACGCAGTTATCACAGCGCTGACTGTGATACAGATCATTCCCTGGTGTGACCTAGGATGAGAGTGCAACTCTTGAAGCTTTTTTGATCAAAGCCAACCTCAGCGATACTGCCTACATAGATAAGAACCAACAGCTCTGCAATCCGATTGAACAGGTACCCTCTGGCATTCCTGTACAGAGTGCAGAAGCAAAATCAAACATACTTCAAGACACCATCTACAGTGCCGCTCTCTCAACACATGGGAAGCAAGAGGGAAAAAGTGCTGACTGGTTTGAAGCTAACATTACTGTGATGGAACCTGTCATTGAAGCTGAGCAGTCTGTTCTCATTAACTACAAGAGAGATCCAGGCAAGAAGACTGATTCACTGACAGCCACTTGAAGTAGAGTTCAACAGTCTGCTAGACAGTGCACCAGTGACTACTGGTTACAAGTCTGCCAGGATATCCAGATGCTCTTTGACATAGGGAATATCAGGCCAATGTATGAAGGGGTCAAAAAGGCAACTGCTCCATCAGCAAAGAAAACTGCTCTATCGAAAGCAAAAGCATAGGAAGTCATCATTGACTGCAATATACAATTGGAGAGATGGGTGGAACATTACATTGAGTTGTACTCTAGGGAGAACCCGGTCACCAAAGAAGCTCTAGACACCATAGAAATCCTGCCTGTCATGGCAGAGCTGGATATGGAAGCCACAATGGAGGAAATAGCAGGCTATTGATTCACTTGCCAAGGGTAAAGCCCCAGGTACTGGTCCTAAACCAGCCAAACTCATCAAGCATGGGAAACCGGCACTCCTGCAGCTTCTCCATAAACCTCTCTGTCTCTGCTGGAGGGAGGGAGCAGTTCTCAAGATGTGCAAAGACTGTGACCTTGTACAAGAACAAGGACTACTGCAGTGATTACAACAACTATCAAGGCATCTCCCCGCTCAGCATCGTGGATAAAATATTTGTCCATGTTTCCCTTGTCTGGCTGCAGATCCTGGCTGAACGCATCTACCCAGAATCCCTGTGTGACTTCAGAACTAGAAGATCTACAAATGATCTTCTCAGACCAGCAGTTGCAAGTGAAATGCTGTGAACAAAGGAGACCACCAAATATTGCCTTCATTGATCTCACCAAGGCATTTGCCCATGTGAACAGCTGTGGTCTATTTAAGCTGCTGGAGAAAATTGGCTGCCTGCCGAAACTGCTCAATGTGATCTTCTCTTTCCATGACAACATGATGGATAAGGCCAGTTATGATGGGGCAACATCGGAACCATTTGTGACCCGCAGTGGGGTCAAACAGGGTTGTATTCTGGCACTGACACTCTTTGGCATATTGTTATCTTTGCTGCTGTCATATTCCTTCAGGTCATGTACAGATGGTGTCTACTTACATACCAGAACTGATGGGAAGCTGTTCAACCTTGCAGGAGAAATAGCGGAGGCATTAAATGAGTACTTTTCATCTGTCTTTACAAAGGAAGAAGATGCTATCCAGGCTGAGGTGAGAGACGAGGCAACTGGTGCACTCGAAGAATTTACAATTGAGAGGAAGGAGATGTTGGAAAGGCTATCTTTACTTAAAATAGATAAGGTACCAGGACTGAATGAGATGCATCCAAGGGTACTTAGAGAAATGAAAGTGGAAATTGCAGAGGCACTAGTGATAATCTTCCAATCTCCTTTAGACACAGGAGAGGTGCCAGAGGACTGGAGAACTGTGAATGTCACACCCTTGATCAAAAAGGGGTGCAGGGATAAAAGCAGCAACTACAGACCAATCAGTTTGACTTCAGTGGTTGGGAAAATTCTGGAAACTACAGTTCGAGACAAAATCAATAATCACTTAGACAAGTGCAGGATAATTAAGGATAGCCAGCATGGATTCATTGAGGGAAAATCATGTTTAACTAACTTCCTGGAGTTTTTTGAGGAGGTAACAGAGACAGTTGATGAGGGCAATGCTGTTTATGTGGTATATATGGATTTTCAAAAGGCATTTGATACAGTGCCACACAACAGACTTGTTAGCAAAATTCTAGGTTATGGAATAAAAGGGAAAGTAGGCACTTGGATAAGAAATTGGCTGCATGGCAGGAAACAGAGAGTAGTGATAAATGGTTGTTTTTCAGATTAGGGGGAGGTCTGTAACAGAGTTCCCCAGGGGTCAGTGTTGGGACCCTTGCTCTTCCTGATATATATTAGTGACCTAGACTGGCATTCAGGACATGATTTCAAAATTTGATGATACGAAGATTGGAAACATTGTCAACTGTGATGAAGATAGTCTTGAATTTCAAAAGGACATAGACGTGTTGGTGGATAGGGTGGACAAGTGGCAGATGACGTTCAATGCAGAGAAGTGTGAGGTGATTCATTTTGGCAGGAAAAGTATGGTGAGACAGTCTAAAATAAAGGAAGAAACTCTAAAGGAGATGCAGAACAGAGGGGCCTCAGTATATATGTACATAGTTCATTAAAGATGGCAGGGCATGTTAAGGGAGAAGTTAATGAAGCACATAATATTTTAGGCTTTACTAATAGGGGCATTGAGTACAAGAGTAAGGAGGCCATGTTGAACTTGTTTAAGACACTAGCTAGGCCTCATCTGGAGTTTTGTGTCCAGTTCTGGGTGCCGTACTTGAGGAAGGATGTGAGGACATTGGAGAGAGTGCAGAGGAGATTCACAAGAATGATTCCAGGGATAAAGAACTGTAGCTATGAGGATAGATTGTAGAAGTTGGGACTGTTTTCCTTGGCGAAAAGAAGGCTGAGAGGAGACTTGATAGAGGTATTCAAGATCCTGAGGGGTTTGGACAGGGTAAATCGTAACAAACTGTTCCTACTCAAGACAGCATCAAGGGCTAGAGTGCATAAATTCAAAATAATTAGCAAAATGAGTAAAAGTGATGTGAGGGTAAATTTATTCACCCATAGGGTCATTGGAGTCTGGAACACAGTTCCTGAGAGGGTTGTGGAGGCAGGTTCAATTGGGGCGTTCAAAAGGGAGTTGGATTGCTATCTAAAAAAAAAGAATGTGTAGGGCTACGGGGATAAGGCCGGGGACTGGACTAGGTAGAATGCTCTTTCAGCAAGCCAGTGCAGACTCGATGGGCCGAATGGCCTCCTTCTGCACACTAAAGATTCTGTGATTATTTGAACACCTCTCCACCATTGTCCAGCTGAATGGGATTACATTCATATCTATTCAGTAGTAGCCAGGGAATCACTTGCAATGCCTTCTCTGCCCACTTCCAAACCATTATTTGTGTCCCCCAGAGACTGACCCTCCTATTTCTCCTCTGCAAACTGCCCCGCGACAACATCATCTGAAAACACAGCACCAGCTTTAGTGTGGGAGAGTATTAAAGGAAAAAAATGAGGTAAAGAGGTGTCGAGGTGTATGGAACAAATTCCAGAGCTTGGGGCCTAGGCAACTGAAGGCTCAACCACCAATGGTGCAGCAATTATAATTGGGAATGCACAAGAGGCCAAAATTAGGGAAGTGCAGATATCTCGGAGGGATGTGGGGCTGGGGGAGATTACAGAGGTAAGGAGGGGCCAGGCCATGAATGAACTTGAAAACAAAGATTGGAGTTTTTAAATCAAGATGTTGCTTGCCCAGGAGCCAATGTAGGTCAGCAAGCACAGGATGACAGGGGAATGGTGCATGCTATGAGTTAATATGTGGGCATCAAAGTTTTAGGTTACCTCAAGTTTATTGAGGGTGAAGTGAGAGTCCAGCCTGGAGTGAATTGTAATAGTTGAGTCTAGTGGTAATGATGGCATGGATGGGGATTTCAGCAGCAGATGAGCTGGGATGGGGCAAAGTTGGGTGATATTGGGAGGTGGAAATAGGCAGCCTTAACAAGGACAATTAGCGGGGGAGACGGTGGCATAGTACTAATGTCACTGGGAATGCAATCCAGAATGCCAAGCTAATGCTCTGGGGACATGGGTTCAAATATGGAATTGCAAGTTAGTTTCAATAATAGTGACTATCATCAATTGTCATAAAAACCCATTTGGTCCACTAATATCCTTTAGGGATATTATGCCATCCATACCTGATCTGGCCTATATGTGACTCCAGGCCCAGAGCAATGTGGTTGACTCTTAACTGCCCTCTGAAATGGCCAAGCAAGCCATTCAATTCAAGGGCAATTAGGGATAGGAAACAAATGCTGGCTTTGCCAGCGACATCCACATTCCATGAAAGAATAAATTTAAAAAATAAAGTTGTAGAATTTTATAGCACTGTAGGTGTACCTACACACATGAACTGCAACAGTTCAAGAATGTGGCTTACTACCACCTACTCAAAGGAAATTATGGAGGGAAATAAATACTGACTAGCCAGTGATGCCCACATGAAAAAAATTGTTACATAAATACTTATATATCTGGTTTTCCAGTAGAGGAAGAGAACAAATTAACAGCAATACAAGGGAGCCTAAAAATAAGTCAAGAGGTGGAACTTATTGCATTTAATATAATTTTAAAATTGTCAAGGAGAAATAAAGGGGATTTAAAGTAGACAGATGGTTTCTACCCCAATCTACCTTCATAATTGAAGTTCCTCACTCCTGGAACCATTCTCGTGA
Organism: Cetorhinus maximus; assembly: GCF_964194155.1. Lineage (NCBI taxonomy): Eukaryota > Metazoa > Chordata > Chondrichthyes > Lamniformes > Cetorhinidae > Cetorhinus > Cetorhinus maximus. Next base: position 54,421,591 of record NC_135896.1, on the reverse strand, counting down.
ATCTTTTCTGCACTGTCTCCAATGCCTTCCTAAAGTTCAGTGCCCAGGAGTGGATGCATTGCCCCAGCTGAGGCGGAACTAGTGTTTTATGCAAGCTCAAAATAATCTCTTCGTTCATGTAAGCTTGCCCTTATTAATAAAGCCTTGGATACTGTATGCTTTATTAATTAACCTCGCAAACTGTCCTGCCATCTTCAATGACTTATGCACACATATACCCAGGTCCCTCTGCTCTTGCATCCCCTTTAGAACTGGGATCTTCATTTTATACTGTCTTTCCATGTTCTTCCTATCCAAATGAATCACTTCACATTTCTCTGCATTGAAATTCATCTGCCACTACTCCACCCAATCCATTAACTTGTCTATGTCACTTTGGAAATTCTACACTATCCTCCTCACAGTTTACAATGTTTCCAAGGGTAGTATCATTTGTAAATTTTAAAACTGTGCTCTGTACACCAAGATCTAGGTCATTAATATATATCAGGAAAAACAAGGGTCCAACACTGGCTCCTGGGGAACCCCACTGCAAACCTTCCTTCAGCCAAAAAACATCCATTAACCACTACCCTCTGTTTCCTGTCATTCAGCCAATTTCAAATCCATGTTGCTACTGTCCCTTTTATTCCATGAGCTATAAATTTGCACATAAGTCTGTTGTGCGGCCCTTTATCAGATACCTTTCGGAAGTCCACGTACACCATATCAACAACACTTCCCTCATCAAACCTTTCTGTTAACTCTTCAAAAAACTCTAGCAAGTTAATTAAATATTAATTTCTCTTAAGAAATCCATGCTGGCTTTCCTTTATTACCCACATTTGTCCATTTGACTATTAATTTTGTCTCAAAATTATTGTTTCTAGAAGTTTCCCCACCATAGAAGTTAAACTGACTGGTCTATGGTTGCTGGGCTTATCTTTACACCCTTTTTTGAACAATCCTCCATCCTCTGGCACCACCCCTGATTCTAAGGAACACTGAAAAATTATGGCTAGTGCCTCTGCAATTTCCACTTTCACTTCCCTCAGTATCCTTAGATGCATCACAACCGGTCCTGGTGTCTTATCAACTTTTAAGTACAGACAGCCCATCCAGTACCTCCTCCTTATCAATTGTAAACTCTTCTAGTATCTGAATTACCTTCTCTTTCACCATGGCCTGGGCAACATCTTCTTCCTTGGGAAAGACAGTTGCAAAGTATTCATTTAATACATCAGCTATGCCCTCTGCCTCCATGTGTAAATCCTCTTTTTAGTTCTTAATCGTCCCTACTCCTCCTTTTAACGCCCTATTGCTATCTATATGCCTATAAAAGGCTTTGGATTTCCTTTGTTGTTGGCTGCTTGTCTCTTTTCATACTTCCTCTTTGCTTCTCTATTTTGCTTTATCACCTCAGCTCTGAGCCTTTTATATTCAGCCAGGTTCTCAATTGTATTTACTACTTGACATCTGTCATAAGCATACTTTTCAATCTTTATCTTAATTTATATCTCTTTATCTTCCAGTTGAGTCCTTATTAACATATATATATTGAGTCCTGATGATGTTCCTGGCACCTAACTGCAATTATTACTTATAGGCCTGAGCGGGAGATAGCTTCAGAGCCTGGAGCTACCCCAAAAGATTTTTTAAAATTTCTTTGTAGGGTCATGAAAATCAGAAGGGACCCTTTGGGGCCCCACAAGTGAATCATAGCCCTCCATTGTCACAATCATGCCTCACCTCCCGATCGTGGGAGATTCCTGCAGAACTGCCTGGAAGCTGATCCCATATGGTCTTAACAGGTGAACTCAAAGCCACAAGAATTTGTACCCCTGCCTGTTGTCTTCCTGCCCTAAAAAGGTGAGTAGTTAGCTGATGGCATTTAAATTAGGCCTGAGAATTAAAATACCCTGCAACGCATATGTAGTGGGTGTATTTTGAACTGGCGGTAAAGCTCATCTGCCACAAACTGCCCCCCTCACAATCGGTCCTAGGGGCAGAATTTTATGGCTGACGTGCGGGTGGTGGAGCCTGCATGTCAGCGCTTAAAATGTCGTGCGCTGACGTTGCACGAGTGTGCCGACGTCAGTGCGTGGCATCGCGATATTTAGGTCGGCGGGTGCGCTATGCAGCGCGACGCGCGTCCGCCATTAACTAAAGGCCTTGTTAAGGCCCTTAAGTCGGCAATTGAAGCCGATTTTGAGGAGCTCGTGCGAACATCGGCTCGGCGCACGGGCGCAACGGGCAGGCAGGTAAGTGATTTTTTATCAAAACTCATGCACGGGCGGGATATGTGGGCTCAGAGGGGTTGTTCTTGTTTTTCCTGAAGTATTCAATGCAGAAAGTGTTTTAAACTTGCCTGTTTGATTGTTACCAGTTCCGATCGATTTCCAAGAGCTTTCTCTGTACTTTGAAGCTTCAGCTCAGCAGTCTGAAGACAGTAATCTTTATCTGGCCTGCAGCTTTCCGGGGGCCTCCATTTAGCCTGGGTATGGGTTCTGACATCTCCACTGGAGGCAGCTCCTCTGAGGAGGAAGGGAGGGATAGAATAAGGAAGCGGCCAGGAGTGGACAATCAGCCTCCAGGGGAGCCACCTTTGGGAGGCCAGGCGCAGGCACAAGGGGCGCAGGGCCAAGAGGTTGTCCAAGGTGGAAGGGGCCGCAGAAGATGCCACTATCCTGCTGCCAGGGTATACAGGCGGCGAAGCAGCTACCTCAATATGATTGAGGTGCAGTGCCGAAGGAGGCTCCGACTGTCAAGGGAAACAGTCAACTATATCTGTCAGATGATTAGCCCTGAGATCTCCCCTAACTGTGTGGGTGGACACCCCATGCCAGCGGCTCTCAAGGTCACAGTTGCCCTCCACTTCTATGCATCTGGCTCCTTCCAGGGCTCGGTGGGTGACCTTTGCGGTGTCTCCCAATCAGCTGTCCACACTTGTGTCAAGCAGGTTACAGACGCTCTGGACGGGCATTAACCTTCATCCACTTCCGTTAGGACCAGGCAAGCCAGACAGAACAAGTCCGAGGCTTCGCGGCCATTGCTAGCTTCCCCCGCGTCCAGGGTGCTATAGACTGTACACATGTGGCCATCAAGGTGCCAGCAGGGGAGCCCGGTGCCTTCGTCAACAGGAAGGGCTTCCACTCCATGGACGTGCAGATAGTGTATGATCACAGGATGCTGATTCTACAAGTCTGTGCAAGGTACCCAGGCAGCTCCCACAATACCTACGTCCTCAGACACTCCCAGGTGCTGGCGCTCTTCAGTGCCCCGGCTCAGCTGGATGGTTGGCTGGTGGGTGACAAGGGCTATCCCCTCAGAAGGTGGCTCATGACGCCTCTCCGCCATCCAAGAACAGAAGCTGAGGAGCGCTACAATAGGAGCCACGGCACCACAAGGGCTGTAGTGGAGAGAACCATCAGTCTTCTCAAGATGCGCTTCCGTTGCCTGGACCGCTCAGGGGGCGCACTCCAGTACCCCCCAGATCGCGTCTCTCTAATAGTGGTAGCATTCTGCGCTCTGCACAATCCTGCGCTGGAAAGGGGGGATGCAGTTGACGATGAAGACCTTGACACAGTGGATGAGGCTGCACATGATGAATCCAGCAGTGCCTCAGAGGATGAGGAAGCACAGGGCAATGATGAGGGGCAGCACGCCGACCCGCTACTACACCAAGGAGGCAGGGACACCCGGGACAATTTAATCCAACGAACCTTCAGCTAGCTCCACACACATGGATCAGCAAGACCAGCATTGCCTGGCGCATCCACACGTGGCACTTAGGCGCTACATCTTCCACCTCATCAGCTGTAACTAAGGGCTTAGTACAGAAACATCAATGTCCACTCAAACACTCATGAGATGTCTGTGAAACAGACAAATGCAGCACAAAGGAAACACCCTCAGCCATGGTCAGAAAAGTGGACTTTATTCCCACCAAAATAAAGCACAAACGTCGCTCAGACGTACATAATGATCTATTCCCTAATCTAGGGCCAACACAAAATCACCAGTGACAAACCTGTTGAGTGCCTAACATGCCTTATGCTTATGTTTGCGGGTGCTACATCTAGGTGCCGCCCCATCGCTCAGAGTGGTTTGTGAGTCAGCCTGCTGACTCTGCTGTCCTGTTAGCCTCGATGACCTTGGCGGCCGTCCTCTGGCCCGTGAAGCCTGTGATAGCCCCACCTGGGAGGGAGTGGCCAGTTCCAGAATTGGCACCTCCCCAGTTGTTGCAGCCTCAACAGATGCAATGGTCACTGGCAGAGGGGTGGAGGAGCTGCTGCCCTCATCTGGAGCGCCCTGAGAGGAGCTCGCAGCAACGACAGGCAGCTGCTGCGCCGACGTCAGGTCACATTGGACCTCCATGTTCACCGCAGATGGATGGGCACTGAACTGGGACACTTGGTGCCCAGAACATCTCCCACATTGGGAATGACCACCTGTGGCCATTAGCGCTGTGAGGGCTTGCAGGTCAGAGCGTAACCCAATCAGAATATTCTCAATCCAATCGAAACCCCTCTCCATGAGAGTCGCCAATCTCTCAACGGAGGAAGCCTGAAGCTCTGTCCTGAGGTTCATGCCTTCACTGACACTCTGCCTGGACTCCTCCACCACAGAGACCAACTGAAGCACACCCTCATGCAACCCTGCCAGATGCTCCCACAAATCCTGTCGCTTGTCCTGCAGCTGCTGCATTGGTGACATCTCCAAAGGTACATCATCAGTGTCGGTCTCAGCATGTGCCTGGTCCTCTGCAGCCCTCTGGCTGCTGGCGCCATCGGCACTCTCTGTCCGTGCCATCTCCTCCAGCGATTGTGAAGTGTCCTCTCCACTGTGACCCGGGAGTGGAGTCATTCTGACGTTACATTCTCCTCCGAAGTTTTTGGCGCTGCGCTGGTGCCTGGCTCGCTGAAATGATGTGCCGCAAGTTGCAAGTCTTGGCCCTCAGGTGTGGAGGGGGTGCTCTGGACGTGTTGGTGGCGGCCATGTGGTGGTGATGATGAAATTAACAACAAGGACAGTGCATCAGTTAGCGTTCAGTCAGTAATACCATTCATCCCTTCCCCTCCAGGCTTATAAGTCGCTCACCCTTCAAGAACCTAAAGGGACGAACATTGGTGGGGTGGAAAATAGTCAAGAGGAGGCCCAAACATTAGACGCGCATACAGACAGGCTGGTCAGATGGCCTGATGAATGCCACATGGAATGTTATGTGGCATTGGAGCAGGGAAAGTACAGAGGTTCCTGACCTGGATGCATGCTGGCCTGGAGAGTTGGAGTGATGAGGAAACATTGCAAACACTTGCGACATTTGCCGTGGGGCACAGGAGATTGACAGGTCACATTATTGACCTTCATACCGTTATGAGGGGCATAGAACGGGTGGACAGAAGACAACATTTCCCTTTGGCGCAGGGATGACTAACGTGGTGGCATTTATTTAAGTTGAGTGCCATGAGCTTGACAAGTGAGGTGCTGAGGACATTTTGGACAGAGTAATGTGGGACGTACTGGCTGAAAGGGTGGTGGAGGTACAAACCCTCCTAAGATGCAATAAGTCTTTGGATGTGCAGCAGCGATGCCATGGCATGTTAGGCCATGGGGATAGTGGTCACAAATGGGATAAGGCGACTTTGGAAGGTGCTGGAGATGCGCATCCTCAAGGGGCCGAGGGACCTTTGTGTATGACCCACACGTCTGACTGTATCAGTCTGTGAATGAGCAGAGTTGCTGCATTAACGATTGCAGCAACCATCAGTGCTTTGGATGGTGGGGAGACTGAGTGGATGGGACTGTGGACCTCAAATACCTGGCTGCTGCACCCCAGCCTCGCCAACACCTGCCGACCTGGCCGCCTGCCTCCTCCCCAGCTCCATGGCCTGCTCCTCGTAGGTGGTGAGGCGCTGCAGCACGGCATGCCCACCGCCAGTCCACTGGCACTCCCTGAGATTGTGCTCGGTTTTTGCCTGCAGAACAAAGAAGAGGATTTATTGGGGCTGATCGCTCATGTACTCTGCACGTGCACACCACACCCCAACCACAGTGGCCCGTCTGAGGCCTCCAGTGGCTCCTGTCCACACTGCTGGTGATCAGTCCACAGAAGATAGTACGGCTGGTCCCAACCCCCTCCCCCAACTTTGGACACATTCGGCATCCATCACTTTGAATAACACACAGGTCTTAGCGCCCATGGCAAGGAGGCGCAACTAGGTGCGGCGCCGAGGCCAGCAGATGGCTCTTGGCCACAATACCTTGAGGCTCCCGTTGGGAGTAACAATGTGGAGTTCTGAGTATGTGTCTAGCTGCCTCCCCTGCAGGTTGCCCCCAGACTACTCAAATGTGATAAACACCAACATGTGCTGCAGGGAGGACCCATCTTCTCCTCAACCACTAAGGCTGATGTAAGCATGGTCACTATCTGTTTGCCCACCCAGCGTGCGCCAAATGCCCAATGCAGTAACAACAGTAAGATGTTGGGGGAAGGCTCAAAGGCTAAGGCTACCTGCTGGGTCAAATGGCCAATGCTGACATGGTACTCACCCTTCCAGAGCGCAACAAATCATTGAAGTGTTTGCAGCACTGTGTTCATGTGCACCACACATCGTCATGGGTGTTCACTGCCTCCGCCACCTCCTGCCATGCCTGCCTGGTGACGTGGGGGGCCCTCCTCCTCCCATCCTCTGGAAACAAAAAAAAACAATGGTTGGACACCTCTTGAAGGAGGACAGCAAGGCAGGCATCTGAGAACCGAGGGGCACAGTGGCCCCCCGCTGGCCTACCCTGCAGCCTGCCCTCCTCCTCCTCCTCCTCCTCCTCCACTTCCTGTGCCCTGAAACCAGCATGTCTCTATCTGTCAGTGGCCATGGTGCACTGCCTCAAGCAGGCTGCCTGGCCACTCTTTATACAGACTGTCTGTTCCCCATTGGAACCGGCAGTCTGAGGCCGCCCGCTGCCGAATCGATTTTCCCATTGTACACGGGAGTCGCTAACCTGCTGGGCGGGCCTTAATTGGCCTGCCCGCGCAAACTGGCGGCGTGGCCTATTTCAGCGGCAGCAATCGGCTGCCCGCCCGCCACCGAGTCGGTCGGGCCTGCCCACCCATCAGGTGCAAAATTAAGCCCTATGTTTGCACTAGAAAATTGTCGAAAACCTGAAAATGTGGGGGCAGACACATGCCAACAGTTCCGCAACGCGATTGCCTACACCAAAGGCACGTATGTTGCCCGATACTTGCAAGATCATTAAAATATTTCTGCAACGTAGAACAGATAAACTTTCTTTCCAGTTTTCCCAACTACTTCTCCATCCTTGCATTTGCTCAGTATCACTCAGCCCATGGAGCACTGCTTTGAAATTGTTTTGATATCCATTATGTTCTCAACTCAATTGTCTCTCATCTGCTGAAAAGACATTGTTAATAATAAGTAAGTAACTGCTGTCATTTGCCTTCGTTTGGTACCATTCAACCTGTACTCCCCTTGGTTTAGGTCCTCATTAATTGACTGCACTCTGTGGAGTTTATTCAGCCACATTGTAAAGCAGTTGTATTATTTATAAGTGCCACTTTATCAGACAGAGCTAAATTACTGTATAATGCTAATAGTGAAAGATTGTTCGGTGGTGTCTACAAGGATGCCTTTCAAGTGAAAATAAGAGCTCTACCTGCTGAAAAGCAGGAGAAAAAAAATGAACAATACAATGAATAATTTATGAAGCAGTGAAAGGTGTCAGAACCTGACTGAGAGGCGTATCTTTAGAAATAAATTCCGATTGATGCTGTTGGAAATATTCATATCATTTAAGGCTTGTTGTTTATTTCAATAAGTTGTTAAGGAAAGTAATGGCATAGGATGACAAAACCCTTCCTTAGAAACCTGATTAGATGTGGGGAATAAAGAGCAAATAACTCATTGTGGTTCACTAGACTGAGAGCCATGAATATATATTGATGAGTCCTACTAGCACTTAACTTACTGAATTACAGACAGGTTACACTCTTTAAGTTCTCACTTTAAACATTATCCAAATGGAAAAGGCTCAACATAACCATGTAACTCAACGGTCAAAGTAGATTTTAAGAATGGGCGCTCATTTCCCTGATTACACCCCAACCCCAGCTTTTGAATCTTTTCACCCCATCCATGCAACATCTGATTGCCCCACAACAGTTTACCCAACCTCAAATACCATGACCCCCATCCCTTCAACATTTGGGATAGCTTAACAACTTGGTCGTAGTCATGAAATAAGATCAGCTGATAAGTTTTTCAGAAAATATAACCTGTTGCAATGCAACTTTTTATAAGCTACTTGCCCAAATCTATGAATTCATGCACTTAGTGTGTATAATGCCCCATAACTTTTGACCTACATGCTCTGGGTGAATTCATGTGCTGCAGAGAGTCTCTTGCCAAAAAGAAAATGGTTGCCCTCCAAACCAGTCTAACTAGACCCCATCCTATACCTTAACCCTTAGCCCAACTCTAACTTAGCCAGATTTTCCTAATTTTATTTACATAGAATTGTATAGCAATTACAGTACAGGAATAGTCCATTTGGCCAAACTGGTCTATAATGGTGTTTATGATCCACATAAAGCTCCTCCTATCTTACCTCAAGGGTGGGAACCACAAAGCCAGCGGAAGGGGCAAAAGAAAATGTGAAAATGTTCAGAGGCTCAAAGAGAGGGAAAAGGTTGTGACCAGGAACATGCCAGCAATTGTGATGAGATAGCTGTTCATCTGACAGTGTATACCAATAAATATGGAATTCCAATAGCCAATGAAAGAGACGAAATTTGGAAATTGCATGAAGAAGTTTAAAACAGTGCTGTGCATTATCAGAGAGACTATTATAAGTACCCAGTGACACAATGCTTTGAAACAGTCCCCCAGACTATTCCAGGTTCTTTTGGGGCACTGGTGTGGTCAAGATTTTAGGTTGTTTGGTTGACATCAACAGAGAATGCCAAATGGCGATGTTGATCTTATTCAAAGAGCAAAAAAAGGACTGGTAAAGATCAATGGTATTTTTAATGTAAGAAAGTATACTTCACTTTAAAAGTACAGGAAGATATCAAAATTGTCACTGGAAAAATGTAAAACCTTTTAGAAATCAATCTATATATCCTTATGCCGGTCTGCCAGTAGTTTCAACAAAATCAGCCCAGAGATTTATATTGCCAACTAATACAGGAAAGAAAGTAACTGTTATCACGCTATGTTTCCTACTGCACTAACCAACAAAGGCGAGAGTGTGTGAGGGAGAGAGAGTGTGGGAGAGGAAGAAAGTGCTATTCTCTTAGGGTTTGTTTGATTGCAGTTTTCTCAATTTGAAGAGATCAGATTGCTTACTCAAGTTGCTGGAAATCAGATGATTGGCACCAATGGCCTTTTAACTGCATAGGTAACCTTCCGTTATTGCCAACGCATGCAAATATAACAATCAATATTGCACGGAGACTGAAATTCTATTTCCACACTGGCATTTCACCGAGACATTATAAAGTGCATTTATTCAATTTTCTTGGGTGAGATATTCATTCTCAGCCAGAGATCTTCAACAAATTACTTTTCATAAATTATAGCTTGTTAATATGAAGTACAGTGATGGATATATAACCAGACTACTTATAAGTACAATCACGTTCATAATTGTGATCATGTAACAAAAAGGTTATTATCTACTTTTTCCAAAAACCTTATTTTTCCACATCTCTAACCTTTTGTGTCCTTTTTATTCTAAAAATGACTTTCCTACAAGGTTAACATACAGTGAAATACTTCAATTTTTTTTTACAGTTACCTATTTTATAATTATTTGAGCAACACATGGCATCCAGAGGCCCTTTCTGCCTATCCACCATCTGCAACATCCTGAAGAAATGAACATCAGGCTGACTCTTTTGTTAGTTTATCTATCTAAAATCAGATTTTATAAATCACAAAACCGCAGCCTCTACACAAAATCTTTGCAGCGGTTTCATTAAATTGAATCAAAGATGATGACTGTACTAAAGTAATACTGCAATTGACTGCATTTTTTTTTGTATGGGGATACTTTCAACAGTTAAATTGATTTTTTTTTAAGAAGTCCATTTCAAACTTTTTGGAAGGAAAGAGTTAGTTAAAAGGTATAGATTTAATTTAAGATAGTTTTGAAATAGAATCCATTTAGCCCTTCAAAACAGATACTGTCTCTTAGAGCTCTAAGACTGCAATAGGTCCAACAATCACACAAATTTTCAGAAGGACATAATGTTGCAGTAAATCTCTTGCTGGATTTCAACCTAATGCCACACATCACTTCAGAAGTGGAAGGAAGAATCTGAGTATGCTTCTAAACTCTGTCAGATGGAATTTAGAGCAAAGAAACAGATACTGGATATTTGGAACTCAGTCTTCATAATTGTGCTAATGTATGTGGGTGCATTGTTATCAATAAACAGACCTGAATATTTTGTGTCTGGGGATGGGTGGGTGCATGCGTGATGTTGTGGTGAGTGTGTGTGTGTGTGTGCTTGTTTGTATCTATATGACAGGCATATGTGTATGCTGGCGCCTGTACTAGCATTTGTGCACACTGGAGAACATGCTTGTGTGTGTGCATGTGGACATGAAAACATGAATGAGTGTGTGAGGGCACGCATGAGAGCCTGGGGGTGGGCAAGCTGGTGTGCACACGGGAGCAAGTGTATGTGTATATGTATGAGCGGGTGTGTATGCATGAAAATGTGTGTGGACAGTTACGTGCATGCGTGTGAGAATATGTGGGTGGACAGGTATATGCATGTGTGTCTATGCATGTATATATGCACGTGCATGTATCTATATGGGCATGTATGTGTGCTGACATGTGTAGGCATGTGAGTGGTCGAGCTTGTGTTGAGGGGACTAAAATTCTGGCTTTCAGAATACAGATAAATCTAAAATATCTGGGAAAATGCAACATGTGCGCATTAAGGAACAATTTAGTTCCCAATATTAATCATGTACACAACAGATGATTTAACACACCTTTCTTCAGATTATGACCCAAATGAAACTAATATTTGAATTTTTTTTATCAAATAATGTTTGGGGAGATTTAAAAGCATGCCTGGAAACCACCTTAAATATAGAGTCAAAGAATAGCCCAGAAGGAGACCACTGAATCTACTGTGTCTGTGCCAGCTCTTTGAAAGAGCTACCCAATTAGTCCCACTCTCTTGCTCTTTCCTCATAGTCGAGCACATTATTCCTCTTCAAGTAGTTATATAATCCTCTTATGAAAGTCATTATTGAATTTGTTTCACCGTTCTTTCAAGAAGTACATTCTAGATCATAACAACTTGCTGTGTACTTTTCTTTTTGCCAATTGCCTTAAATCTGTGTCCTTTTGTTACCAACTCTTTTGTCATTAGTGGTAGTTTTTCCTTATTTTTCTACTGAACCCATCAAAATCCTGAACGCCTAAATCAAATTCCCCCTTTAACCTTCTCTGTTCTAAGGAGAATGACCCAATTGTAGATACAGGGTTTCATTCAGAGACTCAACAAGCTCCACAAGGACCCTGAATTATGGCATCCCCCAAGGCTTCATTTTAGCTCCAGTCTTCCTCAATATTCATATGAGCAACATGCCTCCCAACACCTCTAAAAATGTGTCTATCCGAATGACCTTGCCCTGGCTTCCCAGGCAACCAATCTCGAGGACCCCAGTAGCACCTTGTCCCAAGACTTAGAAGCGATGGAGCAATATTTCAACTCCTGGCATCTCTTTTCAAACCCTACTAAGATCACAGTCACTGCTTTCCACTTAAGCAACCGAATGGCGAACAGGGAACTCCAGATCTTCTTTTGTGGCAAATTGGTCAAGACCAACCAATTCCCAAGTATCTCGGAGTCACCCTGGACCACAGCCTCACATACCAAGAACACCTGAAAAGAATCACTGAAAACACCAAGACCAGAGTAAACATTATCTGGAAATAGCAGACACCAGCAGCGGTCGAGTTCACACACCCTTTGTATTGCTAGCCTTGCTCTTGTGCATGGTTCAGCAGAATACTGCTCCATTGTGTGGGCAGATAGCAGCCACACACAACGTTTGGATGCTGTTCTCAACACATCAATGTGTGTAATCAGTGGTACATTGAAGTCAACATCAGTCCTGTCTAATATCCCACCTTTTGATGTACGTTGGAAGGCAAAAATGCTGAAAGTGTTTGACCGCATTGAAGCCAAGCCAGGGCTGCCAATCAGTTAAGATCTTCAGAACCTACCAAGTATGCAATTCAAATCACACAAGCCTTTCCGGGTCTCTGCAAGTGCTTTTGAGTGTTGCAGGTTTTGACAAATTGACAAATGGCGCAACCTCTGGGCTGACACTAATATCACCAACAAAGATCTGGTGAGTGATCCAGTAATAGAGCTTCCAGGTTTCAACCTCCCTCGAAAACAATGGTCTGCACTCAAAATGATCCACACTGTCCGTGCAAGGACATCACACCTCCTCCACAAATGGAATTTCAGTGACAGCCCAGCATGTGACTGTGGTCAGCCGGATCAGGCTCTTCACCACACTGCGAATAAATGTGGTCTACGGAAATTTGCCACAGGTTTGAAAGTAATTCACCTAACAACAAACAGTGCTGGGGCTCAGTTGTCCAACTTGGATTTAGGCTTATAGAGCTGCACGGTACATAAATCCCAAGGTGTCTCCACTCAAGTACCTGCATTAAATTTGCATCATTTACTTTATATTGCCACTCATTTTTCCCATCAAAATGAATCACCCTTTGTGCATTAAACTTTATTTGCCATGGGTCTATCCTTTTCAATAGTCTCTCTATGTCCCCTTGAAATCTATTACTATCTTCCTTTGTGATTACTAGATTTATGAGTTTTGTGCCATCTGCAAACTTTCAAATTATGCCCAGGTCATACATATATATACATATATATACATATAAATGGGAGGTGATCCCATTCACTCTCATTCAAGGTAATTGTCTCTGCCGAGGTTTGCTAGACAGGTTGGCTCCACTTAATGGCTTTGGAATTTGCCAGGTTTTTTTTGCAAAATATACTTTATTCATAAAATATCTTCAACCACATTCCAAACCATTTCAAAAACACCATTACAAGGGTACAATCCGGTTCAACTTTTACAAAATGCATCACCAGGTGCATCAGCACAAACAATATTACAATCGTTTACAGCCTTTCATTTTGAGCTGTACAGCCCGAGGGGATTTAAACAGTTCCCAGTCCCTCGGTGCACTGTGGCAGAAAGGTCTTAGACAGCGACCCTTCCCCACTGCGCCTTTGCGGCAGCTGCCCCAAGCTTTAGTGCGTCCCTCAGCACGTAGTCCTGGACTTTGGATTGTGCCAGTCCGCAACACTCGGTCGGGGACAACTCTTTGTGCTGGAAGACCAACAAGTTTCGGGCAGACCAAAGCGCGTCTTTCACCGAGTTGATGATCCTCCAGCTACAGTTGATGTTTGTCTCGGTGTGTGTCCCTGGGAACAGCCCGTAGAGCACAGAGTCCTGTGTCACAGAACTGCTCAGGATGAACCTCGACAGCAACCACTGCATCTCTCTCCAGACCTTCTTTGCAAAGGCACAATCCACAAGGAGGTGAACAACGGTCTCTTCCCCACCACAGCCACCTCGAGGGCAACGTGCAGAGGGGGTGAGACTCCTGGCATGTAGGAAGGATCTGACAGGGAGGGCCTTTCTCACCACCAGCCAAGCCACGTCTTGGTGCTTGTTGGAAAGTTCTGGCGATGAGGCATTCTGCCAAATGACTTTGACAGTCTGCTTGGGGAACCATCCCACAGGATCCACCCTCTCCTTTTCCCTCAGGGCCTCTAAGACGTTACGTGCTGACCACTGCCTGATGGACTTGTGGTCAAAGGTGTTTTTCTGCATAAATTTTTCCACGAGGGACAGGTGGTACGGCACGGTCCAACTACTTGGAGCATTCCGCGGCAGCGTGGCCAGACCCATCCTTCGCAACCCCGGGGACAGGTAGAACCTCAGCACATAGTGACACTTGGTGTTTGCGTACTGAGGGTCTACGCACCGCTTGATGCAGCCACACACAAAGGTGGCCATGAGTATGAGGGCGATGTTGGGCACGTTTTTTCCCCCTTTATCTAGAGGCTTGTACATCGCGTCCCTGCGGACACGATCCATTTTGGACCTCCAGATAAAGCGGAAGATGGCTCGAGTGATCGCCACCACGCAGGAGTGTGGAATGGGCCAAACCTACGCCACACAAGGGAAACATCAAGAGGTTTTTCATCCTCAAAGGCACCCAGAAAGCTAGAAAGGAACAGAGGGAAATGTCTTGACTCCAGAAAAACATGCAGAATCTGCTCCGGCTGCAGTCGATGGGGGTCGATGTCAAGGAGGAACTCCAAGAGGTGAAGAGCCAGCAAGCCTCGCACTTTGCCTCGGAGGCCTCCAAGATCATCTTCCGTTCCAGAGTCCGCTCCGTGGAGCAGGATGAGACGTGCTCACGTTTCTTCTTCCAAAAGGTTCACAGAGAGAGCTCTGTGATCAGCAGCCTGAAGGAAGAAGACGGCTCAGTAAAGTCATCACAGTCCGACATTTTGAGGATCAGCAAATCCTTTTATGCTGGATTGAATGACGTGAAGCCCACAGACAGCACGGCCTCCCAGTCCTTCCTGTCCTCTATCACGGAGGTCTTAGACGACAGTACCCGGGAGAGCCTAGACAAACTGCTAACTCCTGATGAACTGACCAAGGCCCTTGAGTCCTTCGAGAAGAGTAAAACTCCTGGAAGCGACGGCTTGCCGGCGGAGTTGTATTCGGCTCTGTGGGACTTGATCGGCCCAGACCTGCTTGAAGTGTACGAGAGTATGCTCCTGGCCGGCAGCATGTCAGAATCCATGAGGAAAGGCATCATCACCCTCATCTACAAGCACAAGGGGGGAAGGGAGGAAATTAGAAATTGGCGACCCATTTCACTGTTGAATGTGGACTATAAAATTCTGTCCAAGGTCACCGCCAATCGGGTCAAATCCGTTCTGGAATTCATGATTCACCCTGACCAGACCTGCACTGTGCCAGGCAGGAAGATCTCTGACAGCCTCGCGCTGCTCAGGGATACGATTGCCTATGTACAGGACAGGGGTGTGGACACCTGCCTCATCAGCTTGGATCAGGAGAAGGCCTTTGACAGAATATCGCACACCTACATGGTGGATGTGCTCTCCAAAATGGGGTTTGGGGAGGGAATTCAAAATTGGATTCAACTGCTCTACACTAACATCAGTAGCGCAGTCTCAATCAATGGGTGGGAAACAGATAGCTTTCCGATTAAATCTGGAGTCAGGCAGGGCTGTCCTCTCTCGCCTGTTCTTTTCGTGTGTTGCATAGAACCCTTTGCCGAGTCCATCAGGAAGGATCCGGGCATAAGAGGAGTGACGATCCTAGGCAGTGGAGGCACTCAGGTAAAAGCCTCCCTGTACATGGATGATGTCGCCGTCTTCTGCTCGGACCCGCTGTCGGTGCGCAGACTGATCCACATCTGCGACCAGTTCGAACTGGCCTCGGGAGCCAAGGTAGATCGTGGGAAGAGCGAGGCCATGTTCTTTGGGAACTGGTCTGATCAATCCTTTGTCGCCTTCACTGTCAGGGCTGACGGCCTGAGGGTGCTGGGGATATGGTTCGGAGGGACCAGGGAATGCGTTAGAAACTGGAAGGAGCGAGTGTCTATGGTGGAAAGGAAACTGGGCATGTGGGAGCAACGCTCCCTCTCCATTGCGGGTAAGAACCTGGTCATCAGGTGTGAGGCACTCTCGCTGTTGCTGTACGTTGCCATGTACAGTGGTGCAAATGTTCAGGCATCTTAACAGCTTGCTGTTTTAGTACTTGTAAAACTTAGTGTTTTACTGCCAGTAAATACACAAAGTCATTTTTTAGACAGCATGACTTCATAATATATAAACAAAATCAAATAGAGCAGTGGTCTCAATCAATACCAATCCTGACATCACTAAATATTTCCCTCTAGTCTGACGAACAACCATTCACCGCTACTCTTTGCTTCCTGTCCCTTAAACAATTTTGTCTATGCAGCCACTGCCCCTTTAATCTAATGGGCTTCAATTTTGCAAGCGAATCTGTCAGGTGGTATCAAACACTTATTGAAAATCCAAATACACATCACCTGAAATACCCTCATCCACCCTTGCCATTACTTCAAAGAACTCAATCAACTTAGTCAAACATAATGGCCGGGGTTTTCTGGTCCTGCCTGTGGGGGAAGAGAAAATTTGAAGAGGCAGCTAAAAGTCACAGGGACTAGAAAATCCCGGCCATGGGCTGGATTGGAAAATCCTGCCCAATGAATTGATGAGAACCATAAAAAGATTTCAAGAAGAGAATTAAGAGCCCTTCACACACATTTATAGCATTAATACCAAAATATAAGCCTAATTATAACTCGGGCGGGTTCACGACCAGGGTGTAGTCGGTGAGGAAGAACCCATGAATTTCTCAGGAAGAGGCCCTGACATTTTTAACTCTCAGACTTAATTTTAACATCTGCACTGTCTCTTGCCTGAAGTCAGCGGGAAGAACCTAAGAGCCGAAAGACCGGTGAGGGAAATTGGGTGGGAGGCCACCACTGCCATGGGAAAAGGTTCTCAGCATAAGATTAATGCTGTGAGGAAGAGTTTGCCAAGAGCTGCTGGAATGTGAGGGAAGGCTGAAGCTGAGAAGGCCCAAGGACTCCAAGTAAAGCTGGAAGCAGCACATCAGCACCTCCTCACCAACAAATAATTCACATCCAAGTATTTTTAAGACATACCATGGCTTTTACTGGCTGGTCTGCTACCTCCTATCATGGTTCAGTGGAAATTTAGGTGCCACAGGGCCTCCCACAATTTCATGTTGAAATGAGATGTCATCATTTGTGGCCAAAGTAGACCAGCACCTGCCTGGGGATGGCCACTCTCCCATGCATGATCTGAGGTATATAGTTATAGGTGTAGGTAATTCACTCCCTCAAGCATGTTCCTCCTTTCAATGAGATCATGGCTGATATGTGCTCAAACTCCATTCAGCTGCCTTGATGCTATGTCCTTTAATATTCTTGGCTAGTAAAAATCTATGCATCGTAGATTATTAACTGAGCTAGCATCAACTTTTTTGTGACAGAGAATTCCACATCATACCATGTATTGCATGAAGAAGTGTTTTCTAACTTTTCTCCTAAATGGTTTGGATCTAACTTTAAAGCAACATCCTTATGTCCTAGACCCCTCCCACCAGTGGAAAATGTTTCTCTCTACACTTTATCAAGTCCTTTCAAATCTTAAAAACCTCAAACAAATTACCCCTTAAGCTTCTATATTCCAGGCAATATAAGCCCAGTGAAGGTAATTTTTCCTCATAATTTAACCCTTGAAGTCCTGATAAAATTCTGATGAATCTGCATTCCCTCCTTCCAAGGCCACTATATCCATTCAGAAATGTGATGCCCAGATGTGGTCTAACCAGGGCTTTGTATAGCTGGAGCAAAACTTCTTTCTCTTCAGTCTATCCCTCTAGATAAAAGGGCTCACATTGCAATTGCCTTTTGATTTTTTTTTTGTACTTGACTATGACATTTTAGTGAATCTCTTTGGGCTTCCACAATTCCTGACTTCTTGCCATTTAAAAATAATCATTGATCTTTTTTTGGTTCAAAACCTTGCACTTAACTGCATTGAAAGCCATTTGCCAGGGTTTTTCCTATTCACTTAATCTATCAATATCTCTTTGTAATTTTATGCTCTTGTCTCTGTTTTAAAAGATCCATCTGATCTTGACTATCTTAGGTCAGTTAATATACTGTAAAAACATTTTTGTGTTAATCTTTACATTCCTCACAACTTTATTTTCATATCCTTTTTTGCTGCATTTTTTGTCTTCCTTTGTTGTTCTTTAATCACCCCCAGCCCCCTGCATCTATATTGCTCTGTGCTCTCTCCTTTAGTTTTAAGTAATATCTCACCTCTTTTGTTGACCATGGCTGTTTTATTTGGTAAATTGAGCCATTGTCCCTTAGGGATACATATTGGCCCTCTCTGAGCTAAATTAATTTTTGAATACCTCCTATGTTTCATCTGTAGGTTTACCTGATATCAGTTATGATCAGCTTGCTGCCGTCAGTCACTGACTCATCCCATTAAAGTTCCTTCATTTCAAACCTAGATTTAAATTCAATCATATTATGATCAGTGTTAGTTAAGTGTCCCATTACTGTTAGACTGATACTAATTCTGGCTCATTATTAATCTCTAACTCCAGAATGGCCTGCCTTTTCTTTGGCTCTAGAGCGCATTGCTCTGGAAAATTCTGATTATACTCAAAAAACATGTGCCTTTCTGACTTGAGCTAAATTGTTCTTTCCAATCGTATGAAAATTAAATTCTCCAATGAAAACAACTCTGCTTTTGGTAGAAATCTCTCTAATCTCTGAATTAATACATTGTACTACTTCATTGCTGCTAGCAGAAGATCTGCAGACAACACCCATTAGAGTTTTAAGGCCTTTCTTCTTCCTCAATTCTAACCACAGAGCCTTCATTGATTTCTTTCCCATACCTATATCCTCTCTTTCTAGGTAATGTGATGGTAGGGTTGAGAAAGTACAGTTTAAAGTAAAGAGAAACTATGCTTACAGCCATAGTTGGCAAAAAATCTTCTTTTATCCCTCCAACGCCAATGGCATCCATTTGTTTCGAAATGACGACTTAATCAAGCGAATACACTTACTACGACCAAATTTCAACATTTCCATTCCATTAGTTCAGTAATTTGGATTACATTAAATTAATTGGCTCCTGATTTTGAAAACCTTCTATTACATGTGCAAGAGCACATTAGGTAAAGAATTACTCTGGTCATTATGTGAAGTAGCATTGTAAATGCATTCCAGACAAATTCATGAGATACAGCAGTCAGAATAATTTTCCCTGATAAATACATGAATTAATTTTGTTTTGGGATTATTGTCTTGATTCTCATGCTGTGTCTTTACTGTTATGTTTTCTCCTGTTCCATTAGCTACAGTGATCCTCCAGTATAGGTCTTAAAGTCCAAATTTGTTAGTCAGATGAGAGAACCAGCACTCATGAGCATTTGGATTGTTTCTGATGACATGCTTAATAGCTAAAGCAGTTTTCTTTTTAAAACCGTGCATTTATTATTTTCATGCTTGCAAAGAAGCATTTATTGGATAGGGGAACAGTTGTCCATTTTTTGGCAGTAAAATAATCATTTTCTATGAGAATATTTCACATCTTGTCAAAGACATGATTGATCTCAGCAGGAAGACTGTCATTCTGGGCAGCAGAATAGTCTTTCATCAGAAACATTTTCAGATAGCTGGAGTATCTGAAGCTGACTGCAGAGTTGGAGACTAGTGTCACAGCAGAACTACAAAAACATATAAAAGTTGCACTCCCTTAATGGGGTTTAAATATTTGTAACAAATGTTAAGTACAACATGTGCCATTCTTTGCCTTACTCTATGAAATACCCATACACACAAACAAAGTTCCTTGGTATATGGGTACGTTTAACATTTGTAATGGAACCCATAAAATCTTGCAGCACAGGAGACCACTTGACTCATCGTGCCTGTGCTGCTCTTTGAAAAGGCCATCTATTTAGTCCCACTACCCTGCTCTTTCCCCATAGCCCTGCAAATTTCTCCATATATTTATCCAATTCTCTTTTGAAAGTTACTATTGAATCTGTTTCCACTAGCCTTTCAGGCAATGCATTCATAACTCACTGCTTAAAATATTTATCCTTACCTCATGTCTAGCACTTTTGTCAATTATCTTAAATCTGTGTCCCCTAGTTACCAACCCCTCTGTCACTGAAAACAGTCTCCCCTAATTTACTCTTTACCATCCATGATTTTGAACATCTCCATCAAATTTCCTCTTAACCTTCCCTGCTTTAAGGAAAACCCAGTTTTTCTGGTGTCTGAAGTTCCTCATCCCTGGTGCCATTCTCTGCACCGTTTCCAAGACCTTGACATTCTTCCTAAACTGTGGTGCCCTGAATTGGACACAATACTTCAGTGGTTATAAATGTTTAGTTCCTTTGCTTTTGTATTCAATGCTTCTACTTATAAAGCCAAGAATCCCTTATACTTTATTAACAGCCTTATCAACTTGTCCTGGCATCTTCAATGATTTGTATACATGCACCCCTATCTCTCTGCTCCTGCAACCACTTTCACATTGAATGATTTTGTTTATATTGCCTCTCCTCAGTCTTCTTTCCAAAATGCATAAACAACAACAGCGCTTCACAGTAGCATTATAAAACAAAATTAGACATCGAGCCACATAAAGTGATGTTAAGGCAATTGCCAAAAGCTTGATTGAAGCAGTAGGTTTTAAGCAGCATCTTAAAGGAAGAAAGAGAGGTAGACAGTCAGAGACGTTTAGGGAGAGAATTCCAAAGTTTAGGACCTTGGCAGCTGGAAGTGCAGCCATCAATGATGGGACAATAAAAATCAGAGATGCTCAAGAGGCCAGAATTAGCTGAGCACAGACATTACTTAGATGAAAATTGAAATGAATAAAGTTAATTCCTGATAAAAGTTAAATAGTTTATCAAGGAATGTTTGGAAGAAGATTTAGCCCCTGTGGCACAGTTCTATTATAAAATTATAACAGCTCACCAAATAAATGCTATCTGTATACATTTACAGCAATGTAACTTACATATTTGCTCCCTCTGCTGGATAGAAAACACACTCCTGTCTTTCATCTCTTTGGAAAGAGCTAAATTATGTTTCCTTAGTGTATGTGATGTCACTGTAAAAGACAAGACTGGAGCATTTGCAAACATCTTTAGCGAAAAGTGCCAAGTGGATGATCCACCATAGACTCCTCCTGAGGTCTCCAGGGTCATAGATGCCAGTCAATTCGATTCACTCCGAGTGATATCAAGGCCAGAGTTTTCTCAATGGTGTGTGGAGGCAGGCCCCGCACACGGACGCGTAAAATAAATCGCGGTGACGTTGGGCGAGCATCCCGGCGTCAGTGCGCGCATATCAACCCTATTTAGGCGGGCAGGCGCGCCATGTTCTCAGATGCACACCCACCATTAATTAATCACCCAGTTAAGGCCCTTGAGGCAGCAATTGTCTGCTATTTATCAGGGCCCGTGCGATCTTCAGGACGTCGCACGTCCGCAATGAGCAAGCGGGTAGGAGACATTTGTATAAACCTCATCCACGGGCAGGATAAGAGGGGTCAGCGGGGCTGAGTGTTATTTGTCAGATATTTAATTGTGAAAGTTACTGACACTTGCCTGTGTGAGCAGGAATACTTCAGAATTCTTCACAGCTGCTTGGGCAGGAGTAACAGCCTTCAGGTCAGGGCTCTAAAGTAAAGATAATTTCTGGGGCCTGCAGGTTTCAGGAAGCCTTCCCTTAGCCTGGGAATGGGCACTGTGCTATCGACTGAAGACAGCTCCTCTGAGGAGGAAGGGAGAGCCAGAAGAGGGAGGAGGCCAGGAGTCCACATTCAGCCTCCAGGGGAGCCACCTTTGGGAGGAGAAGCGCAGGCACAAGGGGCGCAGGGACAACAGGAAGCCCAAGGTGGAAGGGGCCACAGAAGACGCCACTATCCTGCTGCCAGGGTACACAGGTGACGATGCAGCTACCTCAATATGCCTGAGGTGCAGTGCCGAAGGAGGCTCCCTTTCTCAAGGGAGACAGTTAACTATATCTGTCAGATGATAGGCCCTGAGACCTGCGCCAACTGGGTGGACACCCCATGCGAGTGGCGTTGAAGGACACGGCTGCCCTCAACTTCTATGCCTCCGGCTCTTTCCAGGGGTCAGAGGGTGATCTTTGTGGAGTCTCTCAGTCAGCTGTCCGTGCTTGTGTCAAGCAGGTGACAGACGCTCTGTTCAGATGTGCATTGAGTTTCATCCACTACTGCTGGGATGAGGCCAGCCAGACAGAGCAAGCCAGAGGCTTCACAGTGATTACTGGCTTCCCCCACGTCCAGGGTGCTATAGACTGTACACATGTGGCCATCAAGGCGCCAGCAGGTGAGCCCGGTGCCTTCGACAACAGGAAGGGATTCCACTCCATGAACGTGCAGATAGTGTGTGATCACAGGATGCTGATTCTACAAGTCTGTGCAAGGTACCCAGGCAGCTCCCGCGACGCCTACATCCTCAGACACTCCCAGGTGCCGGGGCTCTTCAGTGCTCCAGCCCGGCTGGATGGATGGCTGCTGGGTGACAAGGGCTATCCCCTCAGAAGGTGGCTCATGACGCCTCTCCGGCATCCAAGAACAGAAGCTGAGCAGCGGTACAATAGGAGCCATGCTTCCACGAGTGTTGTGGTGGAGAGAACCATTGGTCTTCTCAAGGTGCGCTTCCGATGACTGGACTGCTCAGGGGGTGCACTCCTATACACCCCAGATTGTATGTCGCTGATAGTGGTTACATGCTGCACTCTCCACAATCTGGCGCTGGAAAGTGACGACACAGTGGACGAAGAAGATGTAGATGCAGTTGCTCCAGCTGCACATGATGAGTCCAGCAGTGAGTCTGAGGACGAGCACGCATGGGAGAACGCTGAGGGGGTAGACGCTGACCCAGGCATATTCCAGGGAGGCAGGGGCACCCGGGAGGCATTAATCGAACGAACTTTCAGCTAGCCCATCACAGATAGACTATCTAACACAAGCCTGTGCTGCAGGCTCCATACTCGATACCTGAGTGCTGAATCTGCCTGGATAGAAATGTTAACTAAGGGCCTTGTCAATAAAGCTCAATGTCACACAACTCACTCATAACATCATGGGTAACTGTCCACCTGCAGAAGTAAGGAATCACCCTGAGCCATGCTTACATTTCAAAATTTAACGATTTAACAAAATGAAGTTCAGGGAAAAAAAATGACAAAGGTGTTGCACATCACACCAAGTGGTCATGAACTAATAGCGGGGAAACATAAAAGCACCAGTAAGAAACCTGTGGTGTGCCTAAGGTGCCTTAAATTTGCACTTATGGATGCTACGTCTAGGTGCTGTCCCCTCGCTGGCACTGGCATCTGAGACAGCCTGCTCACTGAGCTGTCCTGTTGGCCTCGATGACCATGACAGCCATCCTCTGGCCTGTGGAGCATTTGATGGCCCCGCCTGGGAGGGAGCTGCCAGTTCCACAACTGGCATCTCCCCAGTCGCTGCAGCCTCATCGGATGCCATGGTCACTGTCAGAGGGGTGGAGGAGCTGCCACCCCCATCTGGAGTGCCCTGAGAGGAGCCCACAGAGACGACAGCTGCTGCGTCGCCGTGAGGTCATTTCGAACCTCCCAGCTCACCGTAGATGGATGGGGACCGAGCTGGGAAATTTGGCGCGCAAACCACCTCCCACACTGGCACTGACCAGCTGAGGTCAATGTCACTGTGAGGGCTTCCGAGCGCAACCCCAGGAGGCCCTGGTTGTTCTCCTGGAGGAACCTCTCCACGAGAGTCACCACTCTCTATGAAGGAAGCATGGTGCTCAGCCATGAGGCTCATTGCGTCAGTGATGCTCCACGTGGACTCCTCCAGCACGGGGACCATGCCACGCATTCCCTCATATATCTCCGCCAGATCCTCCCACATACCCTGCTGCACTTCCAGCGTTTGCTGCCTCACAGACGACTCCAGAGGCACATCATCAGCCATCGACCGAGCATGTGCCTGGTCTCCTGCAGTTCTCCAACTGCCGGCGCCATGGGCACTCTTTGTCTCCGCCCACACCTCAAGCGAGTGTGAAATTCCCTCACCGCTGTGCCCTGGGACACTAGCTGATGATCTAATACCCACTGAGGTGCTAGTGTCTGCGCTGGTGCCTGCCTGGCAGAGATGGTGTGACGCTGGTGAGCCGAAACGTTCAGGGTCGTCAGTCGAGAGTTGTGGCCGCTCTGCCTCCTCCTCCCAACCCTGCTCCGGTGATGCTGAAAGGAAGAACAAGGACATTTTATTAGTTAAAATGGAGACAATGTCAATATGCATCCCTGTCCCCCGGATCATTATGCGCTCATCCTTTCATAATCAATGGTCAACCCATGTTGCAAACTTCAATCACTGAGCATTCAGCAGTGCCATGGCTGCTGGAACACACATGGTGACTTCAGTGCTCGGCAAACATACCTCCCCGTGGCACCCCAGCCTCACCGCCACCAATGGACCTGGGTGCATGGCACCTCTCCAGATCCATGGCCTGCTGCTCGAATGGAATCATGATGGCCAACTGGGCCTGGCCACTGCCAGTCCGCATCTACTCAGCGGAATTGTGTGCAGTCTTCTCCTGAAAAGGAGCGAAGAGCATTGATTAGTCTAGCCTGTACCTGGATTCCCATCACATCCCTGCCACCCCAACCAGAGTGGGAGATTGCAGGACTCCAGTTCTTCATCACCCTGCAGCTGCCACACACTCACCCAAAGAAGCCAGGGCTGACCCCCACTTGCCCAAATGCTGCCTCCATCACATTTGGCACCACACGGTCTAACCTTGTAAAGCAAGGAGGCACAAACATGTGGAATGCAAAGACCAGCAGATGGATTGGTGTCCCGCCACCTGGAAGCTCCCCTCCCAGCATGTTAGCACCCTGACCCTGACATGCTTCCCAGTCCCAGCACTGCGCCGAGGTGCAGATCCTTGACTTTGACCCACATTCTATACTCTGGGTGTCAGTGTCACACATGCTGCGGGTGCAGAACCCATCTCAGCACTACCCTCTCAGGGTCAACTAGGCATGGGCAATATCTCATGGCCCACCTAGCGAGGGAGACATGCAGTGAAGGATTCAATGCTGTAACTGCACTCAGAGTTGTTGGGGGGTGGGGGGTGCAGGCGGGACTGGGGGGGTACGCTTTGGGGGGAAAGGCTGACAGTTGCATTAAGTGACCTCTGCCAACATGGTACTCATCCTTCCCGAACGCCGGAGGTCATTAAATCTCTTGTGGCACTGGACCCGCATGCATAGCGCCACATCATGGGTGCTCACTGCCTCGGCCACCTCCTCCCAGGCACGTTTGGTCAGGTGGGGGAGGCCTCTTCCTCCCATCCCTCAGAAGCAGGACCTCCCGCCGGGCTGCTGCCACCTCCAGGAGGGCAGCTAGGAACTCATCCGAAAACCGAGCGGCACACTGCCCCTCTAGCCTACCCTCCGGACTGGCCTGTCACCAGAAGCCATCCGGTGAGCCCTTCTACTTGCCATTGTGAGCAGCCTTATGAAGGCTGCAAGTGCTTCATTTAAACAGGCCGCCAGGTTGCCATTGGACCCGGCGGTCAGTGCACTCCCACCGCCGCCCACCCATTCCGGCTATCCTTGGGAGTCGCGCATTATGCTGGGCGGGCCTTAACTGGCCTGCCTGCATAAAATGGTGGTGCGGACCTGAACATGGGCGGCAATCGGGTCCGTGCCCGCCACGCCCGCGCCTGATCCCGCTTGGCACACCCAACATGGGGAAAATTCTCCCCCAATGGCAGAATCTTCTGTCCCTGCATGCCGACATGTAAAATGACGTGCGGTGACGTCAGGCGTGCATCCCGATGTCACCGCACGTCATTCTGATCTTTTGTTCGATGGCGTGCACCAGAGTCGGCTGCCGAACTGTCAAAGGCCCGTTAGGGCCATTAATAAAACAATTAACCATTTGACAGGGCTGCCCATCCAACCTTAAGGTTGGCGGGCAGGCGAAGAGCCCAGGCGGCCTTAGATTTCCTGAAGGGTTTATTAAATTAATAAATATTTTTTATACATTTCATAAACATGTCCCAGCTCATGTGACGTCACATGAGGGGGCATGTGTAAATGATTTTTAACTTTCTTTATTTTAAACTTTAAAACTGAAATTAATCTCCCTGAGGCAGCTCCGTGTCTCAGGGAGATTGCTGCGCTCTTTTGCGCACACGCGCGAAGGAGCGCAGGCCCCGACTCTCCCTCCTGCCCCCGCCCGCACAGGTAGCGCTGAGCGCTAACGGCCATGCGTCACATTGGGCGGGCCTCAATAGCCTATTGAGGCCTGCCCACGTAAAATGGTGGCATGCAGCAGCGATCGGCTTCGCACCCGCCCGCGCCCGCTTCCGACTGGCCCGCCCGACGGGGAGAAAATTCTCCCCCAAGAAATGGCTGAAGGTAATGCATACAGCAAATGCTATGGGTCCTGACAACATCCCGGCAGGAGTGCTGAAGACTAGTGCCTCCAGAACTAGCCATGCCCATAGCCAACCTGCTCCAGGAAAACTGTAACACTGACATCTACCCAACAATGCTTCTCACTGATAAATACATGAATTAGCTTTGTTTTGGGATTATCATATTGATGCTCAGCTTCAACTTAGAATCTGAATGCACAGATTCAACCACATAGCTGAATAAAGGGAAAAATGGTTTCCCTATTAGCTGACTCAATCAGGCTTTTGGAGACAGGACAAGCATAACACAAATTCTCTTATCTCATAAACTTATGGAGAATTTACTATATCTGCCTCTTCCTTATCACAACAAAGGATCTTTACAGGGCAAAACTGATCAGCATATTCCACCCCACTGATGATATGAGTCAATGGCCAGGATCTTCCTCTTGGCGATTTGAGAGCGGGGCCCGCTCGCCAAGGGGAAAATGACCCCCAACGTCATCCCGGTTCCTTTAAATTTTTAGGAAGGAGGACGGACAGCGAAATCAGCTGTCTGCCCACTGACCTGTCAATGGCCAATTAAGATAATTAAAGACCCTGCCCGTCCAAGCTTAAGGCTGGCGGGCAGACCAGGAGCCCCAGCCGGCTCCAGATTATTCATGAAACTTCATCCACTGGCGGGATGAAGTTTCATGTCCGTTTTTTAAAAATTTAATAAACTTTATATGTTTCTTATTAACATGTCCCATCTTGTGTGACATTGTCACATGAGGGGGACATGTTAAGAATTTTAATATTTCTCTATTTTTTGACTTTTCTTACCTGTCAGTAAACTCCCTGAGACAGCACTTCGCCTCAGGGAGCAGTGCGCTCTTTCCCGCGCATGCGTGAAAGAGCGCACTTTGACAGATGGGGATTCCCTCCACCCCCCGCACAGGAAGCTCATAGCGGGCAGGCCGCTGGACGGGCCTTAATTGGCCCGCCCACTCAAAATGGCGGCGGGCCCCGTTTCAGTGGCGGGGGTCGGCTGTCCGGCTGCCGCCGAGCCGGTGGGGCCCGTCCGCCAGCTAAGGGAAAAATTCTGCCCAGTGAAACAATTCCACTGACCTAAAAATAGCTCTATATTTGCTTTACTACAATGTAGAGCTAAACTAAAAATACTAGGGAAATAATGTTATTATACATTAATAAAGCAGGGAATTAATCTTTTCTTGCATCCCATTTTGTGCTTATTAGTGTTTATTCAGCCAGCATGGTATTCTTTGTTGATAAAACATACAGGGAGTTTGTTTTGACAGTTTTTTAAAAATTCTTTCACGGGTGACTCTGGCTAGGCCAGCACTTGTGGCCCATTCCTAATTGCCCTTGAGAAGATGTTGGCGAGCCATCTTCTTGAACTGCTGCAGTCCATGTGGGTATAGGTACACCAACAGGAAGGGAGTTCCAGGGTTTTGACCCAGCGACAATAAAGCACTGGCAATACAATTCCACGCCAGAATAGTGCTTGACTTTGAGGGGGACTTGAAGTGGTGGTGTTCCCATGCAGCTGCTGCTCTTGTCCTTCGAAATGGTAGACGTCACAGGTTTGGAAGGTGTTGAAGGAGCCTTGGTGAGTTGCTGCAGTGCATCTTGTAGATGGTACACACTGCTGCCACTGTATGTTGGTTGTGGAGAGAGTGAATATTTAAGGTGATGGATGGGGTGCCAACCAAGTGGGTTGCTTTGTCCTGGATCGTGTTGAGCTTCTTCAGTGTTGTTGCAGCTGCATTCATCCAGGCGAATGGGGAGTATGCCATCACACACCTGACTTGTGCCTTGTGGATAATGGACTGGCTTTGGGGAGTCAGGAGTTGAGTTGCTCGCTGCAGGATTCCCAGCTTCTGACTTGCTCTTGTAGCCACAGTACTTATATAGCTTGTCTGCTTCAGTTTTTGGTTAATAGTAACCACCAGGATGTTGACGGGGGGGATTCAGTGATTGTAATGCCATTAAATGTCAAGGGGAAATGGTTAGATTCTCTCCTGTTGGATATGATCATTGTGTGGCACGAATGTTATTTGCCACTTATCAGCCCAAGCCTGCATCTTGTCCAGGCCTGTTTCAGTATCTGAGGAGTCACAAATGGTACTGAACATTGTGTAATCATCAGCAAACATACTCACTTCTGACCTTATGGTGGAGGGAAATTCATTGGTGAAGCAGCTGAAGATGGTTGGGCCTTGGTCACTACCTTTGGACGCTATGTCGGTGGAAAGTCACAAACTGTGCATCATGGGGCAGAACTTTTCTGTCGGTGAGCTGGGAGTGGGGCCTGCTCGCCGATGCGAAAATGACGCGGGATGACATCGGGGGGATCATCCCGCCCCATTTAAATATTCAGGAAGGCTGGGGGACAGCGCGATCAGCTGTCCGCCCACCGACCTGTCAATGGCCAACTGAGGCCATTGACAGGGTAGTTAAACCAATTTAAAGCCCTACCCGTCCAATCTTAAGGCTGGCGGGCAGGCCAGGAGCCCCGGCGAGCTTCTGAAAAAACATGAAACCTCATCCACCGATGGGATGAGGTTTCATGTCTGTTTTTAAAAAATTTAATAAAGTTTTTGTGATATTTATTAACATGTCCCATCTCGTGTGACATGGTCACATGAGGGGGACATGTTAATAATTTTTTTATTTTTCTATTTTTAAAGTTTCAAACACTGTCAGTGCTCTCCCTGAGGCAGCACTTAGTCTCAGGGAGATGTATGCTCTTTCGTGCACATGCGCGAAACAGCGCACTCTGACAGATGGAGAATCCCTCCCCCCAACACAGGAAGAGCATAGCGCTTCCCATTGGGCAGCCCGCAGCACTCCTTTTCTATCATTCTCTATCTTTTCCCTCATTATCTCTCTTTCTTATTATGGAAAAAAAATACTCTGGTTGCCATACTAGTTTTGAAGGCATTCATGGAGTCATGAGATGAAGAGTGCAGAAGAGTTATTCCTCTGCTATATCCATAAGTTTTATAAATAGAGAATTTCTCTCTATAACAGAAGTTTCTTTGTATCAGGGGTTAACTCAAAAGCAGCCAATAGGATCAATGTCCTGCTTCATCTGAAGAATAACTACATAATATAAATATGAATGTAATTATGCCAAGTGCCAAATTGCCTATAAAAACAGTGACCTGGCAGACAGTAATATTAATCATATTATTCTGGGGTATAAAAAAGAATGTTATTGCCTTACAATTAGTAAAGCCAAACCAGGGTTGAACACAATAGTCTGATGGAACTATTTTACATGACAGACATGCAGCAATCTTCATGACAAGGGTGAGTAATCATACAACACAAATCTGCATTTAAGTAATGTTACCTGGCTAGCTGTACTTGTCAGCATCCAGAAGGACAATAATACATCTGAACACTACCTGGTAACCCATGAATTCACAGAGCCTGTTTATTTTCCAAACAGACAGCAGATAGGATAAAAGGAACAAAACAGGGCCAGCACAGCTATGTGGAATGCATATGGAACTAATAGAGCCAGATGAGTGATGGGTGACAGAACTTGCCCACACGTTCTGAAAGCATGTCTTACTGTGTTGGGACCATAGAACCAACCGTCTGATTGACAATATAACCAGACTAGCGAGCCACAGATCTCCGGAGGCTTGTGCGCATCCTCCTTAGATTTTTATATCTCTCATTTTGAGTTAATCGTATGCATGTTAGTCATATGCAATCATTCTGTCTACTGCTGACGCTTTCAATGCTGCTTGTCTGTTTGAAGCAGTTCTTCCTGAAATTTTCTTCCCTGCTATTTAAGAGTTTAATTCTTAAGGGTGCTTTTAACTGCTCAGTATTGATTTAAAGTTTTCTTTTGTTTCTAACAAAATTGTGGCTCCAGTATCTTTGGTGCATACCTGATTGCTGATGTTGGCTGCTGCATTTTTACACTGCAAGATTAATTTCCCCACTATCCTAGTGTTAAATGGTGCAGGGGGAAATCGTTTTGGAATTCGAAAATCAGTGTTGAATTTGAAAGAAGAGGAGGCGATTGTGCACAGGAAAAGAAAGGCATGCGTAATTGCACCTCAGGCAGTTGGTATCCACTGGGCTTTGTCCCAGGTTTTGGGTCTTCACATCTACCTTCACCATTATGATGTTTTGAGATCTGTTGTGATCATTTTTTCACAAAAGGATTTAGGAGAAACAAATTATATTGATGGGTTGTGCTTTAATGCAGCCTTTATTCATGGCAGTTTAGAAAAGGTGCTGAGAGGAAAGAAATGGTAATCAGGAAAGCTTTAATATTTCCCAAATAAACTCCAAATGATAATCTCTTAATTTACCTGACTTGGCAATCAATAAATGCCTCATACCCATTAAGATTTCCTGGATACAGTTGCTCAGCAGCAATTGTCTGCTGCAGGCCTTCCATTTAAGTTGAGAAGGGAGCTAAAAAGACAGTTGCAGGCAGTCCAGCGGTTGAAGCAAAGTAGTGAGGGCAAGTTTTCAGGAAGCTCAGAAGTAGAATGCAGGAGGACTGTTTGGATTTTGTTGTTCAAGCGAAGCAAGATAGTCCATTAAAGTGGGCAAGCGTGACATATTCATGATTTTTTATCATTACATGAAGACCAGTTCCATTGAATAGTGGCTGGTTTAGAATCAAAGATAGCCACTGTAGCCATGCTAATGACTCACTGAGAAATGCCAAAACAGAGGTAGAAAATAATTAGTGATTCATGCCTGGACCCAAATTCTAGTGGTACTTTTTACATTTGACATGCTGCAGCTGAGATCCCATTATTTGGACAGATTGGGTTGAGTGTGGGGTGGAGATATTATTATTCAATTGCTATGACAAAGTGCCCAAGACAATTTATTCTATTGTACAGTTTTACCATTCCAGAGGGGATACCCATACATTCAAAAGTAGATGCAACCAAGGTATTTCCCTCCAGCTATTTTGTTTTTGTGCTCTTCCTGTTTCCTCCCCACTCTCTGCCCTTATAAGCCCTTTTCACTATAGTGAAAATGTATGCTATGTGCTGTCTCCAGCCTAATGTATATTTTCAAATTGCTACTTCAATAGGATGCAGCAATTCTAAAGGCAATTTGCTGGTTTTCGGTGGGAGCCTTTTGACTGGGCTACAGTACTGTGCCTCTTCAAGCTGAAAATGAGTGTTGATAAGGAAACTGCATTTGTGCTTTAAATGTCTATCCATGGAGCAGTGGGGCATGTAAATGCTCACGGACTGCCTCTCCAGTAGACTCGCATCATTACACAGATGAGAGTGCAGCACTTACTGGCATACCACTCGGGAAACCCTGAAGCATCTCAGGGGATTGCATCAGGTGTTTGTTTATTAATGAGCTCCCCTATAGACAGCCCCTATAAGGTAGAAATGTGTGGGCCCAGCAGCAGAGAAATTACACCGCAGAAACAGTCCTACTGGTCCGTGCCAGTTTTTATGTTCCACAGCCACCTGGGACTAACCCTCCAATCCAGATGTCCTTGTTCATTTGCAGGTACCGCATGTGCTTTATAGTTTACCATGCACTCACTTCTGAATCTCTGGCCCGAATTTCCGTAATGACAGGGAGATCCAATGTGGCAAAAATGGTGGACAAGCCCAGAAACCCTAAGTGACCCCCTCCCCCTACCAAACATGGCACTTCCTATTTTTGCGGGGGCGGGACTGGAGTTGGGCCATGATTTGTGTATGCATGGTTTATAAGGGCAGCTGGCCATTTAAATCATCAGCTGGCTCCACTAGAGTGGGATTTTGGTGCACCAGGAGCATAAAACTCAACATGTACAGATTAGAACAGGTAAGAACTGGTCTGAATTTGATGGATTTGTTTGGATAACCATGATAACCCGTTAGAGAGGTAAGGTACCCCTTTGGACATGGTCCCAAGACATCTTTGGGAGAGGTAAGCCACACACTGGGGTAGATAAGGCTCCCTCTGGAATTGCTAAAAGTAAACATGGTTGTGTGCAAAAAGTGCATAAATTCATTGGAACTATCAAAGAACTGTCAAGCTGTCAAAGAATTGTCAAAGATGTCAGAGAATTGTTAAGCTGTCAAGGAACTGTGGAGCTGTCAAATAATTGTCCAAGCTGTCAAAGAATTGACATGTCAACAAACTGTCAAAAAGCTGTTAAAACTCATTGGACCTGTCAAAGCTTATTGGAATGGTAAAATTGTCAAGGGAATTAACTCTGCTCAGCTTTAATTTTATTTTTAAAGTGTGGATTTAAAATAAACTGTGCTTGATATTTCATTCTGTTGATATAAGCTTGAGGGATATCATTATATGACTTGTGCTACATGGCTGATTTTACAACCTAACATTAGCACAGTGGGATGCCTGTTAAGTGAACAGTTTGATTGGCAGCTCCAATGGTTATGGAATAGAAATGTTTGTTTTTATAAGAGATTAATTGAAGAAATTTCAATGTATTTAATGTTGGTGGGTTGGCATGAGATGGCACTAGCTGACATAGGGAATAAAAAGGCCATGGGAATAAGTGGGGAGCATGGGTTGGCATAGGGAGTATGAGGGGACATGGGAGGTGTGTAGAGAGGCATAGGGTGGCATTGAGGGTATGAGCAAGCCATGGGAATGGGTGGGGGTCATGAGGTGGCATGTGGATTGTTAATTCATGATTGAAGATAAATCATTAACATAAGCATAAAATGGTGGTGAATTTATAAATATTTTCAGGCATGTTTCAAATGAAAGAGAGGTATCTAAAATGTCAACACCATTGTCTAAATTCATGAACTGACCCAGATCTAAGAAAGGCTGACAGGGGAAGATTGTGTTTTGGGTGGGGTGGGGGGGGGGGTGAGGGCAAGAAAAACTGAATTCTCTCACCTTGTGGTACTCCATGCTAACATCAATAAACATTTGTAAGAAATAAAAGTGAAATGAAACTAAAGCAAAGACCAGAGTTGAGTGTGTGCTGAAACCTGCCAATGATATGGTAATCCTATGATTTTGCATATCAACACACAGCCGGTACAAGGCTCACAGGATATTAAACAGAGATGAATGGCAAAAAATCAGAGTCAGAAGCTTAGGGAGAGGAAAGGATTCATTATCATGAGTTAATACTGGCTTCATCCAATACCTCAGTATTTTCATCAATAGTTGCCCCTTCAAAAAGAGCTCAGACTGAAATTTGTGTCTGAATCTTCAGGGCTTTCAATTATATCAGAACATGAATAAAATGATGTGCAACAAAATTCTTTTGATATATTTGACAGATAGATGGCTAGAAGTAAAGTTCAAATACTGGTTTTAATTTCTCAAGGCAAATGATTATAGGAGGAAACGTGATTAAGGATGAGATTTCAGAATACTTGGAAGTGCATGGTAAAATAGGGCAAAGTCAGCATGGTTTTATCAAGGGGAGGTCATGCCTGACAAATCTGTTAGAATTCTTTGAGGAGGTAATGAGTAGGTTAGACAAAGGAGAGCCAATGGATGTTATCTACATGGACTTCCAGAAGGCCTTTGACAAGGTGCTACACAGGAGGCTGCTCAGTAAGATAAGAGCCCATGGTGTTAGAGGCAAGGTACTAGCATGGATAGAAGATTGGCTGTCTGGCAGGAGGCAGAGAGTGGGGATAAGAGGGTCCTTCTCAGGATGGGGGCCGGTGACTAGTGGAGTTCCGCAGGGGTCAGTGTTGGGACCACAACTTTTCACGTTATACATTAATGATCTAGATGAAGGAACTGAGGGCATCCTGGCTAAGTTTGCAGATGATACAAAGATAGGTGGAGGGACAGGTAGTATTGAAGAGGCGGGGAGGCTGCAGAAGGATTTGGACAGGTTAGGAGAATGGGCAAAGAAGTGGCAGGTGGAATACAGCGTGGGGAAGTCTGAGGTCATGCACTTTGGTAGGAAGAATAGAGGCATAGATTATTTTCTAAATGGGGAGAGAATTCAGAAATCTGGTGTGCAAAGGGACTTGGGAGTCCTAGTCCAGGATTTTCTTAAGGTTAACTTGCAGGTTGAGTCGGTAGTTAGGAAGGCAAATGCAATGTTGGCATTTATTTCGAGAGGACTAGAATATAAAAGCAGGGATGTGCTGCTGAGGCTTTATAAGGCTCTGGTCAGACCACATTTAGAATATTGTGAGCAATTTTGGGCCCCATATCTCAGGAAGGATGTGCTGCTGGCCCTGGAGAGGGTCCAGAGGAGGTTCACGAGAATGATCCCAGGAATGAAAGGCTTAACATATGAGGAACGTTTGAGAACTCTGGGTCTATACTCGAAGGAGTTTAGAAGGATGAGGGGGGATCTGATTGAAACTTACAGAATACTGAAAGGCCTGGATAGAGTGGATGTGGGGAAGATGTTTCCATTAGTAGGAGAGACTAGGACCCGAGGGCACAGCCTCAGAGTAAAGGGAAGACCTTTTAGAACAGAGATGAGGAGAAACTTCTTTAGCCAGAGAGTGGTGAATCTATGGAATTCATAGCCACAGTAGGCTGTGGAGGCCAGGCCATTGAGTGTATTTAAGATCAAGATAGATAGGTTCTTGATTGGTAAGGGGATCAAAGGTTATGGGGAGAAGGCGGGAGAATGGGGTTGAGAAACTTATCAGCCATGATTGAAAGGCGGGGCAGACTCGATGGGCCGAATGGCCTAATTTCTGCTCCTATGTCTTTTGGTCTTATGGTTTTATGGATTGAAATTGATCAATCTGTGTTGCATAAAAATGTTGACAGCAAGCTTCGGGATATGAGCCTATGGTTCGTTATGAACTTAACCTATCCTGCACTTTATCTTTTTAGGTAGTTTTATAATAGAGAAGTTTGTGAAATGTCTGAAAATATTTACGTGCTTTGTAAAGTTAACCACCTTTTAGGACTTAGAGAGTGGCTCTCATGGAAAGAAAAGTGCAGGTCAGATTAAATTTAAGATTCAAGGATTGGATTGTGTCCAAGCAGTACAAAAGATCAAATAAATCTTTACAGAAATACAAGTCATTTTCCTCCAGCAGGTACCCAAAGAGCACTGATAATATTTTTTCTGTTGAAATTGGAAATGTTTTGAAGTCTTGTACCAAATAAAACTTTTTTGTTAAGTGATATCTTTCAGCTTTCATAATTGACTAGATTAATCCCAGCATTTTCTCCCGGCTGGAATATCAATGTCCATCCATCCAATCACCAAGCCCTCTGCATTTTCATCCAGAATGCCTGATCACTGACAAACAATGCTTTTTATCCATGACTTTATTAGGGAAGATTACATTGAGATCATGGATTTGACAGATAATTGGCACACAGGTGATGACATCTTGCCCG
This sequence comes from Cetorhinus maximus, assembly GCF_964194155.1. NCBI lineage: Eukaryota > Metazoa > Chordata > Chondrichthyes > Lamniformes > Cetorhinidae > Cetorhinus > Cetorhinus maximus. The sequence continues at coordinate 54,386,105 of NC_135896.1, read as the reverse complement.
TTCCACAAGCTGCCCGTCCAGACTACATTTTCATCACCTGTTCTGTTCAAACAGCAATCATAGCAGTATGGCCCTTATCACCAAATCGCCTCCTGGTCTTTCCCATTACTCCTCTTGTACCTTCTCCCCTTTGAACAGCTCATCTTATTCCACTTCTCTCACCATTTCAATGAATCTCATCAGCAATTGCCCCACCCCATGTTTCCCAGCAAGATACCCTTCCTGCTTTCACCAGCCCCTACACTGAGCAACTCCACATCCTTGGTGATTTCAATCTCAATGTCAACTCACTTGTCCCCTTCTCTTCTGATTTCATTGCCATTGGTCCTCTCCTAATCTCTCCCTCTGTATAAATTTCCCAACGCAAACCTACGGTAATCCCCTCGACCTTGCCATCTCATGCTGTCTCTATTCCCAGTGTCTTGATCAAGAACAAAACTATCTGCAACAGCTTCTTGGTAATGCTAAATTTAACAGCAATTTTTACAGGTCAGATCTGCTATTCTAATGCAAGGTTATCATGTGACTCCTATAAGTATGTGCTAATTTTTCCTGTTCATAACTTCAGTGGAGACTTTGGCTCATCACCAGCGCTAAACTCTCCCATTTTGCAATAATGAATAACATTTCAAATTTGGTATAGGGGGATCAGTTACATGGGGCCCAATATTAACTTCATACAATGGGAGTGGGAGTGTCTGATAATCGAATGAGAAATCCAAAAATAATTTTAGCATTTCAGTGGCATTTTCCCACAGGCACCTATTATAATTTTACTTCTGGGGTTGGTGTTGAATAGGCGTGGTACAGACCATTATGACATGATCTCCAATCCAGTATTTAAAGGGTCAATCCAAAAATGGAATTTGGAGAAACTTGATGTTGTATGATGTTGTATGTGCTTGCATGCCGCAGCAATATAAAGGTGCTCGGCAGAGCAAGGGCTAATGGGGGACTGGAGAATGGCCCTGCCCACGGTATGATACATAGAGTCACATGGCAATAGACTGAGAGAAAAGTCTAGAGAGAGCACTCTGGAACCAGCCTGCATGGAGGTAATGGCACCGTGCGTGACAGTAACCTGGGATCTATAAATATTTAAAGGTTGACAACAAATGGTTCATGTTTAAATATATAAACCTCAAGATCTCATCGTTGAGACACTATATTACAAGATTTGGCACAGATACAGCAAATGTAGATGGACTCAAGATGTTCCAAGGCTGCAATCCACTTTAACAACACCTTCCTGAATGTACTGCTGGGGACAGTGAGGAGTTAGAGAGATAGAGTCTTCCCCAGCAACAGGAGGAAGAAACCTGCTACTGCTACAAAGAAAGCATACCTGGATTGGCCAGGGTCAACAGGAGGACATTTTGCCATGCTTCTGGCTTCAGTGTAAGTAGCACTTTAAGTACCTAACCAGGTCATAAACGATGTGTACAGTTGCCGAATTACTTGCTTTACGCATCACTTCCGCTTCACTCTGCCTTGTGAAGCCTACTTCTCCCTGATAGTCAACTTCACCAAACTCACTACATCCATTGGGTTAATACATGCCATTGCACTAACCCTTAGATCTGCTCTTTCCCTTGTTGCAGAAGAAAGCACAGAACATTCGGCAAAGGGAAAGAGCCCAAGGTCGACATTCACAGATCGTGCAACTCACAAGTATTGAGGAGATCATTGGCATTTTGGTCTGAAAACATAACAGCATAAGAAATAAGAAATAGGAGCAGGAATAGACCATGCAGCCTCTCGAGCCTGCTTCGCCATTCAATAAGATCATGGTCGATCTGAGCTGATTGGATCTTAACTTCATTTTCCTGTCTGCATACCGCCCTCCAAACCCTACCCATTAACCCCTAACTCCCTTGTAGATCAAAAATCCATTTAACTCAGCCCAGAATATATTCAATGACCCAGCCTCCACTGCTCGCTGGGGAAGTGAATTCCAAACATGACCCTCTGAAAGAAGAAATTCCTCATTATTTCTGTCTTAACTGGGAAACCCCCTTATTTTTAAGCAGTGCCCACCTAGTTGTAGATTCCCCCAAGAGAGGAAACATCCTTCAGCACCTGCCCTGTCAAGACCTGTCAGAATCTTATATGTTTCAACAAGATCACATCTCATTCTTCTAAACTCCAATGAGTATGTGTGTAACCTGCTCAAGCATTCCTCATGAGACAGACCCCTTCATCCAAGGAATTTGCCTCTCTGAACTATTTCCAATGCAATAATGTCCCTTCTTAAGCATGGTGACCAAAACTATACAGAGTGTGGTCTCACCAATGCCCCGTACAGTTATATCCCTATTTTTATACCCCAACCCCCTTGCAATAAAGGCCAACATTCCATTTGTCTTCCTAATCAATTGCTTTACCTGCACACTAACTTTTCATGATCCATGTGATTTCCTGGTCATTGGAGATGAGGACCTCCCAGCTACCTGGTGACAGAATTAAATATCAATATATATGTCGTACAACACTCAGGCATGCTGGCTTGATTTCAGTGGTGAGAGAAATATGATGATCATCTAAATGATAAGTTGCAAATTCTTAACTTGTAACAATCACAGGCCTCATACTTATGATGCATGAGCACAGATATTCACCCATTGATGAGTCCAGTTCAACATTCAGTTAGCTTTTCACCCAATGACTTATGGTTTACAAGTCAGCAAGGGCAGACTTTGGTGGCAGAGGCAGCTCTGGAGATCCCAGCTCAGAGGACTTAGCGGTCTCCAAGCTCCACTCAGTTGGAAAAATGCCCCATCATCGGGATCGTCAAAGGAAAGGGTAATCATTGAATGGTAGCAGAAAATCTGTGACAAGTCTTCCATGCAGCCTGTCCATTATCGCAAAAATATTGGAGAATGCACTTAAAGCAGGAGTAGTTTGATGTTGCAGGGCATTACGAGGATCTCTTCTTCCATGGAGAGAGAACTCAGTGCTGTGGAGCCTTAGTCACAGCTATTAAATACATTCATAAAAGTCTTGACCATGGCCATGCAATATGTCTGGTGCCTTAAATAAGATAACAGACACTTTAGCCTTGATCTCATAGCACATCACTGATCTGCACCAAGCTGCACTCTACAGATAGTGGTAGGAATGAGATGCAGCTGGCCCATGAGGGGGATGATGGTGGAAGGGGACATGGAAGTGGGACTCCACTCATAGCGCTCCCACTGCTCACCCATTACAACCTTTTGTTAAGACCCAACATGCTTGCTCCTCTCACAGTGCCTTAGTCTGTTCCTGCAAAGGTACAGGTGGAGCAGTCATAGGCTGGGCCCTCACGAGCTCCAAAACCCAGAGATTGTTAGCCAAGAGCATCTCAGCAGTCAGGGCAGGGACCTGAGCAGCTGCCCTGACCTCTGATGAAGCAACTGGGCTTGCACCTTGTAGGAGATTCCATTCTTTAGCTTGTTTATTTTGCATCTTCAACCCAGTTTCATTTTTCCCTTTGGGACCTAAGGGGGAAATGTTGGAAGGGTTAGCAGGCAGATTATCAACATTTTGAACTGCATCATGAATGCTTCTTCTGTGGCCAACACATCTTTGAGTGGAACTTGAATCAGGAGCTTCTGGCTCAGAGGCAGGGGCCCTACTGACTGAGCCACAAGACCTCCATATTCTTGAGTGAAATTGCATGAAAGTTGGTTAGTTTTGCACCATTTTCCGGTATTGCCCATTCTTGGTTGCTGAGTGGCAACTCATCATTTCAGTTGCTTATTGATGAATTTAAAAAAAACATGAATTGATGCGAACCCAGTGGGGAATATGCAATGGGTGGTTGGTTGGTTGCAAGGCTGCTTTTGGAGGAGAGAGGGTATTGGATGCGGTTGTTACATGGATGAGTGGTGATAAATAACTGAGCCTTACAGCAATTAGGGAATCCCTGGCCTCATGGGGTGCAACGTGAGCAGCTGTTGCTATGTTGGTGTAAGCATATTCCTCTTTCTCTTCTCCTTCCTCCTCCTCCTCCTGTGATTCATCCACAGACGATGTGACCTCAGCTCCTCCTGCAGCCCCAATATTGTTGCGGTTATGCAGAGCGCAGCATGATTATTCTATAGATCTTTGTTAGTGAATATTGAAGGGTACCTCCAGACCTGACAAGGCACCTCAAGTGCATGTTGAGCATGCCCAATGACTTGCGCAATGCCATGTTTGGTTGTCACAATTGTTTTGTTGTACTGTCCTTGGTCTTTATTGATTGTATTTACCATGGGCATCAATAGCCAAGTTAGAATGGGATATCCTTCATTTCCTAGCAGGCTGAAAGCATCATAGCAGATCCATGGGAACCTGACAAAAACCTGCTTAAGCCATTTCTTGTGGTTGCACACAAGCTGCGCACTGATAGAGTGCAAACCCTCAAGGGTCACAAATACTCCTGGTTGTCCTGGGGAGCGCAAAGGCTGCCATATGCGTAGTTGATGATGCCTGGCACATGTGGTAAGACAGCCAGATGCCATACTGAGTGTCTGTTCAGTCTGACTAGCAACATCACAGGTGCAGTTGAAATAATTGTGCCTCTTGGAAAATGTTCCGTCAGTATTTATACCTAGATGAGTGGGAGATCCTGGTTACGACTCTGACTTCACTCTGGGAGATCTGGAGGAAAAATAAATGGAGAAACTCACAGCCACTAATACCCCTTGGTCACCGGGTCCAACAGGCAACAACTCTAAGTCTAAAGGTTGCAGATATATTATCTTACCATTCTGTAACAATTCCAGCCTCTGAAAGTGTTGATCTTCCAAGTGGAAAGGAAGATGAGCCTCTGCATTTACACACTATTGTGATGGTAGTGGCTCCAGTGAGTTCAAATCTTCTGCCGTTCCCTCTCCCTGCTTCTCCCCCTCTCTGCCACTCCCTCTGTCTGCTTCTCCCCCTCTCTGCCACTCGCTCTCTCTGCTTATCCCCCTCTATGCTTCTCCCCCTCTCTGCTTCTCCCCCTCTCTGCCACTCCCCCCTCCACTTTTCCCAATCTCCGCCACTGCCCCCTCTGATTCTCCCCCTCTCTGCCTCTCCCCCGTCTGCTCCTCCCGCTCTCTGCTTCTCCCCTCTCTGCCACTCCTCCTCTCTGCCTCTCCCCAGTCTGCTTCTCCCCATTTCTGCCTCTCTCCCTCTCTGCTTCTCCCCCTCTCTGCTTCTCCCTCTCTCTGCCACTTCCTCTCTATGCCTCTCCCCCTCTCTGCTTCTCCCCAGTCTGCTTCTCCCCATCTCTGCCACTTCCCATCTCTGCCTTTTCCCTGTCTGCTGCTCTCGCTCTCTGCTTCTCCCTCTCTGCCACTATTCCTTTCTGCCTCTCCCCCTTTCTCCTTCTTCCCCTCTCTGCTTCTCCCCCGCTCTGCAGTTTCCCTCTCTCTGCCTCCCCCCCATCAGCTTCTCCCCGCCCCTGCCGCTCCCTCCTTTGCATATACCCCTCTCTGCCGCACCCGCTCTCTTCTTCTCCTCCTCTCCACTTCTGCTTCGTTCTGCTGCTCCGCCTTTCTGTTTCTACCCCTCTCTGCTGCTCCCCCTCTCTGTTCATCACTTGCAGATTTCTCTGCAGCTGGCTTTTGCTGCACTTTTGATGACCACCTTGCTCCTTCTCTGAGGTCCAACCTCAGGCAGCCGGGCAGGGTGGCGGGGGGGCACTCAGCCTGAACCCCAAAGTGCAGAATCTAACACCTCACTACAAATATTGTGAACAAATCCTATCCCAATGATAGGTATGAAAGCAAATGTGAGCGCTGAGTGTTTCTTCATGCATTTGTTTAATTTTTAGTGAGCCCAATGAATTGTCATTGTGTTCTTTCCTTGGTATTCATGGTGAGTTTTGGGCAGCCTGGGAAACCTATGAATATACAATTAATTAGATTTGAATGTAGGTTGAAATATTGCTGCAATAGAGCGATTACCATATTGAAATTGTTAACCTACCTCTCCGGAGGGTGTTATGCGGAACTTGCTGATCATGCCCAGAGGAGTACATTGGAGTTGGCTTCTGGATGTGAAAGCACTGTTGGTGATTTTAAACCACCCCTCCCCATAGCTGACACCTAAACCCATACATTGTGATGTCAAAACTCCCCCTATGATCTTCCACGATAATTGGAAATCAACTGTTTTTCACTGTGGTGGCATGGCAATTAAGTTGTGTGAAAAATAAGTTGAATTTTGTATTCTTAAAATTTTATTGTGCTCATATGTAACTGCACCTGGTTTTATTAGTATGTCTCAAGCTATTGGTGATAAATGCTTCCCGAACATGATAATGAAAAAAAGTGTGTATTTTTTCTGTTTTGATTTTTTTTTTTCTCCTCTTCTGTGAGGTGTTGGCTCATGCTGCATACATTTCAACAAGTAACTGGTGCTCAAATACTTACACTGTTAATTCTTTTGTTTCCTTGGAAACGAATGAGAAATTCTTTACCTTCTTTTAGTGACAGCTTTTAGACAATAGTACTCCTCTAATAGTGCTATTGGCACAATTTACAAGATAATATCAATTCATTAACATTTGAAATGGATATCTTTTTGTTTTTTTGATGAAATATCCATGATAAATTTGGTATGCTATCTCCATGTTGCTATGGAGAGCTCTTCCTATGGGAACATCTGTAATCATTGGCTCTGAGTCTTTGTGGCACTGTGATAGGGGTTCCTCACACCTTACATTTAACATTGCACCTAGTGTTCTGTTAACTACCTTTTCTTCACACATCATCCAAATTGCTTTCAGATAAACAAAATGATCAACCAATTTAATCATAGCAACTGAAATTCCTAAACCTAGAAATTACCTTTCGTCTGCTTTTGCACAGACTGGGCAGAAATTGGTCGTGGCAATACCAAGTCCGATGGGAACCCTTTGTTACCTTTTAACAGGATCCAATAAAATTACCAGGTAAGCAGGCACTTACCTAGACTGCCTCAGGCCTCCCATTTGATCAAGTTCCAATTAGGGCAGAAATCCCACCCCGAGTGCTGCTAACCAATCAGAGGCTGTCAGCTCTCCAGTACGAACAGTGCCACCAGGAGCGGTGGCCACTGCCAGTAACACACTGAGGCCTTCGCCAGGGATTGTCACTGGATCCCTGGAGAGCAGTAAGTGCGGTGGGATGAGGGGTTTGCTGATGATGGGGGACAGGGTCGGATGCAAGGGCAGGGGCTGGCTTTCAGCAAGCCTCCCTCCCCAAAGCCAAGTCCCTCAATAAGACACCAAGTATCTGTGAAAAATAGACCCCCACCCCCCATCTCCAAGTAGACCAGTGGCAACTGGGCTTGCTGGGTGATGTTCTGAAGGCATGGGAGACCTGCATTTGAGTCTGCATTAATCCCTGAGCAACTGTTAATTCCCAGTGGGCTCAAGGATAATTGGATTTAAGTGGCTCATTAATGAGCCAAATTGGAGTCCTGCCACTAGCGGATGAGTTTCCCATGTCAGCCCCTTCCTGCCGCTGACTCAATGTGGGACAGTTTTCCTGCCGCTGGGAGTCAGACAAACAACTTCCCGCGTAATTCTCCTGTCCTGTCCGCCATCCTGCCCGCTCCAGTGGACTCCGCTAAATTCCACCCATAATCAGTGCAGTGCAGACAGCAAGCGCCTCAAACAGGAGGCTTGAGGCTGCCCAAAATTGACCCTCTGGCCTTATTTACATTATTTGAATAAGTTGCTGGTGCTTGTCACACCTTCACAAGCCGCTCGTATATTTTGCGTTGTTGATTGTCAGGGCACTTGTTTCACCAGCAGTAAGCCTAGTGTAAGTCTTGTGTTGGGGGGACGGGGTGCAATGGAAATGCAACAGAGGGGCCATTGCAACTACTGTAGAGCCGTGGAGCACCCCTGCTCCTCCTGGCTCTGCAACAATGCTTCCCTTCACGCCCCACCCCTAAAAACATTACCTTGTGGTGAATCTCCGCCAAAGCAGGATCTTTTCCGCTCTTGTATTCAATTCGGAAGAAGGAAACTAAAACTTCTTTTAGGCAGCTGGCAGGAAAACCGGAAAATATCTGACTCAATATCGGCTCGGAGGTTTATGAGGCCATCTTTGAAGCAGGACCTCAATTCCTAAAATTGGCTACAGCTACGCCAATTTTATGCTTGTAAAATGGGTGCACTGATATTGACTTTCATGCCATGACATGAAGTTTATTCCAGTAAAGTTTATTTTACAAATATAGAGAAGGGGAAAGTACTGATTACACACCTGTTATAGCTTTAGTTGAGGTCTTGTGATACAGTGGGTAGTATCCTTGCTTCTGAGCTAGAAGGTCTGGGTTCTGTTACCACTCCAGGACTTGATGGCCAAGGAAGGTGCGTTCATAACATGACCAAGCAGGTTGAGTATCAACTTGTAAATGCTTCCAGCATATGCCAGTGGTAGGTGGTAAGAGTGGGAGAGATTCCTGGTCAGCCATGTGATGGTAAGAAATTGGAGCCTCTACCATCACCATCCAAAGCCCCAGGCTACAACATGTATGTAAAAGTGCATGTTGCCACAGCAACCTGGGCTTCTTGGTTGCTGGCTGGCTCGGTTGGCTGGAGAGCTGTTGTGGATCAGATTGGTGCCAATAGCAGAGGGTTCAATCCCTGTTCCTGCCAAGGTTGATTTGGGACCTGTCCCTTTGCCCTACTGATGGTGGAGGTTATGGGTTGGACCTGCTTTTGGACAGAGAACTGAAGAAGAAGATAGCTTTAGTCTTGGGTTCCATTAACTTCATGATGTGTATTAAATTGAGTGAAGGGGCATTGTTTCTAATTGTGATGTTTCAAAAAAACAAATAGTTAAAGTAAACTGCTTCTAATTGTCAAACTGCATATAATCAGATGATAATATTAACATTCTGGTGTTACGGTCAACATTTCTCCTTCAGCTAACACCATCTAAAAATCAAATTATCTGGCCATTCATCTCACTGCTCTTTGTGGAATCTCATTGTGCAATACTCAGCTTCCTTATTTGCATGCGTCACAATAAGCACTTTAGAATGTCTCACTTTTTCTAATTAATGCTACTTGTGAGACACAGCAAGATGGAAGATGAAGAGAAAGAGAGACAAGAGCAGAGTGTCTCACATCATCTTAATTTGTGTTATCTTTCAAAAAACAAAATCACATTGATTTTTGAAATGTATTATCAACTGCATCTTCTAACAGTTGATAGTAAGAATGTTAAGATCTTCTTATAACTGTATACGTGATAGATAGGCAGGTACACTTATACATTCACATACTCAGGAGACTAGTACATAGTGCCAAATTAAATGCTAACAAAAATGCCAAAATAAACCAGTATTGACAGACATGTTATTGCTATTGCAATCAGACCCCTGCCCTGATGGACACCGGCAAACTACCAGTCAGCCTAATATCACGTCTTAACAACAGGCGGGACAAACCTAAGATTCAAGTTTCAGAGTTCTGCTAACCCTTTAAGTCACAGCGATGTCAGAGGACACAGCACCAGAAGCCGATGGTGGAACCAAAAGAAGGAAGTGCTTAGTGGCAGAGGCTGACAGGAAAAGCACTTTATGCTTCAAGCAATGAATTTTACAATGTATGACAGATAGATGAAAAGGGATTCATAAATTGTTGATGTGTTTAGAGTATTGTCAAAAAGACGATTGCAAAAAGCCGAAGGGATTCTGGTGGTACTGCAAAAATAACACAGTACGAGTGTTCTTGTGTATGGCTTGAGGCATTTCATGACCTGTGAACTGTGAAAACAAGGAAATGGTATAGAGTGCATTGTTAGCAGGCAATTGTCTTTATTACCTGGGGAAGGCTTTATAATCTTTATGATTTGAGCCATCATTATTGGTGGCAGTTTATTTTCTTTTTCACTTTGGGTTCCTTAATCATCCTTAGCACTAATCTGGTCTTCTCTCTCTGATATCTCCATTTCTAGGCTTATAAAATGTTTTCCTGTAGCATATCTTGAAAGGTTTTATATAAAAAAGGGGTTACTATTCCCAGGGTCATAAGGGCCCCTAACCAGAGGACACAGATTTAAGACAGTTGGCAAAAGAATCAGAGATGACACAAGGAAAAAGATTTTTAAATAGCAAATTGTTACGATCTGGAGTGCACAACCTGAAAGGATGGTGGAAACAGATTCAATAAGTATTTTCATCCCACCGCTGCTGGTATTCAGCCAGCGGCAGGCAGGGCAGTTTGCTAATAAGCAGACCCGACAGTGGGCTCCCAGGGGTGTCCCTTGTTTTCAGACGCTCAACATTGGGAAAATTGGTGGGGGGGCATCGGGTGCAGCTGAGAGCCCTTATTCCAATCCCTCTGCCCCCCGCAGCCAGCAATCCTCTCCCCACAACCACCATCCCATGCTTACTTACCTACGGCTGCATCCTTTGCTTATTCCAGGCCTCTGGTGGGTGAATTCACAGCAGCTACCACCGCTCCCCTGGCAATGCTGATGGTAATGAAGAGATCCTGGCTTCAGATTGGCCAGCAGTACTCGGGGGCAGTGGATTTCTGGCCCCGGGGCCTTTGATTCCAGGAAAGACCGCTGCTGGCCACTTAAGTGCCTGATTGGCACAGGCCTTCCCCAAATGAGGAGATGTGGGCTCCCACTAGCTCTCCAGCTGACAGTCAAGACCCTCATCGCCTTGATTAAATTCCACCCACCATCTCTGTACTTCCTAATAACAGAGTGATTCAAAACTTAAAGTTTACATTTAAACATTGCCTTCTACATGTCCTTCTAATGGCATTTTTTTTAACCCTTAAAAGAATACCTCTCAGTATTTTGTTAATATTTAATGGCCCAGATCTTCAGGCCTCCAGATCGTCAGAGACCAGATGCACCACCAAGATGTGCTTTGGGACCCCTCTGAAGTCTCAATGCAAAAACTCTGGACTTGCCCGGGAAGTTGAATTTCAGATGGGTAATTCTCATGCTTCCCAGGACACTCCAAAAAAGTCTCCGACTCTGAGTTGCAGACTTCAGACAGGTCTGACTTATTTACCTGGGGAGTTACCCAGGAAATATTCGATAGAAAAATCCTATTTTAACTCCTAGGTAATTATACAAATGACACTCCCGACTCTCCGCACTCGACCCCCCCCAACTTTCCCTCCAACCCAATCTGTCTAGCCCCTATCAATCCATTCACCCCGACTTTCGTCTCGCCTCAATCCGGCCTGACTACCCCTGATCTAACAACCGCCCCCGACCCAACCGGACTACACCTCCACTGTGCCACTCCTATCTTACTCACCTCACGCACCTACCACCCTGCCCAGCTGCCACCCTACCTAGCCACCACCCTACCCATCTACCACCAAACCCAGCTGCCACCCTACCCACATACCCATTTCCCTCAGTCACCTACCCACTTGCACATCTCCAAACTCACCCATTCACTCACATATTCATGCACCCATTCACTTGTACACTCATTCACTAACACACTGAGAAGTTTGGGGGGATTTAAACACTTGGCAGAATATGGGAGCTAGTGCCATAAAAAGGAGGCATGCCTTCTACGCAGATTCTCCTCACTGGTCTCTGCGGGGATTCTTGCGCCGAGAGAATTTGTCTGCATCCTGGGTTGGAAATCAGAGACTTTTCAATGTATCCATGTAAGTGGGAAGTTTTCTGCCTGATCAGAATCAGATGCAGGGGTTCCAACGCTGATAAGAAGTTTAAGGTCAAGATGTTTGTTATATTGTATATGTCTACACATCCACTGCACAGAATTTTAATGGTTGCTTATAATCACTGAATCAGACAGCTTGGTACAAAACTAATTGATTTATACAGTTTTTGTCAGAAAAGGAGGGTTTTAATGCAAAGATTTCCTTTACATATCAGAATGCAATCATGTGAAACCACTAATTTTGGCACAGATTTAAGTTATGTAGAATTTGTAACCATTCCAGCTCCATCCACACAGCTCAATTAGGATGAGATGCATGAGTTAATGTAATGTCAGTTTTCTCACAATTTTTTATCAGTAAAACTGTACTACACTACACAACCTTTCATTAGCTGGGGTTTCCCATGCCCGCCGGCATCAGGCGTGTTTGGTAGCGTGAGTGGACAAAATGGTGCAATCAGTTTCATGACAACATGAAACCAGTTTGCGATCGTCCACTCAGCCCGCCAATAGTGGGCCACATTTCCTGCCATCAAACGTTGTGAACCCCATTGTAATACATTAGCATATCATTAAAAGGCCAGCCCGCCGGATTCATCCCCCCCTCCCGCTGGATTGCCCACCCACATCGGTGGGAAAACACGCCGATGTGTTTCACAACAGCACATAAGCGATGTGCACTTGGCAGGCTGCACTTCCTCAGGGCTTCCAGGTTTGTTTGCGGTCAGCACTCACAGCCATCAGCGCCAGGCTTCGCAGACAGCACCACGTCACGGGTAGGCTCACGGGCAGGTCTCTACCTACCAGGTCAGCCATAAGTCGGTGGCTTTTCAAAGGTTGCAAGGCAAGGTCTTGCTTGGGGCAGGGGGGTATCCCAGGGTGTTTGTGGGGCCACATATTGATCTGCACAAGTGGCCTCAAAATGGTGAGGGCTGAGGAGGCAGTCTCCAGAGGAGATGAGGCCAGATGGAGATGTGAGGGTGTGTGTGAGAGAGTGAGTGGTGATGACTCTTGACCTGGCAGTGAGTGAGACGCCAGTGAATGTGTGATGGGTTTGAGTGTGTGAGTTTAGAGGGATGAGATGGTTGTCTTACCCTAGCTGCAGGGATGAGGTCATTCATCCTCCATCTGCATTGGATGGCCAACCTCTTCTGTGCAGCATTGGTACAGACCACCACTGCCATCGCCTACCAAGCTGGAGTGGTAATGTAGCTGCCCCTCCTGTAGCCAGAGCAGGGGTAGAAGACATCACAGAGAGCCTCCAGGGCAGCCAAAAGGTGCTCAAGGGCTGCAGTCTTCTTGCCTTTCTTTGCTGCAGTCCTGGGCTTGAAGCACTGAGGGCAGTTGTACTTTAAGTGTGGTGCTTTCCATGATGAAGCAGCGAGGTGATGGTGTGGCGGGCGAGTGAAAGCCCGCCCATCATGGAAACGCCGTGTTTCCCAGGAATGCATAAGCAATGCGGCGATACAGCGTGAAAATCCGTCATCGCGGCCAGCGCCCGCTACCACACTCAATGGGCAAACCTGAGTCGATTCCACCCATTGAATCCACTAGATTTAGTGTGTTAAACATTAAAAGCTGCATAAAAATAAGCTTCAACAACATTCATATTCCTCCTGCAATGAAGCAATCAATAAAATGATGTTATGTATTTGAATTTATTTTATTTCTTCAGTGACTTTCATTTTTCAAACCCAATATCATTTTAAAGATGCTTAAATGCCTCTAATGTATAGGTTGGCTGTTCTTTCTTATATGCCACGTCAGTTTAGTTCAAATGTTGTGAAGTTGCAAGCAGGTGCCTCACAATCCAGAGACAGAACAATAGAACTGTCAACATGATTTCTATCTGTAACATATCAGATTTAAAAGCTGTGGTGAAATATGCAGTGGACAAGGAATGTTTTATCTCATTCATACAGCTTTTTTTTTTCAAATCTCAGTTCCAATCCAAGGTATCAATCATTATCATACTATGTTGTTCCTATGTTGTAACTTGTCCTCTAGATTGATGACTTCTATTCATTTGTAAAAACACTTTAATATATCATTTTGCACAAATGTAAAAAACCCTCGCATCCGGATGCAACATAACATGGAAAGTGTTTTTGAGTGAGTTTAAATAAATGGAGATTCTAGAAGTGCGTTTGCAGTCCATTTATGAAAATAAAGCATTGCAAAGACATGGATACAACACTGCATAATTCAGCCTATTTTGAATGATGCAACTAGAAGCCATATTATATTCTATTACATACTATACTTAAGAATAGGCATCTCTCCCACAAAACATCAGATATAGATTTATCTATGTGGCAGCACTTAGCATAACTTGCTGATGTATAATATTGATCAATTCTGTGTTTTACATTTAACACAAACATAGTTTGATCAAGCACCTCAATGATAAGTGAGAAATATTAAGAAGACTGCTCATTTAAGGAAGGAAAGTCAAAAGTAAGACAAGTGGGAACCAGTTAGAGCGGGACGTGCTAGTGAGCAAATTGAGAGCTCTTGTCATCAACAGAAAGAAAGTATATGTGTTTATGGCAGGGATGGGCAGGAACTCGTCATCCCCGCTGTTACTTTATGGGGTCGAAGATCCAGGCACCATATTTAAAGGGTACCCGACAGCCATTCACTCAATGCAGGCCGGGAGCTTCAGTCTGGCTGTCACTCAACAATAATCACCACAGGGTGTCCCAGGTCACCGATGTCTGCTGCATCCTGCAAGACCTCGCGCTACAAAGGGAGCTGAGGGAGACAAGGAGGACTGAGATGTCTCCTCCAAAGAGGAGGATGGCAAAGGTATGATATTGGGATTGAAAAAATGAAAGTCACTGGGGAAATAAAACAAATTAATATAGATAACATTATTTTATAGTTTGCTTCATTGCAGGAGGAATATGAATGTTGTTGAAGCTTCTTTTTATGCAGCTTTTAATGTTTAACGTAACAAATCCAGCAGATTCAATGAGAAGTTGTATAGTGTAGTACAGTTTTACTCACAAAAAAATTGTGAGAAAGCTGACATTGCATTAACTTATGGATCTCATCCTAATTGAGCTGTGTGGATGGAGCTGGAATGGTTACAAATTTTACATAATTTAAATCCGTGCCAGAATTAGTGAAAGAGAATGTCACAGAAAAGAAAACAATGTGCAGACTCACGATTCAGCAGAGCCTCCCTGGACACTCTCTCCAAGCTGAGAAGGAAATGTGAGAGGTGCTGTTTCCCTGGGATGGGGAACAGAGTGCAGTGCAGGTTCAGATGTGTGCATTTGGTGGCACGGCTCTGCATATCAGCACAGTTTGGCAGAAGCAAAGGATCAAACCACCAGCGGGGCAGACAGTAAGTAGTGCAATTTAATTCAGCCATCATTAATCAAGGTACATTGGAGAAAAATAATGTCTGTTATCAAGAAGGAGCTGGGGGCTTCCAGCCAACAGAAGATAGGAAGCCAAAAAGTTAAAGAAATATGTCAGCAACTTAAGAAGAAGAGTCATGTTGACTCGAAACGTTAACTCTGTTTCTCTTTCCGCAGATGCTGTTAGACCTGCTGAGTTTTTCCAGCATTTTCTGTTTTTGTTTCAGATTTCCAGCATCCGCAGTATTTTGCTTTTATGTCAGCAGCTTACTCTGCCTGGAATCTAGCAGCTATCAATCGGCACGGGCTTGCCTGCCATGTCATAGCTCTGGCTCTGGCCTCTGCATGTGACTCGGCAAAGTCCTGGCCCTCATCTGCGCCATTACCTTTGCCATCCTCCTCGTCAGAGGAGACATCTCCCTCCTCCTTGTTTCCCTCAGCCAAGACATCCCATCTTTGTAGCGCGAGGTTGTGCAGGGTGCAGCAGGCAACGATGATCCCGGACACTCTCTGTGGTGAGTATTGGAGAGCCCAGCCTCAGCTGTCTAAATATCTGAACCTCATCTTTAGGAGGCCTATTGTCTGCTCAATCACAGACCTGGTGGAGGCATGTGCAGCAATGTAGCTCTCCTCAGCGGCACTCTGCAGATGGCAAACTTGCGTCATCATCCAGGAATTCTAGGGGCTTCCCTTGTCCCCAACCAGCCAGGTTTGCAATCACCAAATTGCTTCAAAATCTATGGCACCTGGGAGTGGGTCAGAAGATAGGTGGTGTGAGAGCTCCCTGGGAACTGAACGCAAACATACAGGATTTGCCTCCTGTGATCACATATGAGCTATACATTCAAAGAGTGAAATCCTTTTCTACCGGTGAACATGACTGGCTGTTACTGGGGAGCTCTGAAGGCCACAGGTTTGCAGTCAATAGTGTCCTGCACTTTTGGGAAAGCTGCAATTGCTGCAATTCCCAATGCTCTTGCAGCCTGGCTTTCAGGATCCAGGCAGAATTGCACAAATTGACACGCTCTCCTGAACAAGACATCTGTCACCACCTGGATGCACTTGTGTGTTGCTGACTGGGAGGTGCCACATAGGTCCCCATTGCAGCCATGGAAGGAGCCACTTACAATGAAGTTTAAGGTGGCGGTGACCTTCAATGCCATTGGACTGTGACTCCTTTCAAGTCCATGCGGCTGCAGGTCATCGTGGAGAAGCAGGCTGCACCACCTGCAATATACCCGAGGTCAGGCCATTGTTCACTCTTGCAGTGCACCCTGTTCACCAGTATCCTGACCTTCTTGAGGCCCCACGGCCTCTTGCTGCTCAGGCCATTGCTCCTCCTGACCCTGTGCCAACCTGCAATGTGCCCTCCTTCTCCTCATCTGGATGAGAGCCAGCAGAAAGGCAGGGTTGTCTGGAGGTTGCATCATTTAGGTCTGAGTGGGTCTATGAATGAATTGAATAATAAATCTAGTAAGCAGATTCTTTATAAGTCTGTCTCCATCTCAGAGTCACCATGCCAGTGCTAAGCCCTGTGTCTGGCTTCCGTCTAGACATGGCATCCCCACCCAGCCCCTTCTGGATGAAGGACATTCTGAAGAACAGGAGATGGGTGTTCCTTCCATTCATACATGATTGCGCATGGATTCATTGCTCTTTGACCCGGGTGATGATAGCCATGTGTAGACATTCTGACCCACTTCCAGGTGACACAGGTTTTTGAAGCACCTCAGTGATTACAGACCTGGCTCCTTGAGGATAAGGGATACCTCTAGAATTCCTGGATGATCACGCCAGTTCACCCTCCACAAAGTGCTCCCTCAGACACTTTTCAGCTTGCCTCCACTACCCTCTAGATTCCTATCGACAGGCCATTGCCTTAGCAGTACAGGAAGGCTAAGCACATGAGCCCTTGCCAGCATGAGCATTCACTCGCGAGGATGGAGTTTTGGAGTCAGGAGTTTGCTGCCGACCACCAGCCATGCCCCTTGGAGGCATCCACCTCCCACCCTCCCTTCAACCCTGCCTCTGACAGCAGCAGATGGCAAACTACACAGAATGAATGGCAGCTCCACACCTTGCTGGGGTCTCGATGTTATGAGACCCATCAGTCAGGAACAAGCCTGCTGCTGTGTGGGCTTTACCATAGAGAGAACACAACTGAGCACAGCTGACATCCAGTTGCCTCCTGATTATTAGGGTGTCCCTTTAGTCGGTCAATTGTGCTCACCTTGAACTCCACTCACCCAAAAAAACCCTCCTCCAACTTCTAGGTATCGCAGTTTTACATCAGATGCATTGTTGTTACTGGAAAAATGATGCGTGTTAGTTTTCAGACTCGCTGCACTACCTTTTACCCTCCCCCTGTCTACCACCAACTTCCCCAGCATCCTTGACCCACTCAATATCACCATTTACTCAACCTTCCACCCATTACCCTGGGCTCTACTACAATCCTCCCCCACATACCTACCCTCCCCTCAGAGCTTAATCCCGTTACTGTCCCCATGCCCATCCTGATGTTAACCCTCCTGTTATCTGAGCCGCCTGTGTAATCTGCTTATATGACTCCCCCTGAAACTTTCATTTACCCGACTATCACCATGGATCTGCCACCCTACCACATCCCACTCTCCTCTCTCACTGTGACTGTTCCCTCTGCTGCCCAGTACTCTTAGTTCAACCCCCAGACCCCCACCATTGACAACACTGACTGCGCCCCCGAGCATCATCTATCCTTTCCTATAAACCCACCTCTCCCACCAGCCACAAGACCCCCAGACCCAACACAAATGGCCCTTCCCTCTATCCTATATTGCTGCACCCTTACATTCCTTCGCTGCCACCTCCTTCCCCAGAAAAACTCTTTCTTCCCTGAACAGTCTCTGCCCCTCCACCCTTTCACCTGCCTCCCATGTTCATCCTCTGCTCCATCCTATCCCCCATGCACCCTTTGCCTGCCTCCCTTGTCCAGCCTCCACTCCACCCTTCCACCCTTAGCCTGACTCCCTTGTCCAGCCTCTGCTCCAACCTACCCCCTCCCCTCCACGCTTAGCCTGCCTCCCTCGTCCAGCTTCCATTCCACCCTACCCCTTCCCTTCTACCCTTAGCCTGCGTCCTATGTCCAGCCTCCACTCCATCCGTCCACTCCCCCGCTTCCACCTTTCCACCCTCTACCCTTCGCCTGCGTACCATGTCCAGCCTTCACACAGCTTGCCCTACTGGTACCTGATATGAGTCAAGTTGTGAGTGGTCTACAAGGAGGCCAAAGCAATGTCTACTCACCTCAAAGTCACAGAATAAGTGAAGCTCGTCAGGTACATGCCACTTATATGCAGTTGTAAAAAGTGAACATTCTAATTTCTCACTGGCGGGGAACTAGAGCGGTCAAAAAAGAGGACCTGGAGGCAATAACCATCGCCTAGGAGAGCGGGCGAAAAGAGAACCCAGAGGTAGGAACCACCAAGAAGAAGAGGCAGTGAAAAGGGGACCCATGGGCAGTAACCACCACCTAGAAGAATGATCCAACCCAATCTAGTTTGCAGCTCCGGAGCGGAGTGGCTGTGTTCTGAGAGGAATCAAACTGTAACATCACAGGAAAGTGATTGGTTGTTGAATATTTTGCTCATTTACCTTCAAAATTTGTGTAATTTATTAGTAATTGTAAGGTTTTATTAGTTGTAGTAAGGTTTACTAGCAGTAGTGAAGGTGATTGGGAGTAGGACTGTTTATTAATTATTAAACTAATTAAGAATAAATTAAGAACACATAACAAAGATGGCAGGGCAGGTGATGTGTTACGACTGCAGAATGTGGGAGTGATCCCGGGTGATCCAGGGCAAACACATCAGCGGTAAGTGTCTGCCGCTTGAGGAGCTTCAGCTCAGACTCATTGAGCTGGAAGCCGAGCTGCAGACACTATGATGCACCAGGGAGGGGGAAAGTTACCTGGACACTTTGTACCAGAAGGCAGTCACACCCCTTAGGAGAGGGTCTTCCGATTTGGTCAGTGGTCAGGGACAGGAAGATATGACTGCAAGAGAGGCAGGTATGGGGACCCAGAAGGTAGAAGTGGAGGAGCCTCAGCCTTTGCGATTGTCCAACAGGTTCAAAGATCTTGCAAACTGTATGAATGAAATTGGATGAGCAAATTGTCCACGGCACCATGGTACAGGAAGCCATTCAAGTGGGGAGAGTTTATAGGAATATAGTAGTAGTTGGGGATAGTATAGTCAGGGGGATAGACATTGTCATCTGCAGCCAAGAGTGGGAGTCCAGATGACTGTGTTACCTGTCCAGTTCCAGGATTCGGGACATGTGCTCTGCGCTTGCAGTGCGAGGGGTAAGGTTCATTGGTTATGGTCCACATAGGTACCAACGACATGGGTAGAAATAGGAAAGAGATTCTACTGAGGTATTATAAATGGCTAGGGTCTAAATTAAAAAGCAATACCTCAAAAGTAATAATCTCTGGAATACGACTTGAGCCACGAGCAAATTAATGTAGGGTAAATCAGATTAGAGAGTTAAACATTTCACTCAAAGGATTGGTACGGGAGAAATGGGCTTCAATTCAAGGGGTGGTAAAAACAGAAAATGCTGGAAAAACTCAGGTCTGACAGCACCTGTGAAGAGAGAAAATGTTTTGAGTTTGTATGACGCTTCTTCAGAGCCTTCTTCAGAAGGGTCATGCAGACTTGAAATGTTAACTCTGTTTCTCTCTCCACAGATGCTGTCAGACCTGCTGAGTTTTTCCAGCATTTTCTGTTTTAATTTCAGATTTCCAGCATCCGCAGTATTTTGCTTTTATTAAATTTAAGGAGCACTGGCACCAGCACTGAGGAAAGTGGGAGCTGTACTGTTGGGATGGTCTTTACATGAACTGTGCTAGGACGAGTGTTACTTTGATTCCATCTTCACAAAGGAGGACACAAATAACACACCAGAAATGTTGGGAAACACAGGGTTTAGTGAGAGGGAGGAACTGAAAGAAATCAGTATTAGTAGGGAAATGGTGTTGGGGAAATCGATGGGATTGAAGGCCGATAAGTCCCTAGGGCCTGATAATCTACATCCCAGAGTACTTAAGGAAGTGGGCCTAGAAATAGTGGATGCATTGATGGTCATCTTCCGAGATTCTATAGATTCTGGAAGAGTTCCTACAGATTGGATGGTAGCTAATGTAACTCCACTATTTAAAAAGGGAGGCAGAGAGAAAACAGGGAATTATAGACCAGTCAGCCTGATGTCGGTAGTGGGGAAAATTCTAGAGTCCATTATAAAAGATTTAATAGCTGAGCACTTGGAAAATAGTGGCTGAATCAGACAGAGTCAGCATGGATTTACGAAAGGGAAATCATGTTTGACAAATCTACTGGAATTTTTCGAGGATGTAACTAGTAGAGTTGATGAGGGGGAGCCGGTGGATGTGGTTTATTTGGACTTTCAGAAGGCTTCGACAAAATCCCACATAAGAGATTAGCGTGTAAAATTAAAGCGCATGGGATTGGGGGTAGAGTATTGAGATGGATAGAAGACTGGTTGGCAGACAGAAAACAAAAAGAGTAGGAGTAAACGGGTCTTTTTCTGAATGGCAGGCAGTGACTAGTGGGGTACCACAGGGATCGGTACTGGGACCCCAGCTATTCACAATATATATTAATGTTTAGATGAGGGAACAAAATGTAATATCTCCAAATTTGCAGATGACACAAAGCTGGGTGGGAGGGTGAGCTGTGAGGAGGATGCAGCGATGCTTCAGTATGATTTGGACAAGCTGAGTGAGTGGGCAAATGCATGGCAGATGCAGCATAATGTGGATAAATGTGAGGTTATCCATTTTGGTAGCAAAAACAGGAAGGCAGATTATTATCTGAATGGCTATAAATTGAGAGAGGGGAATGTGCAATGAGACCTGGGCGTCCTCATACACCAGTCGCAGAAGGTAAGGATGCAGGTGCAGCAAGCGGTAAAGAAGGCAAATGGTATGTTAGCCTTCATAGCGAGAGGATTCGAGTACAGGAGCAGGGATGTCTTGCTACAATTATACAGGGCCTTGGTGAGACCACACCTGGAATATTATGTGCAGTTTTGGTCTCCTTACCTGAGGAAGGATGTTCTTGCTATAGAGAGAGTGCAGCGAAGGTTAACCAGACTGATTCCTGGGCTGGCGGGACTGACATATGGGAGAGATTGTTTCGGTTAGGATTATATTTTCTGGAGGTCAGAAGAATGAGCGGGGCTCTCATAGAAACTTATAAAATTCTAACAGGACTAGACAGGGTAGATGCAGGGAGGATGTTCCTTATGGTGGGCGAGTCCAGACCCAGGGATCACAGCCTGAGGATATGGGGTAGACCATTTAGGACTGAGATGAGGAGAAATTTCTTCACCCAGAGTCTGTGGAATTCGCTACCACAGAAAGTAGTTGAGGCCAAAACATTGTGGGCTGAATTTTTTGCCTGTCGGGCGGGCGAACCCGACCCAATCTCAGGTGGGCGGGGAGCTGATCCCCGCCGGAGAAGCGGGCCCTGGCACCATTTTATGTGGGTGGGCCAATTAAGGCCCGCCCAGCGTGATGTCCGTCTTGAAGCGCTATGCGCTTCCTGTGCGGGCGAGGGGGGGCAAAGTGCTGCCTCAGGAAGATCGCTGAAAGGTTTTCAAACATTAAAAATAGAAAAGTAAAAAAATCATTAACATGTCCCCCTCATGTGACAATGTCACACGAGATGGGACATGTTAATAAATTGCACAAAAGCTTTAATAAACTTTTTTAAAACCAACATGAAACCTCATCCCACCAGTGGATGAGGTTTCATGTTTTTTCAGAAGCCCGCTGGGGGCTCCTGGCCTGCCCGCCAACCATGAGGCTAGATGCGCAGGTCCTTTAATTGTTTTAATTATGCTGTCAATGGCCTCAAGAACATCCTTCCTCAGATGGCCTCAATTGGCCATTGACAGGTCAGCAGGCAGGCAGCTGATTTTGCTGTCTGCCCGCCTTCCTGAATATTTAAATGGACCGGGATGATGTCGGGGGCACCACCCGACGTCATCCTGCGTCATTTTCACATCGGCGAGCAGGCCCCGCCCCCTTCTTGCCGACGGAAATATTCAGCCCTGTATGATTCCAAGGAGTTAGATATAGCTCTTGGGGCGAAAGGGATCAAAGGATATGGGGAGAAAGCGGGAGCAGGCTATTGAGTTGGATGATCAGCCATGATCATAATGAATGGCAGAGCAGGCTCGAAGGGCTGAATGGCCTATTCCTGCTCCTTTTCTATGCTCCACCTGTCCCACCCCCCTTATACTGCTTATATTTCACCTCATTTCTATTTCTCTTTAGTTCTGATGAAGAGTCATACGGACTTGAAATGTTAACTCTGTCTTCCTCTCCACAGATGCTGTCAGACCTGCTGAGTTTTTCCAGGTTTTTTTGTTTTTGTGTAGGATAACAAAGACAGAGACCTGAAAATTCAAGGGTACATGACATTTAGGAAGGACAGGAAGGTAGGAAAGGTTGGAATGGTAACTCTGTTGATTGACGATGACGTTGATACAATAGAGAGATGACCTTAGTTCTGGAGATCAAGATGTAGAATTAGTTTGGGTAGAAATGAAAAATAATAAAGGTAAGAAGTCAATTGTCAGAGTGGTTTATGGGCCCCTTAACAGTAACCACACTGCAGGACAGGGTATACAGGAATAAATAATGGGAGCTTATGAGAAAGATACAGCAATAATCATGGGTGATTTTAATCTACAAATAGATTGGACAAATCAGATTGGCTAAGGTTGCCTGGATGATGCGTTCATAGAATATGTTCAGGGCAGTTCATTAAAGCAGCGCAGTTTAGCACTAGCCAGAGAGCAGGGTGTACTAGATCTGGTAATGAGATAGGATTAATTAATAACCTTATAGCGAAGGCACCCCTAGGTAGCATTGATCATGATTATGATTGAATTTCACATTCAGTTTGAGGGAGAGAGGGGTGGATCTAAGACTAGTGTTTTAAACTTAAATAAGGGCAATTATGAGGGTATGAAGACAGAGCTAGTTAAAGTGAACTGGGAAATTAGATCAAGGGTCAGGTCAGTAGAGGTTCAGTGGCAGGCATTTGTGGGGACATTTCAGAATATTTCAGAAAAGATACATTCCAGTGAGAAAGAAAGGTTTTAAGGGATGGACACACTATCCATGGCTAACTAAAGCCGTTAAAAATAGTATCAAAATGAAAGAAAAAATGTATAGTGGCAGCTCAGAAGATTGGACAGGATATAAAGGACTGCAAAGAATGACTAAAACATTAATGAAGAAGGAGAAATCAATATACGAGAGAAAGCTAGCTAGAAATATAAAGACAGATAGTAAGAATTTCTACAGCTACTTAAAAAGGAAAAGAGTAAGTAAGGTGAGTGTTGGTCCACTAGAGAATGAGAATGGGGAATTAATAGAAAATAAGGAAATGGTAGATGAGTTGAACAGATATTTGCATCTATCTTCAATGTAGAGGGTACAATTAGCATCCCAGAAGTAATTGTGAATCAGGAGGTGAAAGAGAGGGAGTAACTAAAAACAATTACAATCACAGGGAAAGGGTACTGAGAAAATATTAGAACTGAAAGCTGACAAGTCCCTGGATCTGGATGGACTTCATCCTATAGTCTTAAGCTGCTGAGATAGTAGATTTTGCAAAATTCTCTAGATTCTGGAAAGGTCCCATCAGATTGCAAAATGGCAAATGTGACTCCTCTATTCAAGGAAGGAAAGAGACAGCAAGCAGGAAATTACAGGCCGGTTAGCTTAGCATCTGTTGCAGGGAAATTACTGGAATCTATCATTAAGAAAGTTATAGTGGGCACTTAGAAAATTTCAATGAAATCAAGCAGAGCCAACATGGTTTTGTGAAAGGGAAATCATGTTTGACTAATTTATTGGAGTTATCTTGGGAAGTAACAAGCAACATGGATAAAGGGGAACCTGTGGATGTACTTAGTATTTAGATTTCCAGAAGGCTTTTGACAAGGTGCCACAACAAAGGTTACTATGTAAAACAAGAGCTCATGGTGTAGGGGGTAACATATTACTATGAATAGTGGATTAGTTAGCTAACAGAGAGCAGAGAGTATGAATAAATGAGTCTTTTTCAGGTTTTTAAGGTGTGACAAGTGGAGTGCCACAGGGATCAGTGCTGGAGCCTCAACTATTTACAATTTATATCAATGACTTGGATGAAGGGACTAAATGTATGGTTGCTAAATTTGCTGATGACACCAAGATGGAAAGGAAAGTAAGATCCTGAGGGGGCTTGACAGGGTGGATGCTGAAAGGATGTTTCCCTTTGTAGTAGAGCCTAAAACTAGGGGACACAGCTTAAAAATAAGGGGTCTCTCATTTAAAACAGAGATGAGAAGAATCTTTTTCTCTCAGAAGGTCATGAATCTTTAGAACTCTCTTCCCAAGAGAGTGGCGTAGGCAGGGTCATTGAATATTTTTAAGGCAGAGGAAGATAGATTCTTGACTAACAAGGGTAGATGGAATGTGTAGTTGAGTGGTATGATCATATTGAGTGGTGGTACAGGCTCGAGGGGCCAAATAGCCTACTCCTGCTCCTAATTCATGCGTTTGTATGTTTGTGTGTTCATAAATTAATTTGGAGGGGAAACTTAATTCCAGTGAGGTGGCTAATGCATGCACAAGGGCTTCCCGACATTGTACATCAGGGAACTCGAACAGCCTTTACCCTGCCTTACCCAGTCTCAAGAACAGAATTCCAAAACTTCATACCGATGTCGGGAACCTGATTTTTGGCCACATGCCAAATTAAGTTCTCCCGCCCGCCAAGCTTCCCGCTGCTGATGGAACCAAAAGATTCCACCCATAGTCGCTGGTGTAAAGTAGGAAATTCAGCAACCAATTTTACACAGCAAACTCCCGCAAACAGCTTTGAGATAAATGATAAGTTAATCTAATTTAGTGGTGTTGATTGAAGGATAGATATTAGCCAGGACAAAGGGAGAACTCTTGTGTTATTCTTCAAATAGTGCTGTAGAAGGGGCCAAAGTTGTGGGTCAGGCTTTTAAGCCCCTCCTGCCTGGCGGGTCCCACCGAACTGGATGGAGATTTAAATGGCTCGCCGCATCCGCCAGTGGGTAAAGTCCTGGCCATGGTGTAATAGTGAGCACTCTGGACTCTGAATCCAGCAGTCCGAGTTCAAATCACTTTGTGGCCTTTATTGCACAATAAAGAGTGCAATTGGTGTGCTGAAGTAGTGAAGCCTTGCTACAGCTGTACAAGACCTGATTAGTACCGCATCTGGAGTACTGTGTGCAGAACTTTTGTCTCCTTGCTTAGGGAGGGAAATGATTGCATTGGAAGCAGTTCAGAGAAGGTTCACTCGGCTGATTCCTGGGGTGAGGATGTTGCCTTATGAGGGAAGATTGAGCAGTTTAGGTCTATACTCATGGGAATTTAGAAGAATGAGAGGTGATCTTATTGAAACATAAGATTCTGAGGGGGCTTGACAGGATAGGTGCTGGGAGGGTGTTTCCCCTAGGGGGAGAATGTAGAACTAGGGAGCACAGTTTAAAAATAAGTGTTCTCCCATTTAAGATGGAGATTAGGAGAATTTTTTTCTCTCAGAAGGTCATTAGACTTTGGAATTCTCTTCCCCAGAGAGCAGTGGAGGCTGAGTCATTGAGTATATTCGAGGCCGAGTTAGACAGATTTTTGTTCAAAAAGGCTGTCAAGGTTTATTGGGAGTCAAGCAGGAAAGTGGAGTTAAAGCCACAATCAGATCAGCCATTATCATATTGAATGACAGAGCAAGCTCAAGGGGCTGAATGGCCTACTCCTGCTTCTATTTCTTATGATTTTATAAATCTTTGAATCTTTTAAGCCCACCTGAGAGAGCAGCTGGGGCCTTGGTTTAACGCCTCACCTGAAAGGCAATGCAGAACTCCTTTATATCACTGAAGTCTAATTATGTCCCCATGTCCTGGCGTGGAGCTTGAGCCAACAATTTCCTGACTCATGTGAGTCTGCTGCCACCAAGTCGACCTGAATTGGAAGTAAAGGATTTTGTTGATGGCCTGGTTGTGATTTTGAAGCTCAGCTGAGGTCTTGTGGACCCCTGAACTCATTGGTCTGCACTGGTCCCCGGTTTAGCAACGCCTTGATTTTAAAACTCTCATCCTTGTTTTCAAATCCCTCCACCCTATCATCTTTCCTTATTTCTAATCTCCACCAGCCCCACAACCCTCTGAGTTAATGGCGCTCATCTAATCTTGTGTCCGATTTTAGTCTCACTTTCAGTTGCCTAGGACCTACTCTCTGGAATTCCCTGCCTGTACTTCCCCATCTCTCTATCTCATTTTCTTCCTTTAAGCACTCCTGAAAACCAATGTACTACCAGTCCTCACAGTTCAAACTCAAAAGTTATACCTTTCACTAAAAGGCTTATATCTCCTTTTTAATTTCTATGATAAAAATCAATATGAAGAGCTCCAAATAATCATAAATAATCAAATACATGACAGAATCTGCTTTTTGAATAAATCAATTAGAATTTCACTAAAATAATAGATTAGTATCCCATTATCGTAATTATAAGTAAACCATCCAGATCCAGTTCTTCCTGTCATGAATGTCTTTATTTGAACAAATATGTGTTACCTTCTTCATACTTGTGCACTAATTAAAGTTGAAGCAAATTAATTGAAAGGTGTATTAATTCAATAAGTGGCACTAGAAAGGTGATGAGTGTTAATGAAGTCAAAACTGGAATAGAAATACAGATGAATGTAAGTGATGTATTCAACATGCTGTAATAGTTTTTGATCTCTGTGTAAAAAATGTGTACTTTAGGGAGAATGAAGTTTTCCTAATTTTATTGATGAATTACCATGACAGAGCACATGGCAGTCTGGCTGTTAAACTACCTTGGTCAATGTTACTATTTGTTCACATTTCTCTGTGTATATGATTTAATTAAGCTGGGCAGAGATTAATAGGAGACAGGTTGTCTGGGGGATGTAAAACATGAAAAGGATAGAGGTATTAGGTTTGAGGTACAAGTGACTAAGTTAGGTTTAGCATTTTCATTTATAGATAAGTGGAGAGTTTGTTTGAATATCAAAGGGGAGTCAAAGGTAACAAGAGACATGTTTGTAGCTTGCAGAAGTTCCATAGGTAAATATAAGGGGGAATATTATATTTTATTGACCCAAAAGCAAAGACAAGATAGAAACATGAAAGTTCTTATATTTGGATGGATTTGAGTTTCAAAGAGGTGTGAAAACAATGGAACCTGAGATGAAATAAGAAAAAAGGTATTTTAGAATTAATGTGGAGAGCTTAGGGGGGCTGAAGCTTTTTGAGCTGTTGGGCTGTTGAGCTGTGAGATGTAGCAGCTGGAGCTACAGCTGGAGATGTGGCTGAGAGAGGAAGCAGTTTGAATCAATCATCCATTCTAGTCAGAAAAGTCTAGGGCTGCAAAAAGCAGTTTTATTCTGAAGTTTGGATTTTTACAGCAGAGTGGAAGAGAGTTACAGGTCATGTGGTATGCCTTTATTGAAGTTACAGCAGTTTGCCTTGGGTAATATTACTGGATTTTTAAAAGTTAAACATCTATAAAGCAGTGTTGCCTGGAAGGTGTTTACTTGTGGGTCTGAACAAGTAGAGAGTTTTTTTGGGGAAATGTTTCGTAAGATTAAGTTTAACTGCGTATTTGTAATCTTGTGTGCCTAAGTTTTGTTTTATTTTTGTTAATAAAACTTCCACTTCTAATTTTTAAAAGCCCAAAAGTGTTACTGGACTTCTTACTGTTGAGATTTCAGAATCTTCTCATTTTCAGAATATAAAAAAAAGGGTATGGCCCATAAGCCAAAGTTCCCTCTGGGATTTGGTTTGCGCAGCAATTAACATTGGTTGTGGGCATAACACAAGGCCTTTACCACCTTTACCTTTCTAGAGCTTTCCACAAGGGGCTGAGTGTTGGGGTTGGGGATAGGTTGGGAAAGTGGCATATCTATGGCTACAATGGACAACTATTTAAATGGGGTTGTATGAGAAGTTCAAGGCCACGTGGCCTTTCTGAAGTTTCAGGAAAAGGATCCATTCAGATGCAGAGGCAGTCAGAAGAAACTGTCTTTGGCTCTTGCACCTGGACCCTTTCAGATGCACTGTCAGCTGGTAAACAGCAAGACAAGGGAAGATTGGAAAGGGATGCTTGTCTTCTACCTGTCCTTGTATCTTTATGTACAGAGACCACAGCAGCCAGAAGGCTCCAAGGCCATGCCTCTAACTGTAGGTCTCTCATGCCTGCAGCTGTGCCTATCTTCACCCCTATTTCTATGGGTAGAACTTTCCCCCCGTTGGGGCAGTTGTGTGGGGGTGGACGCGGACCCGATCGGCATCCCCGATTGTGTCCGCGCCACCATTCTATGTGGACGGGCCAATTAAGGCCTGCCCAGTGTGATGTGCACCCGGAAGCGCTGTTTGCTGCCTGTGCGGGCAGGGGTGGGGGGTGATACCCTGAGTTAGGAGTGCGCTTTTTCGTGCTTGCTCGCGAAAGAGCACAGAAATCTTCCTGAGGCACAGGGAGATTAGTTTCACTTATGAAACATTGATTAAAGATTAACAAAAATTTTAAGGACATGTCCCCTCATGTGAAACTGTCACACGAGCTGGGACATGTCCATTGCTTTTATTAAAAACTATTAAAACACTTTAAAAATGTTCATGAAATCTCATCCCGTCTGTGGATGAGGTTCCATGAAAAATATGAAGGCCGCCTGAGCTCTTCGCATGCCCGCCAGCCTTAAGGTTGGATCGGCAGCTCAGTTTATTAGTTTAATTGATACTTAAATGGCCTTAATAGGCCTTTGACAGTTCGGCGGGCGTGCAGCCAAGTCATCTGCGTGCCTGCTAAACTGAAAATCTAAATGCCGTGCGGTGATGTCGGGTTGCATGCCCGTTGTCACTGCACGTCATTTTATGCCTTGGCGAGCGAGCTCCCCCCCGCACCCCCCACTCGCCGAGCCAAAGTTTCTGCCCTATGTGTAAAGTTATTCAAATTAGTTATCTCACCAAACACAGGTGTCAGGAGATGCTCGGCGCATCTTCAATGTGCCATGTTACCATATTACCATATTCCATATTACCCTCTACTGGCAGTGCCAGTATCTGAGCTGGTGGCTGAGTGTCAGGTGAAGTGACAGTGCTTCTTTATCAGAGGTCAGGTGTTGCTCTCACCCTTCACAGTGAGGCTGCACTGTAAGGGTAATAGAAAGCAAAAATGCATAAGGGGATGGAAAGCGGGTATGGGTGGAAAGCAAAAGGCCCATGGTCAGGCCATCTGCAGTTTGCACTTCATGCCAGATAGCAGGATGAAGGGGAATAAGACAGGAACATGCCATCATCCTTAATATTCTCAGCGCTGCCACAGGAGCTCTTGAGCCACTGTGCTAGCTGGCTAATAAGGTCCAAAACTTGGAATGTGAATAGTTCAGAGACATTAAAGAGCTGGATGCTTTCTCAGAAACAGCCAAACCATGAGCTGGGTTGCTATTGGCTGGTTGATTGGAAAGGAACTCTGGAAAGCTACACCGTCAGGACTGTTCTGACCCAAGGGAGAGAGGGTTCATAGAAGTATGCCTGCATGAATGAAACTTGAAAGTGGAAGCTGTCGTCGGAACAGGTCCCCTGACCCACTCTTTGTGCATAAAGAACAACATATTGTGGAACTGTGCAGTTACATAGTGCCATGTTTGTTCAGGGAGTGATGCAGGTGCTAATGGTTGCACAAGATGTATCTATGTTGTATCAACTAGTTAAAGTGAAATTTACCTTTTTTATTTGAAGTATCATTTGCCTATTAATTCATGTTTAATGTACATGGATTCTGATTCTGAATGCTCTCCACTTACCAGGAAGATGCACTGCATCAACTTGCCAAGGCTCCTTCCAAAGACACGAATTCCATTAACCAAAGAGAACAAGGGCAGCAGTCACATGGAACAGCACCACCTGCAAGTTTCCATCCAAGTCACACACTATCCTCAATTGGAAATATATTACCATTTCTTCACTGTCTCTGGGTCAAAATCCTGGAACTTCCTACCTAACTGCCCAATGGGTGTAGCTACACCACATGGATTGCAGCAGTTCAAGAAGGTGGCTTATCATCACCTTCTCAAGGGTAGTTAGAGATGGGCAATAAATACTGGCCTCATCAGCAACCCCCACATTCCTTGAACAAATATAAAAAGAACCACAGTTGCAACATTAAATTTTCAGTTGAGTGGTTGTTTTGTACTAATTATGAGTTATCACTTTTTATATTCATTTGCACCAGCAAACACCAGCCACTATTTCTGGAGTAGGATTTTATGGTCCCCTGCCAGCGAGTTTGAAAGCGGGTGGGCTCATAAAATGCAACACGTGGCCTACCTGCTGCCGACCCACCCACCCCAACCTGTCTCATTTTACCGGGTGACAGTGGAGACGTCGGGCAGCCTGCCCACTCTTCAGCCTATTGAGGCCCTTAAGTGACCAATTAATCTCTACTAATGTGCCTCAACCTGCCCCTGCTATGACTATACCAATGGCAGGTGGAGGCCCACGCCAGTTGGGCAGCCCAGCAGCTTTTATTGGGTGAGCTGGTGCCAGGCAAATGGAGGGGGGACCTTCTTTGGGGTTGCCTGTGACCAACGTAGGTACCGTCCACAAAGTCATACCCTCTTTAACCCTCCTGCACTGGCCTCTCAAATCTGAACCCCCACTCACCTCACTCCCCTGTGCTGAGGCCTTCTAGCCAGATCCCGCTGATACTCCGGACTTGCCTTAAGTCTGGCCTCTATTAGCTCCTCTTCTTTGGGGACTGCCTGTAGTCCTAGCAGTGGCCAACACTCGAACCTGCTGCTGCTGAGACTACAGAGCTGCTGATTGGATTGGCCAGCAGCTCTCTAAGTCAGGTGGGGGCCACCTTAGCCAATTAATGCCCCACTGAGCATTAAATCACTGCAGGGCAGCTGGGACCGGTGGGGATGCATTTCCCATCGGTTCCTCAGGTGGGCCGTCTGAAGACTCCTGCCGCTGATGCTTTTAGCAGGTAGTTCGTGGCTAATTACCATTCTTCACATTTTTACATGGAGCAGGATTTTTAGGTCGGCGTGCAGGCACGATTGTCGGGCCCAGGAGCAGCCGGGGAACAGACTGCCGCCCATGATCGGCCCCCGACCGTGATTTCATGCTGGGACAAAGGCAGCCGCTGACATAAACGCAAGTGCGGGCGAGCGCTGAATGAAAGCTCCCTGAAGCCAGAGAGCTGCCTCAGGGAGCTGAAGACTTCAAAACAATTAAATAAAGATTTTAAAATCCAGAAAGAAAATGTCCATTCAACACAATCAGTCACCTGGACATATACATGCTGAAAATTCTGTCCATACATTCTCATTTTTTAAATTTAATAATGGAAACCTCATCCCGCCCTTGGACGAGGTTTTATCGCAAATACAAAGTCCACTTGGCAGATTCGCCCATCAGTCAACCGTAAGGTTGGATGGACCGCGGAAAATTGGGAACAACTGGAACTTTAACAACTTGTCAGCAAATTGTCTTCTTAATTGCCGGCAGGCGCCCTTCTGACACTCGCGCACGCCCGCCGACCAAAACATTACGCGAGTGCGGGATTGCCTGACGTCATATCACACGGTTTCTCGTCCGATCAGGTCGGCCGTGCACCCACCCACCAACCTAAAAACTCTGCCCACGGATTACAATGCCCAGTGTACCTTTGTGAAGTGAAGCTGGAGGAAAGGAAGACAAATTGGACGGCAGCTTCCACTTTTAACTACATTACGTTCGGATTCTGCAACTGAATGTTCATATTACTCCATAATAACGCTGAGCGTTCTTAGCCTCACCATTATCCTGAATGCAAAATTTGAGCTGTTTTATAATAAGCTACTGATACATTTCGGCCTTTAAACAGTGAGGTGACAATATCACGACACCATTACTAATAATAGTGTCCCGGCAGAATTAATGAGTTAACATCTTATCCATCTTTTATTTGGAATTGAGTTTCATTTTGTATGAAAAAAATGTTCTTTACTTTCTAAAATGAACAACATACCTGACATTAATTCTTGTTTCGGTTTGATGAGAGTAGGCCAATGTATCAAATCCAGTGAATGTTTAATGTACTTAATAGTGGGACTATTGGCACATTGTGTTAAAATGCTAATCTATATCGAATGTAATCCAATCAAATCCAAATTTCTCTAAAGGTCCTAGCTGAAATGAACATTCTCACTGTGAGAACCCACTTACCCATCAGCTGGCGGTAAATTGGCAAACTTACTCAGAAGTCCTGAGAATTACTGATCTGGAAATTTGTTACGTGGCATTTCCAGTCCCACCTGCCATGGGAATCATCGGGAAAGGATGGAAAATTTGACGAACCAGCAAAAAGTCCGTTGACTGCGGGTGGGAGTTTTCAGGACCAGAAACTCCCGCCCAGGTGTGAATGGGGAGAAAACATATTCTTAATTCAGAGTATGTGTAACCTTATTCTGCACCTGTAATACAGTTATTATACTGCACCTGTAATACAGTTATTATTCTGTACCTGTAATACAGTTATTATTCTGTACCTGTAATACAGTTGATAGAGAATTTGAGACCAATACTGTCATGAATGCTGAAATGCTGGATTGGATTTAGTCATTGTGGCCGGGGTCCCACCGACAGACCCCATTTTAGCAGAGTGCAAGACCCAGGGTCGTATCTTGTCAGAGGCAGCCAGCTAATTGGTTGCTACTGGGGCAGCTATCCTTATTAAGGATGGCTGCTTGCCCCCAATAGCTGCCAGACAATCAGAGGGCCAGCAGTTCAGCAACCTCAACAGTGCGACAGGGAGTGGTGGCTACTGCTGGGACCGCACCTGGAAGAAGGGAATGCATTGGATGGACAGCTCCCTCACAACCAGGTAAATGGGGTCTGGGTGCACGCGGGCCAATCAGGCATGCCCCGGCAAGGGGGTGGGGTTAGTGAGGGGCTGGTGGTTGTTGTGGGCTGGCACCGCCATTGCTGGAGAGGTGGCCATTATCCCTCTGTGGGCTCGAATGGGAGGCTGCCAGCGTTCACCTGACAGTCTTCCCCTGTAGCGGAAGCTGCTCTGCCCCTGTTAAAATGTCAGCAATGGCAGAAAGAGGCTTTTATTGGCCACCTAAATGGCTAAATCAGCCTCTTGGTGGGAGGGCCATTCACCACCTTCCCTACTGCTGGTAAGATGGGATGGCAACAGGTAGATGACAGTATGTCACCGACCTGCACCACCTCCTCCGCCCGGCACATACCATTTTACAGGCCTACCTGTCTCCTAGCCCATTCCCAGGGGCCTGCTAAATCCAGCCCAGCGTATTCTTTATCATCAGCTATTAACCTTTCCAAATACAAAAGTTTAAAAAAAAAGTTGAAATAATTATATGCTGCAGTAGTGTAGACATTTTAGGGACTTTTTAAAATAATGTGTAAATATAATATTTTTAAAATATAAGCATTTGTTTTACTGTCAGATTATTTGTTTGACGACAATAGATAAAAGTGTTACTGATTTAATTAAACAGCAACTATCCTTTGTTCAAATGTTGCAAAAATGGAAGGCTTTCATAGAAACAGACATCTCTCAAATTTCAATCCTTATTCTCGGCAGAACTTTATGTGGGATTTATAATAGTAGGTTATCCAGATACTGAAACATATTACAACTTCAAATAGATTCAGGTGCTATTTCCATGACAACTGCAAGTGAAGTAGAAAAGAGCAACTTTGCCTTTTTACTACAATAGTAATACCATATGAGAAAGTCAGAAATGGGAGTTGTTTTGGATTTGATATTAATGCTAAAGAATAACAGTTTGAGAATTTGATCTCTTTATGAGTCTTAATGCTCTCTGGACTGTCATCAGAGGAAATATCAATAATCTTTTGAAGGTTTAGGGGAGGAAATTCAATTGCTCCTGTTTTCAGACGTGGGTGCTGCAATTTGTGATCTATCCACATCCATTCCCTTGAGGAAGGTGGCATGCAAACTTTATACTGCCTCCTCATTTCAATGATTTCAGCCTGCAGTCCAGCACCGAACATGCTTTGGGCTGGTTGCATGCTCAACAAAGACCCAGCAGCGTGTGTGGGTGTGCATGAGGTTCAGCAATCGGGAACACCTGAAAGGCAGCCAGTTCCTCTTAGGGGGGATTGCACTCATTGCACTGGAGTTGCTCATGACTGTTTCTGTCAGAATTGGCTACAAAGAGAAGCACAACAAGTGAAGCAACAGGGAAGGGAGTGGGCTCACAAATATCCCAATACAACGCTGGAGGCATTAGTGCAATAGGTGGAAAGAAAGAGAAAATCAATATTTCTGCAGGGGGTCAGAAGGCCTTCAAGGCAAACCCTGTAAAGGGAATGGGACCAAGTGGCCTGGGAGGTTAGTTCCTGCAGCCTGGCCTCAAAAAACTGGCAGTTATGCCAGAGGTTCAATGACCTCACAATGGTGGTCAAGGTCAGTGAATTTTATTTATTCATTCATGGGATGTGGGTGTTGCTGGCTAGGCCAGCATTTATTGCCCACCCCTAATTGCCCTTGAGAAGATGGTGGTGAGCTGCCTTCTTGAACCGCTGCGGTCCATGTGGTGTAGGTACACCCATAGTGCTGTTAGGGAGGGAGTTCCAAGATTTTGACCCAAGGAGAGTGAAGGAATGGTGAAATAATTTCAAGTCACGATGGTGTGTGGCTTGGAGGGGAAATTGCAGGTGATGGTGTCCCCATGCATCTGCTGCCCTTGTCCATCTAGGTGGTGGAGGTCACAGGTTTGAAAAGGGCTGTTGGAGGAGGCTTGGAGAATTGCTGCAGTGCATTCAAGTAGATGGTACAAAATGATGCCACTGTGCGCCAGTGAAGAGAATGAGTGTTTAAGGTGATGAATAAGGTGTCGCTCAAGTCGGCTTCTTCATCCAAGATGGTGTCAAGCTTCTTGAGTGTTGTTGGAGCTGCGCTCATCCAGGCAAGTGGAGAGTATTCCATCACACTCCTGATGTGTGCCTCGTAGATGGAGTGCAGGCTTTGGGGAGTCAGGAGGTGAGTTACTCTCGACAGAATTTCTAGCCTCTAGCCTGCTCTTGTAGCCACAGTATTTTTTTGTTTTGTTTTATTCATTCATGAGTTGTGGGCATCGTTGGTTAGGCCAACTTTTATTGCCCACCCTAATTGCCCTTGAGAAGGTGGTGATGTGCTGCCTTCTTGAACTGCTGCAGTCCATGTGGTGTAGGTACACCCACAGTGCTGATAGGGAGGGAGTTCCAGGTTTTTGACCCAGCGACAGTGAAGGAATGGTGATATATTTCCAAATCAGGATGGTCTGTGGCTTGGAGGGAACCTTGCAGGTGGTGGTGTTCCTGTGTGTCTGCTGCCCTTGTCCTTCTAGATGGTAGTGGTCAAGGGTTTGGAAGGTGCTGTCTGAGGAGGTTTGGTGAATTCCTGCATTGCATCTTGTAGATGGGGTGTCAATCAAGTGGGTTGCTTTGTCTTGGATGCTGTCTAGTTTCTTGAGTGTTGTTGGAGCTGCACTCATCCAGGCAAGTGGAGGGTATTCCATCACACTACTGTTTGTTTCTTACAGATGGTGGGCAGGCTTTGGGGAATCAGGAGGTGAGTTACTCGCCACTGGATTCCTAGCCTCTGACCTGCTCTTATAGCCACAGTAATTATATGGCTAGTCCAGTTCAGTTTCTGGTCAGTGGTAACCCCCAGGATGTTGATGGTGGTGGATTCAGCCATTGAATGTCAAGTGACGATGGTTAGATTCTCTCTTGCTGGAGATGGTCGTTGCCTGGCACTTGGGTGGCACAAATGTTACTTGCCATATATCAGCCCAAGCCTGAACATTGTCCAGGACTTGCTGCATTTGGACATGGACTGCTTCAGCATCTGAGGAGTCATGAATGGTGATGAGCATTGTGCAATCATCAGCGAACATCCCCACTTCTGACCTTATGATGGAAGAAAGGTCATTGTTGTTGCATCTGAAGATGGTTGGGCCTAGGATACTATCCTGAGGAACTCCTGCAGTGATGCCCTAAGACTGAGAAGATTGACCTCCACAACTACAGTCATCTTCCTTTGTGGTATGGTATGACTCCAAATAGTGAAGAGTTTTCCCCAGATTCCTATTCACTTCAGTTTTGCTGGGTCTCCTTAATGCCAACTTTGGCCAAATGCTGCACCTCCAAGTCTGCCATCGCAGAACTGGTGATACCCTCAGATACTCCACCTCAGCCTCACATCTTCTAATGCTTTCAGTCTCACATCCAGCTCTTGCTGTTTCCAGGTAATCCCAGCTATTCAGTTGACCTCAAGGAGGACAGGGAAAATGTTTTAAGGGCACCCTGAAGGCCTACTTGAAAGGGGTTAAATTGACACCTGTGCATGGGAGGAGCTTACTACAAACTGTGCCGTGTGGTGGCTCCTTGCCCAGCAAGCTACAGTCAGTTTGAAACAGACTGTATACATTCTGCTGAGGAAAAATGACAAAAGCAGGGCAGACAGCAGAGCCCTGAGTCAAGAACCTCCCTATCTCAGAGCATCTCTAGTCCTCTCTGCCCAAAGGTCTGTGACTCCAGGATTGGCCTACTGAGTCACCTGAGGATACACAAATCATGAAGCCTGGCAGACGTCATCCTTGTTCTGAGGGACTGACAACGATGCTGATGACAGCAATGATCATACAACACAGTGCCACACAATCACTGACACTCTTCCCTCTCTCTTGCAGAGTAAAGTGGCCATATCAGGAGGAGGCAGAGCAGAACCAGACACATCTGCATCACCTGAGCTCCATGGAGCAGACTGTGATCCTGATCATTAGGACATTTATGACATAAACTGTTGCTTACAGCATTTCTGAGAATATCACAAGACGATGGTATGTTTCTACAATATGCCCCTTTTGAAATCCACTTCACCCTCATCCTGACATCTGACATGAAGTGCCAGCTGCAGATGATGTTACCTTGGACTTCTTGCTTTCTACCTATACCCTTTCCCTCACCTCCTTTCTGCATATCCTTCTGCATTTTTGCTTTCAGATACTCAAGAACTGCCATCTGACCAGCCATTGCAGCCTCTGAGGATAATTGAAAGCTGCTATAGACCTTGGCGAAAGTAGTACTATCACTTGACCTGACAATCTGGCGGTCAGAAACTCAGATACTGACATTGTGCGTACCTTAGGTGGTGATATAGAGTCGGCATCAGCGTATGGCCAGCCACTGGGCAGGAGTGGACTGCAGCCAAGCCAAGGGGAAAGGAAAATTGGTGTGACAACACTCAAGGGGCCAAAGCAAAGCAGCCCACTTGATCAGCACCCCATCCACTACCTTAAACATTCACTTCCTCTACCATTGGTGCACAGTAGCAGTAATGTGCAGTAGTACCATATACCAGATGCACTACAGCAACTCAACAAGCTTCAAGAGCACCTTCCAAACCCGCAACCTTTTGCACCTAGATGGACAAAGGCAGTAGATGTTTGGGACCGCACCACCTGCAAGTTCCCCTTCAAGTCACTCGCCTTCCTGATTTGGAAATATATCGCCGTTCCTTCACTGTCACTGAGTCAAAATCCTGGAACTCCCTCCCTAACAGTACTATGAGTGTACCTACACCACATGGACTGCAGCGTTTCAAGAAGACAGCTCACCATCACCTTCTCCAGGGCAATTAGGGAAAGGCAATAAATGCTGGCCCAGCCAGCAACACTCTCATCCCTTGAAAATTAAAATAAAATCACCACATGATGTTCTAGGCACGGTCGCACATCAACAATACACTGATGGTGAGGTAGCCCTTGCAGTTCCTGTATCTTATTCTGTTTACATGTAGGGCCTGCAGAATGATGTGCATGTAGTTAAAGGCTCCCACCATGGGATCCCACGATGCTGACAAGGCCACATGCCCATTCCTCCTATTACTCTCTGATAAGACAGAAAACAATGAAACCCCCTTTCCTGCCATATAGGGTTTTTGTCACCTCCCTGATGCAGTGATGAAAAGTGGCCTGGGAAAAATTGGCTGCTCAAGTATGGAAGGATCCACTTTCACAAAGGTTGAAGGTGGTGCAACACAGTTCTCACCCCGCTGTACAGCTGTAAGTTCTGTTCAATGCATTGGCACAGTCCATAGACCAGTTGCTTGCTGAATTGTAGATGCCTCACACATTTCTCCTGGCTGAGGTCGAGATCGGAGAAGTGCTTCCTGAAGTCCCTTGGTGAATACAACCTACTGTAGTGAGTCCTCCTCCTTTTCTCTCTGCACAGCTTCCCTCTCTGCAGCCCAAGAGGGACTACAACTATAGCCCCCATAACTCTAGCAGCTTTTCTGTAGGGCAGATTTAGACAAAGGAGCTACAGTTATGTATCTCACAATTTGCACATGAGGGAGGGGGGAAGGTGGTTGGTGTTATAGACGTTTTACAGCATATCTCACCCAGCCCAAAGAGCCTATAGGCCTGGGCTGCAAGTCTGCGGAACATTACAGAAGGAAGCCATGCTTCTACAGAGAGATAGTCATAGGACTGTGCAACCTCTTCCAACAAGACAGGCAATTCATTCTTCTGTATGGCCATGCATTGCCTGTAACAATTAAAGTGACAATGACACTTTCTTCATCTCAATGCAGGCTCCAAAAGATGATGTGACTTACATGGGGATTGGGAAATTCAAGGTGCAAGTTGAAATTGAGACGTTGCTCCCTTGCTCTGGCCAGATAGAAAATTGGAGATAAATTAATCAATGAGTATTTGCTGCACACCACTTTTTGGTTGGGTCAAATAGCATTGCCAGTGACTATGGAAATGAAGTTCAAATGGATGAATAAGTGAATGGGTGAGGTGGTAGGGTGGATCGGTGGGTGAGGTAAGTGGGTAAGCTGAGTGAGCTAAGTAGGTAAGTGGACAGGATGGCAGGTGACTAGGGTAGGGGGTAGGGGAGATGGCAGGTAGGTAGGTGGGTAGAGTGGCATGTGGGTAGGGTGGCATGTGGTAGGTGGGTAGGGTGGTAGGTGTGTAGGGTGGTAGGTGAGTAGGATGTCAAGTGGGTAGGATGGCGGGTGGGTAGGGTGGTTGGTGGGTAGGGTGGTAGGATGGTGGATGGGTAGGTATTAGGTGGGTGGGGTGGTAGGTGCGTGTGGCAGGTGGTTAGGTTGGCATGTGGGCGAGATGGCAGGTGGTCGGGAGGGTAGTTGGGTAGGGTCAGGGCGAATAGTCAGGTCAGGTTACGGGGTGTTATCGGGTGGTGGGGGCAAGTCCGGTCTGGGGGGTTGTTGGGGGTTGGGGGGGGTGCAGTCAGGGGGTCAGTGTGAGTGATTGTGGCGGTCAGTACTGTATTTATCCAGGAGTTAGATTAGGACTTTTCTGTCTAACATATCCTGGGTATTTATTTAGGTAAGACCCACAGAGCTGCCTGAAGTCTCCGACTCCAGCTCAGAGTCGGAGACATTTGCAAAGGGTCCAGGGGAACAGGGGAATTGCCTGTTGGAAGTTCACACTTCCCGGGCATTTCCCGTGGAGGTCAGCACATCAGGACACCTGCGAGTCCTGGGGTGTATCTTGGATCGTACATCTGATCTCCGACGACATGGAGGCCAGAAGATCTAGGCCTGTGCATATTTTGATGTCATGAAAGTGGTGTCCTGAGGCCCTTAAAGGGCCAATTAGAATCATGTCACTAGGATTTTTCTGAGGAAGGGAAGTGTGCCATGAATTCAACCTTATCGTGAACTAGTATGAAAACGGATCCCTATTTATGTTAAATCATCATGCTACTTTTCTTAATTTGCCTGATATTGGATCACGACCCTTAACTGCAAATCAGTCATTCATTCGGTAAATCTCCTGCTCCTGTTTCCATTCAGTTAAGATAAATATTTCTTTACGTAACTAGACAATATACTTTTCATTCACTTCTCAAAGCCATTCAAGGTGCAGTGACAATGCTCTGAACAGCTGTCCATTAAAATCGCTATGGGAACTCTCAAATATTTCCTCTGGCTGAAGCTTTAACTGATCTACTGTCAGAAAGGTCAATGACATCTTTGCTAATCTGAAGAGTAAGGTGATCCAACACAGCAATTTCTCCATTCTAACACTCAATGTTTAATCATGCTAAAAATAATTCAGGGAGCAGACTTAGTTTATGGCCATTACTACGATATCAGTCATTTAACATTAAAGGTACCTAACCAAACTTTCCAATGTGATTGACTTCTCATCATTTCTCTTAGTTTCCAGCTACATGCTTACAAGAAAAGTTTGGCAACGTAAGAACAAGAATTGAACATTTTGAATTAGTACTTATATTGTGCATTTAACCTTGTGCAATCAAATTTAATTGCAAAGCTGAAAATGGCATTTGAGGGGAAACCTCACTGTTATAATCATCTTGATTATAACAGTGTCGGATGACTCTTAGGAATTGGAATATGACATCCTGAGCTTGAAGTTCCTCCTCAAATACCATTTTCAGTTTTGTAATCAAATTTGATTGCACAAGTTTAAATGCACAATATAAGTACTAATTCAAAATGTTAATAACTAATAATAGTATCATAAGTATTATTTTTTTGAATGAAGCTTTGATAGCAATGTTTACTGCAATCCTTGCAAACGACCCTCAATTAGGAGCTGTAACATTCCATGGGGCTGGGTTTTACGGAGTGCCATGTTCCCTGTGCCTCCCCGCCAACTAAAAAGTTGGTCGGGAGCCCACCAACGAAAAAGCCAGCTGCCCCACAGTCATTTTACACTTGGAGGGCCAGCCCGCCACCTTATCACCCTCCACCTCCTCCCATCCCACCCCCTCCGTAAAATGGAAAGCAGGATGGGGGGGGGAGGGGGGGGGGGTGGCGGGAAGGCAGTGGGAGGCCACAATGCCCTCCTTCAAACATGCCAGCTGAGTACCGTAAAATCCAGCCCCATGTAAAACCCGCCGCTACATGCATTTTGATCGATGCAAACAGTTTTCCAACATATTTGATGTAATGTCACTTTCACAATAGGATTTAAACCACATATAGGGCGGAATTTTCCGTGCCCACTGGCATTGGGCATGTTCGGTGGTGTGAGTGGACAATATGGTGGGAAGGCCAAAAATCAGTTTCACAAAGTTGTGAAACCAGTTTGCAATCGTCCGCTCTGCCCATCAATGATGGGCCACACTTCCCGCCGTTGGATGTTGGGAACCTCATTGTAATACACCTGCATAACATTATAAGGCTAGCCCGCCCTAATCATCCCCCAAGCTGGATAATCCACTCACGTCAGCGTGATTGAACACTGACATATTTCACAAAAGCAGATATAAGGCATCCACTTGGCGGGCTGAATTTTGAGGGAAACTCGGAGGTGAGTGCATGGTAA
Organism: Cetorhinus maximus; assembly: GCF_964194155.1. Lineage (NCBI taxonomy): Eukaryota > Metazoa > Chordata > Chondrichthyes > Lamniformes > Cetorhinidae > Cetorhinus > Cetorhinus maximus. Next base: position 54,344,643 of record NC_135896.1, on the reverse strand, counting down.
CATTGCGCAGCACTCGCGAGGGTCGCGAGGTACTTCAAGGTTGAGGTGAGTTGGGAGGGCTGACCTGCGGTTGAGGCAAGTTGCGGGTTGGTGGGGGGGTGGTGGGGGGCTGGGGGGGCAAGGGCTGCCCTGCGGTTGAGTTGAGTTTTAAGGGGGTTTGGGGGGTAATGTTGCCCTGCGGGTGAGGCGAACTCCTCCACAGCGGAGACAGTTCAGATGCAGCCACATTAATAGGCTTGGAGTCAGGTCTCTAGGTTATCTGCCCACTCAAGCATCAAATTGCCACCGAGTGCTCCAAGGCTTTTCATCCCTCGGATGCAGACAGCAAAATAATGAGCATTTAAGTGGATTGCAGAACAGCTGAACGACTGCACATATTGTACAATCTCCTCACAAAAGCTGGCTGTGGAGCAGTCACTGGTGGAGGTGCTCACAGCCCCTTGCAAAGTCTTCATTCAGGTTTGGACCAATCTACCCCATGGTTCAATCTAACAGTGCAGCCCTGCAGTGCAGGTTAGGAGAATGCTTGCGCCTAAGCTGAGAGCACAGCATGCAGTCCAATGGGCAAAGCTGCCGCCAATCGGTCAGGTGGAGTGGGGCAGAGGTGTATGAGGTCTCAGGCAGCCATTCAGCACACTAAACTCTGGCCATCCAAGTGGTGGCCAGCACTCTCTGTGATGCATTAAGGGACCTTCAGACTTAACCAGGAGGCCCATGCTAACCCACGCACCTTTCTCTTTCATCCTGCAGGAGGAGTGCATCAGGAGCTTGAAGCCTGGGGTCCTAGGTGTATGCCTCATGGCATCAGAGAGCAGAGATGATGGAGAAGAGAGCGATGAATGCGTCTGGCTGCACAGAAGGAGGAGCAGAACCCTCAGAAAGAAGGGGTGGCTGGGGCTCCTGCACATGCCGCTGAAGAGTCACAGCGAGCTGTCGCTGGTCGGTGCCTAGTTAGACCCAGGGTCGATAGATGCCACCTTTCATTCCTGCAGATGACCGAGACCAGTGTCGCTGAAGACTGTGCATATCTAAGGAACTGGTCGGTCACTTCTGCCAGCTGCTGCAGGATTTGGCGCCACTGGGACATAGAGGACATCCACTGCCAGTGGCCCTGAAAGTGATCGCGGTGCTCAATTTTTACGGCAGTGGCCACTTTCCACTTTCAGGGCTCCAAGGTGACCTCTGTGGGATATCGCAAGTCTCCACCCACAAATGCATCCATGAGGTCACGGATGCCATCTTCATGAAGGCTCAGGATTTTGTGCATTTCGCTCAGTACCAGGAAGCCAGGATGCAAGATCGATTAGATTTTCCCAGGTCTCAGGTTTCCAACAGGTGCAGGGTGCATCGACTGCACTCAGGTCTCCATCGCAACAAGCGGTCGACTACGTCAACCGCAAAGGCTTCCATTCACTGAATGTGCAGCTGGTGTGCGACCACAACAAACGCATCTGCAGGTCTGCACATGGTTTCTAGGGAGTGTGCACGACTCCTACATTCTCAGTCGATCATAGATCTCAGTCTTCCAGGGTCCACAGAAGCTGCAGGATTGGCTCCTCAGGGACAAGGGCTACCCGCAGAGGCCGTGGCTGATGACACCTGTGTGGCGGCCTCAGGCTGCAGCAGAGCAAAGTTATATTGGGGCTCATGCTGCAACTTGCACCTGGGTGGAGCAGACCATCGTGATGCTGAAAATGAGTTTTTGGTGCTTGGACCAGTCTGGTGGAGCCCTGCAATACAGTCCATAGAGGGTGTCACGCATTGTCATTATCGTCTGCCCCGACCTTGCAATGAGGAGTGCAGCAGACATCCCTTCCTGATGCTCCCAAGCTTGCCTTTGCAGCTCCAGCAACTGAGGTATGACTGAGCCCAAAGGCTCGTCATCTGACTCGGACTCAGCAGATGTTTGGCTTCCAGAAGCCCTCCGAGTGCCGGAGACCTGGGAACACCCTGCCCCTGCCTGCTGTAGCTCAGACAGTGCAATGTGTTCCCCAGATTGTGATCCCGAGGCTACTCTAAAGTTAGGTCCCACCAAGGTGTGTGTCTCTACACTGGTAGAAGGTATGGGAGAGCGCTGTGACGGGTCTTCAATGAAGGTGCTTCAGCTTCCTCTGTGGATGTTTCTTTGGGGCTTAAATGGAGGCCCTGGCTCATGTACTCTGTTGGCTGCTTGGCAGATGTGCCTGCAAAAGCAAGGAGAGATAATTAGTGCATGGTAGTGGCCTGTGAAACAGGACACGTGACTGACAGCATGATTGATAGATGTTGCACTGCTGGATCCTCACTTGGTAGAGCTCCGCTGACCTCACCTCAGCACAGGAATGGTCCAGATCCTCACCAGCCAGCTCCTCGGGGATAAGGGCTACCCGCAGAGGATGTGGCTGATGACACCCATGCGGCGGCCTCAGACTGCAGCAGAGCGAAGTTATAATGAGGCCCTATTTTCAAAGTCCATGAGGACCTTGATTTCAGGCATTCCTCCACCAGTCTACGACTTCTCCCTCTTGTTGTGTTCCAGCTTGTCCTGGATGAATAGAGATAGAGAAGGTGTAAAAAGGATGCTTGCCATGCCAGATGATAAATTTGCCTGTCATGTGGGTGAGTGGTCCCATGGATGGGATGAGGACAATGCATGTGTGTGTGAGAGAGTGAATGGTGATACCCTTTGAACTGGCAGTGAGTGAGGGCCCTGTGGATGTGTGATGGGTTTGTGAGTTGAGAGTGATGAGAAGAGTGGCTTACCCTGGCAAGACGGAGGAGATCACTCATCCTTTTTTGGCATTGGGTGGCTGTCCTCTTTTGCAGGTTGTTGGCGCTGACCACCGCTGCCACCGCCTCCCATGCAGGATTGGTGATGTTGCTGCCTATCTTGCGGACAGAATAGGGGTAGAGGACATCATGGCGGGCCACCACAGTGCCCAAAGGACACTCGAGGGATACGTCCTTGAACATGGGGCTACAGTCTTCCTACTTTTGGGGCCATTTCTTCTGCGCAGCAGTCCTGGGCTGGAAGGACTGAGGGCTGTGTGAGCGGCTGCACTTTAAATATGGCACCCCGCGTAATGAAATGACAAGGTGATGGCGTGGTGAACAAATGAGAGCCCACCTGCCATCAAAGCGGCATGTTTCCCAGGAATGCATAATTAATGCAGAGCGATTGAGATGATACAGCGTGAGAAGCAGCCTTTGCAGCTGGAAGGTAAAAAGTCATTTTTCCCATCCGCTACTGCACTTAGTGCAAATCTGGGACACTTCTGCCTATAATCTCATTTGCCATACCAAAAGCATTTGCTTAATAGTTGGAAAAAACGCTGCTTCAATACTTTCTTCAGACAAGATGGAGAATGTGAGTGAAACAATTTGTAGTAATATAAAATATGTTATCATGTTTGACATAATGATGAATCAGCACATTTTTGTATACATTTGTATCTGAATGGACATTTAACAGGGGGAGATAAGTGAACTGAGAATAGACAGTCTTCAGATAATACACAGGTTGGTCTGCGCCCTGTGTGTGTCTGGAATATAGGCTATCCCTATGTTTCAATAAACATCAGCCTTTCTGGCTGCACCCAACAGTGATAATAAGAAGAGGAAGGGAAGTGTACCATGAATTCAATCTTATTGTGAACTGGTATGAAAACAAATCCCTATTTATGTTAAATCATCATGCTACTTATCTTAATTTGCCTGATAATGGGTCGTGACCCTTAACTGTAAATTAGCCATTCATTCTGTAAATCTGTTTCCTGTCTCCTGTTTCCATTCAGTTAAAATAAATATTTCTTTACCTATCTTTTTCTTCTGGACAATATACTTTTCATTCACTTCCTGAAACCATCAAGGTGCAATACAATGCTCTGAACAGCTCATTTTGCGATGTAACATATTCATCAAAGTCTTTTTCCCTAACATCATTTCCTTTATGTAAATATGAATAATGTTTTGGGAATGGACTGGGATTTACAGAAGAATGGTAATTTCAACAATTGCATAGCTTGCCTCTACGTCTTAGCAAGAAGGAATATTTCATATTTCCTAACTAAATTAGTTTAGGTTTCTCCAAACAGCAGGATTACATAGCCATAGTAATCATAAAGATTGAGCATTGGAATACTGATGCTGAATTCTGCTTTAATTGCAAATGTGGTGCTCAATTTGTCCCTATTAAGTTTTGCAGGCAAAACTATAATAGAGCAATGGGTTGTTTGAAAGGGGAGATGGTTCGGGTGCAATTGAGCAACAGTCCCGTGAGGAGGAGGGCAACCAAAGCCAGGGCTCACTGGGTGACCAAAGGGATAGAGAATAAGATGAAACCTAAAAAGCATGTGTATGGCAGATGTTGGGTTGATAATACAAGTGAGAACAAGCTTGAATATAGAAAGATCAGAGGGGAAATGAAAAAGGAAACAAAAGAGGTAAAGAGAGAGCATGAGAAAAGATGATAGCTAACATAAATGGGAATCCAAAAGCCGTGGGCAAATTCATACATGTAGGTCGTATGTGCATTTCAGAAGGCAAAAACTGCACAGGTTGGATTTTCCTGAGCCCACATGAAATCCAGGCCAGAGAATCAGGATAAATAGGTCATATTCTAGTTGGCAAACTGCAACCAGTGGAGTTTCATTGGGGCCTCAACAATTTATGATCTGTATTAATGACTTGGATGGAGGGACAGACTGTGTTGTAGCCATATTTGCTGATGACACAAAGATAGGAAGGAAAGCAAGTTGTGAGGGGGGCATAAAGGGCAGAATTTTACATTGGCAGGATTTTACGGTCCAGCCAAAGTCAGTGGACTTTTGAACGGCTCGCTGCATTTTACGGACCTGCCCCTATCATGACCGGGCCGTAAAATTCAGCCTAAAGATTCTGCAAAGGGATATCTATAGGCTAAGTGAGTGGGCAAAACTTTGGCAGTTAGAGTATAATGCGGGGAAAAGTAAGCTTGTCCACTTTGGCAGGAAGAATAGAAAAACAAAACATTATGTAAATTGAGAGAGACGACAGAATGCTGCGGTGCAGAAGGATCTGGGTGTCTTCATACATGAATCACAACATTAGCATGCAGGTACCGCAAGTAATTAGGAAGACAAATATAATGTTGTCTTTTATTGCAAGAGTGATGGCTTCCAACATTCACAGAGGCTGTAGGGTCGGCTCCTCAGGGACAAGGCTGCCCACAGAGGACCTGGTTGATGACGCTCGTGTGGCATTGGGATATGGCATGAAAAGCTGCCATTGCGGCTGGTGAGCAAAATGTTTTTTTTACGCCCGCTTCCACATTTAGTGCAAATCTGGGATGAGTCCGCTCTTATTGTTTTGTGGATATAAAATTTGACCCACTCAGGTGAAAGTGTGACACGATGGCACGATGCTGGTGATATGACACACAAGTTATTATTGTTGTTGAAGCATGATGGCTATGGGTGGTGCAAACCACAACACAATACTTTCTAAATAATGACTGGTTTTCTGGCAGTGCACAGAAGATCTGGATTTGAAACTAATGAAACATATTCAATAAGTAAAAAATGTTTTTTTTTTGCATGATTCAGAATCTTATGCTGGGTGCAAATAAACACTAGGGCCAGAATTTTCATGTCGACATGCGGGGGCGAGCCCTACACACTGACGCGTAAAATGACGCACGGTGACATCGGGCGAGCGTCCCAACGTCACTGCGCGCCATCGCGATATTTCAGTGGGCAGGCGCGCGATGATCTCCGGTGATCTTTGCGATGTCTCCCAGTCAGCTGTCCACACTTGTGTCAAGCAGGTGACAGACGCTCTGTTCAAGCATGCATTGAGTTTCATCCACTACCGCTGGGACAAGGCAAGCCAGACAGAGCGAGCCAGAGGCTTTGCAGTGATTGATGGCTTCCCCCGCGTCCAGGGCGCAATTGACTGCACACATGTGGCTATCAAGGCACCAGTGGATGAGCCCGGTGCTTTTGTCGACAGGAAGGGATTCCACTCCTTGAATGTGCAGATAGTGTGTGATCACAAGATGCAGATTCTACAAGTCTGTGCAAGGTACCCAGGCAGCTCCCACGATGCCTACATCCTCAGACACTCCCAGGTGCCGAGGCTCTTCAGTGCTCCAGTTCGGCTGGATGGATGGCTGCTGGGTGACAAGGGCTATCCCCTCAGAAGGTGGCTCATGATGCCTCTCTGCCATCCAAGAATAGAAGCTGAGCAGCGGTACATTAGGAGACAGGTCTCCACAAGGGTTGTGGTAGAGAGGACCATCGGCCTTCTCAAGATGCGCTTCCAATGCCTGGACTATTCAGGGGGCACACTGCAATACCCCCCCAGGTCTTGTGTCGCTGATAGTGGTTGCATGCTGCGTTCTCCACAATCTGGCACTGGAAAGGGGCAACACAGAGGAGGGAGAAGATGTAGACATAGTTGCTCCAGCTGCACATGAAGAGTCCAGTAGTGAGTCTGAGGATGAGCATGGGAGAATGCTGAGGGGGTAGACACTGACCTGGGCATCCTCCAGAGAGGCAGGGATACCCGGGAGGCTTTAATCCAATGAATCTTCAGCTAGCCCACCACAGATGGTCCACCAACACAAGCCAGGGCTGCAGGCTCCATACTCGATACCTGAGAGCAACATTTGCCTGGTTAGGAACATTAACTATGTGCCTTGTCAATAAAGCTCAATGACAAACAAGTCACTCATAACATCATGGTTTCCCTTCACCTGCAGAAGTAACGAGTCACCCTGAGCTATGCTCACATATTAAAATTTAATGAATTAACAAAATGAAGCAGAAAATAAAATGAGTGCAAAGGTGTTACACATCGCAACGAGTGGTCATCAACTAATAGTGGGGCAACATAAAACCACCAATGAGAAGTCCGTGGTGTGCCTAAGGTGCCTTAAGATTATGTTTCCAGGTGCTACATCTAGGTGCTCCCCCTTTGCTGGCACTGGTGTCTGAGACAGCCTGCTCACTGTGCTGTCCTGTTGGCCTCGGTGTCCTTGGCGGACGTCCTCTGGCCCGTGGAGCCTGTGCTGGCCCCGCCTGGGAGGGAGCAGCCAGTTCCACAGCTGGCATCTCCCCAGTCGCCACAGCCTCAGAGGATGCCATGGTCACTGGCAGAGGGGCGGATGAGCTGCTACCCTCATCCGGAGCACCCTGAGAGGAGACTGCAGAGATGACAGGCAGTTCCTGCACCGACATGAGATCACTTTGGACATCCCTGCTCACCATTGATGGATGAGCACCGAGTAGGATACTTGGTGCCCAATCCATCTCCCACACTGGCACTGACCACTCACTGCTGTGAGGGCCTGCAGGTCCGAATGCAACCCCAGGATGCCCTGATTGTTCTCCTGGAGGAGCCTCTCCACGAGAGTCGCCACTCTCTCATGGAGGAAGCATGGCGCTCGGCCATGAGGCTCATTGCATCGGTGATGCTCCGCGTGGACTCCTCCAGCACGGGCACAACGCCACGCATAAGCCTTATGTATCTCCGCCAGATCCTCCCGCCGAACCTGCTGTGCTTCCAGCGTCTGCTGCCTCAGGGACGACTCCAGAGGCCCTTCATCAGCCACTGACTGAGCATGTGCCTGGACCCCAGCTGTCCTCTGACTGCCAGTGCCATGGGCAACTCTCTGTCTCCGCCTGCACCTCAAGCGAGTGTGAAGTGCCCTCATCGCTGTGCCCCAGGACAATAGCCAACGATTTAATTCCCACTGAGGTGCTAGTATCTGTGCTGGTGCCTGCCTGGCAGAGATGGTGTGACGCTGGTGATTCCACTTGTTCAGGGCCCTTAGGCATGAGAGGTGGCCCCTCTGCCTCCTCCTTCCAGCCCTGCTCTAGTGATGCTGAAAGGAAGAACAAGGACATTTGATTAGTTCAAGTGGAGACAATGTCAATGTGCATGCCTGGCCCCTGGATCATTATGCGCTCATCCTTCGAATAATCAATGGTCAACCCATGTTCGAAGCTTCAATCACTGAACATTCAACAGTGCCATGGCTGCTGGGACACACATGGTGACCTCAGTGCTCGGCAAACATACCTCCCTGTGGCACCCCAGCCTCACCGCCACCGGTGGACTTGGGCGCATGGCGCCTCTCCAGATCCATCGCCTCCTGCTCGTATCTGGCGTTTACAGCCAACGGGGCCTGGCCTCTGCCAGTCCGCATCCGCTCGGCGGAATTGTGTGCAGTCTTCTCCTGAAAAGGAAAGAGGAGCATTGATTAGTCCAGCCTGTACCTGGATTCCCATCACATCCCTGCCACCCCAACCAGAGTGGGACATTGCAGGGCTCCAGTGATTTGTCACCCCACAGTTGCCGAACACTCACACAAAGAAGCCAGGGCTGACCCCCCCTTGCCCACATGCTGCCTCCTTCACATTTGCCACCACACGGTCTAACCTTGTAAAGCAAGGAGGCACAAGCACATGGAACACAAAGGCCAGCAGATGGATTGGTGCCCCACCAACTGGAAGCTCCCCTCCCAGCATGTTAGCACCCTGACTCTGACATGTTTTGCAGTTCCAGCACTGCGCCTAGGTGCAGATCCTTTTGGTAGCCCCAAAAACAGTACTCTGGGTGTCAGTGTCACACATGCTGCGGGTGCAGAACCCATCTCAGCACAACCCTCTCAGGATGAACTAGGCATCGGCAATATCTGCTGGCCCATCCAGTGAGGGAAACATGCCGTGATGGATTCAATGCTGTAACTGCACTCAGAGTTGATGGGGGGTTGGGGGCTGGGGGCAATGCCCATCTGCTGTGTTAAGTGATCTCTGCCAACATGGTGCTCACCCTTCCCGAGCGCAAGAGGTCATTGAAGCGCTTGCGGCACTGGACCCACGTGCATACTATGACATCTTGGGAGCTGACAATGCCTGCCACCTCGTCCCAGGCATGTTTGGTCATGTCGGCTGTGGGGGGGGTGGGGGGGGGTGGGGGGGGGGGGGGGGGGGGTTGGGGGGGGGGGGGCGGAATGGCCTCCTCCTCCGGTCCCTCAGAACGAGGATATTCCGCTGTGCTGCCACCTCCTCCAGGAGGGCAGCTAGGCACTCGTCAGAAAACCGAGGTGCACAGTTCACCGCTGCCCTACCCTCCTACCCGGCCTGCTCTCCAGCAGCGCTCTGGGGACCCCTTCTGTTGGCCATGATGAACAGCCTTTGCCAGGCTGCCTGCACTGCATTTGAACAGGCCGCCAGGTCACCATTGGACCCAGCGATCATTCCAGCCCCTTCGCCGCCTGCCCACTCCCACTATCCTCGGGAGCTGTGCTTCACGCTGGGCGGGCCCTAATTGGCCTGCCTACGATCGGCTCCACGCCCGCCTGTGCCCGCTCCCAAATGGCCTGCCCAACGGGGAGAAAATTCTAGGTCTAATTTGTTAAATTTATACTAATTTAACTATATGGACAGCATTTCAGAGAAGCTTAAGCTGGTTCTGTTGAAGTAGGAATGTAACAATTGATTTTGTTAGTCAAATATATTTACTTTCAGCAATTATCATGACAAGATTTCTGTCTTTTGGAATGACAATATATTGTTAGTGCTGCTCCTGGCTTCTCAAAATAAATTGCAGCCATCTGCCTTTGACTGTTTCCTCCTGGTGGTGGGCAGTCATCAGTCTCGAATTTCATGTGGGACCCCCCTTAACTGGCCTGCAGATGGATTTCATGGGCAATTAGTGGCTGGGGTGGGGACTATGCAAGTGTGGGCCCGATTTAAAGAACCCACGGCAGCTATCACTATGGCAAATATTTATGTGCTGTAACCCCAGGTTGGAAGAGCATAGAAACATGGTATTAAAGAATGCCTCAGGAAAGCCAGAGGCTGCGGCAGACCTGGAGGCCCTCCTGCAGAGAGGAGGGGAGAGGAGGAAGGTCCTCTTCCTGGAGAGTAGCTGACGGAGGCCACTTACCCAGACAATTCAAGCTTACATGGAGACAACAGAAAGAGTCTGGTCCACAGAAACTGGATCCAGTGTCAGAAGGGGTTTAATGACCTGATGTAACCTCCAACAGTCAGGACGGGCCTCTGGGTAATCACCCTCCAGGATGTACAGCAGCTGAGAAGCCTCATGACACATGCTGCCCCTGAACATGGGAGGAATATGTGGCCAGAACTATTACTGACTCCGCAGAATGGCTTAGCCATAGTGCTGCTGAGAACTTGCCAGAACTGATACATGCACCTTTTAATAGATAGGAGCAGCTGCCATTGACCGTAGTGGCCAACATTGTCTGAACATGCTCTCCTTTGTCCTTGCAGGAGAAATGGACACATAATGCCCAGGAGAGAGTCCAGACTATTGGAGGTGCTCACTATCTTCACATGACCACAGCCATGGAGGAGGGATCCATGGACTGCAGTAGTGTATTGGAGGATGCTACTTGACTGGTCCAGGCACCGGAACCACATCTACTAAAGCACAATGGCCTGCTCAATGGTTATCCCAGTCAGAGGATGGCTTTGGTTGCAGTACCTCTGTGCCTCTGTGTCAGATTCTCATAGAGGGGTGAGCAGCCATCTCTTCAAGGGATGTCCATTGTCCCCTAGAAAGCAGTGGCGTGATGATCTGAGGCAACCTGGACTGGCAGAGGATGAAGAAGCCATGGCGGCTGCCAGAAAGCGAGTGCGCACATGGAGAAAGCTCTTGCTGTGGTTGCGGACCAACTGAACATGAAGGAATAGAAGCCCCTCCTCTTCATGAATCTGACTGGCCAGTCAGTCAGTGCCTTGATGGCCCTACTGGTGTAATCAATAATGCCATGCACCTAGGAGAATCCATCAATGGAGACAAAACTCACTAGCCCTCTGGATTGGCCACATCTGCATGGAATTGCATGTACTGCCCAGCTTTTGCAAATAGGGCATCAGTGACCAGCAGGACGCATTGGTGTGCAGCCTCTTGTGAAATGCCACCAAGGTCCACAGCAGACCCTTGGATGGAGCCAGAAGTAAAGAAGTTCAAGGGCACAGAGACTGTGCCAGCTCTGGAAGGGCATGGCATGCAGTTGTTATAAATATGAAACTTGTTACGTTTCAGGACCGTGTCTTTAATTTAGGGTGAAATGAAGGGAGTCATGTGACCTGTTCTGTTCCGACAACAGGCCTGGGTGATGTGGCTGTTAAGGATTAAAGGGAGGCCGGGTGGTTTTGCTGGACAGAAGGAGTAAGGTGTTCACACTTGGAGACAATGGCACTGCCATTTGTTAGGCTGCAAGTCTCCAATGTCCCAGGAAGATATTGAGAATGTTGGGTTGTAAATGGTTATACGTTAAACTGTCCATTTACTTCCAAGATAAAATAAGTTGGGGTCCAAAGACTAACGTATCTACCTGGATACAAGGTCCATGTGATTCACATTGCTCTGGACATGGTGTTTAATAGGGGGAGAGTCCTTAGGATCCCATTGTGAGGTCTGCTTACAAGCTTTCCTAAAAGATATCCCTGGAACTCACAGACAAGTTAGTCTGCCAGGACCCAGGAGAGAGAGAGCAGCTAGATGCCAAAAATCTTTATGGTTCACCATGCAGGAATGTGGGTGCAAGCTAGTGCTGGAATTGAAAAGACCAAATTTGTGAGGAATTGAAATGAGGCTGGAAGATTCACCTAGCTTGTGCTCGAGGGAGAATCTCCAGGGAAAAACCCTGGCCGTTAAAATCAGCTCTGGAGTTAAAAGTTACCAGGCTTGGAAAGGAAAGAAACGGAAGTGAACCCTTGGGAGTTATGAATGGAAGAATTGAATGTCTACCTAAGGAACAGTGTAAAGTATAATTCTGAAGTGGGATTTTCGGTTGTTTTAAAAAGGGGGAAAGTTCTGTACAGTAGGTTAAAGTATAAGTTGCCTATTCAAATAGCGTTTAGTGAATGTTGCTCCTAGTTTGCTTATTACAGTAAAACCCTTAAAGCATAAAATCTCATCATGTTATCCTTTCAGGTATTTGCTGGCAGTTGAGTTTCTTTTTAAAAGTTACTGGTCTATCTGGGGATTGTCAAACAGCGCTGCATGTTACAAAGTCTTCAGCAGCGAGGGCACGGATGTCTGTGACCATCTGCCTGGAGAGTTGCAGTTTCCTCTGGTCCTGGTTCGCAGTCATTTCAAGGGAGCTCCTTTTTTGCTATAGATCCTATGCTGAGGTTGTGGTACCTATGTCCTTCCTGCCTTTCGTCCTTCTCCTCTGCTCTCCTGATGCTCGAGGCTCTGGCATTCCTGTGAAAGGTGCTGTTCCTTGTCACTGCTCAACCCAAATCTGTAAGTCATGCCCCCATTGCCATCTGCAGCCTTCCTTCTTCTCAGGTGGGTTTCCCAATTGTGTTTGGCAACTTTGCCTCCCCATCTTATGTCCCTGCAATGCCAGGAGGTTGAAGTCCCCAGGCACTACCCAAGCCCTTACTTACCACTCTTCCCCATAACTTGCGCTGACCCGATGGCACCTGTTTCTCAATAGCTGAACTCTCTCTGCACCATTCATCCTTTCATGGGCTGACCTAATTCCCTGGGGCAGCCATGACTTCACTGTTGTGTATCTGCCTCTAATCACCTGATCTGCCCAGACAGAACGTGTGGCCCATGTACCCCCATCAAAATCATTACATTCCCCTTAAAGAACTTGCAATGGGCTGTTTCACAAAGTCAATTGGCCTTCTTAGTGAATTGGGCTGCATCTCAGGATTACCCTTCCCACACTCTGGAGAAACTTGCCGATGCCGAGAATGATGTTGACTCATCGGCTGATACCAATTTTCTCGTCCTTGCATGCCTTCATTCCTGGCCCCATAGGACTAAAAACACAGCCCAATGTCATTCATAAAAATATTCTAAAACAATTTTTATGGGCGCATATTATGTTAATACATTCGTCCTCTTTATAAATAATTTAATAAGTTTACGTGTCCCGTGATAAACGAATGTTAAATTCAAGAAGAGGAGGTTCAAACTAAAGAACATGCTCATGCATGTTATAGGAAGCAAATGATTTCTCCTTGTTTCAAAGCTTGACCTATATTAGTCATTTAGCATAGAAACCTCATTGGAAGTAATGGTTAGAAACTGTCCTTTAACCATACTTTGTTGGTAACTTTTCAATGGAGACTGATAGATATGAACCAGTGATTCGAGTCATGGTGTTGTATATAAATATACATTCTAAGACTGCAATGCTCACAGAAAATATAAATGCTTTTGCCGTTGGTTGATTTTCTTTGGCTCAGCAAATCCAAAGATCTAAAGCGTGAAGCAAGTATTTAATCTTGCTACTAGTGCAATGTTGTATGTAATGAAATATATTAATTCTATAATCTTTGTCAACGTTGTGATTACATGTGCCTGAGAAACCTTTGCAGTTCTACATAGTAAAGTGGAGTGACCACATCTGGCGTTCTGTGTGGGGCAAACTAATTAGTCAATATGTAATATAAGTGAAGTAAGAAGGATTATAGCGATAAAGGTGTTGATTATCTTTAAGCAGTAAGTCAGCAATAGGCAGCATAGAGGCTCTTGGCAACCCTACTGCTAGGCCGCTAAAAACCAGGAGGAGCCTGAGAGAACAAACCTCCAGAATAATCTACTGCATACTGCCTAGCTTAATGCAGCACTCCCAGCAACTCAGGAACTATTATTTGAGCATCTCTGTCTGTGCTTATATTCTTACAAACATCAAACTCTTTCCCTTCCTGATGAGATATTCATGCAAGTATTTTTAAAGGTGCCACCTGATACAGAATTAACTGTTTTATTTGGTTATCTGTTCACATATCCACAATACTGCGCATAAAACAAATCCTTTTACTCTCACATATTGCGTGATATTTGTGTGATTACTGGTGCTATAGTCACATTCTCAATTAAATAATTTTCTTGCATCTGTATTATATATTCATCTCAGCATTTAAAATAAAGAGTGAATCTCATTTTCACAAATTTATTTTATAATGGAAATATGCCTAGTTCTGTGAGTCTGTTTATAAAGCTCTATCATCATCTTTGTTGTTCTTCTGTGAGCTATCCTGATATTAATGCCCTTTGAAAGCAAATTGTCCAAAATTAATACACAACAAGTGAGGCTTCACCATTAATCTGTGAGGGCTAGAATAATTTGTTTTAACTACAGTGTAATGCTTTCGAGATGCTTTTAGTAATGAAAGAGATTTATTCTTCAACCAATATACATAATGGTTCATTGTTTCCCAAAAAGCGATTGTAAGTCATTATGTCATTCTTGGCTTAAGCATGATCGACATATGGATGTGCTCTCAAATAAGGTGGAGTGAGTACCTTCAATTTCAATTAACTATGTTACCAAGGAGACTCTCTAAATCTTTGAAAAAACTGTTAAGTTTTTTTTAGCAGCTTGTTAGAGGCATGAATATTGATTGCTTTTAATTTTATATTCTAGCTTTTATTTCATTTTTATTGTCCCTGTCACATAAATGCATTTAAAACTGACAAAGTCTGTCAATTTTCTCAAAATTTGAAGGTTGAGATGAGGTTTGCTTGACTCCCATCTGTATAATAAAACAATAAATATACTGTTTGCCTGAAGGAAGTATGATGGGGCAGCCTGAAAATGTTTTAAATCAATATAGCTTGAATGAGGACACAAATCATATATCATTCACAATGGTTACAAAAGGCACACTGTACTGATTGATTGAGCTCCATACTCTGCTACAAATCAAGATGAATTCAAAGAACTGAATTCAAAGCTCTTTAGATGCTTTCACACAATTAATGTGTGCATCTATTTAGTTCAGAAAATATCTGTAGACTTTTTTTTTATCTTGCTATTCCAGCACTGAAAACATTTCAATGGTGCAAAGGAATTCTCCTTCACTTCAGACAAAAGGAGAATTTGTAATGGCCTGAAAGTTTCAAGGATTTTGGTTCCCTGTATTTAGTGGTAAGAGGGGCCATGGAGAGGATTTTCCCCTTGTTGGGCGGGCGATGGCTCTGTCACATGAGCAGGGTCATGTTATAAGCAAGAGTTAAACATTTTTATTTCATTGTTAATTAACATCGGAAAGCTCAAGCCACCCGCGGATGAGGTTTCTTCAAAAATCCAAAGGCTGCTTGGCCTTTTTGCCCACCCGCCAACTGTAAGGTTGGACGGGCAGGGAAAAATTGAATTAAATTAATTAACAACCCTCTTAATTAACAACCCTCAGTGTGCTGCTGACTCCCACGTGTGCCCGCTGACTGAAATATTGCGCGATGACGTCAGGGTGCTCGTCTGACGTCATTGCATGCTATTTCATGCCCATGTGTGCCGGGCGCGTGCCCGCATGCCAAGGTGAAAATTCAGCCCCATGTTGCAGATATGAAGGAAGGAGCAATTTTCCCTCTCTGTCTCTGAAATGGCTTGGGATGATTTTGTAATTAAAGACACTGTTGAGATGCAACTTGTGTTTGCTCTGCAGATGAAAGGATTGGCCTCCAATAGTCATGGGCATTTTCCTTTGTGTGTGGGAATGATAATTGACCATATTCAATTTGTCCTGATTTTTTAGAAAGGACATGCCTGAGCAATTTTCCATATTAATGGGTGGATGTCAGTGTAACAGCAGTACCATCATAGCTTGGCTAGGGGAGATGGCTAGTTCTGTTGAACATGTTTCAACATTTCCATTTATAGGGGCAGTTAAAAGGGAGTGGGAGACTTACATACTTCATTCCTGGCACAGTCTCACCAACCACAATTATAAGTTGCGATGGCAAGGATGCTCTCTGGAAGCAGGGTGGGGTCCTGAAAATATGAAGATTGGGCTCCAAGCAGTCATCAGTGCCCAATTGTCATTTTGACCTGAGACCTGAGTAGGATTGCCAGGAATATCTGGGAACAGGGTATGGTTCTCCAGGATACTGCTGGTACCATCAAGGAGAACTTCAAAGATTCCCAGTATCCTAACCTACCACCCCTCCACCACCCCCATCCTGCCCTGGTTCCAACTGCTGCTGCAAGTAAGCAAATAGTTTTGGAAATGTAACCCCCACCTGAATTCCTACACCCCATTGCCCCCCCAAGCCATGGAGAGCAGGAACCAGTTGGTCTATCAGAAACAGATAGGATTCAGGGTGGTAGTGGTGAGGGGGAGGGATCAGGTGCACGAGTCAAAAGCAAGAGGTCATTAGGCATCTAATAAATGTCTGAAAAGAGCATCATACAAACGGAATCTTAGAAGCATTCTGCCTGCATCTGAACCTTTCGAGCAGCATTCTTTAATATACTGCAAAATGCCCTTCAAGAATTACATAGTACATTATATCGCCATGTAATGTGCGCAATGTGGATTTGCCTGATGAAAAAAATGCTCATCTTAACCTTGGAGAGTATTGAACCACACTAGTAGGTTAGAAGAAATTTGGATTTTCAATTTCTGTTCCCTAAGCTGTTCACTTAAGTTGAACTAGCTGTTATGTTTCCTGAGTATGGAATTCATGAAGTGTATGATTCTTTTTGAAATAGAAAAATATTGCCAGTGTCAGCACACAGAGTGGTAGGAGATAATATCATGTCTACAAAACTTTAAGTAGTCACCTGGCTTATCTGGGGCAACCACTTGAGAAGGAATGAAATCTAGTTCCTCTTGTGCAATATCTAGTAGCTGGTTAAAGAACAGTGCTGTCAAAATTGCTGGGAAAAGGCCTTGTCTGATTTCCTTTTTGGTCAGGGAATGGTATACTTGCTTGAAGCATGTTCAAAATGGTGGGAAGCATATGCTAGGCAACATTTTGCCTTTCTTAACTATTTTCACCTTATTAACCAGGAAGCCCAACATGATCTCTATTTAGGAAGATTTGCATTATTGTATATTCAGGTCTCTTTAGTCTATTGGTGTTTAGATAGATAATGTATAGATCTATTAATGAGAAATGTTTGAGTTGCTTGCTATAGCTTCCATGGCATATAAATACATGTCATTTATTAAATTTATTTTGTCAGAACAATGTAGTCCATATGCTGAAATGTAAAATGTGCTGGGTAAGAAGAAGCTAATTGTAATTTTAATTAAACGCTATCCACACAATTGTGCCACAAGCTAGCTTCCATCCATTGGGAAAGTTCTAAAGAATTTTGTCTTAACAGTACTACTCAAGTAAAATGTCTGGCTATCTAAACAGGCACTTCTATTATTTAATGCAAGTCATCTTTCCACAGATGATATTTCCAAGACCACAGGATGCATCACATTCCATAAAATATTTGATCAGGTTTACGAAGGTAATCAAGATGTTTCCTTACATTACAATACAAAGCATTTCATCTTATGTGATGTTAGATTGCTTCTGAGAGGGGTGATAACACTGCCACCTGCAAGTTCCCCTCCAAGCCACACACCATCCGGACTTGGAAATATATCGCCTTTCCTTCACTGTCGCTGGGTCAAAACCCTGGAACTCCCTCCCTAACAGCACTGTGGGTATACCTACACCACATGGACTGCAATGGCTCAAGAAGGCAGCTCACCACCACCTTCTCAAGGGCAATTAGCGATGGGCAATAAGAATGCTGACCTAGCCAGTGATGCCCATGCCCTATGTAAGATTTTTTTTAAGGTTGCTATATAAATGCTAGTCTTTGTTGCTTTCTGGTTCTGATTTGTAAATTCCAAACCTTTTTCTAGCAGATATATATTTCACTTTCTTTTACTAAAGAAATGATCCAATACTGCACCAATTGCCTTTGTCCTTGTAACCAGTTCTCATAAAAGTTTCTTCAAACCCCAATCCAGCCTGAGGTTTCTTAATTTTGTATTAGTTTCCTCTAGTTCTGTAGTATTTTCTGAGAGCCATTGCTACACCAGACAAATTCTTATTGCAGAAAACAGTCATTGAGGAGGTCAGGAAACTATGGTTGTTGGACCTTGGGGATCCTCGTCGCAGACTTGTTGTGAGTATTGGCTGAGTTGATACTACAGATAGAGTTGATCACTCCTTAGGTGGAAAACATTCTGTTTATTTACAAAGATACTCAGCAGCAACTACATGTGTACTTTCACTTCAAACCCTATCTCCATACTACTGACTACTAACTACAGGGGTAGCCTGCGCTACTCTTCTATTGGTTACTCAAGATCATGTGATTGTCCTGAACAGCCTTCTTCTTAAAGGTATATTACACGTTAGATAAAACCAGAATTACCACATCCCTCCCCCCTTACCCGGAAATGCATTTTATATTTACAATTACAACTTGCTCAAAATAGCGAAATATTTACACTGGTAAGTAATTTACAAATTCAGTTTTTCTGGGGGTTTCCTTATGCGTGTAGAACGTCTCAGCTCTACAACTTCAGGTGCTTTGTCAGGAACCTCGGAACATCAGGTGCTTCGGTGGGCACCTGCAGATCTGTATCCTCAACTCTTACAGGTACATCAAGCACATCTGTACTGGGTTGAACTCTTTCAACAGGAAACATTGACCCGGTCGTGAACACTGGTGCAATCATTTCCTGGTGCATAGTTTCTCTCTTCCTTAGATGATCCACATGCCTCTGTATGACTCAGCCTTCCAACTCCACATGGTAAGATAAAGGTCCAGTCACTGCACTTATTTCACCCGGTAACCACTTTGGTCCTTCTCCAACGTTCTTCATGTATACTGTCTCTCCCATGCTAAATTTCCTCTTACGACTATACCAGTCATGTCTAGTTTTTTGACTTTCCTGACTCCTTTCTATCTTCCCCCTTAAATTCGGCATTATTAAGCTCAATCTTGTCCTGAGGCGCTGTTTCATCAATCACTCCGCAGGCGTGAGACCTGTTGTTGCGTGAGGGGTGGTCCTATAATGAAAAAGAAAGCGTGCTAGCTTGGTTGCTTAGGGATCTCCAGTTAACTTCTTCATGAACGTTTCAATCGCCCTTTCAGCCAGTCCATTTGAGGAAGGGTGGTACGGTGAAGTTTTTACATGAGTGATACCATTGAGGCTGATAAACCGTTGAAACTCAGCACTCGTAAATGCCGCACCATTATCAGAAGCTTCTGGTAGTCCGTTAATGGGAAAACTTTGACATAACTTCTCAACTGCAGCAGAAGGCATTGGTGACTTCGCTTCATATTCGACCATCCATTTTGAGTGAGCATCAACAATGAGCAGGTCCCATGAATGGTCCCACATAGTCAATGTGTTATCATACCAGTGGCCTTCCTGGCACTCCCAAGGGTGTAACGGAGTTGTTGAAGATAACTTTTGCAATTGCTGACATTGCACACAATTCTTCACTAAACTCTTTATTTCTCCATCCATCCCAGGCCACCATAGATAGCTGCGTGTTATGGCCTTCATTCGGGAAACTCCTGGATGAGCACTGTGTAGTTCAATCAACAGTGGCTGTCTTCCCTTTGGAGGAACTATCACTCATGCTCCCCACAATAAGATGTCATCCTGGCTGGTTATTTCATGTCTTCTGTTGAAATACAGTTTCATTTAATCAAATACAGGCTCTTGTGGCCAACCATGAAGCATTTGTTCTCGTACTTGAGATAGGACTGGATCCTGACTTGTCCAGTCTCTGATCTGTCGAGCGCATACTAGTGAGGAATCTAAGAAAATTAACAGTAAAACAAGTTCACGTGGAACTGGGACATCCTCATCATTTTCTTGTAAAAGCAAATGACTAAGTGCATCAATGTTTGCAATTTGAATTCCAGGCCTATGTACAAAAGTATACTTGTATGCTGCCAGGATTAAAGCCTTATTTGTATTTCTGGGTCTTCTTTCTGTGTGCCTTCTTCTTTCTGACACTGACTTTAATCTCGGCCTTCTTTTTGACTTCAATATTGGCCAGACTTCTCTCGGATGCAAACTTGACTTGAGTGAACTCAATGGATCAGTCTCCCAAAATTTCATCACCTGTCTTGTTCTTGGAAAATTCTGTGGCTTTTGCCTCCAAAACCTCTTTGGCTTCATGTAGCTTATTCTTCAGCTGTTCCGTCTCTTCTTTGTATTTGGTTGCTGTTCCTGGAAAATTGAGCATTGTTGTGTCTTCTCTGCCAACTCATCTTTCAGTTTATTCAGAGGAGTGCTAAATTATTTCTGTTTCTTTTCATACTTTTCCAGGAGTACCTACTTAGACCTGAGGTAGTCTTGCACTGTGTGAGGTCTTTCAGCAAGTTTTCTTTTTGCTTTCAAAGGTTGCTCACCTTGACTTGAACTCTGTCACCTAGCATGGTCTTTTTGAGTCCCTTCTGCTGTTCTACCATGTTTTGACTTAAGATAGCCTGCTTTTCTATAAGTTGTTGAGTCCTTACACATTCATTTTCCAAACCAGGAATGCTTCCAGCTTCCTTTTTGAAACTCAATGCCCACTCAAGGCTGATTTCCCTTTGCCAATTTCACCCTAGAAGACTTGGTCTTCTGCCTCTCAATACCACACTGGTAGCTCTACCATTTGACTTCTATAATGGACAATTACTCTGCTTATGCCTTTGGCTTGAATGTCTTCACCCATGTATGTTTTTAGTTTGGCATCAGTTTCTTCTAAATTTAATTGATGTTCACCATAATTCAGATATCTGAAGGTATGTTCCCCAATTACTGTAGTGGAAGCTCCTGTGTCCACTTCCATTCTAACAGTTCTGCCATTTACTTTCACCGTTACACATATTGGTTTTGTCTTTCCAACCTTCAGCTTAAACAAGAAATAAATATATGAATTTGTTGCTTCAGGCTCTTCTACATTATAGATCTCACTGCGTTTTTTTCTTTTGTTTGAAAGTCTGCCTGGCTCTTTCCTAGCACCATCTCATTATGTGTCCATTTTTGAACTGCCAATTGTTATAAGACTGCTTGTTTCCACTTCTATTGAAATTATTCCTTGCTTTTGCTGCTAAGTCATTTTCTCTCATTTTCTGGCTGGCGGGGCTGTTTCCCGCTTCTCAACAGAGTTTTGCATTTTCGCGCCCTTTTTGGGCGGGCTTCCTGCCCAATGTGGAGGACAGTGCCATTTTGCGCTCTCTTACTGTGCTTTCCATGGCCAGTGCTATCTCTAGCGCCTTCTTAAAATCCAAATTTGTTTTGGATAATATTCTCTTCTGAATCGTGCTCTCATTCACACTGCACACTAAATGATCTCTGAGCATGTCATTTAGAGATGTACCAAACTCACAATGTTCTGTTAACTGTTTCAAACTTGCCACATAACAAGCAACTGTCTCCCTCGGGGCCCTGTTGCTCAAGTTACACTTGAACCGTTACATCATTACTGAGGGCTTTGGATGATAATGACCCTTCATGAGGTCCACAAATTCATCTGGGGTACTGGGTGCCATCAAACTTTGAATCAAGCCATAGGCTTTTTTTCCACATGTACTTAAAAGGATCGCTCGCCTCTTCTCTTTCCCCATAATCTCACTCACTTGGAAAAAGAGCGCACGACATTCAATGTAATGAGACCAATCATCCGTAGCTGGATCAAAATATTCAATTTTTCCAAATTGCGGCATTCTGAAAGGAAGTTATTTTGTTGATTTGAACAGAACACTTACAATTACTGTGCGAGGTACAGCTCGATTTCATTTCTCTTGATTTCTTCCATTAACTCGCTTTATCCTCACTTTATCCTCATTGCCAGTTTGTTGGGCCTTGTGGATCCTCATCACA
Organism: Cetorhinus maximus; assembly: GCF_964194155.1. Lineage (NCBI taxonomy): Eukaryota > Metazoa > Chordata > Chondrichthyes > Lamniformes > Cetorhinidae > Cetorhinus > Cetorhinus maximus. The sequence continues at coordinate 54,323,047 of NC_135896.1, read as the reverse complement.
TGTGTGTAGTGTGTAGTGGCCGAGTTGGTGCTATAGATAGAGTTGATCAGCAGACATTTCTGAGGTGGAAAACATAATGTTTATTTACAAAGATACTCAGCAGCAGCTACATGTGTACTTTCACTTCAAACCCTATCTCCATATTACTGATTACTAACTACAGAGGTAGCCCGCACTACTCTTCCATTGGTTGCTCAAGATCATGTGATCTTCCTCAACAGCATTCTTCTTAATTACTTCAGTGGTAATCAGCCTTAATGGGGTAAATCTTATGTTTGGAAATCGGGCAGCTGTCACCCCCTCCTCCCCCGTGCTTACGTAGAACCTGTGTGCTGACATTGAGTTGACAACACAAAGTCATCACACTGGTCTCTGATAATACGAGGCAGGACCACCAATTTTAAAATAAACTAATTAACAAGCTGTGAAGCTTGTTAACAACCAATCATCTGCAATTTTAGGTTGCCCGTTGGATTTTGCAGGATTCGAGTCTAAGAAACTCCGAGACTCTTTTACGCCAACTAAGGCACAAGGGCAGCACACAAGGCCTGCCACTGAGACTTTGGTTGAATGTATCAACAGATTCTGCTGGGAAGGTGGCATGTTTCAATGATCTTTGATGATATTTTAAAAATATTTTTTGTACCTTCAAAATGGTTAATAAAGACTGAATCTGAGAGCAGAGGGACTTTACAATTCTAGCTGTGATCGCAGCATCATCCTTCTGCTGCATAACATATTAGCCTGCAGAGCCAATTCTGCCAAGGGGTTATTCATATTACAATGTGAATGTAGCTGCAGTAAATTCAATGCTATGAGATTTATTATATTGTGGCGCAGTGGGTAGCATTCCTGCCTTTGACCCAGCAACTCTAGGTTCAAGTCCCACTCCAGGACTTGCTGGTCAAGGAAGGTGCATTCATAACATGGCCGAACAGGTTGAGTATCTACCTGTAAATCCTTCCAACAAACGCCAATAACAGGCGGTAAGAGCAGGAGAGATTCCTGGTCAGTGATGTGTTGGAAAGACATTGGAGCTTCTACCATCATTATTTAAGGCTCCAGGGTGCAAAATGCATGTAAAAGTGTATGTTGCCACAGCAACTCCTTGGGGTGCAGGTTGGATCAGTTGGCTGGATGGTGAGTGTGGATCAGGTTGGTGCCAACAGCACGGGGCTTGATCCATGTTCTGGCTGGGGTGGATTTGGGATGTGCCTCCTTGCTCTATCGATGTCAAAGGTTGTGGCGCTGTGGGTTTGACTTGCCTTTGGGCAGAGAACTCAAGAAGATTATTTATTGTATTAACTCAAGCTACAAGAGCTTACTATAGTGTGGTATTTAAAAACAGGCATGAGAATCTGGCCCTGACACTAACTGCCAGCTTAGATGGGAGCAAGAGCAAGCTTCCTATGTAGTTATAATTGACTGGCTTCCCACCAGGCAGCTGCTAATTGGCTGCAACATGCTTTATTCAACATGAATAAAGAGCAGGAGTCGGCTAACCACGCACTTCCATGTGGGCCCCCTGCAACCCATCAAGAAATGGAACATTCACCCTGATGTTTCAATGCCCACTGCAGGGATGTTTGGACTTGGGATCGGGTTTCAGGTTGAGGATCAGACTAGGGATCGCTAGTGCAGACTGCCTTAGGGCATAACTAATGTTGGAGTGGGGACCTGAGGCAGATGTTAGTCTCCAACTTTGTAAAGGATGTAATTCCTGTCTCAGGCATGGGAAAAGGACATCTCAGGATTTTCCTGCCCTAAATTGAGACAGAACAGGATAGCAAATAAATGGCAGCCAAGCAGCAGGGCTGGAAGTCCTGCCTCTATTTCTACCACCTGCCATTTACGCAAACCAGACCATGGTTTCAATTAAGCTTGTTGAGACTACATCTGCCTCTACATCTGCTTTCGGCATCACAGACTAATATCCGTGTTACACCAACACTTATGAGTAGTGCCAACTAAACCAGGCATGACCTGCTGAAATGGGAGACCTGACAATGAAAACTTCAAAATGGGAATAATCTAAAGGTGAATCTTGAAAATTAAAAGTGATGGGGCTGTGACTATTTCTTTTGGCAGCTTGTTCCATTGTGGGATTATCCTTGGGAAGAAAGATTGTTGATCCACTGTCCTGGAAACAAACGGGGCAGAACATTGCCCTTGTCTGGTGGGCTCGGCAGGGGTGGGCTGTGGCGGTCGGGGGCATGAGCAGGGACATGTTATTAATTAAGTTGTAAAATGTTTATTTTATTTTTATTTGCTTTAGGAAACCTCATCCCACCTATGGACGAGGTTTCCTAAAACGTGCAAAGGCAGCTTGGCCTTTTTGCCTGCCCGCCAACCGTAAGGTTGGACGGGTAGTGTAAAATTTTTTGTAATAGCCTTGTTAATGGCTTTAACAGGCCTTTTAATTTTTGGTGGGCGCGACTGCGTGTTGATGTCGGGACGGTCACCCGACGTCAACATGTATCATTTTACGCTCAGTCAGGTCGGATCTGGTTGGGCGCGCACCCACCAGCAAAGCTAAAAGTTTTGCCTGTGGTATTTGTACTTTGTGTGGGTGGCTACCTCATGTTTTGTCATTGCCAGAGGGCACCAGGTATTGGTTTCTGTCAATCCAATAAAAAGCCCAAGTCAGACAGTGCACAATTTTCTGAGAGACGGCTGGGAATTGGGAGCCCTCAGCAATTGTGCCCAGTGAGCGGAGGTGTGAACAGTAACAGAGGTGAGTTAGCAGGTAAGGAAAGTTCATGACACTTTATTTTCATTGTTTGAAGCGGCTGAAAAGTCTCACTGCATGCACTTAGTAGTTGCAGTGCCTCATCATGGGAAGATGGAGGGGCAGGGGTAAAGTCTCTGCCACCTCAGGGGCTGGAACACAACTAGCATTGCATGGGCATCAGGGTGCTGAACCAGTCTGCTCCATGACCTGGGCCACAGAAAGGGTGGCCCTGGAAATGGGAGGTTGCACCACCACACATAGAGCCCATCAAGACATCGCACTGGGCATCAGGAGCGCACAGCCCCAGAGCCAGAGCAATGGAGGAGAGGAGAGACTGCACAGAGCGCAGGGTATACCAGGATAGGGGAAGCTACCTAGACATGTCAGAAAGGCAGTGCTAAAGGGTACTGCGACTCTCCAGTGAGATAGTCACAGACATTGGTGCTCTCATCAGTGAGGAGCTGACACCTCGCTCCATTCACTGCTGGGCCCTGCCAGTAGATAAGTGTGGCCATGAACTCCTTTACTACTGGATCATTTCACAGCTCAGCTTGGACATCCTGTGGCATTTCGCAGTCAAGAAACTATTGTTTTATTTACACACTTTTACTACTGTTCAGCACAAAGTTAGAAAGATAATTCATAATATTGTAGCAAAGAGTGAATTTATTTACACGATGAGTCAAACTTAATACTTGCATGGAATAATGCACCACAGTGACCCACTTAGTGATACTCAATACAGTGTCTTCCATATTCAGACACTCTTATATTGTGCTTCCCTTGTTGCCCCAGAGGTGCAGCCTGCTCATGCCTCTGGCTTTGTGAATGTGAAGACCTTGGCGGCCTTCCTTGTCTTGAAGGGACCCATTTCAGCCTCTCCTGGGACTGCTTTGCCTGCATCTCTACAGGGGCAGCCATTGTCATCGGGACCTGGCATACAGATCCGCCCTCAGTTCGAGGGCTTGAGAAAGCTGAGGATGAAGAATGTGCCGCGAGAGGTGTGAGACCCTTGTCCTCCTCTAACACACTCTCAGACTTTCCTAGGCTTTCCAGTTGGTTTGAGAGAGTCTGCTGCTGGGGCACAGCTCACAACCCCTCCAGCCACCGTGGGCCACCTGTGCAAATATTCTCTCCAAGCTTCTCAGTGTTTCATGCACTCCATGAACATCATTTCTCAGGTTCTGAGCTGCCTCTGGCACCTCCTGCAAACAAGTGCTGTGCTCCTCATCCAGAGCCACCATTTCCACACGGACCCACCAAGGTATTAGTATCTGTGCTGGCGGATGGTACGCTAGTCTGCTGTATCAATGCACCCTTGGACAACTCCTCCTGCTGCTTCTGTCTGAGGCTTTCCTTAGAGAAACGGGGTGACCTGAGACTGCTCGGGCCTGTGTGAGACACAAGAGGAATTGATGAGAGTTAGCCATGGAGACACTGGAGGTTCTGAAGTGCTGAGGCCTTCCACACCAGCCAGTGCTCGGCATGTTTTAGGACAAGGAGTAACACGGTGGCATCACCTGCCCTACCAACCACACCACTCGCGCATGTGCCTCTTCAACAGCCATGTCCATCTGTGATGATGGTCTCGCTATCACCAATTTGTTCCTGATACAGGACCCTGGCTACCTCCCGCTGTTCACAATATATATCAATGATTGGGGCATGGGGACCAAATGTAATATTTCCAAGTTCGCAGATGACACAAAGCTAGATGGGAACGCTGTGAGGAAGATGCAACACGGCTTTAAAAGGATTTCGACAGACTTAATGGGTGGGCAAGAACATGGAAGGTGGAATATAATGTAGAAAAATGTGAGTTTATCCACTTTGGTAGGAGGAACAGATGCGCAGAATATTTCTTAAATGGTAAGAGATTAGAAAGTGAAGATGCACAAAAAGACCTCAGTGTCCTCGTCAATAAGTCACTAAAGGCTAATATGTTGGTACAGCAGGCAATTAGGAAGGCTAATGGTATGTTGGCCTTTATCGCAAGAGGACTTGAGTACAGGAGTAGTGAAGCCTTTCTTCAATTGTGTAGAACCTTGGTTAGACCAATCCAGGAATAGTGTGTGCAGTTTTGGTCCCCTTACCTTAGGAAGGATATTATTGTCATAGAGGGAGTGCCATGAAGGTTCACCAGACTTATTCCCAGGATGGCAAGACTGTCCTATGAAGAGATATTGGGATGACTGGGTCTGTATTCTCTAGAGTTTTAAAGAATGAGAGGTGATAGCATTGAAACTTACAAAATACTTAAAGGGATAGACAGGGTAGGTGCAGGTAAGATGTTTCTCCTGGTTGGGAAACCTAGAACCAGGGAACACAATTTCAAAATAATAGGGAACCACTTAGGACCGAGATGAGGAAATTTTTTTTCACTCAGAGGGTTGTGAATCTCTGGGATTGTCTACCTTAGAGGGCTGTGGAAGCTCAGTTAGAGATTGACAGATTTCTAAATGCCAGTGACATAAAGGGATGTGGGGATAGTGTGGGTGAAAGGCATTGAAGTGGATGTTCAGCCATGATCATATTGAATGGCGGAGCAGGCTTGATGGGCTGAATAGCCTACTCCAGCTTCTATGTTCCATAGCCACCTCCACAATTGCCCTGATGGTTTTCATCATTGGGGTCTCACCCCCAGTCCGAGCCATCTCCCAGGGGTTGTGCACCTGTAAGGACAAGAAGGAGAGGAACATACGAGCATAGGAGCAGGAGCAGGCCATTTGGCCCTGTGAGCCTGCTCGAATAGGCAAAAAGCACTGCAGCCCAGCATGGAGAAGGACAGTTCCTCCAGATGGATTGAGGTAACATGTTGGCCTCATCACCTGTCTCCATAAGCACTATGCCTCAGAGTAACCCCAGGCTGAGTGAGTGTCCTGGGCACAGACTCCTCCAAAGGCGAGGGAGCACAATGTCCTGTGTCCCCCCCAGCTGCTGGGTGTGTTTCAGACTGTGAGGCCAAAGGGCCGAGGTGACTTTTTGGAGGATGGGCTCACCTTTCCTCACTGAAAAATGTAATTGAACCACTTGAGGCACTGGAACCATGTTCGGTGCTGCTCTCCTCTGGCATTGACACTGTCAGCAATGTCGATCCACCCTCTTCCTGATTGGTGACAGTTTTTGACCCTCTGGGATGATGATGTTCCTCCTGTTCCTGACCTCATCAGCAAGAACAAAGAGATCGACATCCGTGAACCTTGGGGTTGGTGTACACTGGCTCACCTGGCTGCTGCCTGACTGTGACATTCTGGTATTGGAGTGCAGGAAGTACAGAAGTCAGTATGTGTTTTTTGCTTCATGGTGAGTATAGCATCAGCTAGGCAAGCTTACATAAATCTGAGGGGCTAGTGAATTCTGAGCTCCTTACATGTGGCTTGTGTGAAGGCTTTATTGCCTCACTGTTCATGTATGTCAGCCATCATGGTATTGGATCCTGCTTCGTGGCAAAGTTCTTGAGAGAGACACTTCCTTGAGGTGTTCACTTCATTGGGATGGTGTGAAGTTACGAGAGCCTAGGGCATTGCACAGTCCGTGCCCTCTTATCTGAAGGGGGTTGGTGGGGGGGGAGGGAGGTCAGATAGGGCTATTGGATCACTTCAGGGATGTCTGTGGAAAGCAACCCTTGAAATGGGTTGCTGTGCTCAATTCCAGCACTCTGCTGGGACCTGCTGCAGCTGCACATGACAGACTGCAGATACATGCATGGGGAAGAGCAGGGTTCAGACTTCTTGTGAGGTTTCTCTGAGGCAACAGAGTAAAGGGCCCAAGCAGCCTGCAATGGTTTGACTATTTCATTTGGGTTCCGGACCATCTTTCATTGGGGAATTCACATATCGGAGAGCAAGGAGAGAGAAAACATGAAGGTCAGTACTCACACTCCAAGCTGCAGCCAACATTCCTCCACAAATGTAGTATCTTCACCACTAACTGCAACCGTATTTGTGGTTTTCTGAAAATATAGCAGTCGAGGTGGACTTTTCATTGGTCCTGCTCTGGGATCAGCCACTTCCATTTCTAGGTTGGGTCTGTCAAAGTGGGCAGCAGATCCATCTCCAGGCCAGTTGATGCCCTGAGGATCACAAAATCAAGCTTCATGTCAGGCTAGAGATGGAGGCGGGAACACGATGTGGGACTGGTCCCGCCTCCAATGGGAAAATCTAGTCCCTCTTATGTGCCTTTTCCAATATAGCCATGGGGCATTATTGGTCAGAAAGTGAATACATGAATCCTGTCTGTCATTTTGAGAGGCCAAAGAGTGCCTGAAAATTGAGCCAGTTTATCCCAGTGCCTTTTAATATAGAAGCACACTGCATCGGAAAATAATATTGCCCATCCAAAATAATTGGAAAATAGAGTGCCATTTTTTTCAGATCTATGATTAACTAAAATCGATTGTATGAAAGATAGAGCTTAGGATGACAACAAGCTGGCATGTGACCAATGATTTTACAAAAGCATGAGGATATTCTTTAATGCCCTGAGTTAGGCAAATGTTAGCCAACCGTTTGATATCAGAGCCTGAAACAACCTGTGTTTCTTGTCAATGTTCGGTAACCAGAATCACTCACATACCCCAAATGGAAGCCTAATCAAGCACAACCAAGAGCTGCAACAGATATTGAAGAAGATAAATCCAAAATCAGCTTGGCTTGTCACTGTTATAAACAAATAATACCTAATATTTGAAAGCACAATTTACTGAAAAAAATCCATCTATCCTAATTTTTGAATTTGAAGTTGTTGAATTAGATGTTGCGTGCATTTGGAAGTGTAGCATGATGGATTTCTTTTCTGCATTTATCTTTTGTGATTGCAAGCTTGATTGCTGAAGGGACACCCAGCATATTTTATGCATTCCTGATAATTATTGTTTCTGATTCAAGGTTGAAGGACTCTCTCACTCCACTATTGCTGTTGTTCTCATTTTGCTGTTGTGATTACCAGATTGTTACAATAGTCAGGTATTTCATTTACCTTTACAAGCATTTTGCAATTGTGTGTTGACATCAATAGTATCCTGTTGGAGATCCATGTAATATTTCAGATGGAACTGATCGAACAGTGTGAGAATGAATTGTGCAATGCATTAGAAACTATTGTTTAAAATCATTGAGCAGTAAAAAGTGGCAGGTGAGACAATGATTTATTAATAATTGCATGGAAATATCATAAAGTTGAGCAAAGTATATCTTGAATAACAGGAGCTTATATTGCGATTTGCATGTCAATACCTTGCAATAAGAATAGAAACTTTAATCACTAACCAATTTAGTACAGGTTTTAACATTGTCACTGAATTTTAAAAGACACAGAATCACAAAGACCATTTTGTCTCTATTCTTCACTCTTGGGACTGGCTATAAATTGCTCAGAAAGCAGAGGCAATGCAAGCAATCAATCTTTCTGTGACTGCCACTAATCTTACTCCTTAACTGACCAATAGGTTTCAGTGAGGAGAATGCTTTCAGCTTTTGTTTCCTTGGAGTAGGTGTCTGCTTCTACGACACTCACTCTTCGATACGAATTATCCAAGTTTGTCCCAGTGGGTGACAAATTGTCTAACTACTGGAACCCATGACCGTCTGCTTAGGAAGCACGTGTTCTACCCTTAATATCACTTAAACTTAACAGCAAACTGGGAAAAAAGAATCTCAAATAAGGAAACAATTTAATTCACTAATTATTGAAATATAATCTCTATCACTGCCCTACCTTGTTTACGAGATGATCAGCTTTCATAGCACTGTATGTTAAGCAACTCTTTCTATTCTTTAGATTGGTGAATATATTCTATTTTAAAATATTCTATATGCAAGGTATGCCTGGAATAAAGGATACCGGGAGTGATTACAAGGCAGAAATCTAATTCATGTCCATACACCTTAATCGTTTCTAAATCGCTTGAGCATCAATCATCTGAAATCCAGATTTAGATCTGAGTTGTAAAATTACCCTTGTAGCCATTATTAGTTATGACATGTTAAAAACTTAGGAGGAGAACTGTTGGAGCGGATTCTTCTCATGTAACAGACATAAAAAAATCACTTGCGTAGAGCATGTTATGCAAAATCTGGTGAGGCGGATGGCACACGTGTATTATACTATTCAAAGCACTGCATGAATGATATATATATATATATATGTATATACACATATATGTAAGCGCAAAAGTACCTATTTAATAGTACACCCAGTACAGCTTAAATTATATGTACTCCCACTGTTCACATTCTCAATTGATGTTGCATTCAGAACAACCGTATATATAATCAAATTGTCTGTCTATTGATTATAAAATGAGCATTTTCTCTGAGATACTGATCACTGAGCTTCATTTAGCTTCTACCTCTATGTCTTGTGAACCACCTATGCAATGGGTAGAGCATTTTTGATTGCCTCTCCTGAGTCAGCGGCTAGAGTGTGGACAGATAGGGAAGCTTTGAACTGGCATGTAGTTGATACATTCAGTACCAGTGTTGACTGGATTGAAGCAATTTGGGGAAATGCTGTATGGAACTCAATCACCCAGTAATTCCACTATCCAAAACCATCTATTACATAATCAAATAATCGATGCTCCGCTGTAATAAATATTTAGAATAACTGTTAACTCCCAAAGAGGATTGAAATATACAGATTTAAAAATAAGCTGCATTAAAAAAGCATGTTACCTTATTTTTGGTACAAATTATTAACTATTTTTATCTTTCTGGGAGAGGGAAATGAGGCTCAGGAACAACCTTAGGAGACAAACTTGTAAGCGTAATAGGTTTTTGCAATGAAGTAATATATGGGGAGAGCAAGTGCCTTTAGGTTTTGGTGGCCGGGATTTACCACTTTTGTACTCCCAAAACCATAATTTTCCATCCATTAAAGTGATTGGGGGACAATGGGGACCTGAAGAGTGCAGGATCAGAAAACGCAGGTCAGCATATTCAGGTAATAGCTTCATATCCACTCTATTATTCAAAATACTAAATTAAAATGGATTTGGTACATAGTTGGCTTATATCAAATTTCAGTCTCTGCTGTCATTATCTTTTTATTAGTATCGTATTAGCATAGTAGTAAAATGACAGAAGTCACAAGTGGGAAGCCAGTTGTAATTGTAACTAGAAAATCCATCAGTCAGCTATCCTGGCATTTAATAACCGGGTGTTGTGTGCAAGTCCAAGGGAACGAATTAAAGAAAAAACTTGAGATCCACGATTTTTGATGTTTTTTGACCATAATGGAAGGAAGCCAAATAGAACAAATATAGTGAAGCTATAGGTATCTGAAGAATCATTTAGTGTAAATGGATCTGATCATCAGACTAATAAAATAGAAACCAATCATTAACTTTTAAATGAGCATGTCTTCAGGAATAGTTGCAATTTATTCTGCACTTCCATTGGAATGGTTATTTTGATAGAAATGTATTGTATTGTTGTTGGTGTTGGTCATGTAGTGCCTTAGCAAGATTATTTAGAAATTTGTTTACCTCCATGTACACTTTTCACAAGCAAGGTATCCAAATTGACATGAACTATATATTTCCCCAGGAGTTAGTGTTGCCAATAATCAGAAAACTGTGCTTGTGTTGAGCATTGATGGACTGATAATCTTTTTTCTTCATGCTGTACTGATTCAGAGCTAAACCAGATAGCCCCCATAAATGGGCGGGGGGATCGTAATGCATGATTAACTCACATCTGTTGTTTGAACTGCAAACAGAACGCCATTTTCCCTATTCAGAACTGTTACCTCACCTCACTTTTATCCTCCATATTTTCTGAGTACCTTGGGCAGAATTTTCTGCCTGTCAGGCAGGCGGGCCCGACCCAATCGCCGGCGGGCGCGGAGCCGATCGCCGCCAGAGAAGCAGGCCGCACCGCCATTTTACGTGGGCCGGCCAATTAAGGCCCGCCCAGCATGACGTCTGTCGGGAAGCGCTATGCGCTCCCTGTGCAGGCGGGGGGGGAAAATCCCTAAAATCGAGAGCGCGCTTTTTCGCGCATGCGCACGAAAGAGCGCACATCTCCCTGAGGCTAAGTGTAGCCTCAGGGAGATCGCTTTGACTTTTAAAACTATTAAAAGTAGAGAAAAGAAAAATCCCTTACATGTCCCCTCATGTGACAATGTCACATGAGTTGGGACATGTGCATAATTTACAGAACAACGTTATTACAATTTTTAAAACCCTACATGAAACATCATCCCGCCGGTGGATGAGGTTTCATGTTTTTTCTATTTGCCGCCAGGGCTCCTGGCCGACCCGTTAATTTTAAGGCTGGACGGGCAGGTCCTTTAATTGGTTAAATGATCCTGTCAATGGCCTCAAATGGCCAATGACAAGTCGGTGGGCCGGCAGCTGATTTTGCTGCGCCCCCGCCTTCCTGAAAATTTAAATGGGGCGGAGTGAGGTTCGGGGTTCCCGATGGCAAAATTCTGCCCCTTGTATCTTTGAATATTAAGTGACCGGTCCTCATCATTTTTAAGGCACATTTCATTTATTTCCAAAACCACCATATTCCCACACTGCTCTTTGTGCTTGTAGCTCACCAACTTAATCACCACACTTTGTATGTTTACATACATGTATTCTAAGCCTGTCTTTGTATTTCTTAAAGTCCTTCTCAATCTGTTCTTATCTGAAATTATACTACTTCCTTCTCTTATACTATCCAACACTCTCATTCTTTTATGCACCATATTTCTCTGGGTGGTACCCATCCTCCTCATGTTAAACTGAAACATTAATGCCTTCAGCACCGCAACCATCAGCCTGATTTCTCTGTGCGCCCTGGTGATCATTTGAAAGATTTTCCATTGTAGCAGTCTTTTTGTGCAGCTTCTCTTGAGGCAGCCTGCCTTTAAGGAAAAGCAGTCTCCCTCTACCCTGTGGTGAGCAGCAAGGCTACCTGGTCTTCCTGTTTTATGTAAAACTTATCAACAGCAGTGAGAAGCAGATAGCGGCGCTGGAGACGCAAGAATTATTTAGATGGATAGATGAATTTTGTGCATTACACACCGCAATCTGGGTGGGCGAGGGCATGCACAAAAATCGGAGCAAATGAATTTAAAGCCCATTGTTCATTGATGAGGGTCAGGTAGAAGGATTGCTCCCTGAACTGCAATATATGCCCTTTTCCTGAGAGCTTTTTTCCTCCTCCTCCTCCCTCTTATAGCAGCTTTTCCTGTTTTGCATGGTCCCTGTTTATTTTGTAAGTCATGCAGTATTCCAAGGGGAATGCCTTGGAAGAATTGATTTATGCAGAAGGCTTGAAGTCAGAAAGAATTCCTTTAGCACCTGCCCCATCACTCAATCTACACCTTTGTAACTTGACACAGCTACAGAAAATATCAAGCACTCGTAGAAAAATAATTCAACCATTAACTAATCTGCAAGTAGTTGATGATCTCTAAATAGTGAGAGTGGTAGGCTGCTTCATGCTGCTTAATCTATGTGCATTTGTGGAGGTTAAGAAATGGCACTGGCTGGAGTTTCAAAATGGCAGTGCTGGCTCCAAACCAATCTGCAAGCTGTTTAATGCTATGATCTTCCTGCCCTGCATACACCTTTTTATGTCTTGGGTAAATGAGGTTGTTGGCCAACCGAACTCTAACTGCATGCCTTCCTATGTTCTCCTCAATTGCTGCTTGCAATCAATAATGGGGAGAGACTGATGTAAGAATAAACAGTGATAGTTTATTGAGACATAGGGCAGAGCAGATCATACATGCTCACTCAGAAAGCTCCAGAACTAGACTTACAGTTCCCAGCTGCCCACGCTGTACAGTGATTTGTCAATGCTGCCACATGATCAGTATGCTTGAATTCTCTTAAAGGGACAGGGTACCTCACTTTACCACATCCCTCCCCCTTTACTTAAAAGTACAGCTAACAAGCTTAAAACGCATTAACTATTTACACAATAACTATTTACAGGTCAAGTCTCTCTGGAGGCCTTCTTTGACAGGTTGAGTGTAGTAGCCCAACAACCTTGGCTAGTGTTTCTGAGACCTCCTTTTCGGGGCAGTTGCCCACCATGTCCCTCAATGGGTGATTTCACCATCTTCCGGGTGCAGACACAATTCGAGACCTGCTGCCCCTCCCCTCCAAGCTGAAACAGATAAAGGGCAACAAGCATAAAGTAATACAGCGAAAGAGCACACTCATCTCCCTGAGAGCTAAGTGCTGCCTCGGGGAGATCTGTGCCAAATTTAAAAATAGTACATGTAGATAAATGAAATTTCCCTGACATGTCCCAACTCATGTGACATGGTCACATGAGTTGGGACATGTCCATTACTTTTAAGTAAACTTTTATTAAAATTTTAAAAACCTACATGAAGCCTCATCCTGCCCGTGGATGAGGTTTCATGCTTTTTCAGAAGCCCGCCAGGGCTCCTGGCCTACCCGCTAACCTTAAGGTTGGACGGGCAGGTCCATTAACTTGCTCAATTACTTTTTATATGGCCTCAATTGGCCGGTGACAGATCAGCGGGTGCACAGCTGATTCAGCTGCACCCCCGCTGACCTGAAAATTGAAATGAGGCAGGGTGACAGCGGCGAGGTCAGGAGTTCCGCCCAAATTCATCCCGCATCATTTTACACGTCGGCGAGTGAGCCCCGCCCCCTGCTCACCAACCTCAATATCCTGCCCCATATCTTTTTTGTGGCACAAATTGGGAGCTGATTGAATTTTGTAGTGCACGAAAGCCCTTTAATATATTTTCTATTTTCTTTCGAAGGATGCTGACTTCAGCTTCACGGAAATCGGCTTTTCTGTATCAACTTCTTAACCCATCTTAATGGGTTGTCCGTTAACTGTACTGATTACTTGGATTAGCTCAGTTCTACCCACTTTGAGGTTATATAACGAATGGATGTCTGATTCTATTTCATCTGGCTTTTCCATGAGGCATATTTCAGGATTTTTCCTTCTCCTTTATAGTGTTGTTTTAGCCTTTCTCTGCAGTGTCGCCTTATGTGACCATAGCAGTGGCAGAAAAAGCACTTGACTTGCCTGAGTTGTTGTTCGCTCATTGGAGGCTTGGATGTATTCCTCTCATTTATCTTGTGGGTTTTCACTGTAGTACAGTTGTTTTCCAATGGTCTGGAGCTAGAGAGCATTTTCCGCCTTTCTGCGGAGTCTGAAGTTTTCGCGGCTTTTGTTGCCGGATTGTCCTGCTCGACCAGATGGATGGCGCCATTTTGTGTCTCTTTTATAACTTCGGAATTTCTAACGGCACTCTCCATCACACTAGCTAATTCTAATGTCTTACTGAAGCCTATACTAGATTCAGCTAGCAAACACCTTTGGATAATATCATCAACAATCCCGCATATCAGCCAGTCCCTCAACACATCAGTAATGGACATCCTGAGCTTACAACGCTTAGTTAATGCCTTTAAAATGGCCACATAGTTTTCTATTGTCTCATATGGAAGCCTGTTCCTTGAATTTAACTTGAAACGCTGCTTAGTGACTGAGGGCTTTGGTCTCAGGTGGCTCTGTGCAATTTTTATTAACTCGTCGAAAGTCTTTGAGCCAAATTTCCTGCTTGCCGGGCGAGCGGGCCCAACCCAATCTCCAGCGGGCGGGGAGACGATCCCTGCCAGAGAAGCGGGCCCTGCCGCCAATTAAGGCCCACCCAGTGTGATGTCCAGCGGGAAGTGCTATGCGCTCCCTGTGTGGTGGGGGGGGAATTCCCCGAAAGCGAGAGTGCGCTCTTTCGCGCATGTGGACGAAAGAGCACGCATCTCCCTGAGGCAAAGTGCTACCTCAGGAAGATCGCTTCCACTTTTAAAAAGGTTAAAAATAGAAAAAAAAAAATCCCGAACATGTCCCCCTCATGTCACATGCAATGGGACATGTTCATAAATTACAGTATAACTTTATTAAACTTTTTAGAACCCTGCATGAAACCTCATCCCGCTGGTGGATGAGGTTTCATGTTTTCTCTATTGGCCATTGACAGGTCGGCGGGCACACAGCTGATTTTGCTGTGCCCCCGCCTTCCTGAAAATTTAAATGGGGCGGGATGACATCGGGGGCTCTGCCCGACGTCATTCCGCGTCATTTTACACATCGGCAAGCGGGCCCCACCCCCTGCTCACTGACGGCAAAATTCTGCCGTTTGAGTCTGAGGCACTAGGTGGCGTAAGGATGCGAATCAGTCCTTTCATTTTGCTACTGCATGAGGGCAAAATAATTGTCCTCTTCTTCTCCTCCCTCATGATGTCGTTAGTGATAAAAAAGAATGCTAGACGTTCGACATAGTGACAAATGGGGGGCAAATGGATCGACACGCTCGAACTATGGCATCATGAACAATTGCAAGGGGACTGCACTTCTCACAGGTTTTCCAGGTAATGACAAATTTAGGTGCTGGCTTACCACAGAGCTGCCCTCTCTCTGGAGTCTCTTATAATTTTCTGCCCATAGCCATTTTTCATGTATTTACCAGTTTAAATGTATTGCCGCTTTAAGAGCAGTCACTGTTTTTTTTAACTCTGCCTATATCAGCTTTTCTCTGCTGGGTTTCGCACTCTTTTCAAGTTTTGATGGGATCCCCATGATCGCAATTGTACAAGGTTTGTAAAAAAATTTTAAACTGCAGCACTCCTTTCTGCTCCGATTGTCGGCTG
This sequence comes from Cetorhinus maximus, assembly GCF_964194155.1. Lineage (NCBI taxonomy): Eukaryota > Metazoa > Chordata > Chondrichthyes > Lamniformes > Cetorhinidae > Cetorhinus > Cetorhinus maximus. Next base: position 54,307,676 of record NC_135896.1, on the reverse strand, counting down.
TCACCCATTTTACAAGATAAGTGCTTTGCTTACCTGCCTTGAAAATTATTTTCTTTTGTTCTTTATCCTCGTCGCCACTTTTATGCCTTGGGTAAATGAGTTCGTTGGCCAACCAAACTTTAACTGCACACCTTCCTATGTTCTCCTCACTTGCTGCTTGCAATCAATAATGGGGAGAGTCTGATGTAAGAATAAACAATGATGATTTAATGAGACATAGGGCAGAGCATCAGATCATAGGTGCTCACTCAAAAACCTCCAGAACTAGACTTGCAGTTCCCAGCTCCCCACGCTGTGCAGTGATTCATCAGTGCTGTCACGTGATCAGTACACTTACATTCTCTTAAAGGGACAGGGTACCTCAACTTGCCACACTTCTAGAGGCTGTTCACTACGTGCATGCTAACCCCCTAACCAACATGGTGTCTAACAGGGGTGCATGTGCGGAACAAATACCATTTTGGTTCCCAAACAGCACCTATAGCATTTGAACAATGGGTGCTACCGAGCCAAATTTCACATTCCATATATCTTCAACTTTTCAAACTGTCAGGTTTTCATGATCCAAGTTGAGAAAATGAATACTGCACTAATGATATGCTATAGTCCTCCATAACAGAATGATAGTCCTGTGATTTCAAATGTCCAATGAAAATTAATGTTAGTGAGCATATTCTGCTGTAGTAACATTGATGCTGTTCATTATGAAATTCAATGAATTTTAATACAACTTGAGAATTATGGATAGTATTAAATCATTATATATCTATTGGCAGTGCAACTCAAAAGATATACTTGCATGATTCCTCCTCCAACTGTTTTAGCCTGGGATTAATTTGTTTATTTTCTATAGCTAGACTATATTTTCCCTCCCCTTCCATGTTAACAATAATAATTGTAAATTTTAATTCCTCTAAGAGTTGTTCAATTTCCGCTTAATTGGACAATGGTACCTTATTACTTCCTATAATATTTCTTCAACTAAATTTTATTACCACTAGCAACGCATTACTTTTTGCATTATCACTATCTGGATAGCGTGCTAAAATTGTGCTGTAATTTCGTACCACCTGTTGATATCAATTCAATATTTCAAAGTTCCCCCATGAAGTAACCAGTGATAAGCCATCTCTATTAATTAATTGTTGACAGCCTATCAATGAGATTTTAATATTCTTTATGGTACTGCATAGAGCTCAGTATGATGCTACCATTAACATCACTTTGACACACCTGTGTGAGAATACAAGTGCCACCATTTTTAAAAAAAACTAAATTGTAGAGACATACAAGGAAAATTAATATCAAAAAGGATATAAATATTTTCTGATGCGATATTCCACATCCCATAGTTGATTTTTTTTTGCCTTACTACCTCATGTAGGAGCACTGGTGCAAATAAAGTAAATGCACTTTAGACCCTTGGTTCTTGGAATTGGTATTGAACTTTATCACGAGGATTGAATATTATCAGATATTCCAATTATTACATGACCAAATAACTTTTAAGTTTAACAATTAAAATAAATGGATGTCGTTAATTATTTTATTTCACTAACTCATGTGACATTACTTATAATATGGAGATTTATTAGTATACCTGGCTAAGTTTAAAATAGAATGGCAGGCCCCATTATATTATAACCTCAATGGTGTTTGCTTTTGTTGCGATGGTCTGCTTTGCCTTGGAGAAATTCTGATTTCCTACCAACTTGTAAATGTCTACAATTACTGTGTGAAAGCTGAAAATTTAGAGCAGTAGCCAAGAAAGAATCATTTTTGAGAGAACATCTATCAGTAGACATACTAACACACAAAAGCACACAATGCATAAAACTGCCAGTGAATGATTTATTTGTGAATTAAACCTACTCTGCTTATTTCATTGTCACATCATAATTAAAAAGTAGTCTCTTGGCATTACTTCCAAATTTAAAAAAAAAATATCTACATAAGCAGCAAGCAGTTTTTTGCATTGTCGCTGGGCTGTGCTTGTGAATTCTATTTCGTGCTTTCAAATAACATTGTTCACACTGGTGAGATGGCTAGAGACTTTAATGTTGCAGTTACATAAGTTTGTGAGCACTGCTCCTTTGAAATGAACTCCATCAGCATCCTGAAATAGAAAAGGGAAAACTCTTCTTGAAATAACCAGCCTCCCTACAACTCTCGGTGACTGGCTGACATATCCCTATACAACTGTCAGAAAATGAACAAGCCAACACTTCAGCTAGCTCAACCCATCATGGCATTATACATGAATGAAATGGAATCCCGTAATGAAGAACAATTGACAGCATGCTCATGTAAATTGTGTTGATTTTAACTGAAAAATCACAATGCACTAAACTGATTATTCTGGTCATTAGACAGATTTGTGATCTAATTAGCAAGCAGATTAAAATAACAGTTGTCAAACTGATTGTACTGACATAGATATACAATTACAAATGAGGGTATTTTATGAAGTATAGAGGATATGTGAATTATTCTCTCCATGCAAGAGGAGTATGAGACACAATGACATATCAGTCAGTTACAGAAACATTTATTACTAGGCAGTTTGAACTCAGGGCCCAAATGAGTCAGAAAGAAACCAGGCAAATGATGCTTCAGAGGTGATATATATGATAAATTTACTTTAATACAGTGTAAATCTCCAGATCATTTCTTGGTTCTAATCTCCAGGTACGACACTTACTGGCTGGAATGGAGGCTGACACTTGGCAGAGATACATTCCATTGGATCACTGCCACATTTGCACTCCATGTGTATTTTCATCTTAAAATAAATAAAGAACAGGAAGTTTCCTTCTGAATGGGAGCTTCATCATAATGCTAAAATCTAGATGAAGTCATTTTGACGAGTGCCCAATGTTACAGCATGCATTATACAAAGTCAACTTTTGGGTCATATTTGAATAAGCACCCATGGTTTTTTGTGCTCAACTGTCTGGTGTGTTAACTTTAAATGTGCTAACCTTGACTCAGTGATAGCACACTCACCTTCCACATCAAAAGGCTGTAGGCTCCAGCTTCACTGCAGAGACTTGAGCCTATAGGTTGGCATTTTAGTGCAACACTGAGGGGAAAGGAGCAATCTTTTCAGATGAGACATTAAACTGAAGCTCTCTCTGCCATCTCAGGTGGATATAAAAGATTCTATTGCATTATTGGAAAATAAGCAAAATAATTCCCTCAGTACCCTGCCTTCGAGCGGAGAGATGAAAATAATTTCAGCTCTAAAATTCTAATAGGGTATGGGTGTGCTGGTATGTTCTGTATATTTGGATTTTAGAACCATGGAAGAACCATAGAACACTACAGCACAGAAAACAGGCCATTTGGCCCTTCTAGCCTGTGCCGAAATATTATTCCGCTAGTCCCATTGACCTGCACCTAGTCCATAACCCTCCAGACCTCTCCCATCCATGTATCTATCTAATTTATTCTTAAAACTTAAGAGTGAGCCCGCATTTACCACATCAGATGGTAGCTCGTTCCACACTCTCACCACTCTCTGAGTGAAGAAGTTCCCCCTAATGTTCCCCCTAAACCTTTCCCCTTTCACCCTAAAGCCATATCCTCTCGTGTTTATTTCTCCTAATCTAAGTGGAAAGAGCCTACTCGCATTTATTCTGTCTATACCCCTCACAAAGTGAGAAATTGATGTAGATGTCTCATTTCTTACCTTCAAGGCAGGAGAGAAAGAAGGTTATGCTTCCAATTCTGATAAATTTGAGGCAGAATCATCCGTGCCCGCTGGCCCGGGCGTGTTCGGTGTCGTGAGTGTACAATATGGCGAGAAGGCCAAAAATTGGTTTCACAATGTTGTGAAGCCAGTTTGTGATAGTCCGCTCCGCCTGCCAATGGCGGGCCACGTTTCCCGCCATTGGACGTCAGGAACCTCATTGTAATACATCTGCATATCATTATAAACCCAGCCCGCCAGAATCATCCCCCCTCGCTGGATCGTCCACACATGCTGCACAACAGCATGTAAAAGGCGTGCACTTGGCGGGCTGCACTTTGAGGGAACTCGGAGGTGAGCGCACGGTAACATTGTGAGCACTCTCACCTGGGTCACTTGTTGGACTTAAAAGTTGAGGTGCATTGGGGGTTGGGGGGCAAGGGCTACCCTGCGTTTGAAGGTATTGCACAAGCATGTGCAGGGTGGGGGGCCAGGGCGGGCGAGGGAAGCAGCCATGCATTAAGGAAACCTTATATAACGTGACCATTCCTCTGCAGGTGAGACAGTTCAGGTGCAGCCACATTGATATGATTGGAGTCGGGCCTCTGGCTTCTCTGCCCACTCAAGCAATGCAGAGGCATCAAAGTACCACCAAGTGCTCCAGAGCTTTTCACCTCTTGGGCATAGACTGCAAAGTTATGAGCGTTTTAGTGAACTGCAGAACAGTTGAACGACTGGTCAATTAGTATAATCTCCATAATAAAGCTGGCCGTGGAGCAGTTACTGGTGGAGGAAATCACAACCCTTGCAATGCCAACATCCCGTATTGGACCAGTCTCCCCCATGGTTCAAGCTAACAGTGCCGCCTTGCAGTGTGGGTTAGGAGAATGCCGGCGCCTGAGCTGAGAGCACAGCATGCAGTCCAATGGGCAAAGCTGCTGCCAATCAGTCGGGTGGAGTGGGGCACAGCGGTGGCCAGCACTTTCCAGGATGCATTAAGGGGTCTTCAGACTTAACCAAACAGGTTCTTAGGATGGCCATGTTAACCCACGTGTCACTCTCTTTCATCCTGCAGGAGAAATACATCAGGATCATGGACCCTGGTGAACTAGCTGTATGCAGAGAGTGAAAACAACTGAGAAAAGAGTGACTGAGGCTCCTGGGTGTGCAGAGGCAGGAGCAGCAACCTCAGGAAGAAGGGGAAGCTGGGGCTCCTGCAAACACTACTGAAGAGCCACAGGGAGCCGTCGCTGGTCAGTGCCTAGCTAGACTCAGGGTCTATAGACACCGCCTTTCATTCCTGCAGGTGAACTTGTGTTGTTGAAGACTGCGCAAGTCTAGGGAGCTGGTTGGTCACATCTGCCACTTACTGCAGGACTTGGTGCCACTCGGGCATAGAGGGCATCCACTGCCAATGGTCATGAATGTGGCGCTCAATTTAAACACCAGTGGCCCTTTCGGGGCTCCACAGGTGACCTCTGTGGGATCTCACAAGCCTCCACCCACAAATGTATCCATGAGGACACGGATGCCACCTTCGTGAGGGCACACAACTTCGTGCATTTCATCCAGGGCCAGGACATCCAGGATGCAAGAGTGATTGGATTTGCTCAGATCCTGGGTGTGCAGGGCGCGATCAACTGCACTCACTTGGCGCTCAGATCACCGTTACAACACATGGTCAACTGTGTCAATCTCAAGGGATTCCATTTGCTGAATGATCAGCTGGTGTGCGACCACCACAAACGCATCCTGCAGGTCTGCACAAGGTTTCCAAAGAGTGTCCATGACTCCTACATTCTCAGTTGGTCACAGATCCCTGAAATCTTCCAGGGTCCACAGAGGCTGCAGGGTTGGCTCCTCGGGGACAAGGGCTACCCGCAGAGAACGTGGCTGATGACACCCGTGTGGTGGCATCAGACTGCAGCAGAGCAAAGGTATAACAAGGCTCATGAAGCAACCCACAGCTTGGTGGAGCAGACCACAAGGGTGCTAAAAATGAGGTTCCAGTCTGGTGGAGCCCTGCAATATAGTCCACAGGGGGTGTCACGCATCATCATCGTCATTTGCTGTGCCCTTTACAACCTGGTGCTGCAACGGGGAGTGGAGCTGACTGAGGATGAGTTGGAGGAGCTGCAGGTCTCCTCCAATGAGGAAGATGACGACGGGGATGAAGCCCCCACACTGGTCAGACAAGTCAGGCGTGCTCGGGAGGTCCTCATAGCTGCTAGATTTGTGGAGGATGACGATGATGAGCGGTGAGGAGACACCATAGATACTCATGTTGCTTCTATGAACATTTGACTCCAGTCTGGCTTATGGCAGCGTACATACCCTCTGTGATAATGCTCTTGTCATTGAGACACATTGGAGGCCCTAATAGTCACTCAATTGCAGGAGGATGATGACAACATGCAGTGAGGACACTCCATAGATCTTCACATATCTCTGAGAATGTCTGACTGCTGTCTGTCTGAGGCCAGCTTAATTGCGCGCTGGCTTCGGGATCCTGTTGCATGGCAGTGGCACCCTTCCCGGCCAGTACAGCTGGAGTTGCTGAGTCAAAGGAAGAAGGAATTCAGATGGGCTGGACACTCCCGGAGTCACCTGGATGGATGACCCTGGGGGGTACACCTCCTGATCCTCCTCCCAATGTGTGCCCAAGTACCCCTGGCTGATTCCTTGAGGAGAAGGGGTAGCTGGAGTGAGATCGAGATGCCCAACATGCCTCTTGCGTACACACTGTTGGAGGCCAACTATGGCGTCAGCAATGAAATTGAGCTGCCTTACTAACAGCGTTGACCTTGGTGATTTGGCATGCTGGCACTATCACCTCAGACTCAAGGTGGGCGGACTCCTCCATCGTGTCTTGCGATCTGAGGAGTGCAGTGGATATCCCTCCCTGATGTTCCTGAGCTTGCCTTTGCAGCTCCATAAACTAGGACTTGATTGATCCCAGAGGCTCATCATCTGACTCAGAATCAGTGACGTTCTGGCCTCCAGCAATTCTCCGAGTGTTAGACCCCTGGGAAGTCCCTGCTGCCCGCAGCCTGTTGTGGATCAGCCAGTGCAATATGCTCACCAGATTGTGATCCCGAGTGTTACTGTAAAGCTAGGTCCCACTGAGGTGTGTGTCTCTGCGCTGGTGGAGGGTGTGGGTGAACACTGTGATGGGACTTCAAGCAGCTTCCTCCAGATTCTTCAGAGGTTTCTTCTAGGCTTGATTGGAGGCCCTGGGTTGTGGACTCCATCGGTTGTTTCCCAGATGTGCCTGCAAAAGGAAGGGGAGATAATTAATGCATGGCAGTGGCCTGTGAAACAGGACACATCACTCACAGCATGGTTGTCTGATGGATGTTGCACTGCTGGATCATCACTTTGTAGAGCATCGCCGACCTCACCGTCAGAACAGGAATGGTCCAGATCCACACCGGCCAGCTGGATGGCTCTGTTTTCAAAGTCCGCGAGGACCTTGATTTCAGGCATTCTTCCACCGATCTCCGTCTTGTTGTGTGCCAGCTTGTCCTGCATGAATAGAGCTGGAGAGAGTGTAAGCAGGGCACCTGCCAGGCCAGATGATATGTACCTGGCATGTGTGGGTGCTGAGTATTCCCATGGGCAGGATGAGGACAGTGAAGCTGTGTGTGGGAGAGTGAATGGTGATGTCCCTTGATCTTGCAGTGAGTGAGGGCCCTGTGAATGTGTGATGGGTTTGAGTGTTTGAGTTGAGACGGATGAGAAGAGTGACTCACCCTGGTGGAATGGAAGAGATCATTCATCCTCTTGCGGCACTGGGTGACTACCTGCTTTTGAAGGGCGTTGGCGCTGACCACTGCTGCCGCCAAGCTGGATTAGTGAGGTTGCTGCCCATCCTGGGGCCAGAGTGGCAGTGGAGGACATCACGGCAAGCCTCCGCTGCGTCCAAAAGACGCTTGAGATGACGCGTCATTGAACCTGGGGGCTGCAGTCTTTTTGCCTTTCAGGGCCTTTTCTTCTTTTCAGCAGTCATGGGATGGAAGCAGTGAGTGGTGTGCACACGGCTGGGCTTTAACTATGGCACCCAGCATGCTGAAGTGGTGAGGTGATGATGTGGCAGGCGAGTGAGAGCCTGTACGCATGGGAATGGCGTGTTTGCCGGAAATGCATAATTAATGCGGCGCGTTTGGGATGACATGGCAAGAAAAGCCACCAATACGGCTGGCGGGTAAAGCGTCGTTTTACCTGCTCGCTACCGCACTTAGTGCAAATCTGGGACGATTCCACACTTGGTGTGGAGAAGAAGGGTAAAGTTTAATATCTGAATTCATATAGTTCTTTTTCACACTGAAATGTTTAAAATAAGTCTTTTAACGTGTGTATTTTAACGGGCCATGTGTACAATTTACCTAGAATTTCCTGCAATGGACAGATCAGCGACATATACCATCATTCTTGCTGTTTTGCACCATCGTGAACATACTCCAACATTTTTTACAAAATTAATTTACCTAAGCTGTAACCAGTGAGTGGTGAGAAGCAATGCATCCAATGACCAACTCCTTTGGGGAAAGCTTAATACTAACAATAGCTAGTGATAATCAGGAAAGACATTTTTTTCTGAGAATATGGAGAATCAGCACTATGATATTTGTATTATGTTCTTGAGCCAAACTGATGATTGTATTTTAGCACAAATCCAAATATAGGTGCACTTTGACCTGGGGCTCTGCTGACATTACCTGCAATTTCCCTTTCTCTTTGGGCCCACTCGCCAACGGGTAAAATGATGCAAGGTGACGTCAGGCAGGCGTCCCGACTTCACCCTGCGTCATTTACATTCTTAGGTCAGCGGGCGTGCAGCCAAGTTGGCTGCGCACTCGCTGACCTGTCAATGACCTATTGAGGCCATTAAAAAACTGATTGAAATCATTAATGGACCTACCCGTCCAATCTTAAGGTTGGTGGACAGGCCGGGAGCCCTGGCGGGCTTCTGAAAAAACATGAAGCCTCATCCACGGGTGGGATGAGATTTCTTGAGGGGTTTTAAAATTTCAGAATATTTTAAAATAAAAGTTATAGACATGTCCCAAATCATGTGACAGTGTCACATGAGGGGACAAGGCAGCAAAATTTTTTCTCATCTTTATTTAATGTTTCAAACCTGAGCCAATCTCCCTGAGGCAGCACTTAGCCTCAGGGAGATCTGTGTGCTTTATCGCGCACATGTGCCAAAAGAACACACCCCCAGCTCAGGGAATCCACCCCATCCCCCGCCCGCACAGGGAGCACATAACGCTTCCTGGCAGACGTCACACTGGGCAGGCCTTAATTGGCCCATCCTCGTAAAATGGCAGCGCACCCCCGACCGGGGGCACCAATCAGGAACCCGCCCATCCGTGCCTGCTCCTGCACATCCCTCCCGACAGGAGAAAATGTTTCCCTATAATTATGTCAGGAGCAATGATTTTCTTTCTTTCTGACTGTTGAACAACACTATATTGATACAGTTATTGATACAGCCCCATCAGTGACACAAATATCAGCTTTGGGTTCCTATTTGCTATGCCTATGCACTCTTCTTGGTCTCTGTTGAAAAAAACCTGGGCTGGGATTTTGCAATTCCACAACAGAGGCAGAATCAGAAAAGAAAGGTCCGCCAAGGCACAAAAGCAGAATTCCTGCTTCTGTTTTCGTCTCCAGCCCCTTTCAGCGCTGCGCGAAAGGAAGCAGGTTATGGACTCGACACCATCCTATTTAGAAGCTGACAGCATCATTCTAGAAGCGGGCATTTCAGAACCTCCAAAATTTTCATGGAGACAGCCATGATTTGGAAGCTCTCCTAAATCACACCGATAAAGTGGATGCATGAACCATCGATTGGAAGAGTGGAAAGGTTGTAAAAGGTGAGTAAAAATGTTCTTTCCTTCTTTGCAGTTCATCATGAAATGCTGTAGCCTGAGTTATATCTGTGTTTACAAAAGTGAGTGCTGACAGTGCTGTGATTGGAAAAAAGTAAGTGGCAATTAAATAAAGTGTTGTCATTTTGTTGTTTCTAACAGCTGGCTAGCTTTAAAGTGAAAGAACTGCATTGTACAAGTGGAAAAGTCTTCAGGTGAATTGGAATGGAGTAAGAACTGGATAAAGTGCCATTCTGCATTGCACCATATTAAAAAACTGGCCCAGTGTGAGATTCAGAGTTAATTGTTTAAACTCTCCCAATTGCTTTCATTTGCTTTTTGCAGTTTAGTTCAACCATCTGTTGCCTTTTTGTCAACTTTGACAGGTGTATGAGCTATTGGCTGTCTTCAAAAGAACTATTGGGTTCTGAAGTGCTGAATATGTTTATTCAGCTGTCCTGAGGAATGTGAATTTGATTGTTTTGAAAGATCTGTGAACTTCTGAAGGGGCTTATGATTTTTTAAAGATCTTCTTCATGTGATGTTTGTATATTTTGACAGATTTCTGAGCTTTGAAGTGGCTTCCAAATGTTATTATAGTGCTTGTGAGTTCTCTTTATAAAGTTGATACTGGGTAGGTGTGTGAGGCACTAAGGGTGGTGGGGGTTTGTGAGTGAGGGGAGAAGGGGATGAGGAATGTGACTGGGGAGTAAAGGGGGGTAGGGTCATGTGGGTTAAGGGAGTAATGCAGGTTTAGGGTAGTGAGGGTGGTGAGAGAAGTGAGTGGGTTGGGATAAGAGGGGCAGGGGAGGGTGAAGAGGGCTGAGGGGCTTTACACTGGTCTCTAGGTGTTACTTTACGTGAAGAGCCACTGATACCGATGAAAAACTGGATCGATGTTTCTGAGTGTGGAGGCAGGCCTTTTAACCTGGCCACTTGGGCATGAGTCCACCTCCATTTCCGTCTCCATCTCTGGCATTGACAGACCTCTCTCAAGGTGGGATGGTGACATGGGGATTGATCCCAACTCCTGATTCCTGCCTTCAACAGGAAAATTCCCGTCCCACAATCAAAATTAAATTGCAGTTAAAATAAGCCTTTTGGAACGTCCATATTCTGTGTACGTGTTTAAACAAATTAAGTAATACATTTCTAACACATTATTAGTCCTCAACTCCACCAGCAAGGTGACATAAATCTGAAAAACAATTTAGAATCCAAAAGCAAGGAACTATGTTAAACTTGTAAAGAATCTTAGTTTGACCTACTTGCCGTACTGTGTCAGTTCTGCTCTCCATGTTACTGAAAGGGTAGCCTCAGCCATCAACACAGCACTAATGAAGTTTGAGGAAATGCACCTCATCTTCTGATTAGGAACTGTACGTCTCTCTGGACTCAACAATAAGTTCAACAATTTCAGATTTTAATTACTGCTTCTATTTTTAGTTTTTGGATGACAGCTGCTGGTAAAGATTTTATTGTTGCTATTTACAACTCATCTAGAGTCATAAGTAAAAACAAAATACTGTGAATGCTGGAAATCTGAAATAAAAATAGAAAATGTTGGCAAAAACTCAGCAGGTCTGGAAGCATCTGTGAAGAGAGAAACAGAGTTAACGTTTCAAGTTTGTACGACTCTTCTTCAGGCCTCATTTCTCTATCCACAGATGCTGCCGGACCTGCCAAGTTTTTCCAGAGCATTTTGTTTTTATTCCTCTAGACACATGTTTTGTTTCTTCATTTGTTACATTGCCACCAAATTTTGCCTTGTACCTTCATCCCTTTTGTCATTTAATCACTCTTGCCTTCCACGCTCTGGAATTGTTTAACACCTGTTACATCTCTACCCTTTGCCAGTTCTGAAGAAAGTTGATGGCCTAGGAACGTATGAACAGGAATAGGCCATTTATAGGCCCAAGCCTGTTCTGCAATTCATTGAGATCATGGCTGGACTGTGACCCAACTCCAAGTACCAGTCTTTGTCACATATCCTTTAATACCTTTGGTTGTGAAGAATCTATCATTCTGAATTTAAAATTGACATTTGACTTAACAGTAACTGCTATTTGTAGAAGATAATTCCAAACTTCTTCCACCCTTTTCATGTAGAAGTATTTCCTAACTTCACTTCCAAAAGATCTGCCTCTAACTTTTCTGGCCATGTCTCCAATCCTAAACTTCCCAATTAGGGTTGATAGATTTTTTTTCTCATTGTCTGTCCCCCTTAATATCTTGAAAACTTCAATCAAATCACACCTTGACCCTCTGAATTACGGGAAATGCAACTCCAGTTTGTGTAATTTCTCCTTGTAACTTAATCCTTGGAGTCCAGGGGCTGGATTCTCATGGTCTCAATCGGGACAAAATAGAAGTGGAACCAGACAAATATTAGCCGCTGAGTGGCACAGCCCACAAGTCCCACCTCTGTTTCTGCCCTCGGCCACTTTCAAAGGACATGGATGGGCCTGGCCCTGGAATCCACCCGGTCCTTTTAAGGAGGCAATTAGCTGTCTCTGGTAAGTTTTTTAATTTTCATGGAGATAGCCAGATTTTAGCAGTTGTCAGGTTTCATACTAGCAGCATGGAAACATGCCATGGATTGGAGACGGGAAGAGTTTAAAAGGTAACTAAAAATGGTGTACTGCATGCAGACTAACTGTAAGCAGCCATTACTCAACTAACTTTTGCCTCCTTTACAATGCATCATGAAATGCTGTAACATGAGTTATGTCTGTGCCCATTAAGGCGAGTCATGAATGTGCTGAAGATTAAATAATGTGCTTGCCAGGTTGTTATATCTGCCAACTATCAAGCTGTCAAGAAAGATCAACATTGTAAATGTGGAAAAAATCTTCAGATGATTTAAAAGTTCATGAAATGGATAAGATGGTAGAACACATTTACAAATTGAAAGTCTAGCCTAGGAAGATAACATCGTCAAATTGTTTAAGCTTTTCCCATTGCTTTTATGCATTCAATTTAGACATCTGTTGAGATAGCAGTTCTGAAGTCAGGTTGTTTACTTGGGGAGTGTTTATGGGCTCTTGGCTTCTATCCAACTGCCTAATCATTTTACAAATGTTTGACAGTTTGCAAAACTGGTTTGAAAGGCCTGTTTGTTTACTCAGGGAGTTTTGTGGGCTATTAAATGGCTTCCAACTGTTATAATAAGGCTTCTGAGTTCTGTTCATAAAATGGATGATGGGTGAGGTGGGGGAAGGTGGGGTGGTCGGTGGTGAGGGTGGCAAGAGAATGAGGGTAAGGGGGTGAGGAGGTTGAGTGGGGTGAGGGGCTGAGGTGACGTGTGGGGGTATGGTGAGAGGGTGTTTAAAGTGGCCAGAAGGTTCAAAATATATTGATGAGGAACCAAACCATGGATTTTTGGGAATGGAGGCAGGCCTTTTAACCCACTTGATGTTGACACAGCCCACTGCCATTTTTGCCTTTGGCCTGCTTCTGGAGGTGACAGGCCCATCTGCGGGCCACTTAGGGTCTGGAGCCCCGAAAAATCCCACCTCCTGGCAGTACCAAGACAGTGGCAGGAACAGGGCACACGTTTAGACCTGTCTGTCCATTCCCGCCTTTGTCATGAAAATCCGGCCCAAGCATCATTCTAGTAAATCTATACTGTGCTCCTTCTAAGGCCAATATACCCTTCCTAAGGCGTGGTACCCAGAACTGCTCACAATACTCCAGGTGTGGTCTAGCCAGGGCTTTGTATGGCTGAAGCATGGCTTCTAATCCTTTGTATTCTAGTCCTCCAGATATAAAACCAATGTTTGTATTAGTCATTTTAATTATTTTCTGCACTTGTTTATTACATTTAATGGACCACAAGCCTCCTTTGACCTCCACTCTTTCCAACTTTTCAACTTTCAGAAAGAACCTTTTCTATCCTTTTGAGGTCTGAAGTGAACGGCATCACATTGGCCTACACTGAAATCCATTTGCTACAATTCACTTAATCTATCAATACCTACCCCTAAATTGATTCCTGGGAAGAGAAAATTGTCCTCTGATGAGAGGCTGATTAAATTGAGCCTATAACAGCAAAACATTTGAGATTTTGATCTTCATGAATACAAGTATTCAGAACAAAAGCAGGGAAGTTGTGTCGAACATTTATAAAACTCTCGTTAGCCCACAACTAGACTATTGCATCCAATTCTGGTCAGACACTTTAGAGAGGAAGTGAAAGTCCTTGAGAGGGTGCAGAGATTACCAGAATGGTTCCAGGGATGTGGGATTTTAACTGCAAGGTTTGGTTGGAGAGGCTGTGGTTGTTCTCCTTGGAGCAAAGAAATTGAGCGAAGATTTGGTAGAGGCGTACAAGATTATGACAGGCTCACATAAAGTAGACAAAGAAAAGTTGAATCCATTAGTTAATGGTACAAGGACTAAGGGACACAGATTTAAGGTTTTGGAGCAAGAGCTGCAAGGGAGCTCTGAGTTAGGACTCATTTACACAGTGAGTGATAATGACCTGGACCTTGTTGCCTCTGAGGGTAGAGGAAGCAGAGACAATGAGACATTTTAAAAGGAAATTAGGTGGGCACTTGAGCAAAATAGATAAAGGGCTACAGGGGTAAAGCAAGGGAATTGGACTACCTGGATTGCTCTATGGAGAACTGACATGGACTCAATGGGCTGAATGGCCTCCTTCAGTGCCTTTTGTGATTCTATGATCTATGACTCTCTGGACTTTAGGAAATTGTGTGATGATCTCATTGAAACAAGATTCCAAAAGGGCTTGACAGATTAGATAATGAGACTTTTCTTTCCCTGTATGGGTAATCTGTAATACTGCTTTACAGCTCTGGATAAGGAGTCAATCATTTAGGATTGAGATGAGGAGAAACTTCTTCACTTAGAAGGTTGTGAATCTTTGGAATTCTTTACGCCAGAGGGTTGAGGATGATCCACCTTTGAGTTTATTCAAGGCTAAGATAGATTGATTTCTGATCTCTCAGGGAATCAAGGGATATTGGAGGGCAGGTGGGAAAGAGGAGTTGAGCCAGAAGATTAACCATGATTGTGCTGAATGGCGGATCCAGCTGAAGAGGCTGTATGGCCTATTCCTGCTCCTATTTCTTATTTGATTATTTTCCTTGTTCATTACATTTCATGATCTATGTACTTGGACCCTTAAGCCTCTTTGGACCTTCACTAATCATAGTTTTTCAAAATTTAGAAAGTACCCTGTTCTATCCGTTTTAAGTCTGAAGTGAATGGTGTTTTGCCTACACTGAAATCTTATGTCCTCATGTTATTATGCTCTTACCTCTTCTACCATCCAATTATGGTGCATCCTTGATAGGCAGAGATGTCTATCAACAGGATCATAAGGCTTTACCAGCTGGTGGACAAACCGTTGAAGCAAATGGTGGGTAATTTGAGAATAAGAACATAAGAAATAGGAACAGGAGTAGACCATTTGGCCCCTAGAGCCTGCTCCGTCATTCAATAAGATCATGGCTGATCTTCTTGTGTTCCGATTTCCACATTCCCACCTAACCCCAATAACCTTTGATTCCCTTGCCTAACAAGAATCTATTTACCTCTGCCTTAAATATATTCAATGACCCTGCCTCCACCATTGTCTGAGGCAGAAAATTCCAAAGTCGCACAATCCCCTGAGAGAAAAAATTCTCCTCATCTCTGTCCTAAAAAAAGCGGCCTATAATTTTACAACAGTGTCCCCTAGTTCTGGACTCACCCACAAGAGGAAACATCCTTTTGATGTCCACGTTGTCAAGGCTGTTCAGGATCTTGTATACTTCAATCAAATCACCCCTCACTCTTCTAAACTCCATAGTCAAGCCCAGTCTGTCCAACCTTTCCTCATAAGACAACCCACTCATTCCAAGTATCAATCTAGTAAACCTCCTTTGAACTGCCTCCGATGCATTTACATCCTTCCTTAAATAAGGAGACCAAAACTGCACACAGTATTCGAGGTGGCATCACCAATGCCCTGTATAACTGAAGCATAACATCCTTATTTTTATGTTCAATCCCTCTCATAATAAAGGATAGCATTCCATTAGCCTTCTTAATTACTTGCTGTACCTGCATTCTAACTTTTTGTGACTCATGTCCTAGAACACCTAGATCCCTCTGCACCTTGGAGTTATGCAGCCGTTCTCCATTTAAGTAGTACTCTGCTTTTTTGTTCTTACTGTCAAAGTGAACAACTTCACATTTTCCCACATTAAACTCCATTTGCCAGATCTTTGCCCACTTACTCAACCTATCAATACCCGTCTGCAACTTCCTCATGTCCTCTTTACAACATACTTTCCTACCTATCTTTGTGTCATGTGCAAATTTAGCTGCCATGCCTTCACTCCCCTCATCCAAGTCATTGATGTAAATCGTAAAAGGTTGAGGCCCCATACAGCCCCCTGTAGGACTCCACTCGTCGCATCCTGCTAATTAGAAAAGACCCATTTATGAATACTCTCTGCTTTCTGCCAGCCAATCTTCTATCCATGCTACACCATATGCTTTTATTTTCCATAATAATCTTTGATATGGCACCTTATCAATTGCCTTCTGGAAATCCAAGTACATCTACGGACTCCCCTTTATCCACTGCGCATGTTGCTCCTTCAAAAAACTCCAAAAATTGGTTAAACATGATTTTCCTTTCACAAAACCATGCTGACTCTTCCTTATTGTCTTGAGCTGTTCTAAGTGCCCAGTTATAACCTCCTTAATGATCGATTCTAATAGCTTCCCCATGACAGACATCAAGCTAACTGGCCTATAGTTTCCTGTTTCCTGCCTCCCTCCCTTCTTGAATAGAGGGGACATATTTACTACTTTCCAATCTGATGGAATCTTTCCAGAATCTAGTGAATTTTGGAAAATTTACACCAGCGCACCAACGACCTCATTAGCCACCTCTTTTAAGACCCTAGGATGCAGCTCCATCAAATTGCCCAGTATCGTTTCCCTAGTGATTTCAATTTCATCAAGTTCCTTTCTCCTTTTGACCTCCTGTTTTGCAGCTATTACTGGAATGTTTTTTGTATCCTCTATAGTGAACACAGAAGCAAAATATTTGTTAATTTCTTCCGCCATTTCCTTATTATCTTCTATTAACTCCCCACTGTCACTCTCTAGAGAACCACTTTACTTACTCTTTTCCTTTTTAGTGGGATTTTATTATTTGTAAACAGTGAAGGTAATGCCATTTATGGGTTGTTCAGGTAACAGAAAATAAAAAGCAATCTTGCACTGAAAATACAGAAGAAGTAGTAAAAAGGGGAAAAAAGACAAGCACAGCAGAGGCAATTAGGTAACTTTTCATTCAGAATGTCTAGTGTGCAAATTTATTAATATTACAGTAAACAAGTTAATCTTAACATCACAGCATGTGAGAGATGAACATTAAATAAGGGCAGCTGAAAAGGTAAAGCATAGTTTTCCCTTGAGATGATAGTATAGTTAGGATTAGATACAAATAACCAGTTTGTGTTTTAAAGAAATCAAAGGGAAAAGACTAGCATAAATTTCAGCTATTCCTCAATGATTGTCTCCTTCCTCTCATAAAGCATAGTTATTATTTTGCTGTCTCTTGTACCACAATGAAACACTGGAGCCATTAGATTCAATGTAGAGATTTAACAAAGCATTTTAAATGACACCTGTGATGAAAGACTTTTAGAAAGCCATGCCTTCTCACTAACTGATGCAAAGATGTGACAGAAGTCTTTTTTTTAAGAAGGAAGACTATTAAGATGCAAATAAACCCATAACCAAAGCTTTCTCTAATCATATTGCAAACAATATATACTGATGAGACAAATGTTGTCAGAAATGTCTTATTTTGTAAACTGTTACACTGTGAAGGTAACTTACACTTGTATTTTCAATAATTGATGCCCTGTTTCCAAATTAACAGCTTTCTTATATAAAGATAGGCACCCTTAGTAGTGTAGCACTGAAAGGTTTTTCAATCTTATAAGACACAATCATTTCTTCAGGGTCACAGATGAAACTAGGATGTGGCTATCATCTGTCTTGTCCACTATCATTTTTAGGCATGGTTTGATGGAGCATTTCTTAGCACACTGTCACAGTTGCCTTGCTCTTTTACCGGCTTTTCAGCTCCTCGTTTACTTGTGCTTTCAGCAGGCTCACGACAAAATACGTGGTCCATTCTTCATTGACAATATTCAAGATTATTCGGGAGTTGGGGGTAGGCAGGTGGGAGGTAGTCGAGGATATGGGCTGGTATTCAGGGGTGTGGGGTAGCCAGGTGGTCGACGGGGTAGTCGGGGAGGGTGGGAGTGATAGTCAGGGGTTTGGGAGGGTAGTCAGGGGCTGAGGGCTAGATGGGGGGTTGGGAGGTTAGCCAGGAGATCTGGAAGGCAGAAGGGGATCGGGAGGGTAGTCGGGGTGTTGGGTGGGTAGTCAAGAGGTCAGGGGTAGTTGGGGGGTGGGATGTAGTTGGAGGAATAATCAGGGGGTCCACTGGGGGTTTGGGGGGTGCGCAGTACTATAGTCACCCAGGAGTTAGAAGTGGTTTTAATTCTTCTAGCTTCTCCTGTAAACTATACTGCTAAGACAATTGGAACAATCCAAAGTTGATGATTTGAATCGGAGTATCGGATGGTTCTTAGTGCAGGGTAATTGCCCATCGGAAGTTTGAAATTCCTGGGCAATTGCCATGCAGTCGTTACCTGAGAACTTCTGGGTATGCCCCCAGCTCAACTTTGGGGCACCCCCCCCTCCGCCCTTCAGCACAACGCCTCAGAGATTGAACGTTATGGGTCACCTTGTTTACTGTTGGGCGGAATAGTCCTAGATTTGCACTAAGTGCGGTAGCAGGCCGGTAAAACGACATTTTACCCGCCGGCCGCAAAGGCAGCTTTTCATGCCATATCATCTCAAACTTGCCACGTTAATTATGCATTCCCAGGAAACACGCCGTTTCCAAGGTGGGCGGGCTCTCATTCACCCGCCATGCCATTATCTCACCGCTTCATCATACTAGGCGCCATATTTAGAGCACACCTCTCAGGGCTTCCAGCCCAGGACTACTGCAAAGAAGACATGGCCCTGAAAGGCAAAAAGACTGCAGCTCCCAAGTTCAATGACACATACATCAAGCACCTTTTGGAACCAGCGGAGGCTCGCCGTGATGTCCTACCCCGCTCTGACTGCAGGAGGGGCAGCAACATCACTAATCCAGCCTGGGAGGTGGTGTCAGCGGTGATCAGTGTCAACGCCCATCAAAAGTGGACAGCCACTCAGTGCCGCAAGAGGATGAATGATCTCCCTCATTCTGCCAGAGTAAGTCACTCGCCTCATCACTCTCAACTCTCACACTCACAAACCCATCACACATCCACAGGGATCTCACACCTCAAGGGACAACACCACTAACTCTCACACACACCCTCACATCGCCAACAGGTTCATATCCTCTGGGGCTCACGTCCTCATCCTATCCATGGCTCCGCTCACCAAACAAACATTCCACGCAGGGCCATGTGTCCTGCTCACGCTCTCTCCATCTGTTTTCATGCAGGAGAAGCCTGCTCACATCAGCAGGGAGAATTCCCAGGCTGGGGGTGGAGGTAGGGGGAGTGGGGGGATGGAGTGGCCCACTTTAGGCCCCTCACTCACTTTGAGGAGCGTGCCATCGCACTGACTGGTGAGGACGTGGACCCTGCCTGTGGTGACAGTGAGGTCGGCAGCGAACACCCACGTGAGGATCCTGCACCACATCATCCCTCTCTCAATGCAAATGTGAGTGCTCTCTCTCCTGCTTTTGACTCTGCTGTCCTGCACTAATTATCTCTACTTTGGTTCACGGGGAGCTCTGCCAAGCAACTGACACCCTCAGATAGCCAATCCCTCAGCTCCATCCATGTCCTCACCTCCAGCCGAAAGGACACCTCCTTCATTGAACATCTGGAAATAAGCAGCCTGGAAGACCCATCACAGCACTTACCCACATCCTCCACCAGCAAAGAGACACACACCTCAGTGGAACCTGGATCTAGAGCAGGCTAGGGTTCACAATCTTCTGGTCACCACATAGACACATGTCCACAGCAGCAGGAGGTAGGTTCATGCAAGGTCCCCAGCACTCGGAGGACTGCTGAGGAAGAGGCATCTATGAGGTCAAAGTCAGATGACAAGCCTCTAGATTTGGCCATCCAACTCATCCTGGAGAGTCAGCAGAAGGCGTGAGAACATCACGCAGAGCTGTTGGAAGCCCTCAGCTGAGTGGCACGCGAGTCGGAGGAGTGGGTCCGCCTGCTCTCTGATGAAGTGGTGCCCACGTGTGCATGTATGGCGGTTTCCACAGGGAAGATGGCAGTTGCCATAGTGACCCTGGTCCAGCAGAATGCGGAGTTGCACTCCATCATGGGAGTCATGGGTGAATTCCTGCAGTTGCAACGCAAGAGGGAAACAGGGCACCTCAATATCCCTCCAGGTGCTCCATCCCCTCAAGGAGTCAGGCCAGGGCGCTCGGGAACCTAAATGGAGATGAGGTAGCAGCTGGATGCCCTTGGGTCATCTACTCAGGAATCTCAGAAGCTGTCCTTCCCCTCTGAGTCTCCTTTCCCTGTAACACCCTCAACCTCATCCTCTGTCACCGTAGAGGGAGCCGCTGGCTAATGAGTGATTCTGGAGGGAGAAGTGTGAGTGTGGCAGGGTCTTTCAGAGCCTCTTGCAAACACTCTCCCATGCACGTGGATCCTTCACATTTCATACACACGTCAACATCCTGAGCACTTTGAATGCTGCCTGCATTCAGTTGTCCATCTGATCTGACCTTCATCTCCACCCGCCCAATGATCACACTCCCATGCAGCACCTGATCTCGCCCACTATGACTGTCGTTTCACTTTTGATTTGGACAGCATAGCCTGGATTCAGTTTTTCATGCACTCCCCCATCTTCTCTCCTCCCCCAATCACAAATTTCCTTTCTCCCTTCACAGTTAGCCCCCACTGGCATCACTTTCCACCTCCCCTCCGTGACCTACCAGCCCCAAGCCTTTTCCTTCAGGGATGTCCAGATGAATGTGTACGTTCGCTTCCTTCCTGAAAATCCCACCCCCATCCACATTCACCTCCCCGACCTTCCCCTTCCCACCTCCAGGGTCTGTGTCTGCCTCCAAATCCCCACCAACCATCCTCACCGTCACTTCTACTGCTACCGTCGAACTCTCACCCTCCCACCCTACTGCCTCACTCTGCCCTCGGTCATTCTCACCATTTCCTCATACCACACCCATCCTCAGTTTGCTCCTCAGGAGGCAATTATGGACCCATCAGATCCCTCCCTTGCATGTTCACCTGAACATTCCTCTCTTCGGACCCCTTCCCCACACCAGACCCCTTCATCCCCTGCCCCCGGAACCCCTTTACCCCCAGAACACCTTCTCTCCCACCACCCCCCGGGACATCCCCCCCCACCACCCACCACCCCCACTTAGTCCCTCCTCCTTCCTGTCTCCATCAGAGACCCTTACTTTTGCACCATCCTTAGTCCTCCCCCCATCCCAGCTCCTTCCTTCAGCCTTACCTCTTCCTCCAGTCTCACTTCCTCCTCCAGCCTCATTCCTTCCCACTTCCTGACTCCCTCAGGCACCCTGACTTCTTCCTCCAACTTTACCCCTTCCCACCTTCTAACTCCTTCCTCCACCCTTACTTCTTCCCCCATCCTTACTCCTTCCCCTCTCCATAGTCCTCACTCCTTCTCTCCGCAATCCTTCCCTCCTGCGAACTCCTTCCCTTACACCTTCCACCCCCCTTACACCTACTTCTCCAGCTGCCATCTTCTCCCCCGTTAACCCCTCCTCCCACTGTACTCCCTCCCCCTCCCAACCTCACCTCCCGATGCCTTCATTCCCCCCCCGACCTCACCCTTCCAACACCTCCATTATCCCCAACAGCCTCACCCCCCAAAACCTTCATTCCCCCGCTCCCAACCTCACCCTGCCCCCAACACTTCTTCCTTTCCCAGTCGATCCTAGACCTTCCTCTCCCACCCCCTCGACTATCATCCGTTGTGAGCATCAACGGTGACTTTCCATCTTCCGTGAGCTGCTTCACAGCAGAGCCATGTGCATGAGAGTCCACCCAGCATGCGATGGATGTTCCTCCAGGGTCCCCTTGCTGTCAGGCTCCAGAACCTTCTGCTCATCAGATAACTGCGATCTGATCAAGGCTCTAACACTAAGTCACGACTTTTGCACGTCACAGTTGTCAAGACGTGTTCTGCACCGGCGTGTTTTCCCACCGCCGTGAGTGGACGATCCAGCGGGGGTGGGGGGCGGGGAGCGGGTGGGGGTCGGGGTGGTGATGAGTCCGGTGAGCTGGCCTTATAATGATATGCTGATGTATTACAATGAGGTTCCCGACATCCGATGGCGGGAAACGCGGCCCACCATCATCAGGCTGCACGGACTATCGCAAACTGGTTTCACGACATCGTGAAAGCAATTTTTGGCCTTCTCGCCATATTGTCCGCTCATGCCATCAAACATGCCCGACACCAGTGGGCACGGAAAACCCCGGCCATTGTCTCTATGAAGAAGTCAAATCAAGCTGTCAGCATGTGAGTGGAAAAAAACAACCACTTCATTGGTTCAGTGATAGTTAGCTTTTATTTTACTCGCATTCGAACATAGTAAAATGATGGATCTATGAGGTTCATTATTTGTAAATTAAATAGATGAAGATGCTATAATGACCTCATGTAGTGTTCACAGTTGACACTGTAGTACTCTTTATGACACTCTATGTGACCCATGGCAGTGAGTTTCAGCAGCTTATTTGACACCTGGGATATCACAGTCAAACCCACTGAAGGCAAGATACTGCCCACAGCTGGAACAAGAAAAATGAGCCAGAACCGTGACTTATTTTTCCACTTCCCTCACTCTGGGTCACTGAGGCTGATTGTTGCGCTGCTATTGTCACTCCAGCTGAGATCAGCTAACTCACCACAGACCAGTAATTAAATTTGGGATCTTTCTGATCTCTGTGGCTCAGTTACTTATCAGATTGTAAAGGAGGCGGGAAGGGGGTGGGGGAAGCACTGTATTAACAGTCGAGCCTCAGTTAAATAATCTGCTGCAGATTCCTGCCTGACGGTCAGCCAATTTGATAGCCAAATTTGCAGGCAGGAGCATGAACCAATAGCTGCAGGCCGCAGCTAGCGTTACTCGGGGATAGTCCCCAGCAGTCAGTATGGGATGAAAGCTCTGGGTGGCCGTTGGGAGGGAGTGAGCAAAGCAATGACAACATAGCCATGACCAGGCAATCATAAGGGAGAGAGTGAACAATGGAGGTGGGAGTAGGGCAGGGAGATAATGTTGGGGCCATGATCTGGGCTGAGAGAAGACAGAGGTTTCCCAGTGAAGTCTGGGTGGTCGGAGGTGGGGCACTGAAAGGAGTTTCCCTCAGCAGTTCCCTTGGCCAGTCGGTACCTGCAGTTTGCTGGGATTGCCACAGTGTGGGCCTTCCCCTCACACATAGTTAAATTTAAGTCATGCCACCGAAAATATCATCAGGCTCTGACTTTTGAATGAATTATGCCCCTGCCTGACCTTTATGCATTTCTTGTTGGTGATCTGATTTGTATTTGATAAATTGTAAATGGATGAAAATGGTGTAAGGTTGGGTTTGGGTTGTTCATTGTCCCGCTCACCTGAGCCTCTCCACCTGTTGAGGGTGAGGTTAAAATAAAGGCCATAGTAACAGTTTCAGATAGGAGAGAATCTTCAGTCCATCTAGTAGCCCACTGATCTATAGTATTTTCTTGGTGGTACATTCCTAATAGTCCTGAACATTGGTAGGGGAGTAAGCCTAAAAAAGTGTTTGAGCTTGTTCTGATGTTCAACTAGATCATTCCTGAACTAAACCTCAACTATGTTTACCTGCCTTTCCCATTTCCCTTGACACTCATACCAAACAAAAGCCTATCAATCTTAAAATTTCATTTGACCGAGCATCAGGTAGATTCTATGTCTGAAAAAGCACCATTATATTACTACACAAGAAGGCAATGTTTGTTGCTGTGCAGAGTGAGGAAGCACAAAGTGATCTAGGGTGGAATCGTTTCAGATTTGCACTCAGTGTGGTAGCAGCTGGGTAAAACGATGTTTTATGAAGAAGGCTTTTCGCACCATATTGTCCCAAACCTGCTGCATTAATTATGCATTCCCAGGCAACATGCCGTTTCCATGGCGGGCAGGCTCTCATTTGCCCGCCACGCCATCATCTCACCGATTCATCACGCCAGGCGCCATATTTAAAGTGCAGCCATGTGCACACCTCTCAGTGTTTCCAGCCCACAACTACTGCACAGAAGACATGGCCCTGAAAGGCAAAAAGACTACAGCCCCAGGTACAATGACACGTCCCTTAAGTGCCTTTTGGATGCAGTGCAGGCTGGCCGTGATATCTTCTGCCCCCACTCGGGCCACAGGATGGACAGCAACATCAACATTTATGGCATGGGAGGCGGTGGCAGCACTGGTCAGCGCCAATGCCTCACAAAAGATGACAGCCACCCAGTGCCGCAAGAGGATAAATGAGCTCTTCCGTTCCACCAGGGTAATTCATCCTTCTCACACTCTCATCTCACCCACTCTCAAACCCATCACACATCCACAGGGCCCTCATTCATTGCCAGTTCAAGGGACATCACCATTCACTCTCTCACACACACCTTCATTGTCTTCATCCTGCCCATGAGACCACTCACCACCCACACATGCCAGGCATACTTATCATCTGGCCTGGCAGGCGTCCTCTCCACACTCTCCATCTCTATTCATGCAGGACAAGCTGGCACACAACAACAGGGAGAGGTCACAGACCAGTGGGGGAATGCCTGAAATCAAGGTCCTCACAGACATTTAAAACAGAGCCATCCAGCTGGCTGGTGAGGATCTGGGCCATTCCTGCATTGACGGCGAGGTCGGCTGCTTTACCAATTCAGGATCCAGCAGTGCAACATCCATCAGATAACCATGCTGTGAGTGATGCGATCTGTTTCACAGGCCACTGTCAGGCACTAATTATCTCTCCTTGCTTTCACAGGCACATCTGCCAAACAGCCGATGGAATCCATGACCCAGGGCCTCCAATAAAGACCCAAAGAAACCTCTGAAGAGGAATCTGAAGGTACCCTCCTTGAAGTCCCGTCACAGCACTCACCCACACCCTGCATCAGTGCAGAGACACCCACCTCAGTGGGACCTAGCTTTAGAGTAGAGTCAGAGTCAGATGATGAGCCTCTGGACTCGGTCATATCATAGTTACTGGAGCTGCAAAGGCAAGCTCGGGAACATCAGGAAGGGATGTCCGCTGCACTCCCCAGATTGCAAGGCACGATGGAGGAGTCCATCCGCCTTCAGGCTGAGGTGATATCATTGGCATTGCAATGCATCGAGGTCAACACTGGTAGGATGGCGGCCGCCATAGAGACCTTGGTCCAGGATGTCACTCCTGCACTGCTACACAGGCTGAACTCCATTACTAACGCCATAATTGGCCTCCAACAGCATGTACGCTAGAAGGGTGCGGGGCAGCTTATCTCACTCCAGCTACCCCTTCTCAAGGAGTCAGCCAGGGGTCCTTGGGCACCCATAGGGAGGAGGATCAGCAAGTGCACATGCTGGGGCCATCCACTCAGGTGACACGGGGAGTGTCCAGCCCATCCGAACCCCCACTTTATGTGACCCCAGCAGCTCCAACTCCTCAGGAGGAGGAGGGCGCCACTGCCACACACTAAGACCCCGAAAGCAGACCGGGGCCCCCCAGGTCTCAGCCCTCCAGAGGACACCCACCAAGGTAATCACAGACAGGACATAGTAGTCAGCAGGCTGCATCCACCTCTGCTGTGGATGTCCGGGGAGCACCAAGACATAGCGGCAGGGTTAGGAAGGTTAAGAAGATATAGTTGCACAGCCTGGGCATGGGTTAGTGTTAGTCACTTGTACATAATGTTCACTATTGTCAATAAACTCCAAGAATGTCTCTCTGCCTATGGTTCCTTGTTCTGATGAGCAGTGTTTGTGGCACTCCGATGTGAAACCTTTCTGCACAAGATAAAGGCAGGTGTCTCAGTCCAGGGCCTCTTCCCTGTGCTTTGTGCAGCCTTCAGACTAAAGTGATCATCCGGCCTTACATTCCCTGCACACATTACTGACGCCTGCACCTCGATGGTGCTTGTCATTACTGCCAGAATGTTGTGGGCAGGAATCACAAAGTTCTGTCATTCTCTGTGTATTCTCAGCACCTTTAAGGTGGGGCTGGTCCCCATCTCTTCAGCATCTGTGACCAGTGATGCTGTGCTCCTGAAGGGGTCAGGTGCCGAAGGCGGACAAAGGATCAGGTGCTTTTAAAGTTTCATGGCTGCACCTCTATGATATGACCCTGATCACAGAGCACAAACAAGCTGCCCTCGGCCAGACAGGAGTCAGATATTCTCAGAGGTTATGCGAAGATCTATGGGGTGTCCTCACTTCATATCATCATCGCCCTCCTGTAATTGAGCAACTATTAGGGCCTCCACTGTGTCTCCATGACAGGAGCATTATCACAGAGTATATGTTCGTTGCCATAAGCCAGACAGGAGTCAAATGTTCACAGATGCAATGTGAGGATCTATTGTGTCTCCTCACTCCATGTCGTCATCATCATTCTCCACAAACCTAGTAGCTATGAAGGCCTCCCGAGCGTGTCTGCCTCGTCTGGCCAGTGCGAGGACCTCAATGCTGTCATTGTCACCTTCAAGGATCTACTCAATCTCGTCACCATCAACGTCCTCCTCATCTGAGGAGACCTCCAGCTCCTGTATCTCCTCCTCAGCCAGCTCCTTCCCCCGTTGCAGCGCCAGGTTATAAAGGGTGCAGCAGGCAATGACGATGCTTGACACTGCCTGTGGACTATATTGCAGGGCTCCACCAGACCAGTCCAAGCACCGGAACCTCATTTTCACCATCCCGATGGTTTGCTCCATCAAGTTTCGAATTGCAGCATGAGCCTCATTATACCGTCGCTCTGCTGCAGTCTGAGGCTGCCGCACGGGTGTCATCAACCACGGTCCCCCTTGTCTTCGAGGGGCAATCCCTGCAGCCTCTTTGCCCCTGAAAGACATCAGGGACCTGTGACCGACTGAGAATGTAGTAGTTGCGCACACTCCCTGGGATCCATGTGCAGACCTGCAGGATGCCTTTCTGGTGATTGCACACTAGCTGCAGATTCAACAGCAGGCGGCAACAATGTGTGACACCCTCTGTGGACTATATTGCAGGGCTCCTTTGCAGTTGACATAGTTGACCGTGTGTTGCAATGGAGAACTGAGCTCCATATGAGTGCAGTCGATCGCACCCTGCACCTGTGGGAAACCTGAGATCTGGGCAAATCCAATCATTCTTGTATCCTGGCTCTCCTGGTCTCGGGTGAAATGCTCAAAATGGTGTGCCCTTGCGAAAATGGTATCCATGACCTCATGGATGCCTTTGTGAATGGAGGCTTGTGAGACCACACAGAAGTCACCTGTGGGGCTCTGAAAGGAGCCATTAGCATAGAAATTGCACGCTGCTGTCACTTTCATGGTCACTGGCAGTGGATGCCCCCCATGTCCACATGATGCCAAATCCTGCAGTAGCTGGCAGATGTGAGCGACCAGTTCCTTAGACATGTGCAATCTTTGGTGACACTGGTTCTTGGTCATCTGCAGGAATGAAAGGTGGCATCTATAGACCCTGGGTCTTGCTAGGTGACCAGCGACAGCTCGCCATGGGTCTTCAGCAACGTGCGTGGGAGCCCCAGCCATCCCTTCTTCCAGAGGGTGCTGCTCCTCCCTCTGCGTAGCCAGGTACGCCAGTCACTCTCTTCTCTGTCATCTTCATTCTTTGTATGCCACAAGGCATACAGCTAGTTCACCAGGCTCCATGCTCCTGATGTATTCCTTTGGCAGGATAAAAGATAGAGACGCATGGGTGTGTACTAAGAACCTGTCTTGATTAAGTCAGAAGGCCCCTTAATGCATCCTGGAGAGTGCTGGCCATCAGTTGGATTGCCAGAGTTTAGTGCACTGCATGGCTGCCCAAAACCCCACCTCCCTGTACCCCACTTCACTTGACCGATTGGCGGCAGCTTTGCCGTTGGACTGCATGCTGTGCTCTCAGCTCAGGCACAGGAATTATCCTAACCCGCACTGCAAGGCTGCACTGTTAGCTTGAACCATGGGGGAGACTGGTCCAAAGCGGGATGATGAAATTGCAAGGGGCTGTGAGCACCTCCAGCAGTGTCTGCTCCCAGCTTTCGCAAGGAGATTGTACAACGTGTCCAGTCACCCAACTGTTCCGCAGTCCACTAAAACACTCATTACTTTGCAGTCTGTGCCCAAGGTGTGAAAAACTCTGGAGCACTTGGTGGCGCTTTGATGCCCCTGCGTTGCTTGAGTGGGTAGATAAGCCAGAGGCCTGACTCCAATCATATCAATGTGACTGTGCCTGAACTGCCTCACCTGCAGAGGAATGGTCACTTTACACAAGGTTTCCCTAATGCATGGCCGCATCCCTCACCCCCTCCACACCCCCACCTCGCACATGCTTGTACGCTACCTCTAACCGCAGGGCTGCCTTGCCCTGCCCCACAACATGCCTGAATCTTGAAGCCCAACAGATGTCTCTCACGAGCGCTCCGCAATGTTACTGTGCACTCAGCTCCGAGTTCCCCTCAAAGTGCAGCCGACCAAGCGCGTGCCTTTAATATGCTGTTGTGAAACACGTCGGTGTGCAATCACGCTGACGTAGGCTGGCGATGCAGCAGTGGGGGAATGATTCCCCGGTCTAGCTTTATAATGATATGCAGATGTATTACAATGAGATTGCCAACATCCGATGGCGGGAAACGCGGCCCATCATCGATGAGCTGAGCGGACGATTGCAAACTGGTTTTTGGCCTTCTCGCCCTAGTGTCCGCTCATGCCACCTGTCGCCAGCTGGGAACAAAGTGCTTCATGAGCCAAGTGTTAACTTGGGAATTTGGTGCAGTTGGGATCTCTCTAGTAAGTATTTCTCAAGCTATAATTTAGATTAACAGTTACAATCTGATTTATAACTTTAAAACTGCAAAAGAAACTGCAAGCTGTTTGAGATACCAGTTAACTACCTGCCAGTGGCAGTTAACTGCCAATCAACAGAAATTAGCTGCCTAACTAAATATTATTTACTGTAGTAGGAAGCTGATTTAGCAGTAATAACTTGGGTGTGAGTCATAGTACTGGATTTTAAACCAGGGTTTGTGAACTTGATGCCTGGAATATTTCCAGGTCCTTGTTCTGCATCCAGTCATTTAAAATGCAAAGTGACTAATTGGCCTGGGTACAAGGTCGGCACCCAATTAGCGGCCCTCAAGGCTGGGCCTAGAAATGGAGGGTTCTTTGAAAAGGCGAGCGGCATCCATGACTGGGCTTGCCATTCACTGAGGAGGTGGCACAAGTGTGCTTGCAGAGGGCCAGTGCTCACATGGAAATGTGGGTGGCACCTGAAGGATGAAAGGAGAACATAAAGAGACTGCAAAGAGTTATGGACAGGTTGAGGCAGTGGACAACAAGGTAGTAGATGGGGTATAATGTATGGGAGGTTGAGGTTGTTCACTTTGGTCATAAGAATACAGAAACAGAATATTTTTTAAAAGGCTGATACTTGCAAATACTGATGTTTAGAGGGAATTGGGTTTGCTAGTACAAGGAACTCAAAGTTAGCATGCAGGCACAGCAAGCAATTAGGAAGGCAATTGGCATGTTGGCCTTTATTGCAGGAAGGTTGGAGTCCAAAAATAAGCAAGTCTTGCTAGAGTTGCACAGGGCTTTGGTGAGCCCACACTTGGAGTACTGTGTGTAGTTGTCTTCATATTTAAAGAAGGATATACTTGCATAGGAGGCTGTAGTAATTGTAGCTTTAAGGAATGTAGCGACTGTAGCTTTAAGGCTTATTATGTTGTATAGTATCACGTGATAGTGTGAACAAATCAGCTCTAAGCATGGGGAACCTTAGATTGGGAGTCTTTCTTCTAGTTGTGGAGCTTGATGAAAACATGTAACTGCTGCTGCAGCCTGTAAATAAAGCCTGAGGTTCCTAATGATAAACCAGTCTGGAAAATCAAGTCCATAACAGAGGCAGTACAGCAAATGTTCACTAGGTTGGTTCCTGTGGTGAGAAGGTTATCCTATGATGAGAGGCTGAGTAAATGGCTCAATATTCTCTGGAGTTTAGAAGCATGAGAGAAGGTCACATTGAATCACACAAGATTCTGGAAGGGCTTGACAGAGTAGACATTGAGAGGTCCTTTCCCCTGGCTGAGGAATCTAGAACAGCAAGTTTACAGTCTCAGGATAAGGGGCCTATCATTTAGGACTGAGATGAGGAGAAATTTCTTCACTCAAAGGGCTGTGGATCTTTGGAATTCTCTCCCCTAGAGGGTTAAGGATGCTCCATTGTTGATTATGTTTAAGGCTGAGATAGATATATTTTTGGTCTGTCAAGGAATCAAGGGATATTGGGAGCGGGAGGGAGAATGGAGTTGAGATAGAAGATCAGCCATCGTCATATTGAATAATTGAGCAGGCCCAAGGTGTCAAGGGATCTACTTTTGTTCCTATTTCTTATGTTTCTTTGCATCTCCATATTTCACTCCTAATAGCCTAGCTCTCATCCCATTTGTTGACAAGGAGCTGAGTACTCCTTTCTTGAAACCCATTAAAATTTCCTATTTCACCATTTCTGCCAGTAATCTGTTTGACTTTGATGATGGTCTTTGTAATTGCTAAAACCTGAACATTCTTTTTACTGGTGAAATTTACATTGATTTCTTTGACTTTTGAGTTTCCTACATTACCTAAATTCTGAATAATATCCATTACTGCACTAACACACTATTCCAGTTTCACATAATGGTATTTTTTTTGTAACTGCAAAATCAGCATTGAATAATGTACAACTTTACATTCACTGAGAACTTGCCTACTCAAGTCAATTTTATTTTAAACCTATAGCAGTAGTATCCAGAGAGCTTTATTCCATTTACTGGAAACCAGTTTTAAATTATTTCAGAAGCTAAAGAAGCATTCTAATGCACCTGGCCACAAAGCCCCTAAGCATAGAGAATTTATAACAATAAGCCCATGTATTAACTGTATTCTCTTTTGTATGAACATCATCCTCAAATATAATCTGAAGCTGTTGTAATGATACCAGACAGTTTCTGGACATTAATGTGATTAAAAAGACTGCAGCATACACATACAAAATTTATGCCTTGTGAAGAGATTTCTGGTAAGGCAGGGTGCTGGGGAAGTAACATTTGACAGTTGTTAGCTTCCCTAAGGCTCTTTTATCAAAGCAGAACATGTGTAAGTCCTAGAAATATAAATCAACATGTGGTGAATCTATTGGGAGTGTTGCTTACAGATTTATACGTGCATTGCCATCATTCTACCCCTGTTAGTGGCTGCACTAAACAATAACTGACATTAGGACACAAGAACCTTGGGCCAGGATTTCAGTTCCAGCTGTGGGCAATATTTGAAGAGAGTTTCTGTTGAAGAGTCATACGGACTCGAAACGTTAACTGTGTTCCTCTCCGCAGATGCTGTCAGACCTGCTGAGTTTTTCCAAGTATTTTTATTTTTGTTTTGGATTTCCAGCATCCGCAGTTTTTTGCTTTTATCTTTGAAGAGAGTTTGCTGGGTTGTTACTGACCAGATGTATGAGATAAGAAAAAGTATTGGATTTCCTTTGTGCTTCTATCGCCTGGAGGCAAATGGTGAGTGATAAAGGGAAGTCTTCAGATTTTAAATGAATGCTGTGAAGTGCAATTATTATTCAGAAGAAACCTTTAGAAATTCATGATATTTGACCAGATTCCTTATTGTTTAAGTTCTCTATGATGTCTATAATTACAGTCAAAAGGAAAAAATGATGGTTAATTCCTTTGCCTCCCCCGCAACCTCTCCCCCCACCAACCCTTCCAGTTTTCCGTCTCCCCTGAAATCACTTTTTTCTATATGAATATGGTGCCACAGTCATGATGCAGTAATTTGGCAAAGCGACTCCTTTCCAAATGTGACTCTGGACAGTGAGTGCTGGTAGGCAAGTTGCTGAGTGATACACCAGACCCAAGAATGTCCATAAGCTTACTGAATGTTCACTCCACATACACTTTTCATCAGGAGTCTTTAGGTAGCAACCAAAAAAATGACAACTCTCATTGATTTTAACCTTTCTTTAGCCAGGGATGCTGAGGCCAATTCCAGAATTCCTGTTACTATCCTAGATAGGACTCTACTTATCTTTGCAGATCAGCAACAGAAACTGGCACCTTCCCAGTCCGTATGGGTCAGGACCATGCCAAACAATGTCATTGCTTTTATTTGATAATATAATGGTGTCAATGAATAACTTAAACAATGAATTTGAAAGGTATTTATAAGTTGTCTGCCATTTTATTTTAAGATTTCTTGACAATTTATGAATAGTTATTGTCTTGATATTGCCAGCTCTTCTCTACCTCAACTGATCTGTTGTTGCTTCAGCCACTCATTCAGCTGGAAGTTGCCAGGCCTCAGTTTGTCAAATTCTTCCATGAATTTATATGACTTGTCTCTGTTTCTACTTCCCCTTCAGAGATCACCAGTGATATGGAGAGAAATAGCACCATTACAAATAACAGCATAAAGTGTAAAAAGAGAAAAGTCCATTTGACTGGAAATCCCTTCCTTTCAGTAGGTAGCATGCAATTTTTTTTATCCGTCCATTGGATGTGGGTGTGATTGGCAAGACCAGCATTTGTTTCCCATCCCTAATTGCCCTTGAGATGATGATGTTGAGCCATGTGGCAGTCCATGTGGTGGAGGTGTTACAGTGGTGCTAGAGGAGGGAGTTCCAGGATTTTGACCCAGCGACAGTGAAGAAACTGCGATATGGTTCTAAATCAATGGGATGTTTGACTTGGAGGGGAACTTGCAGGTGATGGTGTTCCCAGTTGCACTTATTCTTCTAGGTGGTAGAGATCATGCGTTTGGATGGCACTGTTGAAGGAGCCTTCGTGAATTGCTGCAGCATACTGTTACGTATCTGCCTAATACATTTAATGTTTTGTTAAATCAATATACCCTGGCAAGTAATTAAAAACTACTGCAAGTTTCTTTTTTCCTCCTATTTCAGTACCACATATTTTCATATGCCTGAAAGAATGGGTTGCTGTGAGCATGGGCTTCCCCACAGCTCCTACATAACTTCCTACAGCTGTGAGTTTGGCAGTAAGATGGATATTTTTTCTCAATTTGTGGAATATTTTGCTTCAGCATATGACATGCTATTTCATTGTCCGACCATGAAATGATAAAACTACCCATTTGAAGCAACCGCACTTGAGTGACAGGCAATCCAATGGTTCTTAAAGGTTTTGAGCTAAGTATAAATTCAGCTCCTGAGACAACCTAACAACTGACAGTGTTAGAGTTGTGAATAATAAATATGGAAAAATGACTAGGGAGTGGAGGGTTGCTAATTGTGCCTTCATGTCATCATTTAAAATTAGCCGTATTACAATTAAAACCAGAAAACGTTTCCTAATATTGCCTTTTTTTTCAAAAATTACTTTTGTCGGATAAAAGGACAAAACTTAGGAAATTACATATTGCTGTAAACCAGGATTTCATCATGTCCTAGTGGGTAATCTAACCAGGTTTGCACTGTATTATTGAATTAAAAGTCAGCTTCCCTGTTACATGGTAATGCTCTCAGCTGGAAACAAGCATATAAGAATTGATCTCTGATAATTCACCAAAAAGAATTTACTGTGGTTCTGTTCTACTGAAAGTATCAGTTTGACACTGAGTAATGTGAAACTGACAGCGTCTGCTTGCTCTCATAGCCAGGAAAGCAGAGCCCTGCTGATGTATCCATTTACAAATACACAAGAGTCTCTCCCTCGCATCCAAATACTGGTTAAATGTTCAATGTTCATGCAAATTCAACAGAACAGCTTACTTTTTTTTCTAAAATCAATAATTTTAAAATAATATGAAGAATGTTAAAATTTGCTTTGTGCAGCAGAACTAACTTCAGACCAGTCCTTGCAAGAGTTGGATGTACCATCAGATTTATGACTTCACTACCAGCTGTGCTACAGTTTTTGCATAATATAATGTATTGCATCATTGTAGGAAACGCCATATCACTGACTTACTTACTAGTTACAGCTATTTTCTTATAATTATTTCTTTCAGTTGCCATGTAGCAATGAAGAAGAAAACTTATCCAAGGTAAAACCTGCTATTTATACAGGGACACACACGTGAAGTAACCTTGTCTTTGGGCATTTGTACCAACCATATGATAGGAAATTGGCACCTATCTTACATCTCTCCCGATTTTAATTTCCATTGACTTCAGTGGGAATAAAAATAAGGAGACATGTAAATCGTGCTGCACAATTATTGCCCAGCCATCTTCGGCTAGAATGCTGAGTGGATGATTCATCTCGTCATCCGGAGGTCCCAGCATCACAGATGCCAGTCATCAATCAATTCGATTCACTCCACTTGATATCAAGAAACAACTAAATGCAATGGATACTGCAAAGGTTATGGACCTCGACAACATTCCGGCAATACTACTGAAGGTTTGTGCTCCAGAACTAGCCATGCCCCTATTCAAGTCTTTTCACTGCAGCTACAACACTGGAGTCTACCCAGCAATGTGAAAAATTGCCCATGTATGTCCTGTACACAAAAAGCAGGACAAATCCAAACTGGCCAATTACCACCCTATCAATCTACTCTCGATCAACAGCAAAGTGATGGAAGTGTCACCGACAGTGCTATCAAGTAACACTTACTCAACAATAACCTGCTCACTGATGCTCAGTTTGCGTTCCTCCAGGGCCACTTAACTCCTGACCTCATTGCAGCCTTGGTCCAAACAAGAGCTGAACTCCCGAGTTGAGGTGAGAGTGAGTACCCTTAACATCGAGGCAGCATTTGACTAAATATGGCATCAGGGAGCCCTAGCAAAGCTGAAGTCAATCGGAATCAGGAGTAAAACTCTGTACTATTTGGAGTCATACCTAGCACAAAGGAAAATGGTTGTGGTTCTTGGAAGCCAATCATCTCAGGCCTGGAACATCACTGCAGGTGTTCTTCAGGGTAGTGTCTTCGGCCCAGCCATCTTCAGCTGTTTCATAAAAATCCCAGTTAGCTACTGAAACAATGAAGCCACTAGATTCCACGGTTTAAATCAGAAGAATTTTTACTATACAAGAGTCGAGCAAAGCCAACACTAATTATTATCTTAGTTAACCACCCATATTCTAAAAACGCACAATCAAGAAAAGTTAAACATGATACATAGGCAAATAGCAGTTGGTTACAACCTAAAAATTACACGTTAAATGGCAGACACAACGAAGACAGAACTTATGACTTGACTCAGCAGTCTACTCAGCATATAGGTCATCAAACTCAGTCAAACAGTCCTTTAAAACTCCATCTTCCTTTCAAAAAGTTTCAGCACCTCTCCTTCTAGGATATAGCTTGACCCTCAGCCAACATCTGAGCACAACCTCCTGAGATTCCCAGCATCACAGATGCCAGTCTTCTGTCATTTTGATTAACTCTACTTGATATCAAGAAATGGTTGAAGGCACTGGATACTGCAAACGCTTTGGGCCCTGACAACATTCTGGCAATAGGACTGAAGACTTATTGTCTAGAAGTAGCCGTGCCACTAGCCAAGCTGTGCTAATACAGCTACAATACTGGCATTTACCCGCAATGTGGAAAATTGCCTGGGTATGTACTGTCCACAAAAAGCAGGACAAATTCAACCCAGCTAATTACCGCCCCATCATTTACTCTGGATCATCAGCAAAATGATGGGAAGTGTCATTGACAGTGCTATCAACTGGCACTTAGTTTTAAATATCCTGCTCACTGATGCCCAGTTTGGGTTCCGCCAGGGTCACTCAACTCTTGACCTTGTCATGGGCAACAGAGCTAAACTCAAGAGGTGAGGTGAGAGTGACTGCCCTTGACACCTAAGCAGCATTTGGCTGAGTGTGACATCAAGGAGCCCTAGCAAAACTGGAGTCAATGGCAATCAAGAGGAAATCTCTGCACTGGTTGGTGTCAAACCTAGCACAAAGGAAGATGGTTGTGATTGTTGGAGGTCAATCATCTCAGACCCAGGACATGCCTGCAGGAGTTTCTCAGGGTAGTGTCCTAGGCCCAACCATCTCCAGCCGCTTCATCAATGACCTTCCCTCCATCATAAGGTCAGAAGTGGGGATGTTCGCAAATGATTGCACAATGTTCAGCATCATTCGCAACTCCTTAGATACTGAAACAGTCTGGTCCATATGCAGCAAGACTTGGACAATATCTAGGCCTGGGCTGATAAGTTGCGAATAACATTCACACCACACAAGTGCCAGGCAATGAACATCTCCAACAAGACAGAATCTAATCATCTCCCCTTGACATTTAATGGCATTACCATCATTGAATCGTCCAACTATCAAGACTCTGGGGGTTATCATTGACCAGAAACTGAGCTGGACTAGCCATATAAATACTGTGGCGATGAGACCAGGTCAGAGGCTGGAAATTCTGCACTGGGTAACTCACCTCCTGACTCTCCAAAGTCTGTTCACCATCTACAAGGCACAGGTCAGGAGTGTGAAAGAATACTCTTTACTTGCTTGGATGAGTGCAGCTCCCGCAACACTCAAGAAGATCAACACCACCCAAAGTAAAGCAGCCCGCTTGGTTGGTACCTTATCCTCAGCAAACATTCACTCCCTCCACCACCGACGCACAGTGGCAGAAGTGTGTACCATCTACAAGATGCACTGCAGCAACTCACCAAGACTCCTTCGACAGCACCTTCCAAACCTGCGACTTCTATCACTTAGAAGGATAAGGACAGTAGGTGCATGTGAGCACCGCTACCTGCGAGTTCCCTTTCCAAGCCACTCACCATCCTGACTTGGAAATATATCGCCGTTCCTTCTGTCGCTGGGTCAAAATCCTGGAACTCCCTTCCTAACAGCACTCTGGGTGTACTACACCAGATGGACTGCAATGGCTGCAGTGGTTCAAGAAGGCAGCTCACCACCACCTTCTCAAGGGCAACCAGGGATGGCCAATGAATGCTAACCTAGCCAGTGACACCCATATCCTATGAATGAATAAAAAGAAAACTTCTCCTGTGGGGCAGGATTCTCCAGAGTACAGGGTACAACTAATTTACATTGACATAATCTGCCCCTACCGCAGTGCTTTTCCATTCATAAACATAACATGGCAAGGAAGCTGGCCTATGCCAAAAGATGTGAATTATGCATCTGAATGACAGTTATCCTGTTTTGATTTCTTCACTTGACAGTCCACCATGCCAGCGTAATTTGGAGGGCCACAATAACTGCAGAGATAGCTACCCAAGTGTAGTGATTGTAAGTAAAACTTTTCATACTGTTTTGGGGATGCTGTGTTTGTACAGATAGATCTGTCCTAAGCGTGGGTTATTTTAGGGGTGGAGCTTTCTAGCCTTGGAGTTGGTACAAAAATGTAGTTTAATCAAGAGGTCTGTAAATAAAGTTTACTGTTTCTAACAGGTCAGGTACACCAAGTTTATTACAATTGGCGACAAGAATAAATGGCTCTTATGCTGCACCTCAACTACTGAATGTGAGTATTTTGATTTTTAAGGGAAGAAAGAAAAGTATACTCATCAGTCATACCACACTTTGGCAGAACCGACCCATACAGCTCGTCCATGGAAGACTGAAGTCAGTACATAGAGTGCCTAGGTTTCTACTTTGTGGTGAACAAAATAACAGCAGAGGAGAAACAGAATGCGATTTTTCTAAGTGTCTGCGGGAACGAGATATATGACCACATCTGTAGTCTGATGGACCCGAATGTGCCAAATTCCAGATCCTTTATCGAGCTAGTAGATTTCTTGAAGGAACATTTTCAGCCTAAGCTGTTCATGCAAAGATTCAAGTTCAATCCTCAAGTCAGGGCCCCCAGTGAGTCAATTGCAACAAATATCGCAAAGCTAAAAC
Source organism: Cetorhinus maximus (assembly GCF_964194155.1). Taxonomy (NCBI): domain Eukaryota; kingdom Metazoa; phylum Chordata; class Chondrichthyes; order Lamniformes; family Cetorhinidae; genus Cetorhinus; species Cetorhinus maximus. The sequence goes on along the minus strand of NC_135896.1, from coordinate 54,269,982 downwards.
ACTGTGACTTCAGAGATACTCTTGATGACATGTTGCGAGATCATTTGATTTGCGGCGTACATGAGGACACCATTCAGCACCATTTACTTGCAGAAGTTAATATTGATCTGAAGCGTGCCATATAAATAGCACTAGCAATGGAGAGTGCTGAAAGGGACTTGTAGTCTTTGCAGAGTGTGCAACATGGCGCCATTCTTCAGTTAGGAGGGGAACCTACCACCAGGCATAGCGCCAAAACCAGGAAGACAACCGCAAAGCGGGACACAGTCCCTAGTGCTCGAAAAACAAAAGGAAATACTGGAAGGATCTCTCCAGCGATTCAGAAATTAAATTATTACCAATGTGGGGGTAACCATGTACAGGAAGTCTGCAGATTTAAAGAGGCAGAATGCCACTATTATCACAAAAAAGGGCATGGTATAAAGCAATGCAGGCTGAAATCAAGGCCTCAATCAGACAGCAGGCCAAGACGATTGAAGCAGAAACTGCTGATACTGATATATATTCCTTATACAATGTCAAAGCAGTTAAAACTGAACCAATCACCATCACCCTTCAAGTTAATGGGAAGCCTCTAATTATGGAGGTTGGCACGGGAGCAGCGACCACAGTGGTGGGAGAACACACATTTAAATACCTAACTGAAGGTACCCAGCCATTGAATCTGGAACAAACAACAGCTCAGCTAAAGACATACACTGTAGAGGCAATACAGGCGAAAGGCATTGCCACAGTACCTGTACCCTATAGGCATCAGACAACCCAGCTTCCAGTGATCATTGTAACAGGTGAAGTACCTAGCCTTCTGGGCATTGGTAATAAGAAATCAAGCTCAACTGGTCAGAAATTTTTCAAGTTAGAACAGGAGGAATTCCTGAGCTGTTAAAAAAGTATGACAGCGTATTCTGAGATGAGTTGAAAAAAGTAAAAGGCCTACAAGCAAAAATATACATAGATTCGGAGGCAACAACCTGGTTCTTTAAGGCTAGACCTGTGCCTTATGCTCTAAAGCAGAAGGTGGATACAGAATCGTGCCACTTAGAGAAGTTAGGCATCATCCAGCCAGTCCAATTTTCAGAATAGGCACCACCCATAGTCCCTGTGATGAAGCCAGATCAAAGTATTCACCTTTGCAGAGACTACAAATTAACTATGAACAAGGCTGCTAAATTAGACAAATGTCCAATCCCCAGGAGTGAAGATCTGTACGCTAAACTTGCAGGAGGGAAATCCTACACCAAACTAGACATAAGTCATTCATACCAACAGCTAGAGGTGGACAGCATTTCTAGAGGGTATGTAACCAACAACACACACAAGGGCCTGTACCAATATGCACGACTACCCTTTGGTGTATCATCTGCCTGTGCAATCTTCCAAAGGACCATGGAAAGCCTATTGCAAGGGCTTCCCTGAGTTAAAGTGTACCTGAATGACATCCTGATCACAAGATCAACGGAAGCCGAATATTTGGCCAACCTAGAAGGGGTTTTGAGGAGATTTTTGGAGGCTGGTGCATAATTGAAAAATGAGAAGTGTACTTTCCAAGTGACTAAAGTCACTTATTTGGGTCATTGAGTGGATGCCCAAGGGTTGCATCCAGTAGAGGAGAAAGTCAGGACGATCAAGGAAGCACCTTCTCCTACCAGTGCCACTGAGCTCAAGTCTTTTTTGGGCATGATAAATTATTACAGTCGCTTCTTGCCTAATTTGTCTACAGTGTTAGCCCCTTTACACTTATTATAGAAGAAGAACCATAGGTGGTCTTGGAAGGCACAAGAAGAAGAAGACTTTGTAAAAGTCAAGAAGCTATTACGCTCATCATGTTTTCTAGTACATTATGACCCATCAAAAGAATTAATATTAACCTGTGATGCATCTCCCGACAGTGTGCAAGTGGTATTGCCACATAAGATGGAATGTGGTTCCAGAAGGCCAATAGGATATGTCTCCAGAACCCTCTCTGCAGCTAAGAAGGGTTACTCACAACTTGAAAAAGAAGGTTATCCATAATATTTGGAGTAAAGAAATTCCATCAATATTTGCACCAACATTTCACCATAGTGTCAGATCATAAACCACTAATGGGTTTATTTAGTGGAAGATAAAGCAATTCTGCCGATAGCCTCTGCTAAAATTCAAAGATGGACTTTGATTTTGTTGGCATATGAGTACACTTTTATGCACCGTCCAAGTGTGCATATAGCAAACGACCCTCAGTCGTCTTCCTTTGCTCCAGTGCCTTAAGAGGTTGCACTTGTGTTGAATTTCCGAGACTCCTTGCCGGTTTGTGCAAGAAGTGGCTTTCCTCTTTTGCAGGGCGTTGGCACTGCCCATCACTGCCATTGCCTCCCAAGCCAGATTGGTGATGTTGCTGCCCCTCCTGCGGCCAGAGCAGGGGTAGAAGACATCACAGCAGGCCTCCATGGCATCCAAAAGACATTCCAGGCCATTGAATTGAGGGGCTGCAGTCTTCTTGCCCTTTGGGGCCATGCTTTCTGTGCAGCACTCATGGGCTGGAAGCACTGAAAGGTGTGCGCACGGCTGCACTTTAAATATGGCATCTGGTGTGAAGAAACAGTGAGGTGTTGGCATGGCGGGCAAATGAGAGACCCCCTGCCATTGAAACATTGTGTTTCCCAGGAATGCATGATTAATGAGGCGGGATTGGGTGTTACAGAGTGGAAAGCTGTCATTGTGGGCGGCGGGTAAAACGTTCATTTTCCCACCTACTGCCACACTCAGTGCAAATCTGGGACGATTCCACCACTTGTGCTTGAATAAACCACTATACAAAACAATAAATTTACAAGTTTCTGAAGTGCTTATCCATCTAGGCATATTTATGGTGATCTTTGCTGAAGGCTGCTGTGGGTTTTCAGAATGCTGGTTAAGGCTACTTTGTCATTGCATCTTTGACCATGTTCGATTCGCAATAGGATTACTCGATGTATTCCTATGTTTCTGGTTGCGGTGTTCTGATTTGACATCTGTTCCATCATACTATTATGCCATTTGGTGTTCATACTTGATACGATCTAGGTTCTGGATATGCGCTGACTATTATTGCTGCTTTCTAGGTGCCATCAATTGGACACTGTACTGGAATTTTCTGTCTGATGTTTGTGTTGGGTAACTTGTTACCCATATGCCAGTCGTGGGCATCTATGGTAATCTGAGGTGCAATACACCTTTAACTGAATGTGAGCAGATTGACCATGTGACTGTATTACCCAATTGCTGTAGCATGGGCTACAATGTTACTCAGTAGTTTTGGATAGGGTCTGGCCTGAGAAGCACACATGTGTTAGTGCTCTGTTACTTGTGTTAATAAACAGCATGTGCTACATCTTATATTGGTCTCTGTGTCTGCAGTATATTGTTTACCAATTCACTCACCAGTAGATAGGTGTGCAGCCGTGTTCACTGAGCAAAGCGACCTGACGGAAGGAACATAACAACTGGCGACGAGACAAAACACGACCAGTCGATGACGCAATGAAAGCTGCAAAAATTAGACAGAAGTAAATCAGCCGTACCTTGCAAGGTGATTATAAGTACAGCCTTCATCATAATGTCAAAGTTATCTCCCTCCAGTATACCACAGTTTGGCCATATTGAACTGTTTGATCAGACTACCGATGACTGGTCACATTATATTGAATGCCTCGCATTTTCCTTTTTGGCCAATGACATATCAGGGGAAGAGAAGAGGCGGGTGATCCTCTTATCGACATGCAGCAGTAAAACATATGGCCTAATTAGTAGTCTAATGGTACCCAATGCCCCAGATTCCAAGAGCTTTGAGTTGGTAAATCTTGTGAAAAGCCACTTTCAGCCGAAATCCTTGGTAACAACGCAGCGTTTTAAATTCAAATCAAGGCGTCGCGCCCCTGGAGAGACAGTCACTTGCTATGTAGCAGCCTTAAAACAACTGACAGAGCACTGTGAGTTTGGGACATCGATTAACAACATGTTAAGAGACCGATTAGTGTGTGGGACTAACGAAGACACCGTTCAATAAAGGTTGTTGTTAGAAACAAATTTAGACTTCAGCAAGGCGCTGGCGTTGGTGCACGCAATGGAGAGCTCAGTCAGGGAGTCAGAATAAATCAAGGGAGCACAAAATGGCGCCGTCCTTCACGTCGGGATGGAGGCACCGGTTAGAAATGGCGCTGAAGTGCATGTCTCCGCGGAAATGTGAGAAACAGCCACTATTAACAGACCAGCAAATAGCAATGGTTTAACAGAGAAAACCCACATTAGTAACAGCAGAAATGGAACCAGACTGCCCGCAAGCGAATGACAATTTAAAAGAATCAAATGTTTCTACTGCCATCGTATTGAGCACATTATGCGATATTGTAAAGGCAGATTATGACAAAATTTCAAACAAAAAGGTGAAATCCACATAAAAGAGGAACCAAAAGAAACAGAGTCAGATATTTACTCACTACACAATTTAAAAATGGGTAAAACAGATCCAATCTACATGACAGTAAAAGTCAACAGGAAATCCATCCAAACAGGGGCATCCATGGCAGCTATAGGGGCACATACGTTTAAATATCTGAATGGAGGAGACCATTCACTAAATCTGGAAAATTTAGATGCTAAACTAAAGATGTATTCCGATGAAGATATACGAGTAAGAGGTATATGCAAGGTATGGAAACCAGTCTGATAATTTACCCCTGTTAATGATAACAGGGGAGGGTCCAAGTTCACTTGGTCAGAACTGGCTTAAGGAAATAAAGTTGGAGTGGACCCAGATTTTTTAACTTGGAATGAAAGATCTGCAAGAATTATTACAGAAACATGCCTCTGTGTTCAGGGAAGAGCTTAGGAAGATTCAGGGGCTGCAAGCTAAAACCCACATGGATCCTGGGGCAACCCCAGATTCTTGACAGTGAGGTCAGTCCCTATGCATTACGAGAAAAAGTGGATATTGAATTAGACAGGCTGGAAAGGTTGGGAATCTTACAACCTGTACAATTTTCTGAATGGGCAGCGCCATAGTTCCAGTACTAAAGCCTGACCAGAGTGTGCGAATATGCGGGGACTACAAGTTGACTGTTAACAAAGTGGCCAGATCTGGCAGGCATCCTATATAGAAAATTGATGAATTGTACTCCAAGCTGGCAGGGGGAACCACGTATACGAAACGCGATATGAGCGACACTTACCAGCAAGTCGAGCTGGAAAAGGCTGCTCGGGATGTTGTGCCTATCAACACACGTAGGGGGTTGTACCAGTATACCAGGTTACCCTTCGGAGCTTCATCGGCTTGTGCCATTTTCCATAGAAAATTTACTTCAAGGTTTGTCCCATGTTGCGGTTTATCTTGATGATGTCCTAGTAACAGGACTAACTGATGAAGAACACCTGGCTGACCTGGAAGAGGTATTGAAGCATTTCTCACAAGCCGGAGTACGTTTGAAAAGAGAAAAGTGTATCTTCCAAGTAAAAGAAGTGGTTTACCTGGGTCATAGGTCAACTTGCAGGGCCTTCACCCAGTAGAAGACAAGGTGAAAGCTATTTGTGAGGCGCCAGCACAGAAAAATGCCACAGAACTTAAGTTCTTCTTGGGAATGATTAACTACTATGGCCGTTTTCTCCCAAATTTGTCAACAGTACTGGCTCCATTATATGGTTTACTCAAGAAAAATCACAGGTGGACTTGGCAAGCCCCACAACAACAGGCGTTTACAACAGTAAAGCAGTTTCTACATTCATCGGCCCTGTTGGTACATTTCGACCTAAAGAAAGAATTCATTTTAACCTGCGATGTGTCCCCTTACGGAGTTGGGGCAGTACTCTCCCATTGGATGGCGGGTGGCTCCAAACGACCTAAGAGCACATGGTGTTGCAGAATGAAGATACTCACAAATACAGATAGAAGGCTTATCCATTGTATTTGGCATTAAGAAGTCCCACCAATACATTATTGTTGCCACTTTACCATTGTATCCAACCACAAGCCACTACTAAGTTTGTTCGGGGATGATAAGGCAATACCCACAATTGCCTCTGCACATATCTAAAGTTGGGCACTGATTCCAACTGCTTATGAATATGCTTTTATCTAACTGCCAGGAAGCCAGATTGCAAATGCTGACGCACTGAGCTGATTACCTCTAAAAGACAGCAATGTGAACGTCTCAATTCCTCAAGAACTGGGCTTGTTATTAAACTTTCTGGATTCATCACCAGTACATGCCAAACAAAGAAGGGATTGGATAGACCGCAATCCAGTTTTGACTTACGTCAGGGAACAAGTCTTGTAGGGATGGTCCAATGAGCTAAAGTCTGACGAAATGAAGCCATATTTTAATAGGAGATATGAGCTCACCTGCCAGGATGGTATCTTGCCGTGGGGAGTGAGAATCATTATGCCTCTGAGAGGAAGAAAGCCATTACTGATCAAATTGCATAGTACTCACCCCAGCATCTCTAGAATGAAAATGTTGGTGCACAGCTACTTATGGTGGCCAGGGATGGACACAGAAATCGAAAACTTAGTCAAGAGCTGCATCCAGTGCCAACAGGTGCAGAAACTGCACCCTTCTGCTCCACTTCATCCTTGGAAATGGCCAGGAAGGCCATGGGCCCACCTCCACATTGACAACGTGGGCCTTTTCTGGGTGCAATGTTCCTCTTGATTATAGATGCTCACTCCAAATGGATTGTTGTATACGAGGTGCAATTACCCACATCTGCTGCCACCATAGGCAGATTGACTCAAGAGTTTTGTAATACACGGTTGACCAGAGATAATAGTGTCTGATAATGGAACGATATTCACCAGTGGAGACTGTCAAAGATTCACAAGTCTCAATGGCATAACACATCTTAAGACCTCGCCATACTACCCTGCATCCAATGGTTTAGCCGAGAGGGCAGTCCAGACCTTCAAGTCTGGAACGAAAACACTGCATGGGGACTCTATTGCAACTAGATTATCACATTTCTTACTCAGCTATAGGACTACGCCACACAGGACCACCAGTATTGCCTCCACAGAGGTACTGATGAAGAGACGTCTCAGGACATGTTTGAGTCTCATTAAGCCAAATTTAGGGGGAAGGGTAGAGAGAAGTCAAGAGGCCCAGAAAAATGGATATGATTACCGCAGTCGTGAAAGAAACTTCACTGTTGGAGACACAGGTTTTGCAAAGAGCTTTGGACATGGGCCCAAATGGCTCTCAGGTGAAGCTAGTGCAGTGACAGGACCCGTCTCCTATCACATATCGATCGAAGGTCGGATAATTAGGAGACACGTAGATCACCTCAGGAAAAGGGAAACAGATCCACAAGAAAGGATGCTCCAAGCATTCCCTTTGGAGTCTACACCACAAGTGGAAGGAACTCCACTTACTTTGGAAGTGCCTGTAGGATTTGTTGAGCCTGAGAAAGCTGAAGAGACAAACTTACAGATTCGTACTGGAGATCCTGATGACTCCTGGGAGGGAGGCCTCGGATAAACCATTCGATGTTCGACACTTTTGAAGAAGCCTCCAGAGAGAGTGAATTTGTAAATAGTTTATTTATGTAAATAGTTTATACACTGTAAAGATTGTAAATTGCACTTTCGAGTAAAAGGGGAGGGATGTAGTAATCTGAGGACCATTACACCTTTAAGAGAATGTGAGCAGATTGACCACTGTATTACTCAATTGCTGTGTAGCGCGGGCTACAATGTTAATCGGTGGTTTAGAATAGGGTCTGATCTGAGAATGTGTTAGTGTTCTGTTAGTGGTGTCAATAAACAGCATGTGCCTCATCTTATATTGGTCTCTGCATCTGCAGTATATTGTTTATCAACTCACTCACCAGTAGATAGGCATGTAACTGTGTTCACTCAGCAAAGGAACTCAACAGAAGGAACATAACAGTGTCTTTCATCTCCCCCTGTTGTTAACTCAATGCATCCTCTACTACTGGGGGAATTGACGAGTGATGACTGGGGAAGTTTGTCTGCACTTGTCTGCCAAATAGTAATTCCGCGTTGATTCTGCAATACAATGAAGTGTGCACATTCGGAATGCGTATATATATTTGGTTTACATTGTGCCACACAGCCTTTTGGCTGATTTTCTGCATTGCAGAATGACGTGATCTTCTCCCAGTACAAGCACAAGCTTTCTAATGGTGCTTCTCGTGATCTGTGGGTCTTGTCATTATCTTGATGATACCATGGTTGGTGATCCAGGTCAGCTCCCTGCTGGTAGGCCCCTGAGCCCAGACTTGTGGTGTCCACAACATAAAATATTTGGAGTGACGAGGGTGAGTTGTTGTAGTGACAGTTGAGTGTAATGGATCCCAAGGATGGAATCTCCGAGCCATTGCTCATAGTGAGTTTGGCCAAGGTTGGTCAGATCATCACTTTCCACCTTCTGTGAGTACATACATTTCAGTGTGCACAGTGGAAGGATGTTTGAGCCTGCATCAGTGTCCAGTTTTGCATGTAAGTTATGCTGTCGCTGCTTCTGTGGGCATATAATCTAGATGGTGGCAAAGCCTTCTGTTTATACCACTGTGTCAATACATCTTTTGATGTTCACTTTGCTGAATGCCTTTCATGTCGTGAGTCGATGGTCTGATCATCTTCATTATCTGACCATATAGCTTGGCTAGACAATTTGTGGACCTTGTCTTGACGCTGTTTGCTATGTACTCTTCGTTGTTTGGTATACCGTACCTGTCTGGCTCCTGGTTGTGGCTTCTTGTGACATCGAGCTACTTGTTCCAGCCTTTGCTTCCTGCATTGGCACTTCCAGTGTCCTCTGTTGCCATAGTGGGTGCATATATGAGGCTGCATCACCTGTATTTCTTACCAGGCTTGCCTGTATTGGCTATAGTGGATTCCAATGGTGGACGAATTACACATAGCCTTTAGACTCTGTCTACCCAGTAGTATGGTTTTGTGCTTCATCCACTTTGCAGTAGTGTTTTCATGCTGTAACCTTTAGGTTGGCCCAAGAAGTTATTTTGGAACACTTCTATGGGGATAGATGCTATCACAAGCTCAATTATTCTGTCGGCCAGCTCTTCTGTCATAAAGTCGCAAACGTGCCCCTTGTCTTGGCATCTGCTTAGGAATTGATCAGTGGTCTGTTGGTTGTTGCCTAAAAGATAGAATTCCAGATGGTGCATTTGGATGTTGAGCTTCACTCACAATTGATTTTCAAGTGTTGACGGTATTTTATCTGCATTTTTAAGACGGCTATCGGACAGACCTCACATGTTCAACCTGTGGAGGCCTTCATTGCCTATAGCACTTTTAATTTTAATGGCTTGTTTGCCTGTCCCAGAAATATTGATGCCCAGAAATCACAGCTCTATGTATTGTCGGAACAAAGTAAACTCAGATAGGATAAAAGCAAAATACTGCGGATGCTGGAAATCTGAAATAAAAACAGAAAATGCTGGAAAAACTCAGCAAGTCTGGCAGCATCTGTGGAGAGAGAGAGAGACAGAGATAACATTTCAAGTCAGTATGACTCTTCTGCAGAGCAAAACTCAGAATGGAGGTCTTCTGCCTTTCAATTGAGCATTGGAAATTTTGTGGTCATCTTGTAGCTTTTTGCAAGGTTTTTCATGTTATCTGGAAGTTTTGACAGCTATTCAGGCTTTTTGGCTCCCTGAGTGCAGGGCCTTTTGTGGTCACTGCCTTAGTTTGTCAAAGGTTATTGCTTGACTCCATTGCTGGCACAGTTGAGCTGTTTCTGCCTTTGCCCAGTTTATTTTAAGCTATGCGCACAAAGCAGTGAATTTTGGTGAGTATTTGTACTGCAGGCTTCAGAAGTAAAATTAAATAGGGAAAGCAAGTTTTTTATTGGTATCTTCAGGCTGTTAGGAGCTGTTGGAAGCTGTTACTGAATGGATTCTTCTTCCCAGCCCAGCCTGCAGTATTTGACTTCCCCCTGACCTCCTGAAGTACAGAAGGCAGCAGCAATGGATCTCTCTGTCTATGGAATTCTGCTTAAAGCTAGACCACCTGAAGTCCCCTGTTTAATGTCTGTTGTTGCACAAACTTTGCAGCAGGTAGACTTCCACTATTTAAGCTCTCCCAAACTTGAACAAACTTAGCTGCACCTGGTACCTACTAACTGGGGTGATGTCCCAGAGTGAAGGTATAATGTGTAGGAACCATATTGAGCTGAGGATCGCTTGCACATGGTGAGTTAGTACTTTACAGTTGTTTCACTTTCACACAAGTTCTTTTCTTCTGCTGCATGTGAAGGGTTGAGGCTTGTGCACTAGGTCAAATCTTCAAAAATCATGCTGCCACCATGTTACTTTCTTCTGTCCAATCATATGACAAGGATTGGTAAAACATTACTGTGAATTCTTTATTTGACGATAAGACTCTATACAAATACTGTTAACTAGAAGGCTATGCATACATGGACTGGAGGATAGTGGGTTCCCCAAAGATCGGTACCAGGACCACTGATGTTCTCTATATATTGATGACCTCAACGTTGGTGTATGAGGAATCATTTCAAACTTTGCAGATGCCACACAAATTAGAAATATTATGAACTGTGAGGAGGATAGTGACACATTTTGACAGACAGAACAAAGAGAGGCAACATAAAATAAAGGGTGCATTTCCAAAGTGGTGCAGGATCAGAGAGATCTGGGGGTATATGTGCACAAATTGTTAAAGATGAAAAGACAGGCTGAGGAAATGGTTAAAAAGTGTTACAATCCTGTTGGGGACTTGTGGTAATTATGGTTTTATTTAATGTGTAATATACCTTTAAGAATAATGCGTGTTAAGGAAGACCACATGATCTTTAGTATCCAATACAAGCGTAGCGTGGGCTACTCCTGTAGTTAGTAGTGTAGAGATAGAGTTAGAAGTGAAAGCTCGCCTGTGGTTAAGTACCTTTGTAAATAAACTAAAAGTTTCCACCTAAGAAGTGTCTGCTGATAGCTCTGTAAATAGTACCAACTCGGCCACCACTCACAACAGTGAGGAGGATAATGATACATTTGACTTCCCCCTGACCTCCTGAAGTACAGAAAGCAGCAGCAATGGATCTCTCCGTCTGTGGAATTCTGCTCAAAGCTAGACCACCTGACATTTAAAGAGAAATCCGAACAGCCAATGATTTAACCAATAGGACCATGCCACAAGATTTCATGTTTTTAAACAAAACACAAACTTTATTATATATAGAACAAATTAAATAAAACAAATACAAGTAGGTTAACGCTATGGCCCATAACTTCCGTTCCACCGGGCGTCTCCAAGTGAGGATTGCATGGCAATTGCCCAGGAAGTTCAAACTTCCATTGGGCAATTACCCTGCACTGGAAACCATTCCCACCCATAGAACCATAGAAAGGTTATGGCATAGCAAGAGGCCATTCAGCCCATCATGTCTGTGCCAGCCAGAAAAAGAAACTAGCCGCTCATTCTAATCCCACTTTCCAGCACTTGGTCCGTAGCCTTGCAGGTTACAGTGCTTCAGATGCAGGTCCAAGTACCTTTTAAATGAGTTGAGCATTTCAACCTCAACCACAACAAACACAACCGCACCCCAACACCCTGACTGCCCTTTGTATCCCCACACCCTGACTGCCTTCGCAACCCCCCCAACTACGCCCACATCCCCCTGAGCCTCCCCACTGACCTCCCCCTGTACTGACCACCCAACACCGCACCCCCCCCCCACCCCCCACCCCCCACAATCCTACCCACTTACCTCATAAACTTACCTTCTCCCTGGCTTCTCAAAGTGACTGAACCTTTAAATTTACCTGCTTTACGGCAGCTGGTGCTGTAAAAAGAAGGGGGCATGGCTTCCTTACCTCTGACTCTCCTGATCTCGACTCAAAGCCTTGCAAACCTGCTGCATTGCATTGTTCTCATCCGATCTGTGTCAGAAGGATGGGCATGAAGGGAATGGCTTCATTTTAGGGCAACTAAGAGAGGAGTGGCAATCTGACTCTGATTGCCACTCCATGGAAGTTACAGCCCTATAACTTATACCCACATATGCTACGCTCTTAGTTTTACTTCTTACTTCCCCCAGGAACTTGCACCCCACCGCTATCTGGAAGCAAAGCAATTGGATTGGCCAGCAGCTCCATCAGAGATGGCAGCGCCAAGCGAACATCACTGGCCGCTGCCTGGACTGCAGAAGAAGAAATAAAGCCCATGGATCCCCAGAGCAGGTAAGTCCAGGGTCTTGGGCAGGGAGGGTTTGGGTAGGTCAGAGAAGGGTGGCAGAGTGGGAGGAGGAGGTGGGTTTGACTGCAGGCAGGTAAGAAGGAAGGGAAATTTCACTCTTACTGGGGCAAAGGGCAGCCCCCAAAGAGCAAACCACCCCCTTCCTTCCCGCCCTTAGACGAACTTTTTAAAAAATTGGCCTGCCCACGACTGCCCAGCTGCCCACGCCAAATGTTTTATTATTGGGGTCAATTGGCTTGATAACAAGCCTATTTGACCCTTGATTGCTTATTTGAATATGGTATTATGGGGATGAGCTCAGAGGTGGGTGGGAAGGCAGTGGGGACACCCCCACTGCCCCAAGCACACCTGGTGGGGGCACATAAAATGCAGCCCCATTTCTCCAATTCTTTAGCTAAGTAAGCCCATCTGCAGCCAGTTGATCTTACCTTTCTAGCTGTTAACCCCTTACGTCATCATGGCTCCAAATGTTTAAGTGGAATAAACTTCAAGCTTATTTGAATTGCATTTCCCTCATGGCTGCTTTTACCAGTTTCAAGTTAGGTTTTCCCCTAAATTATACGGTTAAAACTTTAATTCTTAAAACTAAAAGTTATATTCTAAAACACATGAACAACGAACTAGATAGTCGCAACAAAAGACATAGGGGATTCTCTGTTTTATAAATCGGGAAATAGAATCCAAAATCAAAGAAGTTATGGTGAGCCTTTATAAAGCATTGGTTCATCCTCAACTGGAGCATTTTGTCCAATTCTGGGCACCAGACTTTAAGACGGATGTGAAAGTTCTAGAGAGGGTGCAGGGATGATTTACAAGAGTTACTCAAAGTAAGACAGACTTTAGTTACGTGGATAGATTCGAAAAGGTCAGGTTGTTCTCCTTAGAGAAGAGAGGGTTGAGAGGAAATTTGCCACAGCTGTCCCAAACATGAGGAGTCTGGGCAGAGTAGATTGAGAGAAACAGTTCCCACTGGAGGAAGAGTCAAGAACTAGAGGACACCATAAGATGAAGCCAAAGAACAAATGGTTATTGGAAAAAAAAGATGCAGCAAGTGGCTAAGATCTGGAATGCACCACCTGAAAATGTGATGAAGGCAGATTCAATTGGTTCTTTCAAAAGGGACTTGGATAAGCATCTGAAGGGGAAAAAAATTGCGGAACCATGGAGAAAGGACTGGGCAGATTTTCTCTTGCAGAGAACTGGCACATAATGATGGACTGAATGACCTCCTTCTGTGCTGTAACCATTCTATGACTTGAAGACAGGCTGATGTAGATTAGAGTATAATATTTATGGAGCCCCAGTCATTGTACTTGTGACAGCAACTTACGCTGAAAGCCTATCTGAAAAACATCTGGGAACTGGACCACCCTCAATGGCGAGCTCTGCTTCACCAAGGTGTAGCAGGGCTGATGACAAAGGCCGAAGATGTGAAAACAAGAAGAAAGCTCAAGAAGGTATGTAACCCCTCATGAACTACGGATTGACCAACTGGCTGGCTAATGACTGACTGCCAATGTGGATTTAGGCTTTTTTCCCCCCACTTAATGCTGTTTCTCCCTTAGCTTTTTATTTTCCCTTCTCCACCTCCTTTACCTGCCCTGCCCCACCCACCCACTGGGCTTGTCTCTTCCCCCTCACCCACCGGCCCTGCCCCTCCACCTCCACCTCCACCCACCCTCTGGCCCTGTCTTCCCTCCTCCGCCTCCTCCTCACCCACCGGCCCTGCCTCACCTCTACTCCCCCACCCCACCCCACCTCTACCCCCCTAACCCCCCCACTCAACTGGCTTCACCCTCTATCTCTTATTGCCTCTCTCTCTTTCTTTCCCCCTTTCTCTCTCTCCCTCTCTCTTTATTTTAGGACTCCATGGCAAGCATCCTCCTCTCTCTGAGGGACTGCATTATTACTATTTGACAGTAGCTTATAATTTCAGCCACTAAACATTCCACTCCAGAGGACCCTTGAGTAGACATGTTTGTTGTGGTGTTTTGTAGCTCAGTCAAGTATGTGATTGAATCCATGGTTGCCAAGCTTGTGTTTTTCAAGATGGCCCTTTAATGAAAAGGGAAACCAAGAATGGAAACAGAGAAAGGAAACAAAGAAAGAAAACTGACCCTCCCAGTTTCTAAGGAAACCAAAACTGAATCCATAACTTCTGGGCAAACTAAAACTGGTTGAAGCTATATAAAGGGGATGCAGAGCCATCCAAGCTCAGTTGATGCAGTACAGGGCAAGCTGAAGAAGACAGAGACTAAATCCCGAAGCTAAGCATGAGCAAATACACAGTTTCTGCAGCTGTTTCTCTTACTTGAAGATGGCATTAGTGGTTCCACACCACCCAGACCAAGTTGAAGAGGTTTTCCAGACATGTGCCATTTTTGGTGAAGATCATGCCTGTGGAATTCAAGTTGTATTCGTGCATGGGATCTCGATGTCACTGGCCAGGCCAACATTTATTGCCCATCCCCAATTGCCCTTGAGAAGGTGATGGTGAACTGCCTTCTTGAGCCACTGCAGCTCAATAGGAACACTCTCAGCGCTGTTAGGAAGAGAGTTGCAGGATTTTGACCCAACAACAGTGAAGGAATGAAGATATATTTCCAAGTCAGAGTGGCTTGGAGGGCAACTTGCAGCTGGAGGTGTTCCCATGCATCAGCTGCCATTGCCCTTCTAGGTGGTAGAGGTCAAAAGTTTGGAAGGTGCTATCAAAGGACTCTTGGTGAGTTGCTGCAGTGCACCTTGTACTGTACGTCAATTGTTGAGGGAGTGAATGTTTGTTGTAGTGGATGGGGTGCCAATCAAGTGAGCTGCTTTGTCCTGAATGGTGTCAAGCTTCTTGAGGGTTGTTGGAGCTGCACTCATCCAGGCAAGCGGAGAGTATTCCATCACACTCCTGACTTATGTCTTGTAGATGCTAGACAGGCTTTGGGGAGTCAGTAAGTGAGTTACCTCACTGCAGAATTCCTAGTTTTAGACCTGCTCTTGTAGCCACAGTATTTATATGGCTTGTCCAGTTCAGTTTCTGGTCAATGGTGACCGCCAGGGTCTTGATAGCGGGGCATTCAGCAATGGTAATGCCATTGAATGTGAAACGGAGATGGTTAGATTCTCTCTTGTTGGAGATGGTCATTGCCTGGCACTTGTGTGGTGTGAATGTTACTTGCCACATATTAGCCAAAGCCTGAATATTGTCCAGGTCCTGCTGCATATGGACACGGACTGCTTCAGTATCTGAAGATTTGCGAATGGTGCTGAACATTCTGCAATTATACACAAACATCCCCACTTCTAAGCTTATGGTGGAGGGAAGGAAGCTCATTGATGAAACAGCTGAAGATGGTTGGGCCGAGGACACTATCCTGAGGAACTCCTCAGCAATGTCCTAATACTGAGATGATTGACCTCTAGCAATCGCAACCATTTTCTTTTGTGCTCAGTTTGACTCCAACCAGTGGAAAGCTTTCCTCTTGATTCATATTTACTTCAGTTTTGCTTGGGCTCCTTGATGCCACACATGGTCAAATATTGTTTTGATGTCAAGGACAGTCACTCTCACTTCACCTCTTGAGTTCATCTCTTTTGTCCATGTTTGGACCAAGACTGTAATAAGATTAAGAATAACCCTGGCAGAACCCAGACTGGGCATTAGTGAGCAGGACATTTATGACTAAAAGCTGCTTGATAGCACTGTCAACGACACTTTCCATCACTTTGCTGATCGAATGTAAACAATGGGGCGGTAATTAGCTGTGTCGGATTTGTCCTGCTTTTTGTGGGCAGGACATAGCTGGGCAATTTTCCACACTGCCGGGCAGATGCCAGTGTTGTTCAGCTGCACTGGAACTACTTGGCTAGGGGCGCAGTTAGTTCTAGAGAATAAATCTTCAATATTATTGCTGGTATGTTGTCAGGACCCTTAGCTTTCGCGGTGTCCAATGCCTTCAAACATTTCTTGATGTCAAGTGGAGTTAATCAAAATGGCGAATGCAGGGGACCTCAGGAGTTTGTGCTCAGCTGTTGCCTGAGTATCAGGCTACAACCTACAAGGAGAGGCTTTCTAAGGAAGATGGGAGTTTTGAAGGACTGTTTGACTGAACTTGATGATCTATATGCTGAGCCAATTTGTAAGATCTGTCTTCATTGTATCTGCCATTCAACGTGTAATTTATAGTTTGTAATCAACCTCTATTTGCCTGTGTATTCATGTTTAACTTTTGTTGATTCTGGGTTTTTAGAGTATGGGTAGTTAACTAAAATAATATTTAGTGTTGGCTTTGCATGACTCTTGTATAGTAAAAATTCTTCTGATTTAAACCTTGGAAATCTAGTGGCTTCATTGTTTCAGTAACTAACTGGGATTTTGGATTCTTCTACCTTTAAAAAAAAATTACTGGCCTCTACCAAGGCCGTAACAAGTGACTGTTGCACAAATAGGGTTGTGGATTCCTCTTTGAAGACTGACTGTACAGTGTGATTGCCAAATCATCCTGCCATTGCTGATGTTAGACTGTTGAACCACATTTGTAGGCAGTGCCAGATTCCTGCAGCATAACATCTGGAAAGTTAGACTTTGCAGATTGCAGCTCCTGAAAATTCATCCCCATTTGCTCCTCTTTACTCATGTTGTGTCCTTCACCAAGTGCTCCCTCTTGCAACTCACTCACTAATACAGCCAATTTCTCAGAAGTAAATATGTCTTTGAAGCTTGCCATGTTGGGAGATGGTGACCAAGATGCTGTGAGGTGCTTGGTTGAGGTTATGCTTTGAGCCTGCTGTCCCCCTGCCCTCTTGGGCACCCACAGCTCATATGTCAGAAACATAGATCAATCCCAAATAGAATTTATAGATTCTATCTAAATGGGGCAGAGCCTGAAACAACTTATATTCTAGTCTTTCCACCCTCCCTTAAGAGAAGGCACTTCTGTTGAGCTAGATCAGATTCTTCATGTTTATGAATACTTTACAGGTCACAGAGATCAATAAACATTTGTACAGGAACAGTTTTCTTCAGCATTGTTTTGGAGACTTCCTTAAGTGTAGCTGCACTTGAGTAATAACTGCTGTAGCTGCTGCCTGAGCAACTTTCCCTGGTGTTGAAAATTCCAGCGATGTGAATATGTCTTACTCGAATTCCTCTGAAGTAAAACCTTCTTTGAATGCAAAAAGTAATCATCTATTTAGTGTATAATGCAATCATCAACCTTCTATAAACCTCAGCATTGTGCAGCTGTCATGCAGTTTAGAAAAGATAGATTTATTCAACTGATTAAGGCATCTAAAATTTCATCACTATTGTCAAATTTAACTTATCCACAATGTCAAAGAGAGAAGTGGTAAACTTTTAGACTGAGTCATCCTAGTTTAACAAAGGCTAGGGTCATCCAGTGACAAGGAAGAGTCTAAAACAAGTAGGTGTATAAAGTGAAAAGTAGCTTGCCCTTGATGTCACAACCTACAGTTAGAAATTATCCATTCTGTGTACCCATCCTTATCCAGATATGAAATATTGTTCCAAGTATTGCAAAAACAAGGTCATTATAATATGTATCGATTGTTACAGATAATGGCTGGTGAACGGATACATCAAAGCTGGACAGTCTCTGTAGGAAACAAAATGTGTAACCCAGTACCAAACCCATTAGCAAAGGTATCTTTGAGTCTGCAATCACTTTGAACTCTTCACTGCATTCACACTGCTACAGAGAACAAAAGGTCAACCAGCTAAAAATTCAAAAACTTTGTACTGCCTGCTCATTTCCACAGTTCTGGCATGCAATCCAGTGCTATATGTCCTCAAAAAGCAGGACAAATCCAACCCGGCCAATTACCGCCCCATCAGGCTACTCTTGACCATCAGCAAAGTGATGGAAGGTGTCATCGACAGTGCTATCAAACAGCACTTACACAGCAATAACCTGCTGACTGAAGTTCAGTTTGGATTTTACCAGAGCAACTCAGCTCCTGGTCCAAGCATGGATCAAAGAGCTGAATTCAAGAGGTGAGGTGAGAGTGGCTGCTCTTGACATCAATGCAGCATTTGACCAATTGTGGCATCGAGGACCCCTAGCAAAAACAAAGTCAATGGGAATCAGGGGGAAGCTGTCCACTGTTTGGAGTCATAATTAGCACACAGGAAGATTATTGTGGTTGTTGAATCAATTCAGCCCCAGGACATTGCTGCAGGAGCTCCTCAGGGTAGTGACATAGGCCTAACTATTTGCACCTACTTCATCAATGAATTTCCCTCCATCATAAGATCGGAAGCGGGGATGTTTGCAGATGATTGCACAGGGCCAGTACCATTTGCAACTCCTTAGATACTGAAGCAGCCAATGTCCATTTCCAGCAATAGAATCACAGAATCATAGGCCTGAATTTTACGGTCCGACCCGTATGTGCCCGACCCGAACGCACATGCAGTTGCGTGTTATCGCGCACAAGAGCAATATTGAGGTTGGTGAGCACGTGCAGGAACTGGAGCCATGCCAGCCGATTATTAAAGGGCCAATTAAGGCCATTAAAAAGCCTATTGTCTATGATTTTATGTTGCTCATACAATTTTGCACTCGTCACACAGGCAAAACAGGCAGGCGGGCAACCCGTTTTTAACGAATTGTCATCCATAAGCGGGATAAAATGGGTCTGGAGCATTGCCATTGTGAGTAGTGAGGAATTTAGGAGATAGTTTGCTGCTGGTTGCTTCGTGAAACTTGACAACTTTATTTCTGTTTTGAGCTTCAGTCTTTGCATTGCTAGCCTTCATTTCAGGACTCATTGGTGTCTTCAAAGCCGCTGGGCGATTTAAACTGTGTGGACCCTTCCAGTCACCAGACAGCCTTCTGTTTCTCTGGTAATGGAGATTGTGTGCTCCACTGGTGGCACCCCCTTTGAGGAGGAAGAGATGGGCAAAAGGGAGAGGAGGCCAGGTGTCCATAGGCAGCGTCCAAGCGAATGACCTGTTGGAGGAGAAGCGCAGGCACAGGGGGGTGCAGGGCCAGCAGGGGGTCCCAGGCTGAAGAGGCTGCAGAAGACACCACTATCCTGCTGCCAGGGTTTACAGGCAGCGATGATGCTACCTCCACATGTCAGAAGTGTAACGCCGAAGAAGGCTCCATCTCTCTAGGGAGACTATGACCTCTATCTGTCAGATGATTGGGCTGAGAACACTTCCAACTGTGTGGGTGGACACCCCATACCAGTGGCTCTGCAGGTCACAGTTGCCCTCAACTTCTATGCCTCTGCCTCTTTCCAGGGGTCAGTGGGGGGATCTGTGTGGAGTGTCACAATCACCTGTCAACAGTTGCATGAAGCTGGTGACTGACACTCTATTCAGGCGGACCATGACATTTTATTCATTTCCGGATTGAGGAAGCCAGCCAAACACAGCGAGCCAGAGGCTTTGCTGTGATTGCTGGGTTGCCCGATGTCCATGATGCCATCGACTGCGCACATGTGGCTACCAAGGCACCTGCGGGTGAGCCCAGTGCCTTCATCAACAGGAAGGGCTTCTACTCCATGAACGTGCAGATAGTGTGTGACCACAGGATGCTGATTTTGCAAGTCTGTGCAAGGTACACTGGCAACCCATATCGCTTACATCCTCAGGCACTCACAGGTGCCAAGGCTGTTCATGGTTCCAGCCCGACTGGATGGATGGCTGTTGGGTGACAACAGCTATGCATTAAAAAGGTGGCTTATGATGCCTCCCAAGCATCTCCCAGAATGCCACCCAAGAACAGAGGCAGAACATCATCATAATAGGAGTCATGCCTCCATAAGGGCAGTGATAGAGAGGACCATAGGCCTTCTGAAGATGAGATTCAGGTGCCTGGACCGCTCAGGGGGTGCACTACAATACCCCCCAGAGCTTGTGTTTCTGATAGTGGTTACATGCTGCACTCTCCACAATCTGTATCTGGCAAGGGGGGCCCACTGCAGGAAGAGGATCTTGAGGAAGCTCCACAGGCCACAGATGATGACTCCAGTGATGGATCAGTAGAGGAGCCCGGGGAAGAACATGGTGAGGATGTGGAGGCAGATCTCTGGGACCTTCAGGGAGGCAGGGAGACCAGGGAGGCCTTGATCCAATGCTCCTTCAGCTGGGCTGCCAAATATCTGCTTCCACCTCATGCCAGGGGTGCCGCCTCCTTACCAAATGTTTGAAATGACCCTTTCCTTTGAACCCAAAGTCCACTCCGTACCAGCGCAATAAAGTTTAGAGCCACTCACGTCCAGCATGAGATACTGGCCTGCCCTGCACCTACAAAACAAGTGAACATAATAACATAAGGTGTTAACGGTCACGCCAGTGAACAAATTAACAAAACATGGCAAAACAGAGGATCACCCATGAACAGTCCCTCTTGTGCTCATGGAGCCTTAAACTTTGTTTGCGAGTGCAATATCTTGGTGACGCCCTGACCTTGCTGGCAGCAGCATTAGAGGCAGCCTGCTGACTCTGCTGTCCTGTTGGTCTTGATGACCTTGGCGGTCATCCTCTGGCCAGTAGAGCCTGTGCAGGCCCCACCTGGGAGGGAGCAGCCAGTGCCTTGGTTGGGTACTCCTTAGTCATCGCGGCCTCATCAAATGCTACAGTCACTGGCAGAGGGGCAGAGGAGCTGCTACCATCATGCAGAGCGCCCTGAGAGGAGCCTGCAGAGACGAGAAGCAGCACATGTACCAACGTGAGGTTGGCCAGGACTTCCTGCTCACCATTGATGGACGGGCACCTAGCAGAGATACTGGGTGCCTCACCCATCTCCCACACTGGCAGTGACCTTCTGAGGCCATTGCCAGTGTGAGAGCTTGCAGGTCTGAGTGCAACCCCAGAGACCCCTGACTCTGCTCCTGAAGCTACCTCTCCATGAGAGTCGCCACTCTCTCAATGGAGGAGGCAGTGTGCTCAGTGCTGAGGGTCAACACAGTACTCATGCTCCGCATGGATTCTTCCATGACAGAGACCATGGCATGCAAATCCTCAGGGATCTCTTACCTTCATCAGAGACCCCTGCCTCTCCACAACTGGTGGAATGGGCTGGGCACTGGCACTGCATCTCTAAGGCATCCATCTCATTTCTCGTCAATATGAGCACGTTTGGGGGGCCTCAGCCTGTCCTTTACCTCTCGATGTTGCTTCTCTTCTCCTGAAAGGACAGAGGAGCATTGATTAGTCCACTCTCTACCTGCAGCGCCATTGCAGTCTGGCCAGGTTGGCTAAGGAACACCTTGCAGGGCACATCCGAGTTGTGGCCCTCAACCCGCAAAGCAATCAAGCCAAGCAGCCAGATCTCACCGCTGGTGTCATTGACAGTTGGCACTCAAACACTTACACCACTGAGAACCACGGGGGGATGGCAAGCCATTAACACTTCCTCACACCGATCCATGCCAAATCGGTACTCACCATTGCCAAGCGCAGCAAATCGTTGAACCTTTTGTGACATTGCACCCGTGTGTCCCATACAATATCATCGTCGCTGACCTGGGCTGCCACCTCTGCCCATGCCTTCTTGGTTAGGTGCAGTGGCCTCCTCTTGCCATCCCTGGGGATGAGGATGTCCCGCCTGGCACTGACCACTTCCACAAGGATTCACAGGCACTCATCCAAGAACCGGGGTGGGGTGCTGAGTGCCCACAGGACTTTCCCTCCAGCCTGGCATGCCCAGCAGGTGCAGATCCCATTGCTGCTCAAAAAAATGTTTTGTCAAACAACTCCAAAGCTACAAAGTGTCCCCTGGCAGCCTTCAGGGAGCTGCCTCTGCTGTTTTTAAATCCCCCACCGGGTCCCCATTGGACCCGGCACCCGACAGGCTCCCGCCCCCACCCGGCCCTTCCGACCATTCAGAAGGCTCGTTTCACGCTGGACGGCCCTTAATTGGCCACCCAGCATGAAATCGCATTGGAAACGCGATCCAGCCTGGGAGTGGATTATACATCCACTTCCGAGCCACTGTCCTGGCGCACACGCCAAGTGTGAAATTCAGGCCATAGAATTTGTATAGCACAGCAGGAGGCCATTCACCCTTTTGTGTCTGCACTTGCGCTCTGTAGGAGCAATTTATCTAGTGTCAGTACCCTACCTTTACCCACAGCCCTACATATTTTCCTTTCAGATAATAATCCAATTCCCTCTTGAATGCCTCGATTGAACCTGCTTCCACCACACTGTCAGCCATTGCACAAATCCTAACTACTCGCTGCATGAAAAAGTTTTCCCTCATGTCGCTGTTGCTTCTTTTGCCAATTACTTTAAATATGTTCCCTCTTCTTCTCGATTCTTCCACCAATGGGAGCAGTTTTCCCTACCTACCTTGTCCGGACACCTCACGATTTTGAACACCTCTGTCAGATCTCCTCTCAACCTTCTCTTTTCCAAGGGGAACAGTCCCAATTTCTCCAATCTATTTTCATAACTGAAGTTCCTCATCCCTGGAGCCATTCTCAAGAATATTTTCCACACTCTCTCTAATGTCTCCATAACTTTCCCAAAGTGTAGCACCCAGAACTGGACACAATACTCCAGTTGAGGGGCTGGACCAGTGTTCTATGCAAGTTTAACATAATTTCATTGCTTTTAAACTCTATACCCCAAATAATAAAACCCAGGATGCTCTATGCTTTATTAACTGTGCTCTCAATCTGCCCTGCCACCTTCAGTGATTTATGCACACGTACATCCAGGTCACTCCTGCATCTCCTTTGGAATTGTACCTTTATCTTAAATGGTCTCTCTGCTTTTTTCTACCATAATGAATCACTTCACACTTCTCTGCATTAAATTTCACCTGCCACTTGTCCACCCATTCCACCAGCCTGTCTATTTGCTTTTGAAATTCTTCATTATCCTCTTCATGGTTCACAATGCATCCAAGTTTCATATCATCTGCAAATTCTGAAATTCTGTTCTGTACAGCAAGGCCTAGGTCATAATAGGAAGAGTAAGGGCCCTAACATCGAACCCTGGAGAACTCAACTACAAAGATTCCTCCTGTCCGAAAAACATCCATTAACCACTACTCTTTGTTTCGTGTCACTCAGCCAATTTCGTATCCATGTTGCTATGGTCCCTTTTATTCCATGTGCTATAACTTTGCCCACAAGTCTGTTGTGCAGCACTTTATCAAATGTCCTCAGAAGTCCATGTACACCACATCAACATTGCACCTGGGGAGGCCGTGGTGTTGGTGTTGTGATATTGTCACTGGACTGGTAATTCAGAGACCCAGGGTAATGCTCTGGGGGCCTGGGTTCAAATCCCACCATAGCAGATGATGGAATTTGAACTCAATTAAAAAATGAGTCTGGAATTAAAAAGTCTAATGATGACCATGAAACCACTGTTGATTGTTGTAACAACTCATCTGGTTTAGGAATGGGCAAGAAATGCTGGCCCACATCCCATGAATGAATTAAAAAAAGACTTCCCTGTAACCTCATCAAAAATGTTACTTTGACACAATTTGCCCTTAACAAATACATGCTGGCTTTCCTTAATTAACTCACATTCCCCACAACTGAAGTTAAATTGACTGGTCCATAGTTGCTGAACTTATCTTTTACACCCTTTTTTGAAAAGGGTGTAGCAATTGCAATTCTCCATTCCTCTAGCACCACCCTGAGTCTAAGCAAGACTGGAAAATTATGGCTAGGGCCTCCAAAATTTCCACTCTCACTCTCTTCAGGATGCTTGGATGCAACCACCCAATCCTGGTGTCTTATCAACTCTGAAGTACAGGCAGCCTATCCAATACCTCCTCCAATCAATTTTAAATCCTTCAAGTGTCTGAAATACCTCTTCTTCCACAATGACCTGTGCAGCATTTTGTTTGGTAAAGACAGATGGAAGTACTCATGTAATACCTCAGCCATACACAACCCCTCCACCCTTCCACACTGCCCCCCTCCCCCCCACTCCCACCCCCACCGTCAATGTGTAAATCCCTTTTTGGCCCCAAATCATCCTCATTCCTCCTTTTACTACTCTTTTGCCATTGATATGCCTATCAAAGGCTTTAGGATTCACTCTTATATCAGCCGTTAGACTCTTTTCACACTCTCTCTTTGCTACTATTTTTTGATTTTCACTTCCCCTATGATCTTTCTATATTCAGCCTGGTTCACAATTGTACTTTCCACCTGACATCTGTCATAAGTACATTTTTTTTCTTCACCTTAATGTCTTTCTTCACCTTTATCTCTTTCACCTTCCAAGGAGTTCTGGATTTGTTTGCCCTGCCTTCCCCCTTCATGGGAATATATCTTGCAGTGCCCCAACTAACCCTTCTCTAAATGATGCCCATTGTTCAGATACTCTTTTGCCTGCCAACCTTTGATTCCAATTGATTTGGGCCACATCCATCCTCACCCCATTGAAGTTAGCTTTCCCATAGTTAATTATTCTAACTTTGGATTGAGCCTTGTCCTTTTTCCATAACCAACCTAAGCTTTAAGGTACGATGATCATTGTCCCCTAAAAGTTCCCCATCTGCCACTTGATCCACATGACCCAACTCATTCCCAATAACCAGGTCTAGCAATGCCTTTTTACTTGTTGCACAGGAAACATATTGCTGTAGAAAATTTTACTGAACACACTCCAGGGACTGTTTTCCCTCTGTGCCCTTTATACTTCTACTATCCATGTCTATATTCAGATAATTAAGTCCTCCATTATAACTATTCTATAATTCTTGCGCTTCTCTGTAATTACTTGCAAATTAGCTCCTCTACATCCTTCCCACTATTTGGGGGCCTACAGACTACACCGAGCAATGCGATTTCACCTTTTTGTTCCTTAGTTCTAGCCAAATAGATTCTGTCCCCGACCTCTTTGGAGCATCCTCTCTCTCCAACATTGCAATGTTCTGCTTAATCAATACCGCCTCCCCTCTCCATTTCCTATCCTTCCTGAAAACCTTGTATCCAGGAATATTTAATAGCCAGGCCTGCCCTTCTTTGAGCCAGTTCTTATAGCCACAGCATCATGACCCTAATCTTCCTGTCTCTGGATCATCGGAGATATGGCATATTTTGGGAGATGTGCATCAGGACCATGTGGAATTCCTGATGTGTGGACATATATGGGAATTGCCTGGGAAGTTTAAATTTCTGCTGGGCTGATGCCCTGTTGTCCCAGATCCTCTGTGCACATCTTGCATCCTGAGCTCAGGGTGGAGACTTGGGCGAGATACACAGGACTTACCTGTGTACCCCCAGGAAATGTTAGACAGTTTAATACCTGGTCTAACAGCTGAATAACTCCACAAATGACTCCCCCAATAACCCCCCACCGACCCAACCCGACTACCCCTCGACCACCCAACTAGCCCCTCCCGAGTACTGGACCGCTCCCCAATCACCTGAGTACCCCCTGGCCACCCAACTACCACCGACCAGCTGACTATCCACCCCCAACCACCTGACTAACCCCTCAACCCGACTACGCTGCCTGACCGCACTAGATTACTTCCCCAACTCCCCCGACCAGGGCTGACTTCCCCTTGACCAGCTGACTATCTCCTGACTACCTGATGACCCCCCCACAACCCAACCACCCACTCATGCACCTACCAACTCTTCCAACTATCAACCTACCTCAGCTGCCTACCAACCTCGCCCACCTACATACTTCACTCACTTCACCCACCTACCCATTCACTCACTCATCTACCTACCCATTCATCCATTTACTTACCCAACCACTCACCCATCGCTCACCCATTCACTAACCCACACTGATTCATTAAAAGTCTCAGACCTTTAAAAGCTTATTTGAATACGGCAGCTGATGCCATTAAAAGAGGGCATGTCCTTTCCTTCCCCCGACTCTACTACGCTCGCTGGACTTACCAAGGAGGAGCTGCACTGCCCATTTTTGCTTTCAGCTGGGATCCGAGCATCCTAGAAGAAATGGGCAGTATCATTGAGTCAGTAAGAACTTGGCGGACAGCAGCATTGCATCCAGCATTGTCGCTGTCCGGAAGGTCTTGGCTCATATTTCCACATTACAATCTGTGCCTGTAACTCACCCATCTTATTCACCACACTCCACACATTCAAATGCATGCACAGTAACTGTGATTGAAACTTTATTACTTTCTCTCATAGTTTGAACCCACCTAATAACTTACTATTTCCTCCTAGTCTGCTTCTATCTAATATAGATCTATCCACTTCTCTAGCACTGCCTAGTATTCTAGCTTTATTTATCTTATTCCTCATTTCTACTTCCACAAGCTGGTGCCCATTCACTGCAGATTTAGATTAAACCCTCCCCACCCCCACCAGTGAACCTCCACAAGAGGACATTGATCCCAGTTATGTTCAGGTGCAACCTGTACCTCTTGAATAAGTGCTTTTTGCTCCAGAACTGGTCCCAATGCCCCAAGAACTTGAAGCTCTCTCTCCTGCACCATGCTTTGAGCCACAAATTAACCCTCACAATCTTCCTATTTCTACTCTTTTTAGCATGTGGCACTGGGAGTAATCCAGGGTTTACTACCTTTGAAGTCCTATGTTTTAACTTTCTCCCTAGCTCCTGAATATCTGACTGTAGAACCTTGATGACTGGCTCTTCCTACTCTCCCTTATGGCCACCCACCTACTACTCAGGCAACATTCAGCCTTGGGTTGATGGTGGCAAGTTACATTTATATCACACAAGTGCCTGACAATGACCATCTCCAACAAAAGAGAATCTAACTGTCTTGCCCTAGACATTCAGTGGCATTATCATTGCTGAATCATCCACCATCAAATGCAGGGGGTTACCATGGGCCAGACATTGAACTGAACCAACCATAGAAATACTGTGGCTATAAGAGTAGGTCAGAGGCTGGGAATTCTGCAGCGAGTAACTCACCTACTAACTCTCCAAAGCCAGTCCGCCATCAACATGGCACAAATCAGGAGTGTGGCGAAAATCTTTCCATTTGCCTGGATGAGTGCAGCTCCAACAACACTCAAGACTTTTGACACCATCCAGGTCAAAGCAGCCTGCTTGATTAGCACAACATCCACCACCTTCCACATGCACTCCCTTCACCACTGACACACAGTGATAGCAGTGTGGACCATCTACAAGGTACACTGCAGCAACTCACCAAGGGTCCTCGACAGCACTTCCAAACCGGTGACCTCTACCTATCTAGAGGGACATGGCAGCAGATACATGGGAACACCATCACCTGCAAGTTACCCTCCAAGCCACACACCATCCTGACTTGGAAATATATCATTGTTCCTTCACTGTCGCTGGGTCAAAATCCTGGA
This sequence comes from Cetorhinus maximus, assembly GCF_964194155.1. Lineage (NCBI taxonomy): Eukaryota > Metazoa > Chordata > Chondrichthyes > Lamniformes > Cetorhinidae > Cetorhinus > Cetorhinus maximus. The sequence continues at coordinate 54,242,501 of NC_135896.1, read as the reverse complement.
ACTCCCTTCCTAACAGCATTATGGGTGTACCTACACATTGTGGACTGCAGCAGTTTAAGAAGGCAGCTCACCACCACCTTCTCAAGGGCAATTAGGATGGGCAATAAAGCAACGTCCACATCCTGTGAAAGGATATAAAGAAAAGGGCAATTAGGGATGGGCTACAAATGCTGACCTTGTCAGCAATACATCCCATGGAAATTTTTTTAAAACGTGCCACTAAGTGGCTGCACTCTCAGCATGGAGTCCAATTTCAAACACAGTTAGCACCAATTAAAGCTGGCCTTCACTTCTTAATGCCAAGCTGCATATAAAGGTGAATTGAATTCTTGCTGCAACAGTTCATTTAACTGTCTTGGAAAGGTAGTAGAAGCCGGAAGAAACCAGAGCAACAGGCCAGAGAGAGGGTTTCACAGTTCTCAGTTGCAGAGCTGGAGACCTTAGTTCAGGAGGTTCAAAGGGGGAGAGAGGTCATCTTTCCACAGGGGACCTTCCACTGCATCCAGCAGACGCCTGAGAGAGACATCACTAAATTTGGGGGAATGAGGTTGTCAGGATGGGATTCTTTGCTTCCTGGGTTATCTGTCGCCTGGAGCAGTCCTGGTCTGTAGACATGAAGTAGGCATATGCTCTGGTGCGCTTTAAATATGGCGCCCAGAGCGAGGAAGCGCTGAGGTCATGGCGGAGCGAGCAAATCCAAGCCTGCCTGCCAGTGATCTGCTGTGTTCCCCGTGAATGCAGTATTGATCAGGTGGAACGTGCCAGGGATGGGACGATACGCCACAAAAACCCGCCATTGCGGCTGGCGGATAAAACAACTTTTTTCCCACCCGCAATCTCACTTCGTGCAAACCTGGAATGATTCCGCCCATAAATTCTTAATACATCTAACTTCTGTAAATGCATAGGTAATGTAATGTTGACCATTAAATCAATACCAACTGAATACCTGTTATCAAATTAACATTTGATAGAAGATTGATCATGATGGATTTGTTTATCCAAATGCTGCCACTGGATTTAGAATGTTAGTATGCTAATACAGATGCGTACTTACAACATTTAACTCCAGCAAAAAGGAATTAATTCGTTTCTCTAGGATTGTGCTGGGGTCCTATGTTAATCCGCTTAGAGCAGAACCATTAAATTACTTAAGATTTGTATGTAAGGTAGTTCAAAGAAAAGCAATGCAGCATCTTATAAATCTTAAATGATAGAAATCCAGTCAAGCCTTCAGGCAGCAGATTGGGAAAGCCAGCTTTAACATCTCTGATGTATTCAGGCCAAATATTCGAAATTTCAGGAGTATGTCCTGCATTCATGGGATGCATTTGATCATTTATTCACACAACTTTGAATGATATATGCACTCAGCATAGGGCTAGGTTTATTCTGTCCCTCTCTGCCCCTGTTCAGTGCACATTGCCAACAGCTGAAAACTTCTGCCTGCCCTGCGGCTGCACTGTTAACCTTGTAAGACACTTGGGGTGGAATTTTCCATCCCCACTGGTGTTGGGTGTGCTCAGCAACGTGGTGGGAAGGCCTGAAACTGGTTTCGTGACATCGTGAAACCAGTTTGTGATCACATGCTCAGCCTGTCGATGGCAGGCCGCATTCCCCGCCATTGGATGTCGGGAACCTGATTGTAATACAACAGCATATCATTATAAGGTCAGCCCATCGGACCCATCCCCCCCATGCTGGATCGTCCATCTACGTAGGCGTGATTGCACGCTGGTGCAATCTTGACAAGTGTGACGTGCAGAAGTCGGCACTTACCGCCCAAGGCCTTGCTCACATTGCGGACACCCAAGGAGCAGAAGATGCTGGAGCCCGACAGCAACAGCACACTGGAGGAACCTCCGTGACATGCTGGGTGGATTCTCATGGGCATGGCTTTGTTACGACGCAGCTCACGGAAGTTGGAAAGTCACCGTTGAGCGTCTGCTCACAATGGATGATGGTTGAGGGGGTGGATAGGGAGGTACAGCTTTTTTTGGGAGAGGAAGATGTACTGGGGGGTGGGAGAGGAAGGTCTAGAATCGACTGGGAGAGGAAGGGGTGCCAGGATGGGGTGAGGCTGGGGAGAGGGGGAATGAGGTTGTCAGGATGGGATGAGGTTGCGGGGGCTGGAGGGGGTGGGGGGGGTGGGGTGGGGGGGCGTGGAATGAAGGTGTCAGGATATTTTACAACACAGGTTAAAAAAAGGGATGAAGTCCTAGAAGCAGAATATAGGGAGTTAGGAAATTATTTGAAAAATAGGACCTCAAAGGTAGTGATCTCAGGATTACTACCAGTACCACGTGCTAGTCAGAGTAGAAATAGAAGGATATATTGGATGAATACATGGCTGAAGAGATGGTGTGAAGGGGAGGGTTTCAGATTCCTGGGACATTGGGACCGGTTCTGGGGGAGGTGGGGTCAGTACAAACTGGATGGGTTACACCTGGGCAGGACCAGGACTGATGTCCTAGGGGGAGCATTTGTGAAAGTGGTTGGGGAGGGCTTAAACTAAAAGGCAGGGGGATGGGAACCCATGCAAGGAGTCAGAGGAGGGGGAATCAAGACAAGAACAAAAGACAGAAAGGGGAATAAGAAAAGTGATAGGCAGAGAAATCAAGGGCAAGAATCAAACAGGGCCTCAGTGAAAAATAGTGGGGGTTGTAAATAGACCCCCAAACTGTCGTGGTGATGTTGGGAATGGCATTAAACAGGAAATTAGGGATGCATGCAATAAAGGAACATCTGTAATTATGGATAACTTTAATCTGCATGTAAATTGGGCAAATCAAATTAGTAACAATACCATAGAGGAGGAATTCCTGGAGTGCATATGGGATAGTTTTCAGAACCAATACGTTGAAGAACCAACTAGAGAACAGGCCATCCTAGACTGGGCATTGTATGATGAGAAAGGAATAATTGGCAATCTAGTTGTGCAAGGCCCCTTGGGGATGAGTGACCATAATATGATAGAATTCTTGATCAAGATGGAGAGTGACGTAGCTGATTCTGAGACTAGGATCCCGACTTTTAATAAAGGAAACTACGATGGTATGAGGCGCGAGTTGGCTATGATGGATTGGGAAACATTACTTGAAGGGATGACAGTGGAGAGGCAATGGCAAATGTTCAAAGAACACATGGGTGAACTGCAACAATTGTTTATTCATGCCTGGCGCAAAGGTAAAATAGGAAAGGTGGCCAAACCATGGCTTACAAGGAAAATTAGAGATAGTATTAGATCCAAAAAAGAGGCATACAAATTGGCCAGAAAAAACAACAGACCTGAGGATTGGGAGCAATTTAGAATTCAGCAAAGTAGGACCAAGGGATCGATTAAGAAGGGGAAAATAGAGTACGAGAGTAAGCTTGCGGATAACATAAAAATTGACTGTAAAAGTTTCCATAGGTACATGAAGAGAAAAAGATTGGTGAAGACAAATGTAGGTTCTTTACAGTCAGAAACAGGGGAAATTATAATGGGGAACAAAGAAATGGCTGACCAACTAAATACATACTTTGGTTCTGTCTTCATAAAGGAGGATATAAATAACATCCCAGAAATGTTGGAGAACACAGGGCTTAGTGAGAGGGAGGAACTGAAAGAAATCAGTATTAGTAGGGAAATGGTGTTGGAGAAATTGATGGGATTGAAGGCCAATAAATCCCCAGGGCCTGATAATCTACATCCCAGTGTGCTTAAGGAAGTGGCCCTAGGAATAGTGGATGTATTGATGGTCACCATCCGAGATTCTATATACTCTGGAACAGTTCCTACCCTGGAAAGTAGCTAATGTAACCCCACTATTTAAAAGGGAGGTAGAGAGAAAACAGGGAATTATAGACCAGTCAGCCTGACGTCGGTAGTGGGGAAAATTCTAGAGTCCATTATGAAAGATTTAATAGCTGAGCACTTGGAACACTGGCAGAATCGGACAAAGTCAGCATAGATTTACAAATGGGAAATCATGCTTGACAAATCTACTGGAATTTTTCAAGGATGTAACTAGTGGAGTTGATGAGGGGGAGCCAGTGGATGTGGTTTATTTGGACTTTCAGAAGGCTTTCGACAAAGTCCCACATAAGAGATTAGCGTGTAAAATTAAAGCACATGGGATTGGGGGTAGTGTATTGAGATGGATAGAAAGCTGGTTGGCAGACAGGAAACAAAGAGTAGGAATAAACGGGTCTTTTTCCGCATGGCAGGCAATGACTAATGGGGTACCGCAGGGATCGACGCTGGGACCCCAGCTATTCACAATATACATTAATGATTTAGATGAGGGAACGAAATGTAATATCTCCAAATTTGCAGATGACACAAAGCTGAGTGGGAGGGTGAGCTGTGAGGAGGATGCAGCGATGCTTCAATGTGATTTGGATAAGCTGAGTGAGTGGGCAAATGCATGGCAGATGCAGTATAATGTGGATAAATGTGAGGTTATCCACTTTGGTAGCAAAAACAGGGAGGCAGATTATTATCTGAATGACTATAAATTGAGAGAGGGGAATGTACAACAACACCTGGGTGTCCTTATGCACCAGTTGCAGAAGGTAAGGATGCAGGTGCAGCAGGCGGTAAAGAAGGCAAATGGTATGTTGGCCTTCATAGCGAGAGGATTTGAGTACAGGAACAGGGATGTCTTGCTGCAATTATACAGGGCCTTGGTGAGACCACACCTGGAATATTGTGTACAGTTTTGGTCTCCTTATCTGAGGAATGATGTTCTTGCTATAGAGGGAGTGCAGCAAAGGTTTACCAGACTGATTCCTGGGATGGTGGGGCTGACATATGAGGAGAGATTGAGTCGGTTGGGATTATATTCGCTGGAATTCAGGAGAATGAGTGGAGATCTCATAGAAACCTATAAAATTCTAACAGGACTAGACAAGGTAGATGCAGGGAGGATGTTTTCAATGGTGGGGGAGTCCAGAACCAGGGGTCACAATCTGAGGATATGGGGTAGACCATTTAGGACCGAGGTGAGGATAGATTTCTTCACCCAGAGAGTGGTGAGCCTGTGGAATTCGCTACCACAGAAAGTAGTTGAAGCCAAAACATTGTATGTTTTCAGGAAGGAGTTAGATATAGCTCTTGGGGCAAAAGGGATCAAAGGCTATGGGGAGAAAGCAGGAGCAGGCTATTGAGTTGGATGATCAGCCATGATCATAATGAATGGCGGAGCAGGCTCAAAGGGCCTAATGGCCTACTCCTGCTCCTATTTTCTATGTTTTCTCGGATGGGGTGAGATTGGGAGGGGGAGAATGAAGGTGTCTGGGGGGAGGTTGGGAGCGGGAGGGAGTATGGGGGGAGGAGGGGGTAACAGGGGAGAAGACGACAATTGGGAAGGTAGGTGTAAGGGGGGTGTAAGGTGTAAGGGAAGGAATTCGGATTCGGGGGAAGGAGTGCAGAGATGGGAGGGAATCTAGAGGTGGGGGCGAGGAAGGAATATGGAAGGGGGAGGGAGTCCAGTGGGAGGAAGGAGTACGGAGAGGGGAGGGAGTAAGGCTGGAGGAAGAAGTAAGTGGGGAGGAAGGAGTCAGAAAGGTGGAAGGTCTATGGGTGGAGGAAGAAGTCAAGGTGGAGGAAAAAGTAAAGAGGAGGAGTCTGAAGGAGTCAGGAGTCAGGAAGGAGGAAAGAGCAATACTGGAGGAAGAAATAAGGCTGGAGGAAGAGTCAGAAGTGGGGAAAGACTAAGGGTGGAGGAATAAGTAAGGTTGCCTGATGCAGTCAGAAAGGGGGAAGGACTAAGTGGGGGTGGAGTCCAGGGGGGGTATGCCGGACCAAGGTCAGGGGAGTCCGGGGAGGAGATCGAAATGGGCTAAAAGGTGTCTCCACCTTTTAGCCCATTTTGATCCCTTCCCCCCACCCCACCCCCACTAGGGCCATCTGCCACTTGCTTGTCCTGCTTGCTACCCTTAATGTCCCCATTAGCACATTCCTTAGATAATATCACCACCATCAACACCCCTTTGTCCTTTTGTCTATGACATCTTTGGCAACCTCTTCTTTGCCTCCACCTGTCACTGGCCCTCTATCCAGCTCTACCCGTCCCACCCCCTCAACCAGCTTATATTTCACCTCATTTCTCTATTTCCTTAGTTCTGATGAAGAGTCACACGGACTCGAAACATCAGCTGTGTTCCTCTCCGCAGATGCTGTCAGACCTGCTGAGCTTTTCCAGCTATTTTTGTTTTTGTTCCGGAAGGAAAAGGGTTGTGGCTGGTAGATCAAGGAGGGAAGGTGGAAGGTGAAGCCAGGGGGTCAACAGTGATGGGGGAAGAGAAATGGGTGACTAGGGGAGGGGAAAAGATGGGAGATCTTATGAAAAACCGAATCAAGGCCATGCTGTCTAAATTGTAAGTGAAAGGACAGTTGTGATGGTCAAGATCAGGTGCTGCATGGGAGTGTGATCAGTGGGTGGGCAGAGATGCAGGTCAGCTCAGGTGGACAGCTGAAAGTGAACCCCAGCAGGCAGCATTGAAAATGCTCGAGACATTTAGGTGAGTGTGAAACATAAAGGACCCATGTGTGTGGGAGAGGCTCTGAATGGCCCTGCCACATACACACTTCTTCCTCCAGAATCACTCATTGGCCAGCTGCTCCCTCTGTGGTGACAGATCCTGAAGCGTCTTGACAGGGTGGGTGTGGAAAGGACGTTTCCTCTTGTGGAAAAGTCTAGAACTGGGGGCCACCACTGTTTACAAATAAGGGGGTCTCTTATTTAAAACAGAGATGAGGCAAAATGTTTTCACTCAGAGGGTCGTGAGTCTTTAGAACTCTCTTCCTAAAAAGTCTTTGAATATTTTTAAGGCAGAGATGGATAAATTCTTGGTAAGCAAGGGGGTGACAGGTTATCGGGGGTAGGTGGGATGCAGATTTCAGGTTGCTATCAGATCAGCCGTGATCTTATTAAATGGTGGAGCAGGCTCGAGGGGCTGAATGGCCCACTCCTTGTTCGTATGTTCAAATGAGGTTGAGGGACTCACAGGCAAAGGGAACTCAGAGGGAGAGGGCAGCCTCTGAGATTCCTGAGTGGATGACCCAAGGGTGTCCAGCTGCTACTCCTCCTACTTTCAGGTGCCCGGGGGCCCCGGCCTGACTCCTTGAGGGGCAGGAGCATCTGGGGGAACGTTGAGGTGCCCCACTTCCCTCTCGCGTTGCCACCACAAGAACTCACCCATGGCCACTGCGATGGAGTGCAAGCCTGCGCACATCTCCACATTCTGCGGACCAGGGTCGCCATGGAGTTCACCATCCTCCCCATGAGAGCTCCATACGTGCACATTTGGGCACCATTTCATCAGAGAGCAGGCCAATGCACTCTGACTCACGCCCCATTCTGTTGGGGGCTTCCAACAGCTCTGTGTGATGTTCTCCTGCCTTCTGCTGTTTCTCCAGGATGAGTTGGAAGGCCGATTCCAGAGGCTTGTCATCTGACTTGGACCTCACAGGTGCCTGTTTCCCAGCAGTCCTCCGAGTGCCAGGGAATTCAGCTGGACCTGCCTTCTCCTGCTGTGGACATGTATCCATGCAGTGGCATCCAGATTGTGAACCCAATCCTTCTCTAGCTCTCGGTCCCACCGAGGTGTGTGTCTCTGTGCTGGTGGAGGGCTTGAGTAAGTGCTCTGACAGGTCTTCTAGGCTGCTATTTCCAGCTCTTCAATGGAGGAGGTGTCCTCTTGGCCGGAGGTGAGGGCCTGGATGGAGCTAAGGGACTGGCTGGCTGAGGGTATCAGTCACTTGGCAGAGCTCCCTGTAAACCAAAGCAGAGATAATTGTTGCATGGCAGCGGAGCCAAAAGCAGGAGAGAGAGCACTCATATTTGCATTGAGAGAGGGATGATATGGTGCAGGATCCTCATGAGGATGTTCACCACCGACCTCACCATTGCTGCAGGCACGGTCCACATCCTCACCAGTCAGCACGATGGCACACTACTCAAAGTGAGTGAGGGACCTAATGTGGGTCACTGCTCGCCCAGTCTGGGCTCTCTCCCTGCTGATATGAACGAGCTTCTCCTGCATGCAAACAGATGGAGAGAGTAGTGAACAGGACACATGACACTGTGTGGAATGTTTGTGTAGTGAGTAAAACCATTGGCAGGATGAAGATGCGAGCTCGAGAGGATATAAGCCTGATGGCGATGTGAGGGTGTGTGTGTGAGTTAGTGGTGTTGTCCCTTGAGATGTGAGATCCCTGTGGATGTGTGATGAGTTTGTGTGTGTGTGAGTTGAGAATGATGAGAAGAGTGAGTTAACCTGGTGGAACGGATGAGACCATTCATCCTTTTTTAGCACTGGGTAGCTGTCCTCTTTTACAGAGCATTGGCGCTGACCACTGCTGCCACCGCCTCCCATGCTGGATTTGTGATGCAGCTGCCCGTCCTGCAGCAAGAGCAGGGGTAGAGGACATCACGGCGGGCCTCCATGGCGTTAAAAAGGCGCTTGAGGGACACGTCACTGAAGCAGGTACTGCAGTCTCTTTGCCTTTCGGGGCCATCCTGTCTTCCATGTGGCAGTCCTGGCCTGGAAGCACTGAGAGATGTGTGCACAGCTGCATTTTAAATGCGGTACCCCATGTGATGAAGCGGCAAGGTGACAGCGTGGCAGGCGAATGAGAGCCCGCCCACCATGGAAACGGCATGTTTCCCGGGAATACATAATTAATGCGGCGAGTTTGGGATGATGCAGCGTGAGAAGCCGCCATTGCGGCCGGCAAGTAAAACATCAATTTACCCGCCCGCTACTTCACTTAGTGCAAATCTGGGACGACTCCACCCTTAACCAGCGGATCACTACCCTCTACGGTCCTCACCCCATGCTTGGAATCAACAACACAAAACAAACTATGAACACAATTTGCACTTTATGTGGAAAACCTTTTTTAACCTACGAAGCAAAAGTAAATATTTACGTCATCAGTTGCTTAGTACGACCCCGGGTGGTCGGTCCACTAAACAAATTCTTCCACATGACTTTCAGTGACTGACTAAATCGCACTTCCTGGTTGCAGCCTCAATGTCCTTGGGAACTACAACCTGCATGTGGTCATTTCCTACTCTTAGCAGTGGGTGTCTCCAGGTACCTGACAGCAATGGATGTGATTTCTTGTAAGCCTGTTCTGAAGAAGAGTCATCTGGACTCGAAACGTTAACCCTTTCTCTCCAAAGATGCTGTCAGATCTGCTGAGTTTTTCCAGCAATTTTTGTTTTTGTTTCGGATTTCCAACATTAGCAGTATTTTGCTTTTATCTATGATGTGATTTCTGTATCTTGGTAAGGTGGGAAGAAAGCCATTCACACATGCCCGAGAGGCCATTTTGTAGGTCAGTTTCTGTAATCAGGGTGTTTGGTGGTTAGTCATCGCCCCAGTGACATGTCCTCACATGTCTGTGTCTGTGTATCCCTGTCCAGTCTTTATTTTTTAAAGTTTTATAAAAGCCTCAGAGTTGATATCTTCGGTCAAAAATCTTCTCCCTCTGTCTGATGTCCTCTGCATTCCATGTTCCTACCACCTGGTTCTGAGCTGAGGACATTGATTACATCTGATTACACTTTGACACAAGTATAAAGTTAATACATATTAAAAAGAAACAAAGGGAGGCCTTACAGCATCACAGAAATGCACAAAATATCAAAATGCCTTCTGGTCAAATTTCTGGCCTTCTGCCCTAAGGGAGGCAGGCCCCTGATCTCTAATGAGGAGTCATGCAAGTAGAGGGGTAATTAATCACTGCAGCAAGCCTGCAAGACCTGACATAATGCGAGAAAAGAGGTCACCAATGTGTGCCTCTCTAAAAATGTCAATTTTCATGAATAGGCATGACAGTGCTTTGAAAATGCTTGCACAGACTTCAATCATTGGCCAATTCAATGAATCTTGGATTCTAGTGCCGAACATGAAGCCCCTGTGCCCAAAATTGCTAAAGTAACAATGATGAGAAACATCCCTCATAAGTATATATTTATCATGCGCTCACCTACAAATGGGTAGGTATATTTACCCGTCGACAAGATGGCCAATGTAAAACTCTGGACAATCCCCAACTAATTTTGCACCTTCATCCCTGATCTACCAAATTTAATGGGTAAGAAATTGGATCCATTAACCCCTGTTTATAGGGTGCATTGAGTGCCCTTAGAGCTCCAGTAGAGTGATTAATCCTCACAACCAGATGGTTTTAGGGTTTTAAAGGAATTAGTTGAGAACATTGCAGATGCCCTAAATATAATCTTCCAAAGTTCTCTCAACTTGGGAACCATTCCTAAAAATTGGAAAACTTCATGTCACTTCGCTATTTAAGGTGAGAGGGCAAACTAGGGAATTATAGATCAGTTAGTCTGTTGTCGAAAATTAATAAAATCTATAATTAAGGATAGAGCGACTGAACACCTTGAAAATTTTCAGCTGATCAAAGAGAGCCAGCATGGATTTGTAAAGGTCAGGCCATGGCTGAAGAACTTGGCTGCATTTTTTGAAGAGGTGATTAAATTTGTAGACGGGGAATGTCTATGAATATTATTTTCATGGACTTCCAGAAGGCATTTGTTAAAGCCCTTCACAAGAAACTGTTAGCTGAAGTTCAAACCCATGGAATTGAATTACTCACCTGGTTAGGTGATGGGTTGACCAAAGGGAATCAGAGAGTAGGGCTAATGGGCAGGTACTCTAATTGGCAAGATGTGACTAGTGATGTCCCGCAGGGGTCTGTGCTCACCGTTGCCAATGGCATGAAAGTAGGTGGCATTGTAAACAATAAAATTATGCAGGGATATTGATAGTGAATGGGCAAAATTGTTAGCCAATAGATTTCAATGTGACATAATCCACTTTGGACATAAAACGTTTGGAGCAGAGTATGTTCTAAATGGTGAATAGCTACAAAACAGTTGAGGTCTAAAGAGACTTGGGGTCCAAATACATGGATCATTAAAATGTTATAAACAACTACAGAAAATAATCATGAAGAATAATGGAATGCAGGCCTTTATAGCTAGAGGACTAGAATACAAGGTCGCAGAAGTCATGCTTCAATAATTAAAAGCCATTGTTAGATCACACATGGAGCACTGCAAGAAGTTCTAGGCGTCCTTAGGAAGGATGTAACAGCCTTGGAGAGACTGTAGCGTAGGCTTACCAAAATGAACCCTTGTAGCCAGTCCTTCAGCAAGAACACATTCAGCTTAAGGGGAGCCAACATTTAGAGTTCAAGCAATGGTATTGGGGGAAAAAAGGCAATTTGTAATGGACAATTGTCAGAAATTGGCCAAGTTTTTCCTCCCAGCATTCCAAGGGACCTTTAAAGACCTTCAAACGAAACACGGATACAATGAAGTGACTTCTTGAATATTCTGGTCAAGAAATAACAGAGACAATCAGACCACACAGTGATATGTGTCTATCGTATGAACATATGAACATTTAAATTATGAGCAGCAGTAGGCCATTTGGCACCTCGAATTTGCTCCACCATTCAATAAGATCATGGCTGCTCTGATTGTGGCCTCAATGCCACCTTCCTGTCTACCCCTATACCCTTTGACTCCCTTGTTCGTCAAGGATCTATCTACCTCTGCCTTAAAAATATTCAATGACCCTGTCTCGACCGCTCTCTGGGGAAGAGGGTTCCACAGACTCATGACACTCTGAGAGAAAAAAATTCTCCTCATCTCCGTCTTAAATGGGAGACACCTTATTTTTAAACTATGTCCCTTAGTTCTGGTCTCTCCCACAAGGGGAAACTTCCTCTCTGCATCCACCATGTCAACTCCCCTCAAGATCTTATATGTTTCAATATGATCACCTGTCATTCTTCTAAACTGCAATGGATACAGGCCCAACCTGTCCAACCTTTCTTCATAACATTACCTCATCCCAGGAATCAATGGAGTGAACCTTCTCTGAACTGTTTCTAAAGCATTTATGTCCTTTCTTAAATAAGATGTTCAAAGATGCACACGGTACTCCAGATGTGGCCACACCAATGCCCTATACATCTGTGGCAAAACTTCCCTGCTGTAATGTTCCATTCCCCTTGCAATAAACAACATCATTTCATTTGTCTGCCTTAATCAATTGCTGTACCTGCATACTAATTTTTTTTGGAATCCACATACCAGGACACCCAGATCCCTCTGTACCTCAGAGTTCTGCAGTCTCTCTCCATTTAGACAATATGCTGCTTTTCAGTTCTTCCTGCCAAAGTGGACAAGGTCACATTTTCTCACATTATGCTCATATATTATACGCATACAAGCTAATGAGATGTGAGTTCCATTATGCCTAGTTGTGCATCTACATCCCTTGGAAATGCTAACCCCAAAAACTGTTTCATTAGAGCGAAACTCAGTCACCAATCTGATGATGTTGACAAACCAGAATCTTCCCCATTGAAACACCTTCGTATATTAATGGACTATACTATACACGAACCCAGGATGTGGGATTGTTGCAAAATGCAGGTGCAATAAAAAGGGGGAAGGGTTTGCGCCAATCATTGTGATGAATGTGTATTTTGCACTCCAAGAAATGTGTGTTTAGGGATGGGGCAGTGACTTACAAGGCTAACCACAGGTAGAATTGCTCATCTGCACACATGGGAACTTATTCCCCTGAGAGATTGACAGGGTGGGTGCAGATCAGAAATTATGTGAACGAGGTATGTAAGTATTGAATTAACTTGAAGGGACTAAGGCACTGGTGTTTGTAAGTTACCGGTGGTACAATATACTGTTAAAAGAATACGAGGTGTACTGACTTGTGAGCCTAGACCATTTTCTCCACGCGGATGGGTTCAGGTCAGTCTTTAGAGTTAAGATTATAAGAAGGGAGGTATGGGTTTACCTACCTACAGATTTCGGTGGCCAGGGGAAAATAGAGAGAGCAGAGCAGTATTTGAGTAAGAAATTACCTTTAAAAGAGGGATGGGTGTGAGTCATTGAAGCTGCATTCGACCCTCTATAAGAAGTTGAAGAATGGGAAGAAACTCCCATGGCTGAGAGAAAACCAAAATGAGTACATTTTGTGTGGTTGTTGGTATGTGTGTGAAAGATAAAACAGCTAGTGCAGGAACATCAGCGATATGTAGAAAGGTTGCAGGAGAAGGTTAAACAGGACACACAGGATAGGAACAAGGTGGGAGCAAGGTTGCAAGTAAACTAAAGAGAAGTTGCCTCTCAGGGAGGGGGAGGTATGGATTTGCAGGGACTGTGTCCAAATAGTCACAAAATGCGTGATGTAGGCTATCTCCTTCCCTCTATCAGTTACTTTACCCTTGTGGTTGGGAGTCTACTCTGGATATCGGTGACTCAGTGTACACTTTACTTGCGTTATAAGCAACACTTTTATTAACCTTAATCCCTTAGCATATAAATCAATATCAATGTAAAAATACTGATACAAATATCTGCTAATGTTTACTCACAATCCGGTTGAGAAACAGACAAGGTTAGGTGGTTGAATCGCTCTGTTCTGTAGCTTATGTTGATAGCTGACCAGACTACCCTCCCTTCTCACTGCAGCCACGAGTATCCCACACACCTGGTTCTTATACCCTTCTGTTGGACCTGCACACTACATTTACAGTGATGTCACTTTCTCGTTGGCACTGTGCTTTCAGCCTGAAGTTAATCCCCAGTGAGATGATGGGGTCACCACAGCTGCCTTCACCCTGATGTCAGCTTTCAAACCACGCTTGACTGGTCCTTTGTTCCGGGATCCTGTGTATGTAGGTGCAGTTTGACTCGTTTCTGCCTACCTGCCTGGGCATATTCTCTCTCTCCTGGTCATCGTTTTTCTACAACCTAACCCTCTTCCCCTCAGCCCTCGGTCCACCAAGCAACCATTTTGTGTTATACTAAAAATACATTGTTCGATCTCTAATACCATGTTTGGTATGACTTCTGCAAAGAAAACCAATACATAAATCATTTCAAAAGTATGCATCAAAGAAACAAATTACCAAAATATCTGTAATGGCAAATGCTGGGCAAGTTCCATTCTGTCAATTTCATCACGATTTTGTTCTATCTCAATATTACAAAAGCCAGTGCTTAAGGTACAGATGTTATTCTCTTTGTTTACTGACAGCTAAGTTTGTGTGTGTGTGTGTGTGTGTGTGATTGTGAAAAATATGATTCCTCTGTTTGATTTTTTTGTGTGTGTGCACTGAACTCAAAGTTATTTAACCCTTTGTGGGCTGGCCTTAGATTTTTTTATATTGTTTGTTTAATGTGTGTATAAGTTTGTATTATGGGTGAGATTTTAACCTGATTCAAACTTTTAGGCCAGAATTTTTACAGTCGTCGGGTGGGATTGGCGGAGGCGAGTGAGAAAAGCCACGAATCGGACCTCCGCCTGCGCTTGGGCCACGACCGCCATTTCACGCTGGCTTGCCAATTAACGGCCAGCCAGTGCGAATTGCGCGCTGCAGCACTCAGCGCTGCCTGTGTTGGGGGGGTGGGGGGGTTGCAGGGCGGGAGTAGAAATTTGCGCATGTGCCGGGGTGCACGCAGTAAAAGCGTCCTGAGGCGCAGAGCTGCCTCAGGGAGCTGAAGCTTTTTGAAAATACAAAATAAAGAATTTTAAAATGCTAATAACATATCCCCTCATGCAACTCTGTCACGTGAGCAGGATCATGTTACAAATTAGTTTGAAAATGTTTTTTTTTAAATCACTGGTCGAAACCTCATCCCGCCCGTGGATGAGCGCATGATGACATGCAAGTGCGCGATGATGTCGGGACACCCGCGTTATTTTATGCTTGTTCGGGTTGGGCGGGCGTCGAACACAATCTTAAAAACCATTACGGTTAAAGGTTGCAGCATTATCCTTTTGAACACCAGTGTGGGCGCAAATGTTTGAAGCTTGCAAGCCGGGGAAGCCCTGATATCTTTTGACTCTTTTTAGAGTAAATTGTTAAAAATTTTTGTTTAATTGTGAGGATTAACTTTTCCTTTAGTTTTATTGCAATCATTTCAAAAAGGCACCTGAAGTAAAGAACAGGGAATGACATGAGGCAGAATTTTTAGGTCGGTGGGCGGACGCAATTGGTGGGCCCGGCATTGGCCGGGGAACCCACCGCCGACTGTGATCGGCCCCCGACTGCGATTCCACACTGGCTGGCAAATTAACGGCCAGCCAGTGTGAAACGCGCGCTGAAAAGCTCAGCGCTGTCAGGGCGGGGGGCAGGAAGAGGGCGAGTGCTTATGTCGACGTGGGCGCGGGCCAGCGCTGAGAGAAAACTCCCTGTAGGCAGAGAGCTATCTCAGGGAGCTGCAGACCTGAAAATCCTCAAATAAAGTTTTGTAAAGCAGAAAAAAAATGTCCAAGCATCCCAATCAGGCACCTGGAAATATACATGATAGAAATGCTGTGCACCAATTTTTATCTTTATTTCATTTCATCATGGAAGCCTCATCCCGCCCTTGGGCAACATAAATTAAAGGCAATTGCGCCGTTAATGACCTTAACTGACCTCTTAAAAGTCCAAAACGTGCCCACTGACCGAAATATAGCGTGAGCGTGGGATGACACCGGGAAGCTCGCCCGACATCACCTCGCATGATTTCTTATCAGCTCAAGTTGGGCGCTTACCCAATCAGTGTAAAATCCTGCCCATAATCTTGTCTGTTCTTGGTTAAAACATGTGTTCTGTGCTTAGCTAGTAAGTGCTAGCCTAGATTCCTGTGGAATTATTAAAATTAACTTGATAAGTTGTGAGAACTTGAATTTCATCCAGGCCAAAGCCAGGCTGGGGAGGAGCATATGTATATGAGGTATGAGTGTTGATTGATAGACATAATTGGTTGGTGAGTGATTGGGGTGTGGGGAATGAGCAGTGTCTGAAGCCAGTTATGCAATTCCTAGAATATGCCATTTGAAGATGAATTCACTGGCCTTGGCTACTTGTGAGGTCATTAAACTTCTTGTGGTACTGCACCTAGATCCTTGGGGCTTGGCTTCTGGCTTTGCCTTCCATGACTATCTGCTTCCATTGCCTTCTCACCAAGTGAATGAAGGGCCTCCTGGTCCCTGTAGATACAGGACATTGGTCCAGCTTTCCACCTCCACCACCAAGGCCTCCAGTACAGCCTCTGAAAACTTTGGAATGCACTCTTTGTAAAGTTGGAGCTTCCTTTCACCAATGTAAATCTACATATTTACCTTTGAGTCCTCTATCCCAATCTATAAAGTGTATAACACTTGTTATTTATTCTTGGCCTCATTTCTGAATTAATTTGTATAGGGTTTGCATTAGCCATGTGCTATGGCAGAACTAAATGTCTAACCTATACGCTATTGAATATAACCACCATATGCATCCTTTATCATTACACCAAGAGAAAATAATTATGGAAATGCATCAAAGTCTTCTGACATAGCAATCTCTATTGTTTTGAATTTGAAGTATTAATAAAAATGTCTCCACATGCAGTTTAATATGGCTGATAGCCCTCAGAAAATGATGTGAATTTATTATATAATTCTGTAAAGAACTGGGAGCTAAGATTGACATTCTACACAAGATTTCTCGTTTCTTAATTACATTAGCGTAATGGCTTTACATACTGGACAGGTTTCAACAAGAAACAGAAACTATACGACAGAGAGCTTTTCAGATGCTACATGATTGAACCAGGTCTTCGACAAGAGTCCCTGCCCCCTCTCCCCACCCTGCATTATCTGCACTTAGGGCTCATTGGTGGGAGCCTCCAAAAAGAATCATGGCAGACAGTAGGAGAGGCTATACCTTCAGTTACTACATTTCCTCCCCCTTTAGCTGTTTTTACAGTTTCTATTTACAGAGAACATTTGAATGTCCAACAACATATACATATACAACTCAGATGATTAAGGATTATGTCTCTGAGTTGCTTTCCTTATTCGGTTACAGTGGCGTAGCTCTACCACTTGAGGTTCTTCCACAGGATCAACATGATCAGGACCTGCAGCACCAGATACATCATTAGAGAGTGGCAGTTCAGGGCTTGGCAACTCTACAGAGATATTAGACATGCTTATTCTAGGTCGATCTCTCACCTCATGGATTAATGGTTCAATGTTAATCATACGTGGAGTAGCTGGTTGTTGGAATGTCTCTCTGTTCCTAAGATAATACACATGTTTTTAAACAATTCAGTCTTCCACATCCACCTGGAAGGACAAGGGACCAGGTTCTGAGACAATTGTTCCAGGAACCCAACGACGTCCACTTCCAAAAGTCCACACGAAAACTGTATCTCCTAGAGTGAATCTGCGAGCTTTACTATGATTATTGTGATTCAATTTTTGTTTATTATGATTCTTCTCTACCTTTCCCTCCAAGTTTGCAAACACCAGACTTAACCTTGTACGTAAGCGGCATTTCATAAATAATTCAGATGGTGTTGAACCCATAGTTGAATGAGGCATCATACTATAATTGAGAAGAAAGCGGGAAAGTCAAGTTTCTAGAGTGCCTTCAGATAACCTCTACATTCCAGATTTGAAAGTTTGCACAGCTCTCTCTGCTAAACCATTTGTTGAGGGATGATATGTTATAATATGTCTGATTCCATTTAAACTCATGAATCTCTGAAACTCTGTACTGGTAAAGACTGTACAGTTATCAGAAACAATGACTTCTAGTAGGCCATGTATACAAAAACATTGAAGCAGCTTCTCAACATTTGCACTCGATGTCGGTGATCTGACTTCATACACATCCATCCATTTAGAATGTGCATCTATGATCAATAAAAACATGGTACCTAAGAATGGTCCCAAATAATCAATATGTAGTCTAACCCAGTCCACTCCCACGGATGCAGAGGAGCTGAAACAGGCAACTTCTGTTTTTGCTGACAGTGGAGACAGCCCTTGACCATGATTTCAGTGTCACTGTCTATGCCTGGCCACCAGAGCTAGCTTCACGCAAGCATTTTCATCTTTGATATACCTGGATGCACACTGTGAAGTTCTGTCAAGTGTGGTTCTCTTCCTTGTGAAGAGACAACAACTCTTGATCCCCACAATAAGATTCCACCTTGACAACTTAGCTCTGTTTTTCAGGCATGGAATGGTCTCAAATCTTCAGTCACTGGTGAATTTGACACCCTTGCAATACAAGGCCTTTGACTTTCGACAAAATTGGATCTCTGTTCATCCAATTTCTAATTTGCTTCACACACATAGGTGAAGAATCCAAGAAATCCTCTACAAGCACAACTTCTTGTGGCACTGGAGCATGTACAATGCTATCTGGTAATGGGAGACGACTGAGTGAGTCTGCATTTGCAATATGCAAGCCAGGACGGTGCATAAAGGTATACTCATACACAGATAATATCAAAGCCCCACATTGAATTATTGTTGAGTCTATTGATGGAATGGTCTTATCCTCACTGAAAAAAACCATTAATGGTTTATGGTCCGAGAAAATGATGAAATTTCATCCATGCAGATACTGGTGGACTTTCTTCACTCTGAATATCGCCGATAAACCTTCCTTTTCTAGCTGGGAATAACCCTTCTCGGCTGTGGAGAGAGTTCTGGACACATAGCCAATTGGCCTTTCTGATCCATCTTCCATTCTTTGTGATAACAAAACTCCCACACCGTAAGGAGAGGCGTCATGTGTTAATACCATTTCTTTCAATGGGTTGTAGTGTACCAATAAACATGATGAACGTAATAACTTCTTAACTTTCACAAAGGATTCTTCCTGTTGTGAATCCCATGACCAAAGATGATTCCTTTTTAACAAGTGTAATGGTACTAACACTAGATAAGTTTGGCAAGAAGCGGCTATAATAGTTGATCATACCCAGGAAAGACTTGAGTTTGGTCGCACTGGATCGAGAGGGTGCCTCTTTGATTGCTCGAGCTTTCTCTTCTACAGGATGCAAACCCATGGTATCCACCCTGTGACCTAGGTAAGTAACTTAAGACTCTTGGATTGTACATTTCTCTTTCTTTAACCATACGCCAGCTTCCAAGAATCTTCTTAGTGCCTCTTCCAGGTTGACCAAGTGTTTGGTTTCAGTTGACCCTGTCATCAGAACATCATCTAGGTACACTACTACTCTGGGAAGTCCTTACAAAAGATTCTCCATTTCCCTTGGAAGATCGCACATGCAGACGATAACTCCAAAGGGTAGGCGAGTATCTTGATAAAGATCCTTGTGTGTGTTGATGGTCGCGTACCCTCTAGAGGTGCTATCCAGCTCTAACTGTTGACAAGCATGGCTCATGTCCAGCTTTGTAAAGGATTCGCCTCCAGCCAGCTTTGCATATAAGTTGTCTATCCTCAAGATAGGATATTTATCTAGTTTAGCTGCCTTATTCACGGTCAATTTATAGCTCCCACAAATGCGTATAGTTTGATCAGGCTTCACCACTGGGACTATGGGTGCTGCCCATTCCGAGAATTGGAGAGGTTGGGTGATGCCCAGCTTTTCTACTCGGACAATTCTGCATCCATCTTCTTCTTTAAGGCATAAAACATGGGCCTGGCATTAGAGTAGCAGGGCATCGCCTGAGAACCTACATATATTTTCCCTTGGAAGCCTTTTAACTTCCTTAAATTGTCACAAAAAACGCTCGAATTTCCTTAGCAGTTCAATAACTCCTCCTTTTCTCAAGTGAAATATTTCAGACCAGTTGAGTTTAATTTTTTGTACCCAGTCTCGGCACAGAAGACTAGGTCCTTCACCTGTCATTATGATCAATGGAAGCTAGGCTATCTGTTACCTATAGGACACAGGTACTGTGGCAATGCTCTTTACCTGTATAGATTCTCCAGTGTATGTCTTCAATTGAGCTGTTGCCTGCTCCAAATTTAGTGGTTGGGCACCTTAATTTAAGTATTTAAATGTTGCTCTCCCATCACTGTGGTTGAGGCTCCTATATCCACCTCCATTATTAGTGGCTTCCCGCTCACTTGGGTTGTGACAGTAATAGGTTCAGTTTTTACAGCAGTGACGTTAAACGGGGAGTAGATGTCGGTATCGGCAGCTTCAAGTCCTGCTGTATTATTCAATTCAATCACATCGGTTTGCTGCTTTATGGGCTGTTTCGATTTTGTCCTGCATTCCTTTATTACATGACATTTCTTATGGCAGTAATGGCATTCTGCCTCCTTGAATCTGCAGGTGTCCAGTCCGTGGTCACCCTCACATCAATAACAAATTAACCTTGGAGCCGCTGCTGAAGTGTTTCTATGAGGCCTTTTCGTTTTTCTAACTGCAGACATTGCCTCTCACTTCGATGCTGTGTCTCTGGTTTTCACGCCACACCCGGCGGTAGGTTCCCACCCCAAATGAAGAACAGCGCCATGTTGTATGTGTTGTAAAGTCTGCGTGTCTCTCACAGCACTTTCCATGGTGAGGGAGATTTCCAGAGCACGCTTCAAATCGATGTTGACCTCAGCAAGTAAATGGTGCTGAATGGAGTCATCCTGAACACCACAAACTAATCGGCCCCGCAGTACATCATTTAACATGTCCCTGAAGTCACAGTGTTCTGTCAACTACTTCAGGTTCACTATATAGGTTGCGATGAACTCTCCCGGGGCTCTAACTCTGGAATTAAACTTAAACATCTGCATTATTACAGGTGGCTTCAGCTGGAAGTGCGTTTTCCCAAGGTCCACTAATTCATTAAAGGACTTAGAATTGGACCTGTTCGGGGCCATAGGGCTGCGGGTGAGATTGTATGTCTTCCTATCACCTACACGCAAAAGGATTGCTTTCTGCTTTCCCTCCGCTGTAATTTCGCTCGCTACGAAATAAAAACCAAGGCACTTTACAAACTGGCTCCAGTCTTCCATGGTCACATCATAAGAATCAATTCTGCCGGAGTGGCATGACTGCTGAGTATTCTTTTCGTTTTTCTTAAGATTCAATGTACTCATGTTAACAAGGCGAGGTACAGTATCGGAGATATTTTACCCTTGTTGCCAAATGTAATGACTTGACGGACCAGACAGGTCTCAACAAGAATCAGATAAACTTTATTACAGAGAGCTTTTCAGATGCTACCTGCTTGAACCAGGTCCTTAAGAAGAAGCTCCCCCACCGCCCGTCCCTGGATTACCCGCGCTTAGGGCCCATTAGTTGGAGAAGAAGTCCAAGAACACCATGTGACCCCCTGATAGACATAGGAGAGGCTATACCTTCAGTTACTACAATTAGTTTATTCAAAGGAAGGATGTAGGCAAATTGGAACAAAACCAAGATCTTCATGTGGAGGCAAAGGCATTTATGAGGTACTAAATGAGCACTTTGCATTTGTCTTCAGTAGAGAAGAGGATGCTGGCATTGCAGCAAAGGAGGAGGCAAGTGTGGTATTAAATAAGACATAAATAAAGAAAAGGTGCCTAAAAGGTTAGCAGTCTTCAGAGCACAAGAATTACCCTGTCAGAAAGGGATGCGACCTAGATTACTGAGGGAAGCAAGAGTGGAAATTGTGGAGGTTCTGGTCAAAATCTTGTAATCCTCCTTGGATATGGGGGTGGTGCTAGAGGACTGGAGGATTTCAAATATTCCTCCCCTGTTTAACAAAGACAAGAGAGATAAACCTGGCAGCTAGAGGCCAGTCAGCCTAACATCAATGGTGGGGAAACTTCTAGAGATAATAGTAATAAACATCAATTGGCATTTAGAGACGTGTGGGCTAATGAGTGAAAGTCAGCATGGATTTCTTAAAGGCAAATCATGTTTGACAAACTTGATTGAGATCTTTGATAAAGCAACAGGGAAAGTTGTTGAGGAAAGTGGTTGATGTTGTGTATGTTGACTCTCAAAAAGAATTTGACAAAGTACCACGGAACAGACTTGGTTTTAAAATTAAACCCATGGGATTAAAGGGATGGTGGTAGCATGGATCCAAAATCAGCAAGGGGCAGATAATTGACAATGTGGTGACTGACTACTTTATAGCTGGATGTAAGGATACAGTGGTGCTCACCAAGTGTTGGTGTTGGGACCACTGCTCTTTTTAATCTATATTAATGACCTGGACTTGGGAATACAGGGCATAACTTCAAAGTTTGCAAATTACTCAAAACTTGAAAATGTAATAAACAGTGGGGCGAATAGTAACAGATTTCAGGATGACATAGGTGAAATTTAAAACAGCAAAGTATGAAGTGATAGATTTTGGTAGAATTTGGAGAGACAATATGAACTGATTTGTACAGTTTTATTGGGGATGCAGGAACAGAGAGACCTGGGGGTGTATGCATTTAAATCTTTGACAAGATGAGTTGAGAAGGCTGTGGAAAAACGCAAATGATCCTTAACTTAATAGACATCAAAAGCAAGGAGGTTATGTTAAACATTTATAAAGCACCAGTGAGGCCTCGGCTGGATTATTGTGTTCCGTTTTAGACACTGTACTCAAGAAAGGATGTTAAAGGCTTTGGAGAGCATAGAGATAAGAATTACTAGAATGGTACAGTTATGTTGAGAGACTGGGGAAGCTGGGGTTGTTCTCTTTAGAACATAGAAGGATAGAAGGAGATTTGCTGAAGGTATTCAAAATCATGAATGGTTTTAATTAAGTAACTAAAGAGAATTGGTTTCCAGTGGTTGAACAGTCAATAACCACAGGACACAGATGCAAGGTGATTGGCAAAAGAACCCAAGGGTACATGAAGGCATTCTTTCTTTATGCAGTGAGTTACTATGATCTGGAATGTATTGGAATGCTCTGCCTGAAAGGATGGTGGAAGCTGGTTCAATGTGACTTTCAAAAGAGAATTAATAAATAGTTGAAGAAAAAAAATACAGGGCTATGGAAAAGAGCAGGGCAGTGGGGTTAACTGCAATGGAGCCAGCACATGCATAATGGGCCAGATAGCTGAACCATCCAATGCTTCTAGTTTCCTGAAATATCCTGTATTGACTTTCCTCTCATCACTTTAATTTTATGAACAGAATATTTTAGCACTGATGCGGAACTAGTACTTGCTGTGCCTTATGTCAATAATATTAAAAATTCCATCTATTTATATTTCTCCTAATTATATCCTTATTGCTACCACACTCCTTTCTTTAATCAGGAAGCTTCAATGGTTTGATCCATAGCCAACATCTGTGACTACCCAACAGGGGAGTGTGCTTCTTTGGAGCAGAGATTGGTCCTGGCAGCTTTTCTGCTGCTAATCTCAGGATTTTGTTTATCATGAAGTGATAAATCTATTCAATGATTCAACTGAGAGAATGTAAAATGTACCCATTGTAGACAATTATGTTTCAGTGGATTCTGTTGTTGGGTTTGTCAATGACGTTTCCATCAATGTGCACCTTACATTATTCAAATTCTTTTGTTGCACTTTATAAATTTTAGCAAATTTAATTGTGCCTCAATCTCTTATTGACGTTAAAATGTTTATTTTTTTTTATGGAATGATTAGGAAGTAAAAATAATTGGAGAAAGATTTCCTCAATGTGAACCTCTGATTAAAGTGAAAGCATTTTCGGCAGATATCACAAGGCACTTGTTATCCAATTCAGATGGAGCAAACGTTTGAAATACTGCCTTGGAATACAAAGTATAGTGTCAATGAGCAGCTGTTTATCGCAATCCCCTGTTCTCTTTTACTGACACTCAGATAGCACAATCCCACGTGAAAACTGGATCCAAGCAGCAGTTTACAAATCTGTCATGTTTCTCATTGAATCCCAATGCATTGTGTGCGTTCTCTCACAGGAAAGGGATTACTGTAGTCTTAGTCAGTATGATGTCTTGCAGCCTTCCATTAATTGCCTTTGTTGAGCATAATGGCATTCTCTAATAGGCTATGATATTTTAGATTGTTCTGCTTATTATGAATGAATTTACAGGTCTTAGAATGTAGATATTTACAAAGCTGAATTCTGTTTTTGATAATGCAGGCTGCCACGCAAAAGCTCCCAGACCGCTGGGGAGCATGGAAGCACCTGTATTAGGTTGGCGGAGGTCTGATGCTTTTCATTAATGAACCTCTAGGAATCAGACACAATTCCCTTCTCTTTGCATCAATGCCGGTAAGTGTCAGAAGCTGAGTAGGCGGAATTTTCCGTGCCTCTTGGCACGGGCGTCATGGTAGGCTTGAGCATACAATATGGCGGGAAGGCCAAAAATTGGTTTCACAATGTCGTGAAACCAGTTTGAGATTGTCTGCTCTGCCTGTCAATGGCGGGCTGCCTTTCCTGCTGTCAGACATCGGGAACTTCATTGTAATACACCCGCATAACAGTATAAGCCCACCTCACTGGAACCACCCCAACACGCTGGATCATCCAGGCATGTCAGTGTGATTGCATGCTGTCGTGTTTCACAATAGCATTTATAAGGCATGCACCTGGCGAGCTGCACTTTGAGGGGAATTTGGAGGTGAGTGCAGGGTAAGGTTGCATAGCACTCGCGAGGGTCACCTGTAGGACTTAAAGTTTGAGGTGCTGCATATTCAGGCAAGGGCAGAGGCAAGTCACTTTTTCCTGGCTGGCTGAAAGTGCATTGCCAGCGCAAAGGCCACTGCATTTGGAGCGGGTTATAGGGGGCAAGGGCTGCACTGCGGTTGGGGTGAATTTGGTGTGGCAAGGGCTGCACAATGGTACTGCATAATCACTTGCGGGGGGTGGTGGATGGGAAGTAGCCATGCATTAGGGAAACCATGTATAAAGTGACCATTCCTCTACAGCTGAGACAGTTCAGACACAGCCACATTGACAAGCTTGGAGCCATGTCTCCAGCTTACCTATCCACTCAAGAAATGCAGAGGCATGAAAGTGCCACCAAGTGATCCAGAGCTTTTCACCCCTTGGGCACAGACTGAAAACTAATGAGCATTCTAGTGGACTGCAGAACAATTGGACGACTGGGCAAGTTGTACAATCTCCTTGCTAAAGCTGGCCATGGAGCAGTCACTGGTGGAGGCACTCACAGCCCCTTTGCAATGTCATCATTCAGGTTTGGACCAGTCTCCCCCATGTTCAAGCTAATAGTGCAGCCTTGCAGTGTGGATTAGGAGAATGCCTGTCCCTGAGCTGAGAGCACAGCATGCAGTCCAATGGGCAAAGCTGCTGCCAATCGGTCAGGTAGAGTGGGCGGAGGTGGGTGGGGTTTCAGTCAGCCATGCAGCGCATTAAACTATGGCCATCCAAGTGGTGGCCAGCACTCTCCAGGATGCATTAAGAGGCCTTCAGATTTAACCAAGAGAGGTCCTTATGCATCCCTGCTAACCCACACATCACTTAGTTTCATCCCGCAGGAGGAGCACATCAGTATCATGGAGCCTGGCGACCTAGCTGTATGACTCGTGGCTTACAGAGAGTAGAGATGAAGAAGAGACCGATAGAGGCGCCTGGCTGGACAGATGGAGGATTATCACCCTCAAGAGGAAGAAACGGCTGGGGGCCCTGCATGAGCAGCTGAAGAGCCACAGTGAACCATCGCTGGTCAGCACTTAGCTAGACCTAAGGTCTGTAGATGGTGCTTGTCATTCCTGCAGATGACCGAGAACCAGTGTCAGTGAAGACTGCGCATGGCCAGGGAACTGGTTGGTCACATCTGTCACCTGCTGCAGGATTTGGTGTTACATGGACCTGGAAGGAACCACTACCATTGGCCTGAAAGTGCCCACGGTGCTAAAGCTTTACATCAGTTGCCCCTTTCAGGGCTCGACAGGTGACCTCCGTGGGATATTGCAAGCTTCCATGCACAAATGTATCCATGAGGTAACGGGCGCCATATTCGCGAAAGCACAAAACTTTGTGCATTTTGCCTGGGAGCAGGAAAACCAGGAAGCAAGAGGTCTGGGATTAGCCCAATGGTGCAGGGTGCCATCGACTGCACTCACGTGGCACTCAGATGTCCATGGCAACAAGCAGTCAACTACATTCAACCTCAAGGGCTTCCACTCGCTGAATGTGCAGCTGGTGTGCAATCACCACAAATGCATCCTGTAGGTCTGTGCACGGTTTCCAGGGAGTGTCCGTGACTCCTACGTTCTCAGTCGGTCTCAGATCCTTGATATCTTCCGGGGTCCACAGAGGCTGCAGAGTTGGCTCCTCAGGGTCAAGGGCTACCTGCAGAGGACGTGGCTGATGACACCTGTGCGGTGGCTTCAGACTGCAGCAGAGAGATGGTACATCGAGGCTCATGCTGAAACTTGCACTTTGGTGGAGCAAACCATTGGAATGTTCCGGCACCTGGACCGCTCTGGTGAATCCTGCAATATGGTCCACAGAGGGTGTCATGCATCGTTGTCACCTGGTGCACCCTTTACAACCTGGCGCTGCAAAGGGGAGAGGAGCTGCTGAGGGGATGGAGGAGCTGCACATCTCCTCCAATGAGGAGGTTATCGATGGGGATGAGGGTGAGGAGGTCTTTAAAGGTGAGGTTGACAGCAATGAGGCCATCACACTGGCCAGACATGGCAAGCGCGCTTGGAAGGCCCTCATAGGTGCTAGATTCGTGGAGGATGATGATGGCATGCAGTGGGGAGACACCATAGATCCTCACATTGCATGCGTGAGCGTTTGATTCCAGTCTAGCAGGTGGCAGCGCACTTACCCTCTGTGATATGGCTCCTGTCATGGAGACGCAGCGGATGCCCATAGTCACTACATTCCAGGAGGATGATGATGACATGCAGTGGGGACACTCCAGAGATCCTCACATAGCTTATATGAATGTCTGACTCCTGTCTGGCTGATGGCATCTCACTTGCGCTCTGTGAACAGGGTCATATCATGGAGATGCAGCCGGGAAACTTTCACTTCTCCTGATCCAATGGCATCCTTCGTGAGCTGAACCTTTCAGGACCACACCATCACCGGACACATGTGCTGATGTGAAAGTGGGCCAGCCGCACCTCAAAGGCGCTGAGAGCACACAGGGAACTCTGTGCCACCAGCCAAGGACATCCTGGCAGCAATGGTAAGCCCCATTGAGGTGCAGGCATGACTGATGTGACCAGTGACAGTGAAGGCGCACCATCAACGTGCTGGGAAGGTTGCACAAAGCACAGGGAAGAGGCCCTGGATTGAGACACCTGCCATTGGCAGGATGACATTCTTGGGAGTTTATTTACAGAAGTGAACATAACATACAAGTGGTTATCACCCGGGCCCAGCATGTATAGCTACGTCTTCTTAACTTTCCTAACCCTGCCGTTACGTCTTAGTGATCTCCCCCCCCCCCCCCCCCCCCCGCCTCACCCCCCCACCGCCAACATCCACAGCAGGAGGTGAAGGCAGTCTGCTGACTGCTACACCTCGTCTGTGATGTCTGTGGCGGGCGTCCTCTGGAGGGCTGAGACCTGGAGGGTCACGGACTGCTTTCAGGGTCCTGCTGTGTGGCAGTGGTACCCTCCTCAGCCTGTGGAGCTGAATTTGCTGGGGTTACAGGATGAGGGGACTCGGACAGGCCAAACACTTCCAGAGTCACCTGTGTGGATGGACCCGGGGTGTGCACCTGCTGATCCACCTCCCTATTGGTGCCCAAGGGCTCCTGGTTGTCTTCTTGAGGAGAAGTGGAAGCTGGAGTGAGATCTAGCTGCCCCGCACCCTCTTGTGTTGACATTGCTGGAGCCCAACTATGGCGTCAGCGATGGGGTTAAGCCCATGCAGCAGTGCAGGACTGATGTCCTGGACCAAGATCTCCATGGCACCCACCATTGTACCAGTGTTTACCTTGGTGCATTGGCACATCAGCACTATCACCTCAGCCAGAAGGCAGACAGACTCCCCCATCGTGCCTTGCAATCTGAGGAGTGCAGCAGACATCGCTTCCTGATGTTCCCGAGTTTGCCTTTGCAGCTCCAGCAACTGTGACGTGACCGAGGCCAGAGTCTCATCATTTGACTCGAACTCAGCAGGCTTCTGGTCTCCAGCAGCCTTCCGAGTGCTGGAAACCTGGGACATTCCTGCACCGCCTGCTGTGGATCAGACAGTGCAATGTGCTCACCAGATTGTGACCCTGAGGCTACTGGTGGAGGGTATGGGTGAGCGCTATGATGGGTCTTCAATGAGGGTTTCAACAGTTTCCTCTTCAGAGGTGTCTTCGGGGCTTGAGTTGAGGACCTGGATCTTGGACCCCCTCAGCTGTTTCCCAGATGTGCCTGTGAAAGCAAGGAGAGATAATTAGCGCACAGCAGTGGCCTGTGAAGCAGGACACATCACTCACGGCATGGTTGTCTGATGGATGTTGCACTGCTGGATCCTCACTTGGTTGAGAACCGCTGACCTCACCAGAACGGTCCAGACCTTCGCCTTCTAGGTGGATGACTCTATTTTCAAAGTCCATGAGGGCCTTGATTTCAAGCATTCTTCCACCAGTTTGCAACCTCTCCCTTTTGTTCTGTGCCAGCTTGTCCTGCATAAATAGAGATGGAGAGAGCATAAGCAGGATGCCTGCCATGCCAGGTGATAAGTATGGCGAGTGGTGTCATGGACAGGATGAGGACAATGAAGGTGTCTGTGTGAGAGGGTGAATGGTGATGTCCCTGTCGGTGAGTGAGATCCCTGTGGGTGTGTGATGGATTTGTGAGTGTGTGAAAGTGATGAGTAGAGTGAATTACCCTGGATCATTCAACCTCTTTCTGCACTGTCCTCTTTGTAGGCCATTGGCGCTGACCACTGCCGCCACCTCTTCCCATGCAAGATTGGTGACCTTGCTTGCTGGACTTCGTGCAGAGTGGGGTTAGAGGACATCACGGAGGCCCTCCACTGCATCCAGTAGGCGCTCAAAGGAGGTGTCGCTAAATCTCGGGGCAGCCATCAGTACGCAGCAGCTTCCTATCCCTTGTGGAGTGCTAGCTCTTTTCTGGGGCAGCATTTAAATATAGCACCCTGTTTACTGAAGTCCTGATGTGATAGTGGGGTGGGTAAATGAGAGGACGCCCCACCAGTGACCCAGCATGTTTCTTGGGAATGCATGTTTAATGAGGTGGGATTGGGACGATACGGCGTGATAAGTCACCATTGCAGCCAACGGATAAAACACCCTTTTCCTGCCTGCTACCGCACTTAGTGCAAACCTGTGATGATTCCGCCCGGTGTGTTTGTCACCACCGAAGTGTGAAGTACAAACCACTGGCCCCTGCCAGGCACCTTTTCGGCAGAGAATGGTGGGGGAACATAAAATAGCTAGCCCACCTCTTCCCACCTTTGCCTGAGCTGACTCCCATAACATGCTAGATGGATGGGTGCCAAAATCAGCAGCCTGCCCACCATATGTAAGTAAAGAGTTTAAGGTCAATTAGGCTTGTTAGCAAGTCTATTTCCCTGGATAATGTGGCTGGCATGGCCAAGCAAACGGGAGTGCCCAGGCTGTTTTTTTTTATGACTTACATGAAAAAAGGTGGAAGGAAGGGGCAGCAGTGGGCGGTTGCACCTCATTCGGGGAGCGCCCTCTGTGCATCAGGGCATCCCCCTAGATTTCATTCACCCCTTCTGTGCCACCTGCCCTCCAAAGTCCAGCCCCCCACCTCCCTCTCCCTCTGCCTGGGCTCCAGAGTCCCTGCTCACCCTAAATCCCCTGGATATACTTTTCTGGGGCAGCCATCCATCTTTGTCATGCTCCTTATCGAGGTCCTGGCAGTGTCCACTACTGAGCTCTGGTGCTGCTGGGACTGCTGGACATGCTGATCAATTAAATTGGCCGGCAGCTTCCGAGCGTGGGACTTCTTCCCACTGAGGGACAGAAGTCCCACTCTCAGCTACTATCACCTGCCCACAATGTATTATGACTGCGGAGCAGGCTTCCTAACAGCGTGTAGGCTTCTGACCGACTTTTGTTCTGGGAGCATAAGCAAGATCCACCCCCTTCTCCCCCCAATAAAATGCAGTCTCATATCTACCATCCATCACGGAAATTGCCATCAATATTCCTCCTGATTAAGGAACAGATGTCCCACCAATCAACTACTGGTGTGACCTCTTTTGTCTGCATAAAAATAATTCAAAAACTCTCGGAGAAAAAGCCACATAAATTATGCATCCATACACAAAGGAATATTATTTTCTTTAGCACATGACGCAGTATTTCTGACATAAAGCCAAAGATGTAGATTTTCAACTTGCCCCTGAGCAAAAATTTAGCCTTGTGGATCAGTGATCCATCGTAGAAAATGCATGATTTTCATGTCTCTTGAAATCGGCCAGTTTAAGGATCCCTGTGAGAAACAATGGTCAACAAGCTCTGATATGTTTCTCATGCTCTATAGTGACCTAATCGGCAGTCCTTAAAGGGGCCACTTTTCACTTACTGTCTCCTTTACTTGAATATTGCTCCTGATTCCATAGCAAGACTGCTGGCTGCCAATAGTGTGAACCTGCCTCCCTCCTGTTTACCTCCGCCATGAGGACCTGCCAGAGGGCTGCTACCAACATCTGAGCTGGCTGATCTTATTCTGAGTACAACTAATGAATTGCATCAGGGCACCCGATTCCCATCTGTAACTAGTCGGATTTATGGTAATGGAGCCTGAGGCCTAATTTCAAGTGGTCCATGGATGGCCTTTTCAGGAGTGTGTTGCGATCGAGCTGCCCGTTTTTGCATCTGCAGTCAGACATGAGCCAATTTCTTCCCTTGCCCCAATCACCCCTTGTGTTATTTTTGACTATAATAATGAAGATTGAAGGTTTTTCTAAACATCAGCATGATGGATTTTAATTCAGTTCTTCATGTCTCACATTGCTTATTGATAATTAGACCACTCGAGGCTGACAGAAGTGTTCTTTGCTCCACTGATTGCCTAGTGTTGTTCTCAGCATCTACAGTAGAGATGGTGTGTTCAGGTCAAAGAGTTATTTGGAAAAAAACCTGACAGCTGAATTAATTTGCTTCTTTCAATGCTTAATGAGGGCCACAGAAAAGTAAGACAGTGAGGGAATGAAGCTTTAAGGTAATGTATCAAACATTCAACCAAACTATTGGTAATTAAAGGAGTTGGGCATGCTGATAATTGTTTTTTAAACTGTGGCCTGATTAGCAGCTCCAAAAGCTGCTGAATCCTTGAACCTCACTGTTACAAGTCCTGCAGGTCATTGAATCTAAATTCCAACCCAAACAAATGAACCATTTTACACAAAAGTTGACATCATTACAGCAGATGGGTCATGTAGAGCATTTGAATAATCTGTCCCATTAAGTCTTTTTACTTGTGCTGTCAATTTTTTTCTAAAAGCTTTTGGCGGAAACCCACTTTGAGCTGTAGATCCTCCTCAGAACGATAAATAATAATTGTGCCAGAACAGATTTCATGCACATAGAGTGGTCTAATTAGCAATAATATATGTGACTTGAAGGGCTGAATTCAAATCTTGATGGTTGATAAAACCTTCAGTTGTGTCCGAGACTGTGAAACGCAATGGAAGTTGTGAACAATTCTAGTGAAATAAAACAGAACCGACTTACTATCATCCGTTTTTTAATCTTCAGATGTGGACAATTTGATTCCAAGGGGATTAAGGTGCCTCACAAAAGGATCTGGCAAAACCAAAGATCCAATTGGTCAGTTTAGAGATATTGGCCTGGATTTTTGCTCTTGAGCTGGGAGCACAGAGTCGGGATATTTCCCGGCTCTGCAAACCTGACCCAAGAGTAAGTGCCCCAGAAGTTGGGATTTTTGTTCTAGGTGGCGGGGTTCTCTGGAAGTCGGGCCCGCTGTCCCTGAATCAAGTGCAGAGGCTGCTGGGTGTGGAAGTGCGCTGGGTGGAAGACCTGCCTCTATGCCCTGTCATTGTGTCCAAGATTTTAAAAAAGCAATAAAACAAAAAACAGCCCTCATCTCTCACCCTCCAAACACTTGCCACACCCCATCCTTGCCAACCCATGCCACCTCATGACCTTCAGCCACAACCATGGCCCCTCATACCTCCTGTGCCAATCTATGCACCCCCTTGGCCCTTTATAGCCCCTATGCCAACTAGTGCTAACTCACACCACCCATCATGTTTTTCTCTTACACCCTATCCTGCCAACTCACCCAGTATCTACCATGGGCAGACCTCAGGACCCATGCTGAGATAAAATAAAATAAAACCCCAAATGTCTATTGCAGACTTTAATTTAAGAAAGATGCTCTCATTCATAAAAATCCATTCACTACATTTACATTCCTTCAACTACATCCTTACAAAGCAAACATTTCATTCAAGTGCTTAGTCCATTATAAAAACATTACAATTCATAGTCTCACTTCAGAGTTTCTAAATATTTGAAGCTGTCAACCAAAACGTAAAATGGAAGACACCTGACTATAATAATGGAAGGTTGTGAAATCAGTCATGCAGCATCAGTCCAGTAATGGTAGACATCAAGCTTATGTCAATAGATGAAGTGAAATAGCAAGCAATGATTTTTTTTACCACTCCAGGCATATTTTTCAAAGATCTAAAGGGCAAGAGTTTTAAATGCCTTGACAGCTTGACAGTTGTCTTTGACGGTTCATTTTGACACTTTTGACAGTTCTAAGGCGCTTGACAGTTAATGCATTTATGCATTTTTTATGCATATTCATGTCTACTTTTCATAATCCCAGTGGGCACCTGGCCTCCCCCAAAGGACACCTAACCTCCCACAAAGGTGTCCTAGGCACATATCTAAATGGATACCCCACCTCTCCAAAAGGGTATCTCACCTCTCCAAGGACTCCTCAAAGTTCAGACCTGCTCCTACCAGATCTAGCCTGCACGTGTCATGTTTCACACACCTGGGCCACCAAAATTAGACATGAGTTGAGACAGCTGGTGATTTATATGGTCAACTGCCTCTGTGTAATGCACAGGCACAAGTCCTGATCATTTCCGCCGCTGCGAAAATAATAGGTACCATGATCGGGTGTGGGACTTTCAGATTTTAGCCTCTTCCGCCATTTTCACAATGATGGAGAGGCTCTCTGTCATTGCAAAAGTCCAGGCCGAAGTAACTGAGCAGCAGTGAAAGGTACATGGGCAAGGGGGAAGGGGGCGCAGGGGTGAGTGTGGGGTGGTGAGGGGTGCGGGCAGTCAGTTGCAAGAGGAACTCCACTTTCAGCTAAGTATAAGGCTTCATGCTTTTTTGATGGCAGCTTCCTGTGATCCCTTTGTGGATCACTGATTTGGCTGCTTTGCATTCAAGAAAACTGACCTCAGCATGCATGGGAAGCGCTGTTGTCAGCTATGATCCATTTTGATAATGAGGCCCAAAATAGGAACTAGACCTCTGATTTCAATAGAGGATGACCCTAACACCTGTTTCAGGCAGGCATCATGGATGGCTACAGGGTGATTAATCAATATGACAAGCAACTCACCCCTAGCCCAGAATGAAGGTGCATTTGCCACATTCCATATTCGACCCTTCAGTGGCCATTTCTTCCGCAAGAGAAGGGCACTCTGCAATCAAATTCCTGGGTAATTGTACTTAATATCACAGAAGAAGCTACCAGTAACAAAGTGTTCTTGTAATTCATTCTGATGAAAAATAGAATTTTTAGAGATTATGTGGTTTACTGGGTAAGTACATTATCCTTTCACATCTACAACCTACATTTGAATTCAGTCGAGGTTGATGGAATGAAGTTCTCTTCTCTGCTCGATGTAAGAGTCATTTCAATTGTTTCTGCAGTGCTAGTGAGCTTGATTCCCTGGAGAAAATAATTTGCATGGTGGCATGATCATTCTTTAAAATGCTCAGAGGCACAGATAATGTAAATGCAAGTAGGTTATTTATTTTGGACTGCAAATACAGAGCCGGAGGACAAACAGATAAAATTGGCAAATGTCAAGTGTGGCTAGAGATTAGAAGAAAATTTTCCTCCTACAAGAAGTAATTAATGACATGTAGATTAGCTCTGAATGAGAATATGATTGAAGTTTACGGCAAGATAATGAAATATACCAAAATACCTGTAGTGCTAAGAGTGGAAACATCAGCTGTGAAAAGGTACTTAGCCAGATTTGAATGCTGGTAGATGTTGTGGAGTTTTACTCAACTAGCTTTGGAGTCAGGAGGTAGCTTGTACAACTTTCTCTCTAGGCTATACAGGATAGGGTGGAGTTTGTGATCAGGCAAATCGCCAAAGCTCTGTGGCAAGTGACATGTTTTGCTTTTCTTATTCTGTGTTTATTGGTGATTGAATGAGAGTATACGTACAGCATAAATTTTGCCATAACGTTTTGCTAAATTGACAGTCTTATTCAAACCACTAGGTAACTTGTGGATTGTTTTACAAATTACAGACAAGGATGTTTTACTGAGTTTGTGACAGTTACATTCCCCATTATTGCATCATTGCAAAGTGATCTTTGCACAAGACCAATGCAAAAGTAGCAGTATAACTCAGGAGGTTACCACGCACTGTAATATTATTGACCACCCAACCACTACTCCCCTAGGAAGTCATCACATGCTGGTTTCAACAACAACTTACATTGGCATTTTTAACATAATAAGCCATCCTTTGATACTTTACAGGAGTGTTATAAAGCATAATTTGACACCCAGCTATTTTAGGCAATGTTAGTGCAGATGGCCAAAAGCTTGATCAAAGAAGTAGATTTTTAGAAGCATCTTAAAGAAGGAAAGAGACTAGAGAGGCAAAAATGTTTAGGGAGGGTATTCCAAAGCTTAGGCCGAGGCAGCTGGATGCACAGCTCCAAATGGTGAGGCAATTAAAATTGGGGATGGTCAAGAAGCCAGAATTAGATGGCTGCAGATATCTTGGAGGGTTGTGGGGCTGGAGGAGATAGGAAGGGGAAAGGCCATGAATGGGTTTGAAAAAAATGGATGAGATTTTTTAAAATCAAGGCATTGCTTAACCAAGAGCTAATGTACAGAAGTAATGGGACTTGGTATCAACAAGGATACTAGCAGTAGAGTTTTGCATAGCCTCAAGTTTACTGAGGGTAGAATGTGATGACAGCAGATTGAAAGGAGAGGTGGACAGTGCTTGAAGGAAGAGAACCATTCACAAAATCAGCTAACATGAGGCCTAGGTGGAGAAATTGGGTGGTCAGCTGTTTAGTGGGAATAGGACTCTCTTGATAGATTGTTCTAAAATTGCCATAGGCTCAATTTATGGTTTAAACATACTGTAATGTAAATTCACCAATCCTATATCTTTTTCTTTTCAAAATTATACTTTATTCATAAAATATCTGAAAGAACATTACAAAACATTTCAAAATGGCCGTCACAGAAAGTACAATAATATTCAAGTTTTCTACATAGATATTGCTGCACCCTGTGGTGCTTCAATACAATCAAAGGAACATCATCGACATTTCAAAGTGGTCATTACAGAAAATGCAATGATATTGAAGTTTTTTACCTGTTGCACCCTGAGGTGCTCAATACAATCAGAGGAACATTACAAACATTTCAAAATGGTCATTACAGAAAGTGCAATGGTATTTACATTTGTCTATATAGGTCATGTTGCACTCTGAGGTGCTTAAATATAATTGTGATACGTGTAATATTCACTGCATACAATCATTGTGAGTCATGCAGCCTGAGGGGAACTATATCCCACAGGCGGATCTCATAGAAACCTATAAAATTCTAACAGGACTAGACAGGGTAGGTGCAGGAAGGATATTCCCAATGGTGGGGGAGTCCAGAACCAGGGGTCACAGTCTGGGGATATGGGGTAGACCATTTAAGACTGAGATGAGGAGAAATTTCTTCACCCAGTGAGTGGTGAGCCTGTGGAATTCCTTACCACAGAAAGTAGTTGAGACAAAAACATTGTATGCTTTCAAGAAGGAGTTAGATATAGCTCTTGGGGCGAAAGGGATCAAAGGGTATGGGGAGAAAGCGGGAGCAGGCTATTGAGTTGGATGATCAGCCATGATCATAATGAATGGCGGAGCAGGCTCAAAGGGCCAAATGGCCTACTCCTGCTCCTAGTTTCTATGTTTCTATATAATTCCCAGACCCTGGATACATTATGGATGAAAGGTCTTAGACAGTGACATTTCCCCATTGCGCCTCTGCGGCGGCTGTCCCAAGCTTTAGTGCATCCCTCGGCATGTAGTCCTGGACCTTGGAATGTGCCACTCTGCACCGCTCGGTCGGGGACACCTCTTTCCACTGGAAGACCAACAGGTTTTGGGCAGAACAAAGCATGTCTTTCACCAAATTGATGATCCTCCAGCTGCTGGTGATGTTTGTCTCGCTGTGCATCCCTGGGAACAGCCCGTAGAGCACAGAGTCCTGTGTCATGGAGCTGCTCGTGATGAACCTTGGCAAAAACCACTGCATCTCTCTCCAGATCTTCTTTGCAAAGGCACATTCAACAAGGAGGTGGGCAACGGTCTCTACCATTCCTGTAGGGGCAAGGGTGTTAATCTACAATACAGCTTTGTAGCCCTATCTCTAATACATTGTTCTTTAAATCCATGTTGCACTTGAAGCTCAAGAACAGTGAAGTGTCCTTATATCATTAAAAAGGATTTGATACCATCCTATCCTATCAAGTAACAATAAGAAACTTTGTATTTGCTTTGGGTATTTTTAAAAATACTGTAGCCCTTTCAAGGATTAAAAAGTGAAGTAAGTTCCTAATGTTGTCATTATCTCCTTGTGTCAAGTTGGCCCAGATACTATTGAATATTTATAACATATTAAAAATCATGGCCCCAAAAATCCATGGGCCGCAAATCTCAGGGCATGTACCAAGATGTGACTAGCCCAATCATTTTGAAAACAGCATGGTAAGTGAGAGCAGAGAGACTTTGAAAACAGCACAAGAGGCAAGAGCAGAGGGACTTTGAAAAGAGCGTGAGATATGAGAGCAGTGGGAGAGGCGGGAGCAGCAGTGTTCTGGGGAGTCATATAGCTAGGGCAGTAGCGACGGCTTTAACTAAATAGTGGGGGAATGGATCATGCAAGAGGAGATGTAGTAAATCAAAGGGGAAATTGAGGTAATAGAGCAGGGAAGCAATTTGGGTAATGATAACCAGGGTGTGGCAGGAAGGGACAGAGAGTGCAAACCTAAGAATGCTCTAGAAGTGAAGACCAGAGATTACAAAAATGGTAAAAAGGCAGAATTAAACACTCTGGGTAGAATCGTGCTAGATTTGCACTGCGTGGGAGCGGGAGGGAAAAACGACGTTTTACCCACTGGCCACAATGACGGCTTCTTACGCCATATCGTCCCAATCCTGCCGCATTAATTATGCATTCCCGGGAAACACGCCATTTCAATGGTGCAGGCTCTCATTCGCCCGCCACACCATCACCTTGCAGCTTCATCATGCCAGGCGCCATATTTAAAGTGCAGCCGCACGCACACCTCTTATTGCTTCCAGCCCATAACTGCTGCAAAGAAGACATGGTCCTGAAAGGCAAGAAGACTGCAGCCCCAGGTTTAATGACAGGCCCCTCGAGTGCCTTTAGGACGCAGCGGAGGCCCGCCATGATGTCCTCTATGCCTGCTCTGGCTGCAGGATGGGCAGCAACATCATTAGTCTGGCTTGGGAGGTGGTGGTCAGCGCCAACACTCTGAAAAAGAGGACAACTGCCCAGTGCCAAAAAAGGAAGAATGATCTCCCCTCTTGCACCAGAGTAAGTCACTCTTCTCATCACTCTCAACTCACACACTTACAAACCCATCACACATCCACAGGGTCGGTTCAAGGGACATTACCATTAACTCTGTCACACACACCTTCTTTGTCCTCATCCCATCCATGGAATCACTCACCACCCACACATGCCAGGCATACTTATCATCTGACCTGGCAGGTGTCCTTCTTATACTCTCTCCATCTCTAGTCATGCAGGACAAGCTGGCACACAACAACAGGGAGAGGTCGCAGACAGGTAGAGGAATGCCTGAAATCATGGTCCTCACAGACTTTGAAAACAGAGCCATCCAGTTGGCCGGTGAGGATCTAGACCATTCCTGTGCTGGCAGTGAGGTCGCCAGTGCTCTACCAAGTGAGGATCCAGCAGTGAAACATCCATCAGACAAACCATGCTGTGAGTGATGTGTCCTGTTTCACAGGCCACTGCCATGCACTGATTATCTCTCTTTGCTTCCACAGGCACATCTGGGAAACTGCCAAGAGAGTCCATGACCCAGGGTCTCCGATCAAAACCCGAAGAAACTTCTGAAGAGAAATCTGATGACACCCTCATTGAAGACCCATCACAACATTCACCCACACCCTCCACCGGCACAGAGACACACATCTCGGTAGGACCTAGCTTTAGAATAGCCTTGGGAGTACAATCTGGTGAGCATATCGCACTTTCTGATCCACAGCAGGTGGCAACAGGGACTTCCCAAGTGTCCGGCACTCAGAGGTCTGTTGAAGACCAGAAATTTACTGAGTCCGAGTCAGGTGATGAGCCTCTGGACTCGATCATACCTCAGTTGCTGGAGCTGCAAAGGCAAGCTCGGGAACATCAGGAAGGGATGTCCGCT
Organism: Cetorhinus maximus; assembly: GCF_964194155.1. Classification (NCBI taxonomy): domain Eukaryota; kingdom Metazoa; phylum Chordata; class Chondrichthyes; order Lamniformes; family Cetorhinidae; genus Cetorhinus; species Cetorhinus maximus. Next base: position 54,204,103 of record NC_135896.1, on the reverse strand, counting down.
GCACTCCTCAGATTGCAAGGTACAATGGAGGAGTCTGTCCACCTTCAGGTTGAGGTGATAGTGCCGGCATGCCAACGCACCAAGGTCAACACTGGTTGGATGGCAGCTGCCATGGAGACCTTGGTCCAGGACATGTGCCCTGCACTGCAACATGGGCTGAACTTCATCGCTGATGCCGTAGTGGGCCTCCAGCAGCGTGTACACGAGAGGGGTGCAGGACAGCTCATCTCACTCCAGCTTCCCGTTCTCCTCAAGGGGTCAGCCAGGGGCCCTCAGGCACCCATAGTGGGGAGGATCAGTAAGTGCACACCCCAGGTCCATCCACCCTGGTGACTCTGTGAAAGTCCGGCCCATCCGAATCCCCTCCCCACCCCTGACCCCATCAGCTCCAGCTCCAGCTCCACAGGCCAAGGAGGGTGTCTCTGCCACACAGCAGTACTCTGAAAGCAGGCTGGGACCCTCCAGGTCTTGGCCCTCCAGAGGACACCCTCCAAGGTCATCACAGGAAGGGCGTACCAGTCAGCAAACTGCCTCACCTTACCTCTGCAGTGGATGTTGAGGGAGCACCAAGACGTAGCAGCAGAGCTAGGAAGGTTGAGAAGATGTAGTTGCACAGCCTGGGCACGGATGTTAATCACTTGTACATAATGTTCACTATTGTAAATAAATGTCTCCCTGCTTATGGCTCCTTGTTCTGATGAACAGTGTTCATGTCACTCAGATGTGAAACCTTGGCCCCTGCACAAGATAAAGGCAGGTGTCTCAGTCCAGGGCCTCTTGCAACTTCCCAGCACATTGATGGTGCACTTTCATAGTCACTGGACACATCAGTCATGCCTGCACCTCGATGGGGCTTATCATTGCTGCCAGGATGTCCTGGGCTGGCAGCACAGAGTTCCGTCATATTCTCTCTGTGCTCCCAGCACCTTTGAGGTGCGGCTGGTCCCCCATCTCATCAGCATCTGCGTCCGGTGACAGTGTGGTCCTGAAAGGTTCAGCTCGCAAAGGATGCCATAGGATCAGGAGAAGTTAAAGTCTCCCCTCTACATCTCCATGATATGACCCTGTTCACAGAGCGCAAACAATCTGTCATCAGCCAAACAGGAGTCAGACATTCACATAAGCTATGTGAGCACCAATGGAGTGTCCCCACTGCATGTCATCATCATCCTCCTGGGAGTGTAGGCCAAGGGCATCCACTGCATCTCCATGACAGGAGCCTTATCACAGAGGGTATGTTCTCTGCCATCTGCCAGACAGGAGTCAAATGTTCACAGACGCAATGTAAGGATCTATAGTATCTCCTCACTGCATGTTGTCATCATCCTCCATGAAAATAGCAGCTATGAGGGCCTTCTGAGTGCGCTTGCCTCACCTGGCCAGTGTGATGGCCTCATCTCCATCATCCTCGCCTTCGAGGACCTCCTCACCTGCATCCCTGTCGACGTCCTCCTAATCAGAGGAGACGTGCAGCTCCCCCATCTCCTCCTCAGCCAGCTTCTGTCCCCATTGCAGCACCAGGTTGTAAAGGGTGCAGCAGGCGATGACAATGCAGGCAACACCCTCTGCAGACTGTATTTCAGGGCTCCACCAGACCAGTCCAGGCACTGGAACCCCATTTTCAGTGTCCTGATGGTTTGTTCCACCAAAGTGCAAGTGGCAGCATGAGCCTTGTTATGCTGTTGCTGTACTGCAGTCTGAGGCTGCCACATGGGCATCATCAGCCACGGCCTCTGCAGGTAGCTCTTGGCCCCGAGTAGCCAACTCTGCAGCATCTGTGAACCCTGGAAGATGCCAGGAACCTGAGACTGTGGGAATGTAGGAGTCATGGACACTCCGTGGGAACCATGCGCAGACCTGCAGGATGCGTTTGTATTGGTCGCACACCAGCTGGACATTCAGCAAGTGGAAGCCCTTGCAGTTGATGTGGCTGGCCACTTGTTGTGACGGAGATCTGAGCACCACGCAAGTGTAGTCGATGGCACCCTGCACCTGTGGGAAGCCTGAGATCTGGGCAAATTCAAATGCTCTTGCATTCTGGCTTTCCTGATCCTGGGTGAAATGCACAAAGTTGTGTGCCTTCCTGAAGATGGCACCCGTGACCTCATGGATGCATTTGTGGGTGGAGACTTGCAATATCCCACAGAGGTTACCTGTGGAGCCCTTAAAGGAGCCATTAGAGTAAACGTTGAGCGCCGCAATCACTTTCACAACCACTGGCAATGGATGCCCTCCATGTCCCTGTGGCGTCAAATCCTGCAGCAGAAGGCACATATGACTGATTAGTTCCCTGGACATGCATAGTCTTCAGTGACACTGCTTCTTGGTTATCTGAAGGAATGATAAGGGCTGTCTATACTCCCTGGTCTAGTTAGGCGCCAAGCAGCAACGGCTCGCTGTGGCTTTTCAGCAGTGTGCACGAGAGCCCCAACCACCCCTTCTTCCTAAAGGTGCTGCTCCTCCCTCTTTCCAGCTCGGCACCTCTATCGCTCTCTTCTCCATTGTCTCCATTCCCTGTAAGCCTATAAGGCATACAGCAAAGTCACCAGGCTCCATCCTCCTGAAATATTCCTCCTGCAGGATGAAAGAGAGAGATGCGTGGGTTAGCATGGGTGTACAAAGAACCGTGGTTTGATCTGAAGGCCCCTTAACGCATCCTGGAGATTGCTGGTCAACGCTTGGATGGCCAGAGTTTAATGCGCTGCATGGCTGCCCAAGACACCACCCTCCTCTGCCCCACTCCACCTGACCAATTGGCAGCAGCTTTGCCCACTGGACTGCATGCTGTGCTCTCAGCTCAGGGACAGGCATTCTCCTAACCCGCACTGCAAGGCTGCACTATTAGCTTGAACCATTGGGGAGACTGGTCCAAACCAGAATGATGACATTGCAAGGGGCTGTGAGCACCTCCATCAGTGACTGCTCCATGGCCAGCTTTAGCAAGGAGTTTGTACAACTTGCCCAGTCATCCAACAATTTTGCAGTTCACTAAAACACTCATTAGTTTGTAGTCTGTGCCCGAGGGGTGAAATGCTTTGGAGCATTTGGTGGCACTTTCAGGCCTCTGCGTTGCTTGATTGGTCAGATAAGCAATGGCCCGACTCCACGCATGTCAATGTGGCTGCGCCTGAACTGTCTCAGCTGCAGAGGAATGGTCACTTTATACAAGGTTTCCTTAATACGTGGCTGCACCCCTTACTTCCCCATCCCTGCATGTGCTTGTGCACTACCATCAGACAGAACGGTCCTGCTCCCCACTTCGCCCCAACCACAGTATAGCCCATGACCGGCAGCACACTGTCAGCCAGCCGGGAAAAAGCGATTTGCCTGAGTGCGCTGCACCTCAACCTTGAAGTCGAACATGTGACCCTCACGAGTGCTGCACAATGTTAGTGAGCACTCACCTCCGAGTTCCCCTCGAAGTTCAGCTCGCCAGGCGCACACCTATAAATGCTGTTGTGAAACACGCCGACGTGAAATCACACTGAAGTACCCAGATGATTCAGCATGGGGGGATGCTTCCAGTGAACAGGGCTTATAATGATATACAGATGTATTAAAATGACATTCCTGCTGTCCGGCAGTGGGAAACGCGGCCTGCATTAATGGATGGAGACAACTGCAAACTTGTTTCACAATGGCATGAAACCGATTTTTAGCCGTCCCACCATTTGGCCTGCTCATGCCCGTCATGATTTTCGACACCGATAGGGACAGAAAATTCCACCCTAGGTCATTTATATGGGCTAGAAAGCACTTCAGATCTTCTCCCAAGTGCAGACTTAGCATCTGTCCACCCCCTTCCTGTAGGCATCAATAGGTACTGGATTTTCACAATGCCACATGAGTTGGGACATGTCCATAATTTTCATAAAAACTTTATTAAAATTTTTTAAACCGTCCATGAAACCTCATCCCGCCCGTGGATGAGGTTTCACGCCTTTTCTAATTCGCGCCGGGGCTCCTGGCCTGCCCACCAACCTTAAGGTTGGATGGGCAGGTCCTTTAATTACTTAATTGCCTCTGTCAATGACCTCAGTTGGCCATTGACAGGTCGCCGGGCGAGCAGCTGATTTCGCTGCGCCCCCGCCTACCTGAAAATTTAAATGGGGCAGGGTGACGTCGGGAGTTCTCCCCAGCGTCACTGCGCGTCATTTTATGCGTTGGCGAGCCCCTGCTCGCTGACATGTAAAATCCTGCCCCTGGATATGGCTGATAAGCACAGTCCTGCCTTAAATACCACAATCACCATCTCACAATTTTTGCTGTCTATATTAGCAATTATGTGACTTTTGCTCACATTGAGCAAGCCTCCTTATTGGGAACAAATTTTCACATATTGGCCTCAATATTTTAATGCCACTTACCCGCCACTTTACAAGGCCTGCTTAGAATGCAAATAACTTTGTTCTTCTTTCGCTGACCAAAACTCTATGTTGTCAGTTACTTGCATTATATTTTATTTAATCTTATTTCTCAAGATAAATGTAATTGTTTTTCCCCACAGCTTTCCTTTGTTTTTCAGTTATTTAAATAGATATTATTTCTGCATATTCTCTTTGATGGATTTGTAATTCTTGATGAAATTGCCAATAATATAACACAATCCTCCTGCCAAGTTCTAAGTGACCAGAACTTGGAGCATTTGGTCATGCGTCAAGGTCTAATTGAATGCATAATCTCTGAGCTCAGTGCCTTGTAAGTACTCAGACAGCCTACATGTTACCTTGTCTATGATCTGTGGTGCACAGAGCCAATGGTTTCAATTATATCATGGATAGCCATCCAACATCTTCCTCTTCATGCAATTATTAACCCATTCATTTTAAACAAGTTAGTGACTGTGTTAACGTAACACATACAAGGGTCCAGTTAGAATGTATTTAACCAATGCAATGAAATAATCTGCAGTGGAAATAAAACTCCAAGGCTTCTTTTTTAAAAGGAAAATATAGGATGAGCATGTTTCCAGTCACAGAGCTAGAAATTGGCTTTCATTGTGCTGGTTGCGGGATTATTTTAGAACAAAATGTCACCTGCTTGATCAGTACCTAGCTGCCACACAAAAGTGCTGCCATATTGGAGGAGGCAGCTTCCAGGCATTCCAGGCAGCTACTTAAAACAGATTTTATGTCTTACATATTTTAAGTTATGGGCTTAATGCTGTTGCAGGAGCCATTTGTAAAATTGGTTCAGAGTAAGTGGAGCAGGTGCCGGACTTGATCTGCTCAGAATTCTTCAACAGCTCACAATGAAAGTACGTTCAATTTAAGTTTCAAACTGAACCTTCCACTGAAACCAAGTGGAGCAGGAGTGCTCCCTCCACTCTATAATCACTGTGATCACCCTCCCTATTGTCCATTCCAACCTATCTCCAGGATATACCTAACAGGCCATTGCCAGTGAGGGGAGCAGCCAAATCTTTGGCATGTGTGAGTCCAATTTCAGTTCGGCCTGGAATTTTTATCGAAAGATGAGCCTTGATGCTTCACCTCAATTGCTAGGGAGGAGAGTTCAGTTTACAGTCATTTCCATGAACCTTACTAACGTTACTCCTTTGTTGGCATAATAGGCTGTGCATTTGAGAAATGAAGAAAGGGACAGCACCCACAGGCAATTGTCTTTTCTGTTCCACAAATAACTTGGCTGTATGTAATTCCATATTAAGGAAAATCCAAGTTTATCCAATTTTACAGTTGGGACTGAAATTTGAATTTTAACCATTACGGTATTGCAGTTATCTGATTGCAAACCTAAGTCCCAAATATTAGATTAATTGTGCTTGTGTTAAGGTTGAGACAAATGAAAACAAAGATAAAAGCTTTGTTTGTTGCTTGGAAAGATACAATAATTGTTGCAGGGTTATTGAACAGGCTACAATGTTAGTACAGTGGCAGGCAGATTTGAAGTTTGCCACAGTTTTCATTATTTTTTTTCTAAGGCACTAGCACCATTTGGAACAATTTCAAAGAGCTACATCTACAAGCTTTGAAATGAAGATCACACATTTTAAAACTCTGATCTAAATTCTATGGCCATCTGTTAGAGTACAGCTTTTAATCTTTGCAGAGTCATTGCTTTTGACTTTTACAGCCTGTACAGTTATAATTTATGTAACAAAAACTTTTCCAAATTCAGGGGATAGTACTATGACCAGTTTGTTCAACTTTTGAATAAAACCCACAGAGCCTCGTTTGTACAAGAAATAAGAAATACATGTGTATTATCCTGCCAGATTAAGAATATGATGGGTGGCTTAAGAACATCAGGACCTAAGGTGAATTGTCAATCTTATAGTCTCAGTTCAATAAGATAGTGTATCAAAGGCTATTAATATTATTTACCCAAGTGTTAAGGCTGTATAGCACTGCTCACTGATCAGTATTTTCAGTATTTAAAGCCTTTATATCTTCTTCCAGTTTCCCTTTGCTTGCTCCCTTTGGTTCTGAATGTATTGATTCTTACTAAAGTATGGTTTTATGGGTGCCAGCAGCCATCTATTAACTGTTCAAGTGCCATTCTTCTTGACAGTAAGTATCATTCGACTGTAGCTTCATAAGTGTACCCTTACCTACAGCAGTACACATGTGTTTAACAGCATGAGCTGCTGTCAGTGATCAGGAACAGGAAGGTGGACTAATAGTCCAGAAGATAACTGTTGCAACATTTCATCTGGTTGAGATCAGGTAACTCGGCAAATCCAATTTAATCTTATGTTTATACAGTACCTTACTTAATTAATCCATTTCATGTTACAGAACTACTCCTATTTTCCAGTTCTATAAATTATTGTGGCTTAAATTGCTCTGAATGGTACCCGATTTCGATTGAGGGTCTGGTGACAGCAATAAAATAATTGTGCTTGCACTGGATTGCACATCTATTTGTAGGACACAGGTTCTCTCTCTTCCTATATTCACATTCATGGCTCTCCTATTTTTCTAAGTTAGCGATCATTATATATCATTGATCAAGAGGAAGATGCAGGGTTAAAGGGAAATGGGATTAATTATGGGTGGCTCTAGCAGAGTTGGTACAGATCCAATGTGTCAAATAGCCTCCTTCTATCCTGTAAATGTTCCATTCATTTTACAACAGTTTATGCACCATCATTATTTGCAGATAGACAGCATGTTGAGAGTTGCGTTCTAGCAAATCAAGGATATTAGTTGCTGCCTTGGCTTATGATCCCTCCTCAGTATTCAACATACCAGTGGACAATGAAGGACATATCTTCACCAGGTCCATTATCAAGCAGCACTTTAAATGCCTTCATGCCTACATTACAACATACTACACATTGGCTCTAAAGTGCTTTGTGACATCCAGAAGACACTATTTAAATGTAATTCTTTCTTTGAAAACTTCTATCATCCAATCCGATCATTGTTCTGTTCTGTTAACCCAAAGGGGTTAAATAAACTGTTTGGTTTCTACAGCTGTTAGCTTGTACTCCATGCAAACCTAGGAAAAGTTTCAATTAAAACAAGCAATGAATATTTGATACAACTTGCCTAAAGACATGCCACAGAACTACTTTATGTTTTTAGCTCTGTGACTTGTTATTCACCTAAACATTTCAATAAATTCAAGAAACGAGGTAACAAGTGGCGGAACAACAATTCTGAACCAGTTTTGTGGCATTCATTTAGCAGCTATAATATAGATTTTGAGCTGGAATGGTGAGTGGTATTGTTAATGTCATAGTACCAAAAAAATCTTTATTTTTACTTAGGCTTATTTAAGCATTTAAAGGGCAATATATCAAAAAGCTATGTGTTTAAGCCAGCCTTGTGGAAAAAAGAAACAATATAATCCTGCATGTAATTTTAAACCAAACTCAATTAAGCAACTCACACTGGTGAATGATTCCACGAGCACTAGCAATACTTCTTATATCTAACCCAACTGGCCATAGTCACTCGTCATATGTGAACCTTGACAGATTGGTGGTTGAATCCAGATGTACAACCAAGACCCGTCAGAATGGAAAGTCCAGAGAAGCACACTAGATTGGTCATTGTGCTAACAGTAGCACATCATAATGCAACACGCACCTCACCAGTCAGGCCATCAATGTCAGCTGCCACAAGGCCCAAACGGGAGCCTGGAGTGTGGGAGGGAGGCAAGGGAGGACCAGCAGTGGCCACAGGCTTAATGGTGAAGCAGGAGAAGTACTCCATCAGAATAGCCATTAATTTTCAGAATCAATATTTCTAACTTCAAGAAATACTATAGGCTTTCCAATTGGCTACTAATGAGTATTCGTCAGATGGTTGTTACAATCCATTGTTACAATCTGTTACAGAATGATCCCACCAGACTGACCTATCAGCCAAAAAGGCCTGATTAAAGGAATGAGTGACACATTTAAAGGGATGTAGTTATTAAAGATGAAAGTTGCCTTTATAAAAGCTTCTAATATTTTTAACGTGTATTCTAACCTTTATAAAGATTGTGTAACAAAAATACCTGCCTAAGATCAGTGGCTGATGTGTAAATATGGAGACAGGACAACAAATCACGACCAAGGGATGGAGTGGCACAAAGTTTCAGCCCCTATTTGGTGGGTAGCAAAGTGGGGTTGTGCAGAATAAATTAGTAACAAGGAAGGTGACCCTACTTTCCATTCCAGGACATTTTCCCATTGGACAGCATTGCTTGGAATGAGATGGATGAAGGAAATTACTGCCACTGGCCTTTTAGGTGCATCCAGCCTTGCAACACATTTTCATCTGGGCATCAGATAACTTGGGGGTGAATTTCACGCTTCTCTACAGGGACGTTGGTGGTGGTGGATGGCTGTGGGGGTGGGGCACACAGTTTGATGATGACTCCCTGTGAGACCCTCTGAATCCTCCTCCAGGCTATGACTGATCAGTGGGAGGTCCTCCTGCCTGCTGATGAGATCCTGAGAGGTCATCGGTAACCTCTGAGGAGGAGGAGGAAGCCTCAGAGGGTGCAGCGTTACATCCTTGCTCTGCACCTAGCACCAGCACAGATACACACACCTTGGTGGGTGTGGGTGAGTCAGGTCTAAAGAATCCACACACTGGTGAGAGCACATGACAGTCACAAGACCAGCTGTGAGAGACTGAGATAGAACAGCCTCTGGCAGTCAGAGGAGTGTTGGAGGCAACCTAGGTGCTGAGCTGCAGGCTGATGATGAAATTCTAAGGTTATCAGTCAGGCAGCAGGTGCTGGACGGACAGTGTGAGGTATGTGGAGATGTGGCAATAATTCCAGAGGTGTGGTGCATGCTGGCACGGACACTGGAGGAGTCCATCCAGACCATGAGCACTGCAATCACCCAGTCTTCAGAACACATGGCTCCCTCCATTGAGAGACTGGCAACTGTCATGGAGGGCCAAACCCAGCAGTGAGCTGCTGGGATACTGAGTGTACATTCCGTATGGCATTTCATCGCCATGTATCTGAGTTCAGGTGCCCAGAGCCAAGGTGAGCGGGGGACAAGCGCCAGGAATCGCAGCCAGATCCTGGTTCCTCTCAGGAAAGCAGGGGCGGTCAAGTGGACCCCACAGCAGTGAATGGGCAGGTGCTGTCACCATCGGGGACATCTCTCAGGGTGCATTGAGATATCCTTGTCTCTGCCCCTCTGCCACAGACACAATGCTTCAGACTGCTGCAGCAACAAATGAGCCTCCTGCAGGAGACCGTCACCACATTGGGGCCCTCATGGCCTCAGGCGAAAAGAGAATGCCCACCAAAGTCATCCCAGGCAAAGAGGAATAAGGGCCAGTAGCCTGTCTCCAGAACAGCTAGCGGTGAGCGGGGAGAGCACCACCCCGTAGCACCCAGAAAGATTTAAGAAAACACCTTATTAGTCACATTTGGGTCCACAAAGGTGGTTGTTCAGTTTTGTTAGTTCTGAAATTTCTTGATTTATTTTGTCAACTGTCTTTGCATTTGCAGTTCTAGCTACATCGGTGATGTGCTAGTTTTGATTTGAGTTGACTGCATTCTCTTATGGGAGTTTGGGCTCATGTTGGCCCCTCTGATTGGCCTCATTTGGCACCCCTACATTGGCACATGATGTTGATGAGTGGGAGATACCAGGAGAAGGTGAGGGTGGCCAAGGTGATCTTGTAGATCAAATTCCAGATTGCTAGTTAAATCTTTACATTATTAGCAAATCTTGCATTTCCCTTGTATCCAGAGCAGCTTGTGCAGCTGGCTGGTGTGGCTCACCCTCTTCATCATCAGCATCTTCATTCGACTCCTCATCACAGGATGGGCTCGCACCATTTGATCCTCCTGTGATAAGGCTTCCCCTCTCTTGATCACCAGGTTGTGCAATGCCCAGCATACCATGACCATAGCATAAGTGAGAATCAAGCAGGAGAGTATTGAAGAGCGCCACCTGAATGGTCTAAATGTAATGGCGCTGGCGGAATCGTTGGATCTCATTGTATCTCCTCTCTGGCTCAGTGCGTGGATTTTGGATTCAGGTCATTAGCCATCTCTTCAGGAGGCATCCTTTGTCACCCAGAAGCCAGCCATCCAAGGGTTCCAGTCCACAGAACATCCCTGGCACTTGGGAGTGTCTGAGTACATAGGCACCATGATTGCTGCCAGGATAGTATGTGCACACCTGCATTATTCATCACTAGTGATTACATACAAGCTGTGCATTGATGGAATAGTGGTCTTTTCTGTTAATGAATGCCCTTGACTGTCCCAAAGGTAGTTTAATTGGCACATGTGTGTCACTTACACCTTGCACATTTGGAAATCTGCAATGCTAACAAAGCCTCTGGCACTGTCTGTCTGACTGGCATTGTCATTGCTAAACATAGCATCTGATAAAACCTTCATGAAGAGATGGGCCACTGGCTGCAATATCCCGCAGAGATGATAACTGGAAAATCCAGAGGCGAAAAAATTCAGGGCCGCTGTGACCTTCAATGCCACAGGCATAGAGTGTCCACCAACACAATATGAGGCAACCTACCCAGCCAATCTCCCTGGAGAGACAAAGTCAGGCACTGATACTTTGACACTTGGAGGAATGTCAATCCTATGTTGCCATACACTGTTGCCAGGATAGTGCCTTTGCCTACCTCTGTCTGCCTGCTGCTGTTGTCTTCCTGCCACAGGCACTTGCTCAGCAGTAGATTCCACAATTTCCTGAACCACAGAGTGTACCTGCCCTTGGCCAACTTCCCCCCTCCTTCTCCTTCTCCTCTTCAGTGGAGGAGGAGCCTCCTCCGGGATGTATTATGCCCATTGGGACACTGATCTCAGGGTCCAATACTGGGGTGTAGGAAATTCACTTTACACCGATCTCTAGGTGCCCTTCCCTGACAATATCTGCCAGTGAAGTGTCAAAATGATTATTAAACTATTTTGCAACACTAGCAAACTCTCCAACCTTCTCCAGCAGACTCTTTTGTTAAGTCAGCCATAGTCCTGCTTGCAGCCTTTCGATCTGCCTTTGCAATACCCCTCATACCTGGCATGACTCCCCCCAAGCATTTTTCCCCTGCACCCACCAGAAAATGGCGTGGGCGATGTAAAATACAAGTCTATTGGCTTGTTAACAAGCTGAATTGTTCTTTAATCAGATTATTAAAGATAGCAGGTGGGCTGCTAATTTCAGCGCCCGCTTGACTTCCATATTATCAGAGACAAGTATGAAGGTTAGCGACTTAATGTCATCGCACCAGATTTTACATAAGCGCGGGGGAGCAGCGATCCCGATTTCCAAGTGTAAAATTCACCCCTTGGAGTCTGTGTAGCCAGGTTTGCATGGCTAATGCTAGGAAGATGCACCCATGCATGTAACTTTGAGTTGGAGGGTAGAGTCTCAAGCGATGCTTGATGGACCTTCATTGCAGTGATTCAAGAGGCAGCTCACCACCAGCTTCTCAAGGGCAATGGAAAATAAATGCTGGCCTAGCCAGCGAAGCCCACTTCCTGTGAATGAATTTTTTAAAAATTGCTGCTTATTTTCCTCCAAACCACCTAAATGAACAGGGTTTTCTAATGGGAAATGTATTATGCATGTAAAAAAAGCGATGCCAGTGCCAGAACTGGCTAGCTCACCAATTAAGGGGAAATAGAAATAGCAACAAAAACATTTGGAAGCATGTTGCAAATCTTACCATAAGGGTATTAAATGCACTTCCATGAACTGCATACACTAATAGCCCTAGGCACCTATTTTATACAAACTAATACGTAACTGAGACCTATAGCAACCTAAGTACTAGGAAACTATCTGGACATCTAAATCACATATTTGGAACTAGTTTTAATATAATTAGTTACAAATTAAATTGGGAATCTGACAGCAGCAGTAGAAAGCTGAACCAGAAATTTGGAATGAGGTGTCAAAATAAATGGGAATCTGTTGTGACGGGTTTCTGCCTATTTTTCCAATTGATTTTGCACCATTAATGTCTATCAGACAGACATAAACCCATTGTAACATTTACCCTTATGTTCCTAGATTTTTATTTTTCTTTTGAAGTACACTTTCTTCACTCAAACAGGAAATTAGCCATCATATATTTCAATTTGGCCCCATGGAAGTAAAAAGAAAGTAAATACTTCAGCTTTAAGCTCATGGACAGTATAAAAGAACACTAATATCTGTCAATTTTATCACAGCACTAGCATTTCAAGGCATCATCTACTAGAAACACTTCAACAATATCTGATGGAAAATAAAATCCTTAACCCACCATTAATGTGGAGATTCTCCACTAAATCCAATATTGTTGCAGAAAAAAAGCTTAATCCTTTGCTGCAACTGATGGTGAATTCTTATGTTTGCTCTACATTTAGGTTCAGTTAATGCTTTAAAAGCCAGTAAATCTATACTTGTTAAAGGTCAACTGAACAAGTTGGAGGATTTTTTTGGGGGGTTTGTTTTATTTTTATAATTATGAATTTGGCCTCACTCGTGAGATAAGTCCTGACATTTTTATCAGAGTTTGGTTTTGAATTCTAATTCAGATAGAGCTGAGCTTTGGACTGAAACATGTTGGCCTGGATTTTCTTCCCCTCCTTGGGTGTGCAGAGTCAGACGAATGCTAACCCTCACCAGGGTGGCCTGCGGGCAAAATGCTATTTTCCATGGATGTTGGCCCAATTAATCCCATCTTCCACTATCAGCCGCCTTACCACCCCATTGCTGAACTTGCTCTTATCTTGAATATCTCCTCTTTAGCTGCACTCATTTTCTTCAGATAAATGGTGTTGCCATGGGAAGTCACATGGGTTCTGGTTGTGCTTGTTTTTTTGTCAAACATTTGGAACACACTTTGGTCCGGTCTCACTTAAGTCCTCTTCCTAACCTCTTTTTCTATTACTTTGATGGCAATGTTGGTGCTGGTTCCTGTTCCCATTGTGATCTAGAGAATTTTATTAAAAATGCTTCAAGTTTTCATCCATCCCTTAGCTTAATAGTTTTTATATGTTTGATGCCTGACTTTCCCCTTCCCTTCCTGGACTTCTCCTTTTGTCTCTGTGGATAGTTTTTTCACAAGCTCACTGACTCTTATAGTTAGCGAGATTATAATTTGTTCCATCCTGAAAGGGTCCCATTCATTTCTATCTGTTTCCCCATTTTCATTCCCACTGATCTGACGCTGCCTTCCACAGTGAAGATTTCAGGTCCTGCTTCATTTTCGACCCAAGATTATCCCTCATTGTGGCAGACACAATCCTGGGCCTGGCCCATTTGATTGGCCATGCTTGTGCTGTCACCCCCTTGCACGACTGTGATAGGATGCCTATTGTCCTTAAATTCCATCCTACCTGCCTCACTAAATCATTTTCCAAACATTTCCAGAACCTTGCAATATGATCTCCTCACCAAATATTCCTCTCTCCTTTCTGTTTTCCAAGGAGGCTGTTCCTTCAGAGCCACCTGTTCTCCTTTCCTCAGCACTTCCCTATGCATGTGTGGAGAATGCAGCACCTGTTCATTAATTTCCTCCAGCACCACAGTCCAAGGCTTCAAACAGCCCTGTCTTAGGTAGAGATAATATGTTACCTTACCAACCTAGTCTGTATCTGCTACTCACAATGTGGTCTACAATGGAGGCCGAGGGGACAAATACAAATTAGGTGACGATCCACACCCTGAGCTTCCTTTCATTTTCCATTTCAATTCCTACCACACTGCCATTCTGATTCTATTTTTGACCTTCCACACTTTTCTAGTGAAGCTCAATGCAATGTCAACAGCAGCGCCTTGCAATTCCGATGTTGTACCTCTCTGGTTTTAATTTTGGCTACAAAATTCAGCTCTGTTGAGCCTTTTTTTTTTATTAGTATGGGTGCCATTTTGGGCACAAAATGGCATCTGTACCATATGCATATTTCAGCTGTGCAATACGTCAGACGCCAATTTGGCGAGGACATTATTGCAGGCATTAGGAGTGTGCATCAGAAATACGCAGAGTAGCCATATTGTGGCATCAGTCAGTGTGAAATATTGATATGACTCTAGCAGTGTCAATTTTGACCTGAAAGCTCCAACTAACATTCTCCTTTTAACTCTGCACAGCTGAAGAAGGGTTCCCCTGTTTAAAGGCAACACCAGGTTAATGGCTAATTGAATTCTGTTGACTCTGAGGCCTGAATTTTCAGGTTGATGGACGGGCATAATCAGTGGGCCCAGGATCGACCAGGAAACAGACCGCTGACCGCGATTGGCCCCAATTGCGATTTCCCCAACGGCCAGCCAACGTGAAATGCACACTGAAAGCTGAGCGCTGCCGGGGTGGGGGTGGGAGAAGGGTGGGTGATGACATCAACGCGGGTGCGGGCCAGCGCTGACAGAAAGCTCCCTGAAGGCAGAGAGCTGCCTCAGGGAGCAGTAGACCTGAAATAGCAAAAATAAAGGTTTCAAAAGCTGAAAAAAGTGTCCATGCATCATTATCAGTCACCTGAAAATTTAGCTTACGAAATTACTGTCCACAGAAATTGATTTATATTTTATTTCATCATGGAAATCTCATCCCACCCGTGGATGAGGCTTGTTGAAAAATGCAAAGGCCGCCTGGCCGATTCGCCAGTCCGCCAACCGTAAGGTTGGACAGGCTACATAAAATGACAGACGATTGCGCACGCCCACCGACCGAAATATTGTGCGGGCGCGGGATGACATCGGGACGCTCGCCCAACGTCATTTCGTGCAATTTTAGATCTGATCAGGTTGGGTGTGCGCCCATCCGATCAGTGTAAAATTCCACCCTAAGTTGTAGAAATGTTGTGGGTTTTCCACTGTTATTTAAAATTGGTGAGTTTACAGAGGTGCAAACTCTCTAATGTCAATGAAGGAAATGAGAGATAAAATAAGTGGCAACTAGCATTAAAACTCATAGAAGTCAAAATGGTAGCAAGAAGCAAACATATTCCAAAATTACAAGGAGGTCTATTAAAAGATGCAAACCAGCTTCCGGCAAAGTCTACAGCCCAGATCCTCCAATCAGGATCGGAATATTTCCAACCCGGATCAGACGAAGAAAATGCACATTTACCTTCCTCTGATTTTTCTGAGTGATCTTCCGATGTAGGACCCAGTGCAGCAAACCTGGGAAGGAGAAGAGCAGAGAGTCTGCGCAGAAACCATGCTTCCTTCTTACGGCATTAGCTGCTGTATTCTGGTCAGTAAAGAGTTTAAATATCCCAAAGTTGCTTTCAAAACAGCTACAGTGAGAAGGCAAGTGGGTAAAAGGGTAGGGTGGCAGGTGGTCAGGTGGCAGGTGGGTAGGATGGCAGGTGGGTAGGGCGGTAGGTGGGTGAGGTGGATAGTGCGGCAGGCGTGTGAGGTAGGTGAGATAGGTGGGGTGGCAGGTGGGTTGGTGGGTGAGGTGGGTAGGGTGGCAGCAGGGTGAGGTGGGCAGGAAGGTAGGCGGGTGATTGAGTAGGTGCATTGGAGGGGAGTCAGGTTGGGGGCTAGTCAGGCCGGTTTGAGGGCTGGACAGGTCAGGGGGTGGGGGGTCAGGGAGTAGTTGTGGGCCAGAGGTAGTCAGGGGGTCAGAGGGGGTATCTAAGGGGTTGGGGGTAGTCGGGGGGGTCAGAGGGGTAGTTGGGGAGGTCAGGTGTATAGCCGGGGGTTTGGGGGTAGTCGGGGAGGTTAGTGTTTGTAGATTGGCAGGGGAGGGGTCAGTTCTGTACTTACCCAGGAGTCAGACTAGGTTTCTCTGTCTAACATTTCCTGGGTAATTACCCAGGTAAGTAAGTCAGGACTGTGCAAATTCTCCCACTCTAACTCTGAGTCGCAGACTTTTTCAGAGCGTCCCAGGGAGCAGGTGAATTCTCCATCAGAGGTTCAGACTTCCCAGGCAATTCCCACGGAGTCTTTGCGTGGCGACTTCCAAGGGGCCCCGACAATCCGGAGACTGGAAGATCTGGACCTTCGGCACTTTTAAAGGCTTTTCTGCTTTTGAATCCACACATCACCCTTTGCTGCAGGTTTTCATGGGTATGTGCAACAAACAGCATATTTATATTCAAGAAATTTAATTCAATTCAGGTGATTAAGAAAGTAGGGGCTCATTTTGCTTTTGTGCATCTCAGTATGAGACGCAAACAGATGGAAAAAGTCAGGAAATCCAATGGATTCCTAATGGCTTTAGGTTTGATTGAATCTTCCAGTAGGGTTTGGGCAACTGCTGCCAGGAAGACGTGGAAGCATCACTTGTGCAAGAGACATGCTATTGCTTATTAGGCATTTGAGAAAGCCCTGTCCTTCCAATGTGCATGTAGGGCAAAGAAACTGTACCTTGGATGAAGATATCCTGGCACATATCAGAGGGTGTAAATTCCTGAGGAAGCCATGCTAGTACTGTGCAGCCTCCTGCAGCCAAATCTTGAAACCGTTTCTAGGATAGAGACTGCCTTAGTAAGTTGTTATAGCGTCACTCAATGGCTATAAAGAATGTTTCTGCCACTGGATCCCTCTAAGCAAATAAAACATCTGTCAAACTTCACAACTTGTAGTGACAGTTACCTTTGTTGCTTAGCTTGATGATGTTATAATTATTCCCATGGAAAACAACCAACAACATGAAAGGACCCACACTTATATCAGTTAACTTTAATCCCCAGAGTGCAGGCCATAGCCAAACGACAACCCTTTCACAAACAGGGACAAATGTTCCATTCCACAAATGTGCATCTTCCTGTGAACACAGATATGGAAATGTGCGTGTTAATGCCCATTAAACGAATAGTTGTCATGATTCCTTTAGAACAATTGATGAGGTAAGTAAAATTTCAGAAACAGGGAGACTTTATCAATTGGTTATTGTTCTGAAGGGAAAGATGAAAATAGCCAGCTTGAGCCATTTACAGAAGGGGGAGCGCAGGCTAAAAGGCCTACAAGGGACTTGATTTTCAAAGTTCAGATGGGTATTGCGAGCCAGGAATTTTCCCAACTCTGAGATCCTGCCTCCTCTGGAGGACCCTGCCTGCCCTATTTTCGTGTCAGGGTGGCAGACATGGCCTGGGGATGGCCCAGAGACAGGGGCGGGCCAATAGTGAAGTGGCCGGTTTCGAGGCCCATCTTCGTAGATGGGTTTTTACAACAATCGCCGATAGCTTCATGTTCACCATTACTGAAAGTAACTTTCAATTTCAGAATTGTTAACTGCCATGGTGGCATTTTAGCCCATTTACTCAGAGCATTAGCCTTTGGATTACTAATCCAGTGACGTTGCCAATACATCACAGTCTCCCCATCGTCTTCGTAGATAAGAACGTCGACGGCTCAAAACAATAAATAAAGCAATGCATATCAGTTTTATGATATCCCCACTGCTTGTCATCCCCCCTCACCCTCTTCGCCCCATTCTTCCCCATACCCAGCTTCACCCAGCTTGCCCCCTTTCAACTCCCTTTCACCTCCCTTGCCTCCCTCACCTCCCTCACACACTCACCAAGTGTTCACTTTGGGCTCTATAATAATACATCACAATTGCTTCAAATGCCCATAGAACTGTCAAACTTTAAAAAAAATAGCTGAATAACCATTGAAAAAAAAAACACTTCCCCTATTGAGAGCTCTGCCAGCTCTGGCTATGGTTGACACACAAACACCTCAGACTGAAACATTCCCTGATAAACTGTACAGCAGGAAATACTCTTCCCGCCTCACAGTTCACAACTTCACTCACCAGATGTAAATCAGATGCCTTCTTGATTATGGCCGCCTCCATGAAAATCATGGGGAATCTGAAATGGCTGTACTTAAAATGGTGCCGGCAATTTTAAATAACAGGTGGCTAGGGGCCTTAACCCACCCCTTTCCTGCGCCACTGAAAATAGTCATATTTTCCCAAACTCGCCTCCATTTCGGTCCTGTTTGGGACCAAATCTAGCCCAAAAGGTCTGTACAGCCAACATTCAAGAGCAAGAGCTTTAATGCATTGATAGATGACACCTTTAGTTATGAATCTGTAACATCCAACACACAATAGTCATTTGCACATGTGTGCAATACCCCACCATGACTGCCATTGCCTCCATCCTTATATCAAGACCTATGAACACAACAGCAATTCTTATCAACTATCTTGTTGTGCATCTTTTCAAATGAACTGCCACAACATATTAAGAAACATTATTAGTCTCTCTCATATGTGTTCAGTATTTTACTCCTATGCTTCCCATTTGTATGGTCTATATATTCTTAATAATTATGCTTCTTCAAAGTCTTTCACCAGAGCAGCTGGGTATCAGTACCTCCAAGGATTAAATTGATCTCAGTATCTTCTTGAAGTAGAATTGCATATCATAGTTAGGAAGGCAAATGCAACGTTGGCATTTATTTCGAGAGGACTAGAATATAAAAGCAGGGATGTGCTGCTGAGGCTTTATAAGGCTCTGGTCAGACCACATTTAGAATATTGTGAGCAATTTTGGGCCCCGTATCTCAGGAAGGATGTTCTGGCCCTGGAGAGGGTCCAGAGGAGGTTCACGAGAACGATCCCAGGAATGAAAGGCTTAACATATGAGGAACATTTGAGGACTTTGGGTCTATTTTCGATGGAGTTTAGAAGGATGAGGAGGGATCTGATTGAAACTTACAGAAAAGTGAAAGGCCTGGATAGAGTGGACATAGGGAAGATGTTTCCATTAGTAGGAGAGACTAGGACCCGAGGGCACAGCCTCAGAGTAAAGGGAAGACCTTTTAGAACAGAGATGAGGAGAAACTTCTTTAGCCAGAGAGTGGTGAATCTATGGAATTCATTGCCACAGAAGGTGTGGAGGCCAGGTCATTGAGTGTATTTAAGACCGAGATAGATAGGTTCTTGAGTGGTAAGGGGATCAAAGGTTACGGGGAGAAGGCGGGAGAATGGGGCTGAGAAACTTATCAGCCATGATTAAATGGCGGAGCAGACTCGATGGGCCGAATGGCCTAATTTCTGCTCCTATGTCTTATGGTCTCTCCAATCTCCCTGATTCACTCTATTGCCTCCTGGTCTAGAATTTTCAAGGCCCCATCCAGTGAGGACCCATGGGTTGTAGGTTGGATGACCCCACCATGTACTGCCATCTGCTATGGCCATTTTTCTCCTGCAGTAGAGGGGATAGAAGTCTATTGGAAGAAAAATTGTGAGAAACTGTTTGTTAGCCAAGCTCTGAGGTTTGTTATAATCCCAGCTGATGTTACCGCAGGACAGATCCCAGGCTTGATTGATTGTAACTTGTATTTTTTGTTTAGAAACGTGGAGAGGAGCCACTAAACAAAGTCACAGGATTCGGCTGATGAACTTTTAACCAAAGAATAGAACATGTATTAAACAAGAAAAGATAAGTATATTAAATACTCTTTCACCCACAACTATGGGCAGAATTTCCCGTGCCCGTTGGCGGTAGGCGTGTTCGGCGGTGTGAATGGACAATATGACGAGAAGACCAAAAATCAGTTTCATGACGTCATGAAACCAGTTTGCAAATGTCTGCTCTGCCTGTCAATGGCAGGTCGCATTTTCCATGGTCTGACATTGGGAACTTTATTGTAATACATCTGCGTGTCATTATAAGCCCAGCTCGCCAGAATCATCCCTTCACGTCAAATTTATCACCAACATCAGTGGGCAAACAGACATGCACAACACATCTTGACAAGTGTGACATGCAAAAGTCGGGACTTACCGTTAGGGCCTTGCTCACATTGCGGACATCTGAGGAGCAGAAGATTCTGGAGCCCGACAGCAACGGGACCCTGGAGGAACGTCCATCACATGCTGGGTGGATTCTGATGGAAAAGGCTCCGCTGTGAAGTAGCTCATGGAAGGTGGAAAGTCACCATTAATGGTCTGCTCAGGGTCTTGGCCATGGTCTGCAATGGATTGTCTTCGACGGCATGGAAAGGGAGGTCCAGCTATGTTTGGGAGAGGAAGATATACCTGGGGGGTTGGGAGAGGAAGCTTTAGGTTCAACTGGGAGAGGCAGGTATGGCAGGGGGTGAGGTTGGGAGGGGGGAGCAAAGGTTTTGAGGGGTGGGGGGGCGGAAACAAAAATGTCGGAGGGTGAGGTTGCTGGGGGGAGGGAATATGGGGGGAGGAGTGGATAACAGGGAGAATGCGGCACGTAGGGAGGTAGGTCTAAGGGGGAAGGAAGGTGTAAAGGAAGGAGTTCAGAGGGGAGAAGGAGCCCAGAGAGGGGAAGGGGTCCAGAGGGAGGAAGGAGTCTGATGTGAGAAAGGAGTCCGGAGACAGGAAGGAGTCCGGAAAGGGGAAGGAGACCAGGGGGAGGAAGGAGTCCAGGGGAAGGAAGGTGTCTGGAGAGGGGAAGGAGTTAGGGGGGCAAGAAGGAGTCCAGGGGAAGGAAGGTTTCCGGAGAGGGGAAGGAGTTCCGGGGGAAGGAGTGAGTCCGGGGAGGAGAAGGAATAAGGGTGGAGGAAGAAGCAAGGCTTGGGGATGGTGCCTGGAAAGGGGTAAGAGTAAGGGTAGGGGCAGAAGTAAGGCTTGGGGAAGGTGTCCGGAGAGGGGTAAGAGTAAGGGTGGAGGGAGAAGTAAAGTTGGAGAAAGGAGCCAGGAAGGGGATGGACTAAGTGGGGGCAGGCGTCCAGGGGGGTAAACCTGGGGGGCAAGAGATCAGGGGGTGGGGGGTGGGAGGAGTCCATGGGGGGAAGGAGTCCGGGCAGGAAGGAGTCCGGGGGTGGGAGGAGTCTGTGGGAGAAAGGAGTCCGGGCAGGGAGGAGACCTGCTAGGGGTAGGGGGGGGGCGGGGGGTTAGAATTCCCAAGAGGGGAAGGAGTTCCAAGGTGGGGGGGGATGGAGTTCCCAGGGGGGGGAATGGAGTTCCAAGGTGGGGAGGAGTCCGGAGGGGGGAACGTCCAGGTGAACTTGCAAGGGAGTGACCTCTGCATTCGATGATAGCCTCCTGGGGAGCGAACTGAGGGTGGATGTGGTAGGAGGGAATGGTGGGAAAGACTGAGGACAGAGTGAGACAGTAGGTGGGAGGGTGAGGGTGCACGGTATCAGTAGAAGGGACGGCGAAGGTGGTTTGTGGGGACTCAAAGGCAGACACAGGCCCTTTGGGTGGGAAGTGGGCGGTCAAGGAGGTTAATGTAGATGGGGGAAGGATTTTTGGGAAGGCAGGGGACCTATATGTTCACCTGGACATCCCCGAAAGAAAAGGGCTGTGGCTGTTAGGTGACGGTGGGGAGGTAGAAGGTGATGCTGGGGTGTCGACAGTGATCAGGAAAAGGAAATGGGTGTTTGTGGGAGGGGGACCAGAAGAAAAACTGTAGCACTAAAATGCTGACTAAATCGATAGTGCAAGGAGACACGTGGTAGGTGGGAAGAGGCACTGCATGGGAATGTGATCAGTGGGTGGGTGGAGATGCAGGTCAGCTCAGATGGACAACAGAAAGTGAACTCTAGCAGGCAGCACTGAAAATGCTCAAGACATTGAGATGAGTTTGATGGGGGAAGGATCTGCGTGTGTGGGAGAGTGCTTACACGAGGCTCTGAACCCTGACACACAACATATTTCTCCCTCCAGAATCACTTGTGTGCTGGCTGAGTGCAGCTGAACAGCTAGTGGGGCAGGAGGGGTGGTTGTGGGGCAGATGCAGGGGGCTGACTCATGAAGTCTCTAAATGAAGCTGAAACATACCAGTGCACATTATTACATTATTCGGTGAAAGCGAGTATATTTTCAGGTTGTAAAGTGACAAAATATGTTCACCTCTGCAAACAACTGTAATTAAAATTTGTTAATTTTTCTACACCTTAAACTTCTGGTTGCTGCACTGACATCTGCAGCAGGGGTGGAGACAGCCTGTGCAATGGTTGGCCCTGTTGCCTCTGATGATTTCGGCGTGGATCCTCTGGAGCCCTGAGGCCTTGGGGCCCCGGCTCACTTTGGCTGTCCTCCTGTGGGCCAGCTGCTCCTTCTGCGCTGAGAGAAGACAAGGTTGAGGGTGTTATAGATAAAGGGGGCTTGGAGGGAGAGGACAGCTCTGAGATTCCTGAGTGGATGACCCAGGGGCATCCAGCTGCCGCTCCTCCTCCCTTTAGATGCCCGAATGGCCGTGGCCTGATTTCTTGAGGGGGAAGGAGCACCTGGAGAGACATTGAGGTGCCCCATTTCCCTCTCATGTTGCCACTGCAGGAACTCACCCATGGCTACCGCGATGGAATGCAGGTCTCCGCACATCTCCATGTTCTGCTGGACTAGACTCTCCATGGTGTCCGCCATCCTTCCCAAGGAGACGGCCACATGTTCCACTTCATCAGAGAGTAGGCGGAGGCACTCCTCCGACTCGTGTGCCACATTGTTAAGGGCAGCTCAGTGTGATGTTCCCCCAAATTCTGTTGACTCTCCACGATGTGTTGGAAGCCTAAATCCAGAGGCTCATCATCTGACTCAGACCTCACAGATGCCTCTTTCCCAGCAATTCTCCAAGTGCTGTGGATCTCAGCTGAACCTGCCTCCTCCTGCTACGGACATGTGTCCATGTGATGACCACCAGATTGTCAACCTGAGCCTGCTCTAGATCTAGGTCGCACCGAGGTGTGTTTCTCTGCGTTGGTGCAGGGTGTGGGTAAGGGCTGTGACAGGTCTTCCAGGCTGCTTATTTCCAGCTCTTCAATTGAGGAAGAATCCTCTTGGATGAAGATGAGGACCTGGATTGAGTTGAGTGATTGGCTGGTTGTGGGTGTCAGTTGCTTGGCAGAGCTCCCTGTGAACCAAAGTGAAGATAATTAGTGCATGGCAGCAGAGTCAAAAGCAGGAGAGAAAGCACTCGCCGTTGTGTTGAGAGAGGGATGATGTGGTGCAGGATCCTCACGTGGGAGTTCACTGCTGACCTCACCATTGCCGCAGGCACGGTCCACATTCTCATCAGTTAGGGCTATGGCACACGCCTCAAAGTGAGTGAGGGGCCTAATGTGGGCCACTCCACCCTCGGTCTGGGACCTCTCCCTGCTCTTTGGAGCCAGCTTCTCCTGCATGAAAACAAGTAGAGAGAGTGTGAGCAGGACACATGGCACTGCGTGGAATGTTTGTATGGTGAGCGAAGCCATGGACAGGATGAGGATGCCATCTCCAGAGGATATGGGCCTGATGGAGGTGTGAGGGTGTGTGTGTGAGTTAATGGCGTTGCCCCATGAGGCGTGAGATCCCGGTGGATGTGTGATGGGTTTGTGTGTGTGGGAGTTGAGAGTGATGAGAAGGCGGACTGGATGAGACCATTCGTCCTCTTGCAACACTGGGTGGCTGTCCTCTTTTGCAGGCCGTTGGCGCTAGCCACCTCTGCCATCGCCTCTCATGCTGGATTGGTGACCTTGCTTATTGGTCTTCGCCCATGGTGGGGGTAGAGGACATCACGGTGGGCCACCATGGCATCCAAATGACACTCAAGGGACTCGTCATTAAACCGGGGGGGGAGAGGTTGGCTGCAGTCTTCTTGCCTTTCAGGGCCATGTGTGCATGATCGTACTTTAAATATGGCATCCGGCATGATGAAGTGGTGAAGTGATTGCGTGGCAGGTGAGTGGGAGCCCGTCTGCCATTGAAACGGTGTGTTTCCCAGGAATGCATGAGTAATGAGGCGGGTTTGGGATGACACGGCGTGAAAAGTCGCCATTGCAGCTGGCAGGTAAAACATCCTTTATCTCACCTGCTACCACACTTTGTGCAAATCTGGGACGGTTCTGCCCTATACCTTTACAAATATATACAGATTTGTAAGGATATCAAAAGTTACAAAAGCTATCTTATACTCTCAAGTACAGAGTGCATGTAAACCAATCGGCAACCTGTGGTCAGGCACACCCCACTCTGAAACCAAGTGACAGATCCCACCCTAAACAGATGCTATGGATCTCTCATCAACTCCCCCCAGATGTTTGTCATGCCATGAGCCAACCTGTGTCATTGAACTCCATCTTTCACCCAAGGGTTTCCAATCTCCATTTTCGAAGAACCCGTTTTGAAATCTTCTCTCAAATGAAGCTTTCTCTCAGATGCCTTCCGCAAAGGTCGACATCCAGGGTTTCGAACGCTCCCTCTGGGGTTCCTCTCTCCTGGATCGCCTGCATTCAAGCCTTCTTCCACACACTCTCTTGGATACTCAGCTGTTCCAACAAAACACCACTGCTCACATGCCCATAGTAAAGAATTACAGGCCTATGGCTGTCTCCTTGGACCTTTTGGCTTCTCGCAAGCCTATTTTGCTTTAAGCCTGCATCCTGCAGTTTTCTCGCTTTAAACTTGGAGCCTTACTCTGCTCCTCACTCTAAACTTCACTTAACAGGATCTTTTCCAGATTCTTGTTCTTCCTTTGACTAGAAGGTCATCTAGGGACCTTTCTCTTGTTCCATTCCCTGGTTTTGGGATCTTTCAGTTCTTTTGGGAAATCTACTCTCTGCAGTTCCCTCTGCTGTGTCCAACCTCTCCTAGCTCCTGGATTCAACAGAACTGAAACTACTTTTCTGTTTTTCTCTGTCTTGAGGGTCTCCTGTTGCTAGGAAACAGCCCAGTTTTTCTAACTTGTGTTTGTTTTACCTTGCCTTCAAGAGTCGTAAAACCTCATTAAAATGCAGCATCTTTTAAAGTAAAACTAAAACTCAAGTTCCCCATTTTTTAACACACATATACAGAAATACAAATTAAACTTAAACTTAAAGCTAATACTCATTCCTAACACCCATAAATACAGATATAACTTATTTAAACTAGCTCTACTGCCTAACAGGCTGGATCCCACTTTCTGTGAGTCCATGGAGATGTAACTTGGTTTACTGCTTGTTGCTCGCTATATTTAATGGGGCATAGGGGAAATGCACTTGAAGCTACGCAGAGCCCAATGCGAAACAAGGATATGCTCGTGCTTTTAGAGAATATATAAAAAGGTACTCTGTCCTCAAGGTCAGCTCATTGCGCTCCAAATGTTGTTGCACTCAGAAAACAGCAATCCTACAAATGCTATCTAAGGACCATATTTTCACACCTATGCTACCAGGAAGAGGGGAAAACAGCTTTATTTTCAGCCAGTTTGCATTGTAGCTCCTGTTTGATAACCATAACAGTTGAAATGCACACCAAGTTGTGAACAAGCTGTTCTTCCTACATCAAAATAACATTTATCTCTTTCACTTCTGTTCGCTATTATATCCCATTTTACAATGGAGCTGCTGAAGAGACATTAAAGAAAAGTAGAATGTTTGCAGGCCATAATATTCACTCTGTGCCTGCCATGATTCTGAAAGGAAAAAATGGAAGCAAAAGAGAGATAGCTAAAGTATTTTTATAACTGTGATTACTAGTTTTAATAGTCCTTAGTTATATGCAATTATCCCATTAAATCAATGATATATTTGAAATACATTCAGTAGCTATTTAATTATATAATTTTATAATATTAATCTCATTCGATAACTAAACTGAGTCCTGATTGATATTGAGCTGAATTTCATAACTTTCCTTGCATCAAATGAATAATTCAAACAGCACCAGAAATCAAATGCTGGAATTCCTCCAATTACTGTAAGTTTTCTAGTGATTAGTAAGCTATACAGGTCAGAAAGATCCCTAGAACACTAATCTGAGCTGACCTAACTGAGAACTAAAGCAATGGCAGGGTTGCAACGACTGAGTTAGAGAGAAGAAAATCATGCAGGGCTCCCATTCCCTAATATTTTCTAATGCAACTGTGGGGATGGTCGCAGATGGTTGCACAACAATCAGCACATTCACGACTTCTCAAATGTTGAAGCAACCATGTCCATATTCAATAAGACCTGGATAATATTCAGCCTTAGGCTGATAAATGGCAAATAACCACTTAAACCTTCATTCCCTCCACCACTGACACATTATGGCAGCAGTGTGTACCATCTACAAGATGCACTGCAGCAAATTGTCAAGAGTCCTTCAACAGCACCTTCTAAACCCACAATCTCTAGAAGGACAAGCGCAGCAGATGCATGGGAACCCCACTATCTACAGGTTCCCCTCCAAGCCACTCACCATCCCGACTTGGAAATATATCGCTGTTCCTTCACTGTCACTTGGTCAAAATCTTAGAAATCCCACCCAAACAACACTGTGGGTGTACCTACACCACATGGACACATTGGTTTAAGAAGACTGCTCACCACCACCTTCTCAAGGGCAATTAGGGATGAGCAATAAATTCTGGCCTAGCCAGGGGTGCCCACATCCCATGAATAAACAAATTGTTTAAACATGTACAGGTTAAGTGAGGATGGGCTTGTGCTTGACTTTAATGGGCACTTCAGGCATCTATCCAGTTATCAATCACTGTTGAGGATAACACATGGAATGGCCGCTGAGCCCCAGTAAGAAATCAGTACATTCAGAAAAGGAACGGAAATCAATTTCTACATTCTTGAAGCTGTGATGAATAGTTGGGGCTGGAAAATATAATTAATCTCAGCTATAGCAAGTTCAAAAAGAAAGCAACTTGAAAATAACACTTTCCTTCTCCCCTCGTCGGCAACCTATCATTGTTTCTCCCTCAGTGTCTTCTATTCTTTATTACTTATTACAGCTCTTTCATTCCTTCCCTATATCTATCCTTTTACTGTATACCAATTCGGTAGGTTATTTGTTTTTAGAACTAATTCCTTCCTCCAATTACAAAGCCACAGATTTCAGTGAGTCACAAGTTAATTTAGAATAATAATGCTAACCATTCTGCCTAGTGATGAAAACATATTTAGTTTTGTCAAATCCCTTAAATGCTGCAATAAGGCTGCAGGTCAGAGGTTGGGAATTCTGCGCAGAGTAACTCACCCTCATGACTCTCCAGAGCCTGTCTACCATCTACAAGGCACAATTAAGTCAAGAGTATGATGGAACACCCTCCACTTGCCTGAATGAATACGGCTCCAAAAACACACAAGGAGCTCAACACCATCCAAGACAAAGTAGCTCACTTGACTGGCACTCCCTCCACCACCAACACGCAGTGGCAGCAGTGTGTACCATCTATAAGACACACTGCAGCAACTTACCAAGGCTTCTTCAACAGCACCTTCCAAACCCACAAACTCTACAACTTAGAAGGATGAGGGTAGAAGATGCATAAAAGCACAACCACCTGCAAGTTCCCCTCCAAGCCACAAACCATCCTGACTTGGGACTATATCACCATTCCTTCACTGCTGCTAGATCAAAATCCTGGAGCTCCCTTCCTAATAGCACTATGGGCGTCCGTACACCACATGGAGTGCAGTGGTTCAAGAAGGTGGCTCATCACTACCTTCTCAAGGGCAATAAGTGATGGGCAACAAATGCTGGCCTAGTCGATGATGCCCACATCCCATGAACAAATAAATTTAAAAACCCAATGTAAGAAATTCTTTAGTCACTGTATAACATTTGAAGTAATTATATCCAATATAAATGCTTGTAATGTAAATAATTCTCAGCTAGTTAAAAGGGTGTACTGAAGCAAACAAGTGGGCTTCTGATCGTTGTATTTTTATTAGTTGGGACCTTGCTGCCTGCAAGTTGGCTGTAATGTTTTTTACATTACAACAGTGACTTCAGTGATTTCAGAAGTACTTCATCAGTAAAGTAGTTTTTGGGCATCATGAAAGGTACGATTAAAATGGAAGTTCTTTCTTTCTATTAAAGATTTTCTAAGTAGCACCTTGCTTGTTAGTCTATCTACAATCAGATTCTCAATGTTTCAGGATGCAGTGTGGCATATTGAAGCACCAGTTCTCTCACATACATTTGTTGTTGCACAGCACCTTGAAAACTTCCGACAGAAACCATCACTGCCGGCTCTCTGTGTGCTACAACTCTTGAGTCTTCCAGTTTGTGTGCAGCCACTTGGTCCCTTCTTCAAATTTCTACATGAACTGAATTATGCTGTGATGTCATCTGGGCTACTTCATGTTGTGCATAGCTGAAGGAGAGAAATTCCTCATGAAAAAGTGACAAATATAAGTGATTTCACTCCCCCGATCCTCCCACAACCACCCTAAAAGGACAAGGGACTCAACATCATAGGGCTTCCTATGGTAAGAGTTCAAGGTAGAGGGATTGGTGGACAAATGGCACAAAATGTACACAGATAAAACATCATGGGCTTTGAGGCTTCAACAGATATGCGACATATTGGCAGGATTGACCCCTTCGAACCATCCACAGATGATTGGTATCAATATGTAGAATGCCTCAGGTTCTATTTCCAGGCAAACAAAATGATGAGGGAGGAAAAGAGGAGAGCAATCTTCCTAAGCATTTGTGGAAGTAAAACCTATAATTTAATCAAAAGTTTGACAGGCCTGAACACCCCATTTTGAAATCCTTCGGTGAATTGGTGGACCTCACTCAGGGATGCTTTCAACCCAAACCCTCAATCACCATGCGGAAGTTCAGGTTTAATTTGAGTGTTAGAGCCCCAGGAGAGATCATTGCTACACATGTGGTGAAATTGAAACAATTGACTGAACACTGTGATTTCTGGGAGACCCTAAACGATATGCTCAGGGATCAGTTGGTCTGTGGTGTACAAGGTGATGCCATTCAATGATGAACATTAGCTGAAGTAAACCTCGATTTTAAAAAAGCAGTGGAAATAATGCTAATGATGGAATGTGCCGAACGGGACACCCAGGCTATACAAGGTGCACAAAGTGGTGCCGTTTTCCAGTTGGGGTGAGAACCGTCAGCCCGTTGTGGTGTGAAAAGCCAGGATTCAGTCACGAAGTGAGAAACAACCCCTGACTGCCACCCAAAAATTTAAAATAAATACAGGAAAAGGCTCGGCAGCAAATCTGGAGATGAATTGCTACTGATGTGGAAGCAATCATACTCCTGAAACTTGCCATTTTAAAGAGGTGGAGTGCTATTTTTGCCATAAAAGAGGGTACATACTGAAGCATTGTAAAGCAAGATTGAGACAGACTCCCATGCAGCAAATTAAGTGAAACGAACTGTGGAATAACCAAAAACAACCAATTCTAATATTTACTCCCTATTTAATGTAAAAAGAGGGAAGACAGAGCCAATCACTGCAAGTTAATGCAAAACCTTTAATGATGGAAGTGGACACTGATGCTTCAACCCTGTAGTGGGAGAGCATACCTTCAAATATTTAAACAAGGATACTCAGCAATTGAAACAGAATTACCTGGAAAAACTCAGCAGGTCTGGCAGCATCAGCGGAGAAGAAATCAGTTAACGTTTCGAGCCTTCATGGCCCTTCGGCAGAACTGCAGCATAGTTTCAACAAGGGAGAAATATAAATTGGTTTAAGGTGGGCGGGGGGGGGGGGGGGGGGGGGGGGGGGAGGGGAGAGACACATTGAGGGTGTGGTGTGGTGATTGTGGAGATGAGCAGATAATCAAAAGATGTCACAGACAAAAGGGTCAAAGAGGTGTTGAAGGTGGTGGTATTTGTCTGAGAAAAGTGCTAATTAAGAATGGAAGACAGGATATTCAAAGTACAGCTCTAGTGGGGGTGGGGTGGAAAGACTAAAGGTTTTAGTTTTAGATTTAAAAATAATGGAAATAGGTGGGGAAAGAAGAATCTATATAAATTATTGAAAAAAAAAGCGGGGAGGGGGAAAGAAACGGGGTGGGGATGGGGGGAGGGGGAGTTTAAGATCTAAAGTTGTTGAATTCAATATTCAGCCCGGAGGGCTGTAAAGTGCCTAGTCAGAAGATGAGGTGCTGTTCCTCCAGTTTGCGTTGGGCTTCACTGGAACAATGCAGCAAGCCAAGGACAGACATGTTGGCAAGAGAACAGGGTGGAGTGTTAAAATGGCAAGCGACAGGGAGGTTTGGGTCTTTCTTGCGGACAGACCGCAGGTGTTCCGCAAAACGGTCGCCCAGTTTGCGTTTGGTCTCTCCAATGTAGAGGAGACCGCATTGGGAGCAACGAATGCAGTAGACTAAGTTAGGGGAAATGCAAGTGAAATGCTGCTTCACTTGAAAGGAGTGTTTGGGCCCTTGGACGGTGAGGAGAGAGGAAGTGAAGGGGCAGGTGTTGCATCTTCTGCGTGGGCATGGGGAGGTGCCATAAGTGGGGGTTGAGGAGTAGGGGGTGATGGAGGAGTGGACCAGGGTGTCCCGGAGGGAACGATCCCTACGGAATGCCATCAGGGGGGGTGAAGGGAAGATGTGTTTGGTGGTGGCATCATGCTGGAGTTGGCGGAAATGGCGGAGGATGATCCTTTGAATGCGGAGGCTGGTGGGGTGATAAGTGAGGACAAGGGGGACCCTATCATGTTTCTGGGAAGGAGGAGAAGGCGTGAGGGAGGATGCATGGGATATGGGCCGGACACGGTTGAGGGCCCTGTCAACGACCGTGGATGGAAAACCTCGGTTAAGGAAGAAGGAGGACATGTCAGAGGAGCTGTTTTTGAAGGTAGCGTCATCAGAACAGATGCGACGGAGGCGAAGGAACTGAGAGAATGGGATGGAGTCTTTACAGGAAGCGGGGTGTGAGGAGCTGTAGTCGAGGTAGCTGTGGGAGTCGGTAGGCTTGTAATGGATATTGGTGGACAGTCTATCATCAGAAATTGAGACAGAGAGGTCAAGGAAGGGAAGAGAAGTGTCAGAGATGGACCATGTGAAGATGATGGAGGGGTGGAGATTGGAAGCAAAATTAATAAATTTTTCCAGGTCCCGACGAGAGCATGAAGCAGCACCGAAGTAATCATCGATGTACCGGAGAAAGAGTTGTGGGAGGGGGCCGGAGTAGGACTGGAACAAGGAATGTTCCACATACCCCATAAAGAGACAGGCATAGCTGGGGCCCATGCGGTACCCATAGCCACACCTTTTATTTGGAGGAAGTGAGAGGAGTTAAAGGAGAAATTGTTCAGTGTGAGAACAAGTTCAGCCAGACGGAGGAGAGTAGTGGTGGATGGGGATTGTTGGGGCCTCTGTTCAAGGAAGAAACTAAGGGCCCTCAGACCATCCTGGTGGGGGATGGAGGTGTAGAGGGATTGGACATCCATGGTGAAGAGGAAGCGGTTGGGGCCAGGGAACTGGAAATTGTTGATGTGACGTAAGGTGTCAGAGGAATCACGGATGTAGGTGGGAAGGGACTGGACAAGGGGAGAGAGAAGGGAGTCAAGATAACGAGAATTGAGTTCCATGGGGCAGGAACAGGCTGACACGATCGGTCTGCCAGGACAGTTCTGTTTGTGGATTTTGGGTAGGAGGTAGAAGCGGGCCGTCCGAGTTTGGGCGACTATTTTTTTTTTTCAATAATTTATATAGATTCTTCTTTCCTCACCTATTTCCATTATTTTTAAATCTAAAACTAAAACCTTTAGTCTTTCCACCCCACCCCCACTAGAGCTGTACTTTGAATATCCTGTCTTCCATTCTTAATTAGCACTTTTCTCAGACAAATACCACCACCTTCAACACCTCTTTGACCCTTTTGTCTGTGACATCTTTTGATTATCTGCTCATCTCCACAATCACCACACCACACCCTCAATGTGTCTCTCCCCCACCCCCACCACCTCCCCCCCCACCCACCTTAAACCAATTTATATTTCTCCCTTCTTCTAACTATGCTCCAGTTCTGCCGAAGGGCCATGAAGGCTCGAAACGTTAACTGATTTCTTCTCCGCCGATGCTGCCAGACCTGCTGAGTTTTTCCAGGTAATTCTGTTTTTGTTTTGGATTTCCAGCATCCGCAGTAGCTTTTGGCTTTTTGTTTTTACTCAGCAATTGAATTTGGAGCAGACTTCAGCCAAACTGAAAACTTATACTAGTGAAGTTATCCAAGTGAAGGGTATTACCACTGTACCTGTATATTATAAGCAGCAAACAGCACAACTCCCAGTGATGGTAGTAGAAGGCAAAAGACCAAGCCTTCTGGGTTGTGATCATTTGAAAGAAATTAAACTAAATTGGTCTGAAATTTTCCAGCTGCAAGTGGGAGAACTGCCAGAGCTGCTAAAGAAACATGAACTGGGGAGAATCCAGGGCCTGCAGGCTAAGATCTACATTGACTCGGAAGCAACTCCTTGTTTCTTTAAAACAAGGCCGGTGCCATATACTCTAAGGGAGAAGGTTGACACCAAATTGAACCTTTTAGAGAGGCTGGGGGTCATACAGCAAGTTCAATTCTCAGAGTAGGCCGCGCGTACAGTCCCTGCCTAAAAATCGGATCAGACCATTCGGATCTGTGGGGACTATAAGCTAGCAGTAAACAAAGCTGCTAATTTGAACAAGTACCCTATCCCCAAGATTGAGCATCTCGATGCTAAATTAGCAGGAGGAACAACTTATACTAAATTAGGTATGAGTTACACATATCAGCACCTAGAACTGGATGGTACCTCCAGAGAGTTTGTGAATATTAACACACCCAAAGGGCTATGTCAATACACGCGTCTGTCCTTCGGTGCTTCTTCGGCTTGTGCCTAAAGAGGTACCTGATGTTGCTGCGATTCCAGAAAATCAGAGTAGGTAACACTGAACAGCCTGTGATTGCTGTGGTCCCAGGTAATGTTGATCCCATAAGAGATTCAGAAGTTGTGGAGCTACGACGTTCCACCTGGATCAGGAAACCACCTGAGAGACTGAACTTATAATTCCATGACCCATGTATATATTTGTAACGTCATGAAGGTAGATGTTTTTGTAAATACAAACCGTACAAAAAATTTGAAAGGGGAGGAATTTAGTAATTGAAGCTTGAAGGAATGTGGTGACTGTAGCTTTAAGACTTATTGTGTTGTATAGTATCACTTGACAGTGTGACCGAATCAGCTCTATGTGCAGGGAATCTTAGAGTGGGAGTTCTTCTTCTAGCTGTGGAGCTTGATGGAAGCATGTAGCTGCTGCTGCAGCCTGTAGATAAAGTTCGATGTTTCTAATAAGAAACCTGTCTGGAAAATCAAGTCCATAACACTAGGATTAATAGGTAAAAAATCTCAGAGCAGTGAAAATCTTCCCCTCCACATTCCTCAAGGACTGGCATTCACTCAAGCCGCTCAGTCTAACTTTTCTTCAACCATGAAGCATTAAAAGACTGGTTATGATCAGGTGATTGCCTCACTTTCTCTCCCCCACCTCCTCCCACCACCCTTCCCCTTCAATAAAAAGGCCATTCCAGTTTCCTGCAGCCACTGCAATTCCTGCAATGATGTAAATTCTATATTGGAGGTGTTGTCAAATTATGTCTTTGTATTACTGGGTGAAGTCAGCGCATTTAGATGCAAATAATTGGCCCCTGTGTGTGCATCATTCTAACATGCTTTCTCCTTTTCTGATGAATGGCTAGGCAATACAGACTGGCCTGTTTTCTCTCAGACAACTGCACCCTATTCTCTGCTAGCAGTCTATGAGGACAGACGGCTAGCTTTCACATTGCTAGTGCCCAGATAAAGAATAAAGGACAAGATATATAATAACCTGTAATTCAAAACAGGACAGATTTTATCTGTTATACTGGTATTGGATAGGATATGGGCTTTGGAGCTCAGGCCAACATTAAGCAGGCCACCAAGACCAACATGATAAAGAAGCCAAGGGGTTGAATCAAGTGCGATGAAAGGTCACAGGCCTGAAATGTTAACTGTTTCTCTCTCCACAGGTGTTGCCCCAAATGCTTCCAGCATTTTTTTGTTTTATTTCAGGTTTCCAGTATCTGCAGTATTTTGCTTTAATCCAATGTTTTTGACTGTCAGTTTAGACTCACTGCCACCTACTAGCACACCTGCATGATTAGCATATCCTTTTTAGATTGCTTAGGACCAAGTATTAACAACTCTTTGTAATCAACTCTGTTAACTGAAATCATTGAACTGGAGTAGTAGACACTGCAAATTTTTTTTTAAATGTATATTTTTTAAAGGTGCATCCGCAGGGAATCTGTATCACATTGAAGTGAAAGCCTTGTCACTTCATACTGTACTTTTTAATCACACCTTTGATAAGTTGCAAATGACAGTAACAGGAAATCTCTTCAATCTACTTGTCTACTTCTATTAATTACAGCTTACTAAATCATGATGTTTAACACACCGAAGATTGGTTGGTAGCTGCTGACACGGTAGAGAAAGCAATTAATCAGCGATGAAAATTGAGCTTTAGAATGGAAGTAGTGATTTATGGTTTTCTCAGTAGCTCTGGCTGGGCAAATAGTTGCACCAAATAGAGCAAGTCCAGCTCTAAGGCCTCTTGGTTTAGTGTGTTGTGAATCAGAATACATTGTATACAAGAGATTTCTTTTTGCATGGCTAAGATTTAGGCTGGATTTTCAGGCAGCTGCTGGAATGGCAAGGAAAAACAAAATCATTTAATCTCTCTTGCTCACAATAGTATTAGCAGGAAAGTATTGAACTAAGAGCAAGGACAACTGAAGCAATCATATTGTACATTCCTAATGGTTATACTGATGCAGTATCCTTGTCTTCCACAGTCCCCATCCATTCTCTACCATGGCTCAATAATTCATGGTTGCAATGATTCATAGTGCAGAATATAACCTCTGGCTTCTTGTGATAATTTTGTGTCTCTCGATGCTGCAAACTGAAAAACTTTGTCTCTTTTTTATCTCCAATAATAATAATAGTATAAATGCAAGTATTTTTTTTCCCCCAATATCAATGCAGGATAGTATAGTGGTTTCTAATGTATTCTAGCAGCCAGTGACCAAAAAAGAGCCATACAGTTGAGATCACAATTGGCAGCTATTTTGCATTTGGAAAAGCTAAAGCTAAAATCTGTGAAAAGGACCAAACAGCATCAAAATAGTATAAAGCTCCAATTCTCTGTGGCTCTGCTGGTAATATGGCACTGGCAGTCTGTGAATCAGAAAATCGGGCCATCGAATTTGCACATTTTAGTTGTATAATTTTCTCAGAGTGGATTTTGTGGGTGAATGAGACTCTGCAACAATGATGTTGGCGTGCACAAGCCTTGGTGAAGTGTGACTTCATGCATATTCTTTGACATTGGATAAGGCTTCTTCCATGGTTCATAACCCGTACAAACAAAATTAGCCCATTGGTGATTTTGTGACCTGGCTTCCTTAAGACAGGTTAATGTTGTACATTGCTTTGAAGAGTGTTTGATTTTTAACAATTGCTGTAAAATTTTGTTCATTGCAAAGGTTTAACTTGCTGTTTAGTCCATAATGTATGTGCTTTTCCTCTGACCTGTGCAGAATAGCTCTCATTGGTATTTTAATATGATACAAATGATAAAGTTGGGAATTGCTTTGAGTGTTCTGATAGCATTACATGGTTCAACGAGGAAGTGAATTCAGGTGCAAAAGCAAT
The DNA here is from genome assembly GCF_964194155.1 of Cetorhinus maximus. NCBI lineage: Eukaryota > Metazoa > Chordata > Chondrichthyes > Lamniformes > Cetorhinidae > Cetorhinus > Cetorhinus maximus. The sequence continues at coordinate 54,168,370 of NC_135896.1, read as the reverse complement.
TGAGACATTTTGGCCCAAATCTTTGGTCAGCATCAACGCTGAGCACATTGACGCTGTCCGTGAAGATTTCTGTGACCCTACCCATTTACAATGTTTCAGCCGTATATTCCGATCCTGGCTGAGGAATTGCAGGGTCAGTGCAGCAATCCCGGAGAAGATCGTTGGGCACAAAAAGAGGACACAGGACACACCCTCTTTCCACAACAGTAGCTGTTGTATTCAGTTAAATTGTTAAAGATCCAAGTCTTTCAGTAAGTGAGTGGGTGAGTGAATGGGTGAGTGGGTGAGTGAGGTAATGGGTGAGTGGCTGAATGGGCAGGTGGTAAATGGGTGAGGTGGGTAGGTGGGTATGAGTGGGTGAGGTAGATGAAGTGGATAGGTGGGTGAATGGGTGAGTGGCTAGTCGGGCTGAGGGTAGTCGAGTCAAAGAGGTAGTTGAGTGGCCGGGGCGCGGGGAGCGTTGGGGGGATGGATGTGATCGGGTGTTGGGAAAAGTAGCCAGGTGATCAGGGGGTTAGTCAGGTCTGGTTTGGGGGTCAGTAGGGTGGTTGGAGGGGTGGTTGGGTGGTTGGCAGTGATTGTCGTGCTCAGTTCAGTTGTGCTGGCTAATTACTGAGTCAGACCAGGTGTTAAACTTTGTAACATTTCCTGGGTAAGTATGCAGGTAAGCCCCATGTATCTGGCCCAAGTCTCTGCCCTAAGCTCAGGGCTGAAGACATTCATGGAGAGCCCTGAGCAGCTGAAATCAACCATTGGAAGCTTAAGCTTCCTGGACAATTGCAGCATATATGTGTGCATCAGAATTTCTTCAGGGTCCTGAGACGTATCTTCCAATTTATGTCCCATCTCCAACAATCTGGAGACCAGAAGATTTGGGCTTTTATCTATACCTGCACATGTCAGAGAAGGTTTGTATTTGCTGGCTCTGCACTACTAGAACCCCAAGCACAGAGTTTACTGCCCATTGCAGGAAAACCTTTACATAGCATTTGAATCAGGAGCAGTCCTCCCCATAGACGAGAACTTACCACATTTGCTACCAGATGTTCCTGATCCATCATAGAGGATACCTGATATATTAAGCAGTCTGAAGTACACAGTTATACCAAGTAAATGACTAATGCTGCGTTTGTAGGGAGGAAACATCTTCATCATTTTCCTGTTGAAAGGAGAATCAGGATAATAGACCAGAGTGCTTTCCCCAGATGAAAGGGTTCTTTTTGAGCACATGACTTTATAAAGGGGACTTGTGAGCATTAGAGTTCTTTATATCAACTCCAAAACCCATAGGGACAGGAAGGGTTTGCAATTAATTTTCAAGTGGTATCTGGCCATTATCAGTAGCTGTTACCTAGGAAGCAAAAGAAAGACCTAGGCCTGCATTTTCGCAATGATGGAGAGTTTCTCATCGTTGTGAAAATGGTAGAAGAGGCCAAAATACAGACGCCCTCACACCAAACATGGCACCTAGCATTTTCATGGAGTCAGGATTTGCTCATGTGCATTTCATGGAGATAGCTGCCTATATAAAATGGCAACTGCCTCCAGTCATGCCTAATTTTCACTAGCCAGGAGTGGAAAACATGACGTGTGGAGATCAGGCCTGGTAGGAACAGGTCTAAACTTTGCAGAACCCTTTGGAAAGGTGGAGTACCCTTTAGATATGGTCCCAGGATACCAATGGAAGAGGTAAGGAGCACTTTGGGAGAAGTAAGGTGCCCTTTGGGAGAGGTAAGGTGTCCTTTGGGAATGTTAAAAATGGACAGAAATGTGCATAAAAAGTACTAAATTCATTGGTCAAGAGAGCCGTCAAGAGGAACTGTCAAGAGCAACTGCCAAAACTGTCAAAGGCAACTGTTAAAGAGAATTGGTAAAACTGTCAAAAGTGCCAAAAGCAACTCTTAAGCTGTCAAGGCATTTAAAATTCCTTCCCTTTAAATCTTTGAGAAAAAAAAACAGTTTGGGGTGTTTAAAAAAAATCATTGGTTGCTATTTCACTCTGTCTGTTGACATAAGCCTGAGGGCTATCATTAGTTGATTTCTGCTGCATGATTGATTTCACAACTTGCCATTACCACAGTGGGGTGCCTGCCATTTCACAGCTTGAATGACAGCTCCAAGTGGTTATAGACTCTGAAGCGGGACTATAAATTCCAATGCTAGCTTTTACAAGAGTTTAAGCACTTGAATGAAACATTTGTTCTATTCAGGGAATATGCAGTTGAAGGAATGTAAATGTAGTGAATGGGATTTTATGAATGACTATATTTTCTTTAGGGCAGGATTTTACACATCAGCGAGCGGGCGCGGGGCCTGCTCGCCGACTCGTAAAATGACGCACAGTGACTTTGGGCAGAACTCCCAATGTCACCGCGCCCCATTTAAGTTTTCAAGAAGGTGGGGACACAGTGAAATCAGCTGTGCGCCCGCCGACCTGTCAATGGCCAATTGAGGCCATTGACAGAGTCAATTATGTAATTAAAGGACTGCCCATCCAACCTTAAGGTTGGTGGGCAGGCCAGGAGCCCCGGCGTGAACTAGAAAAAGCATGAGACCTCATCCACGGGCGGGATGAAGTTTCATGTAGGTTTTTTAAAAATTTAATAAAGTTTTTGGGAAAATTATGGACATATCCCAACTCATGTGACATTGTCACGTGAGGGGACATGTTAGGGAAATTTTACATTTCTATTTTTAGGTTTTTAACATTTTGAGCCGATCTCCCTGAGGCTGCACTTAGTCTCAGGGAGATGAGTGCCCTCTTTTGTGCACATGCGCGAAAGATGGCACTCTCGATTTTGGGATTCCCCCTGCACTCGCACAGGGAGCGCATAGCGCTTCTGTGCGGACATCACGCTGGGCAGGCCTTAAATGGCCCGCCCACATAAAATGGCGCTGCACCTCCAATCAGAGGCGCCGAACGGAAGTGCGCCTGCGCGCGCCTGCCCATCAACTTCCCCCCCAAAGGGGGTAAAACTCAGCCCTTAAAGTCTGCAATAGACACTTAGAACTTTATTTATTTAATCTCGGCATAGCTCCTGAGGTCTGCCCATGTTGGATAGTGGGTGTGTTGGCAAGGTAGGTGTAAGGGTAAAGAATGGTGGGTGGGACGGCATGGGCTGGCACTAATTCGGCTGTGAGTTGCCATACAGGCTATAAAGTTCTATGAGGGGTGGGTAGAAGACGTGAGGTGACATGGGATGGCATGGATGGGGCATGGGGAGTGTGTGGAGGTGAGGGGGCATGAGGGATGAAGACTAGAGAGCTGTTTTCTGTTTCATTGCTTTCTAAAAAATCTTTGAAAAAGTGTCAGAGCACTGAGGCAGGCCTTCCACCCAGCCCACCTCCACACCTAGCAGCCTCCACACTTATTTTGGGGTGCCCAGCCTGATTCCCAGAGAACCCCGCCACCCCGAAATGAATATCCCAACTTCTGGGGCAATTTCTCCCTGGTTAGATTTGCGGAGCCGGGAAATGTCCCAACACTGCGCTCTGACCCAGGAGTGGATGGCAGTAAGAGGACTATGGCTGTCTTTGACTGATATTTCCAATGACAACATGGTCATCCTGTGCTGACACCACTGAGAATCCCCTAATAGCAAAGAAGCATCTCAATACCTGCTGTTGCTAGGCAACCACCATCACCTTCAGGAAATGTATGTTGTGCAGCTTTGATACAATGAGAAGGATGTGTGCAGCACATCAAATAGTGCATCATAGGTAATCTGGCAGTTTGTATGGTTGATGGAGCCCCACAAGAAATGCTGTGGAGGATGGGGGGGTTGTGGGGAATGAGAAACAAAGTTACTTTCAGCCTAACCTTGATGCCAGCAAATTTCTTCCTTATTAAAGCCAGGTTTGGGGAACTCTCTTCACTAAAAAGTTAAAATGACAGTTGTGCAAAATACTTCATTATGAATATTAACCATGAGATGAAGTTAAAGGATTGGAAAGATAAATTAAATATGTATGTTGTAATTTAGTAATTTATCATCTATTTAAGAGTTCTAAATTAAACCCAGATTTAAAATATTTTATTGCATAGTCCTATCCTGATTCAGTTTTTAATTTACTCTCTCCTAATTCTGCACTTTGCCTCTGCATTATAATACATAATAATGATAAATAAAGATTCTCCTCTTTTAAAAGTAAATTGCATACCCATAACCTCTGCATTCTGTCACATCATTGAAGCACATGATTATGGTTGTTCACTTATCTTTAATCACCTTCCTCTCTCTATCTTCTGATATAGCCACCAACAATGGAGGATTATTCACAAAGGGGAAGAAAACAGTAAACATCCTCCAATAACACAGAAAAAGAAACAATTGAACTTTATGCATATTACATAAAATAACATCATTGGAAGCATTAAATGGTTGTAACACAATCAGGAGGTCCAAATGATGTTACTGAACTGCTCAAACTTCAGTCTTGCAGTTTCATCATGCTTATTGATTCACTTATAGTTCTACAATCCACTGTTGGCCAACTATTATTCTTTAAAACTGTGTTGTTGTTATATGCTGCCTTTTCCAGCCAAAACCTTGCATTGGCGAAAGGTGCATTCGAATTTCATATGCCCTAGGGTTAAAATATGGGTTTTTGCCCATTGCATTTTTTATTTCTAGATACTAGTAAGCTCTGAACAACCTGAATGTTGTTAGATATATTGCTTGATACATTAATACATTTTCAAGTTAAAGATTATGTAAGTATTTCAAATTATATTCTACACCACGAAACCCTGGCATTGCAATGTGATTTTTCATTAAACCTGTTCTTTCCATTTACTGGAGTAGATGAAAATAAATTTGGGTCATAACGCAAATAAATCTATGGCCTGTATAATAGTGTGGTATCTGGAAATAACACAATTTAATTTGGCAAAATGAGTTGCGTCTTGATAGAGATATTAGGATGACAACCTCTTCTGAATGTTGTAATGATGAATTCCAATTAAGAACTTTTCGAAAATGTGGGTCAGTTAGACAGCAATAGGCTGTAGGAAGAACAAAACACAGGAGGTGAAGAGTTAGGAAATTAGCTTCAAGTCCAGCAAGATGACTTACTGAAACAGCGCAGCATAGTATATTCATTATTTTTATGTTATTACGTGAAGACAAGTTGTATTGATGGAAATATATGAATCCAGGAATAACTTACTTTGTACATTCCTTCAATGAAATGTAAAGCTGCTTAACGTATTAAATCTTGTCCAACCAAGTGTTTGCACTGACTGCCTTCAGAGAGATTGAAAAAATGTACATGCAAAGATATGAATATCTAGTTCAGGTCACAAGGGGGTTTCATTGCTACAGCCCTGGTCATGTTATTGCATGAGTAAGTACAGCAATGGGTAAGTTAACTTCCATAAAGAAGAATCTCATACTGCTTATGGAAGCAACTGACAGCTCCAAATGTGAGAAGTTATCTAGGATCAGAATTCACAACAATGTTAAGCACTGAACAAGGTTGTTATGTTATCAGCAATAGTCTGGGAGGATTCAGGCTCCTAGACATTATTTTTAAAAAAGGTGAATGAACACTTTTTATGGCCAGTATTTTGGAAAGATTGGTTTTCCTATTAGTTGCTGTTATTAATCTAGTTTACTTTGTTTTACATTTCAGCCTTTGTTCTGAACAGAATTTTTGCTTGTCAGTAATTTTGATGCAATTAATTGTTCAGTGAAACAGTGGCAACAATGTGTACCATCCATAAGGTAAATTACAGCAACTCGCCAAACCTCCTTCGACAGCACCATCCACACCCGTGACCTCTACCACTTAGAAGGACGTGGGTAGAAGATACATGGAAATATTGCCACTTGCAATTTCCCCTCTGAGCCACACGCCATCCTGCTAGGAACTTTATCACTGTCCCTTCACAGTCACTGGGTCAAAATCCTGGAATTCCCTCGCTAACAGCACTGTTGATAGACTGCAGCGGTTCAAGAAGGTGGCTCACCACCACTTTTTCAAGGGTAATTTGGGATGGCCTACAAATGATGGTCTTGCCAGTGGTGCTCACATCCAATGGATGAAAAAAAAACACAATTTTAGGTGATAAGTCTTATTTGGATAGTTTTGATTCCAGTTCTTGTTTTCCAACATTGGTTTGAAACAGCAGAGAAGCAGAGAAACAGCAGAAAACAGTAATGAATTCAACTTTTGGATGAACCCAATTGAATTTGTCCTTCCAATATTTTCCAAAGAGGTGCTTGAAGTGAGTACATGAGATACATTCTTGCCTTTCCCACCTTGGCAGTAAACTGGCACAGCATATTGCTCAAGGAAATAATTCTTACTTGATATATGGTGAATAGTGAAAGGTGTCAGTGAGGTGCATCAAAACAAGCTATTTATTAAGTGAATATAGAAGTAAATTAAAGATTAGAAAATAATTTTGTTCCATGGAATATTATACCTATGAAACAAGAGTCTGAGAAAATACTTTAAAATATATCTGAATTAATATGTTGAAGTGGAAATCAAGGTTGTATCATTATTTAACAATACTGCTTGATTTTATTTTGTTTCAGAGAAGGCAATTAACATTTCTTAAAGTAGGGGATTAGTAAGTACTGTGTGAGGGAAGTCCGTGATAAAAAAATCATACATTGATTCTTGATGGAGTGGGTTTGAGGATTCAATGGCCTTTTTCATTCTGGATTTTCTTCTTTGTACATAATGCAGAGGACATGAAGGTAAAGATAATGCCTTAAATCATTTTTTCTACTAATAAAATGATTGACTGTTACTATGTGTTCCAAACTTGTACTGCTGTATAGACACCTCCGAATTACCCTCAAATTAACAGTACCACCAGTGGAAAGCCTTTGAAAGTAGGAGATTGGGTGTAAAGGGTTTGAACAGTTTTCATGCATTTAAGTAATCTTGCATGTTGTTCAGGATTAATTTGATTAGTATCTATTGGTTCTTAATGCTGACCTCACTGAAGCCCAATATATTCAAGTTGGAATAAATGTAATGTTATTGTTTAAAAGCATGAAATAAGTGAAGGCAAATTAATATACATGGCTCCAGGCATTTTTGGTAAATATCTTAACCAGCTAGTTTATCGTTTGAATTTCATAACAAGAGATGAACATTTTATAAATAAGATTTACTGATTTAATTGCAAAGCAACAATGGCCTCTACAGCCCATAGTCTGAATTACAGTGATATCAACATTATGATATTTAGCAAAGAAAGGGATATCAGATCAAATTAAATCTCCATTTTTAAAAACTGCACTTCCACAATCTAGGAGATGAAATGATCAAACTAATTTCTCCCCACTGATTAGCTATTACAGTTAAGTCCATGAAGCATACCTCAGAAATATGATCACAGCAAATTTTTGAGAGCAGTTTGGAATACCAGTTTGCTCCTGGCTTAATGAATATAGATATAGCCATTACTGTTATGCATGTTTAATTGTGCGAACGTGCCTAATTTAATGAATAACAGCAGGATTTCATTATAATTGAGAAAATACATTGCCTGCGTTTGAGGGCACAAGCACTTTTGGAATTTTCTCTACAATACATTAAAAATCTTGCATCTGCATACAGTTCCTGTCAAATTCTCCATGATAAATTCCTATAATCCAATTTAAAATGACACTGCAATTACACTCTGCCCCAGTGAAGTCACTGTAGTGCCATCGCACGGGACAGCAACTTTACACACGCAGGGCAAAATTTAATCCAGGTGAAGGGGGTCTTCTCCAACAGCTGGCGAGCTGGTGAAAGCCCCACATTGCCTCCACTGGGGAAAGCCTGCCATGTTAAGTGCCAGTCAGGCAATTAAGTAGCCAGTAGTGGACCTTATCTGGGGTCCAGAACCCTGGGGTAAAAGTCCTGCCACCCCTCTGAGAGCTGCTCAGAGGCCGGGAATGTTACCAGGGGAGCGGTAGTAGCTACAGACACTCACCCAGCAGAGGCCCAGTGTCAGCAAGGGAAGCAGGCCACATGTGAATGAAGATGGGATGGGAGTCACTGGGAGTGGTGTTTCTGCTTTGGGGGAAAGGGGGTCAGAAGAAAAGGCAGAGGGTGGCTCTCAGCCAGACCCCCCAAATCCGATGCCAGGTCCCTTCGCCTCTCCTCCTCCCCCACCAGGAATCCACTAGCAAACACAACAGAGTTTTGCTTCTCGGGCCCCCTGCTTGGCGACTGCCCTGCCCGCCACTGGTTGAATTCCAGCAGATGCAAGATGAGGGCATAAGTAGGCATTCCAATCTTGGACTTAATTTGAAGGCTTTGGGGTCCCTACCTGGTGCCCTCCAGCTTGTTTAATTCCATGCCCCCGCTTCTAAACTTGCCTCGGAGAGCAGGCATTAAATTTTGCTCGCAATTTCTACTATAAAAGTGGGCGGTAGAATTTATAATAGTGCCATAAAGGATAAAATCCAAGACAATAATATCTGTGTCTGTTCTGGTACAATTATCTCCAGATCACTAACCTCACTTCACCTGAAAATTATGCTTGATCTTAGCTGCAATGCTATGGGAAATTGACCGGTAAGTATGGAAATGATCATGTTATAACTACAATTCAGAGCTACGATTGACAAGCATTTGGATTTGAATATTTAACTAGAATCTATTCATTGCTACCTAGGTCCACATTTATAAAAAGCACATGATGTCTTCAGTCTGTCTTGGGCTGAATGATTTGTTTCTGTGCTGTATTAAATCACACCCATTAACCAGTTTTACTGAATAAAACTATCTTATTGCTAATGTTTCAAATAAAAGCACTCAATTCAGTAAAAATAAATAACAGATTAAAAACATTACAATACATCATATGAATTTTCTTTATGCATAAAGTAAGTTGTCACATCTCACCCTTTCATTAAGACAAAAACAATCTGTATAATGTGGCACCTGAAGATGGCTCTTACCCTACTTTTCTGCAGAGCAGCTGTCACTTTAAACATGTTGCAGAATGAAGTACTGTACTGTCCAAGGAGATTTGGCTGGCTGTGAACTAATTCACAGATACAGGAGAGCTGCTTCGTCTGCTTGTGTAGTGCTTTCTCCCAATCAGTTCAATTTGCACCCCACCTAAAAATATAGAATCATACTAATTTTACACTTGCAAGCCTGCTGCTATTTTGAACAATTAATTTAGGCAACAAATGGTCAAAGGAGCTGATAGCAATGAATTTAGTCAGTGCAGTAAGTATGATAATTAACACATTGGCATTGCATGAAAACGACTTAACTGAACTTGTAATACCAAAGTATCAGAGCTGGATGCTTTAAATTGTTGATTTATACAAAGCTTGCAAGTAGTCAAGCATGATTTTAACTAAAGATATCATACAGATTTCTTAAATGTTCTGGTTGAACAATTTCTAGGCCAAAGTACTCCTCTTTTACACTGATATTAGGTGTCCTGAAAAGCATTTCCCTTTAACATAGAAGCATAGAATGAGGAGTAGGCCATTCAATTCCACCAAACCTGTTGCACCATTCAATGTGATCATGGCTGAAATGCAATATAGGGAAGAATTTTGGGCATGTGCCCAACCCGAACGGACGTAAAATAGCGCGCGATGAGCGTTCCGACGTTATCGCGCACTCGCGTGATATTTCGCTCGGCGGGTACAAGCGGGTGCCAGAGCTACGTTCACCATTAATTAAGAGGCCACTTAAGGCCATTAACAATCCAGTTGATGACGATTTTTCATTGCCCGTGCGATTTCACGCTCATCGCATGGGCAAAACGGGCAGGTGGCCAGCTGACATTTTCAAAAACCTCACCCATGGGCAGGATAAAAGGGGTCATCTGCATTGCCAGTGTGAGTAGTGAGGAGTTTGGTACATAGTTTGTTGCTGGTGACTTACTGGTACTTAGCAGCTTCATTCCTGTTTGGGGCTTCAATCTTAGCATTTCCAGGCTTCATTTCAGGACTCCTTGGTGTCTCCAAGGACCCCGAAGGATTCAGACCATATGGACACTTCAAGGTATCAGACAGCCTTCCATTACCCTGGTAATGGGGATTGTGGTCTCCGTTAGTGTCCCCTCCTCTGAGGAGGAAGAGAGGGGCAGAAGGGAGAGGAGACCAGGTGTCCCTATGCAGCTTCCAGGACAGCAACCAGTGGAAGGAGATGCGCAGGAATAAGGGGTGCAGGACCAGCAGGAAGTCCAAGGCGGAAGGGGCCACAGAAGATGCCACTATCCTGCTGCCAGGGTTTACAGGCAGTGATGCAGCTACCTCAGTATGGCCGAGGTGCAATGACAAAGGAGGGTCCACCTCTCAAGGGAGACGGTGACCTCCATTTGTCAGATGATTGGGCCTGAGATCATCTCCAACTGTGTGGGTGGACATCTCATGCCAGTGGCTCTGAAGGTCACGGTGGCCCTCAACTCCTATGTCTCCGGATCTTTCCAGAGGTCAGTGGGGGATCTGTGTGGAGTCTCCCAATCAGCTGTCAACAGTTGCGTCAAGCTGGTGACAGAAGCTCTGTTCAGGTGGGTACTGATCTTTATTCTTGACCGTGTGGACGAGGCCAGCCAGACACAGTGAGCCAGAGGCTTTGCGGCCATTGCTGGCTTCCCCCGTGTCCAGGGTGCAATAGACTGTACACATGTGGCCATCAAGGCACCAGCAGGTGAGCCCGGTGCCTTCATCAACAGGAAGGGCTTCCACTCCATGAATGTGCAGATAGTGTGTGATCACAGGATGCTGATTCTACAAGTCTGTGCAAGGTACACTGGCAGCTCCCATGATGCTTACATCCTGAGACACTCCCAGGTACTGAGGCTCTTCAGTGCTCCAGCCCAACTGGATGGATGGCTGCTGGGTGACAAGGGCTATCGTTGAAGAGGTGGCTCATGATGCCTCTCCACCACCCAAGAACAGAGGCAGAGAAATGTTACAAAAGAGTCATGCCTCCTCAAGGGCAGTGGTAGAGAGGAACATAGGTCTTCTCAAGCTGTGCTTCCGATGCCTGGACCGTTCAGGGAGTGCACTACAATACTCCCCAGAGCGGGTGTCACTGATAGTGGTTGCATGCTGCGCTCTCCACAGTCTGGCACTGGCAAGGGGGGACCCACTGGAGGAAGATGATCTTGACACAGCTCCACAGGTCACAGAGGATGAGTCCAGTAGTGAGTCAGAAGATGAGCATGATGAGGAGAATGCTGAGGGCATGGAAGCAGACCTCAGTAATCTCCAGGGAGACAGGGACACCAGGGATGCCTTGATCCAATGTTCCTTCAGCTAGGCTGCGAAAGATCAGCTTCAACCGCATGCCAGGGCTGCCGCCTCCAACCCGAATGTCTGAAAGGACCCTTTCATTTGAACACAAAGGACATTCAGTGCCTGTGCAATAAATTTCAGAGCCACTTCAGTCTAGCATTACATACAAAAGGTGAAGCAAACACAGGCCATGAGGACATAACAAAATTTATCTCATTTTGACAACTCCAAACTATTCACACAACCTTCTCTGGTCTTCATCCCCAGACCAGTATAGATAAAGCAAACATCAATGAACATAAAATCACCCATGAACTGTCCCTCTTGTGCTCATGGTGCCTTTAATTTACATTTGTGAGAGCTACATCTAGCTGCTCCCCCCTTGCTGGCACCGGCATTGGAGACAGCCTGCTGACTCTGCTGTCTTGTTGGCCTTGAACACATTGGCGGTCATCCTCTGGCCAGTGGAGCCTGTGCCGATCCCACCTGGGAGGGAGTGGCCTCACCAGATGTGACAGTCACTGGCGGAGGGACAGAGGAGCTGCTGCCATCATGCTAAGTGCCCTGCAAGGTGCCCGCAGAGAGAACAAGCAGCTTGTGCGCCAATGTGAGGTCGCTCTGGATCTCCCTGCTCGCCATTGATGGATGGCCACCTAGTTGGGATACTGGGTGCCTCATCCATTTCCCACACTGGTACTGGCCACCTGAGGTCATTGCCGGTGTGAAGGCTTGCAGGTACGCATGTAACCCGAGGAACCCCTGATGCTGTGCCTGGAGCTGCCTCTCCACGGGAGTCGCCACTCTCTCAATGGAGGAAGCAGTGCGCTCGGCCCTGAGGGTCAATGCAATGCTCACGCTCTGCATGGACTCCTCCACAACAGAGACAATGGCAAGCAGACCCTCGTGGATCTCCACCAGATCCACCCACACATCCCACTGGACATCCAGCATCTGCTGCCTAATGGACGACTCCAGAGGCTCATCAGCTGCCTTCGACTAAGCACCGTTCTGGTCCTCTGACTGCCGGCGCCCTGGGCACTCTCTGTCTCTGCCTGCACCTCAAGCGAATGTGAAATGCCCTAACCAATGCGCGCCAAAATACTAGCCACCGATCTAATGCCCACCGAGGTGCTGGTACCTGTGCTGATACCTGGTTCAGAGAGCGGGTGTGAGGCAGGAGCAACTGAAGCTCATGATCCTCTGGCATCAGGGGTGACCCTTCGAGGTCCGCAGAGCGAATGCCTGCTGACGAATCCAAGGGAGAATAAGGACATGTCATTAGTTAAAGTCATCACACTGTCACTGTGCATGCCAGGCACTCTGGTGAGACAATGGACATCTGCATCATTGATCATCGTCTTCCAATGATCAATGGGGACTCCAGGTTCGAGGCTCACATCAATGAAGAGACTACACTAGAATGGTTGCACAATCCGGAAGCCTAACCCCTGTACACTGTGCTCTTCCCCATCTCTCCACCCCCAGTTGCACATGCAGTGTGCCGACTCCAGGGCACCTTGCTCGAACCTGCTGATCAGCAGCAGGTTGGGTGGGCCTCCACCTGTAAGTGCCCTCTCTGCTTGGTTAGGGCTTGTCTTCTCCTGAAAGAACAGAGAAGCATTGGTTATTCACTCTCTACCTGCAGCACCATTGCGGCCTGGCCAACCCCAGCTGAGGAGCACCTCACAGGGCACATCCGAGTTGTGGCCCTCGAGCCGGAAAGCACTCAGTCCAAGCAGCCAGGGCTCACCCCCTTGGCCAGCTCCGGAGTCATTGACAGTTGGCACTCAGACTCTAGCACCCCTGAGGTCCATGGGGGGACGGCCACACCTTAACACTTGTGCACACTGACCCATGACAACATGGTACTCACCCTTCCTGAGCACAGCAGGTCATTGAACCGCTTCCAGCACTGCACCCATGTGCGCCACACCACATCACGGCTGCTCACTGGTGCTGCCACCTCCTCCCATGCCCTCTTTGTGAGGTGCGTTGGACTCCACCCCCCATCTCTGGGGACAAGGGTGTCCCTCCTGGCAGCCACCTCCTCCAGGAGGATGGTGAGGCACTCGTCGGAAGAGCGGATACCAAACGGTATCCAGCACACTGCAACATGGTGGCAGCGAATGTAAAGACACAAAGCCTCACAGAAAATGCAGGGAAAACTAAAATCCTGCAAGACTGAAAAAAAATCCAGAGAGCATTCTGACCTGAAGATAAGCTCAGGAAGCAGATGCACAGAGGAAAATCATCAGGGGAAAGCTCCAAAGAAAGGCTTAGAAACAGAAGGCAGAAATTTAAAAATCCGCATTACAGCAGAAGACTCCATAGGGCCTCTTGGAAGTCCAACTTCAATTCCCAGAGTGCAGAGTCAGTGGACCCAGAACGGGTGAGCTAAAACTTTTGAATTCCAGGATACAACAAGTCCTGAGAAACTTTTAAATCATTCAGTGGTCAGGAATTGCTATTTAAAAACTCCATTGGAGAAACTAGATGCCGGACTTGGTGCCTGAACACGTGGCATCAAGAACTTAATCTGAACATAAAAAATAATAATTAATTCAGAATCAGCTTTAAAGTCCAGCAAATGCCAGGATTCAATGTTTTTGTGACCCTAATGCATAGCACTGAAACAGAGAAGTCTACAGATAGTCGATCCAAGCAGCTATTTAAAAATTTTCAAGGCCGAGCGTGAGTGCCATTGCAGCAGAAGCCCACCAAAACCGGCAAGTGTGTGTAAACCATTTGTCTTCAAACAAAATGAGGTGCCATCTTGATTTTCAGTAACTTCTTAAAGCTGGACCTACACTTTAAATTTTTTAACTATAGATCAGAAATCCACTCTTCCATACCAATTTGGATTTATCCAAGGACCAGATCAATCACATGATTGGGGGACTTTGGAGAAAAAGATTCCTTAGATACATAAATGCTTTGGATCGGGACAGAAAGACGGAAGCTAAACAAGTTAACACACTGTTTTATTCCGTAGGCCCAATAGCGGACCACATTATTGCTAGACAAGGAATCAATGAATCATCTGCCAAATCTGAAGAAGTGCTAAATCATTTGATGTTTATTTTAATCTAAGAAATAACAAAATCCTTGAAAGGCCAAACTTGACAAGCATGTCCAGCAGCCAGGAGGACCTGACATTAATGATCTGTACAGGATGGCTGAAGGCTGAAAATATAGAGAACTAAAATCTGAACTTATCAGGGATAGAATAGTTGTAGGAGTAGCAGACGATGCACTCTCAGATATGCTGCAAGCAAAGCAAAATCTAATCCTCCAGAAAGCTTGATTGTTAGGCAGTCTGAACTCCGTGTACAGCACAGGTGCATTTTAAGAGGAGAAAGTAAGCCATGGCACAAAGGAAACCCCACAGTCCAGTTAGTTAAACAGCAGAGAAAACAGGGACACTCCAGGCCAAGGGAAGCAATACCCTAACCGACCAGTAGAGCGACCATGCCTGAACTGTAGAGCAAAGCACTCCCACAGGAGAGATCAATGTTCTCAATTTCAGCCCAATGCTTTCAATGTAACAGAAGTGGGCACTTTGCTAAACTGCGCAAGACCAAAGCATCTAAATGCACTGAAGACCCAAAGATGATTCATGAGGCCAAGAGTGCACACCAGAAGGACAGACAGCCATACTTCTTGGGTGGGGTCAAAGATCCTGGATTTTCAATTTGGAATGCAAACATTTCGGTTAACAGCGTTCTCACAAACTTTAAATTGGACACGGGAGACAGGGCTAGAAAATAGTTAATGTAACACTGTTATTCAAGAAAGGAGAGAGAGAGACAGAAAGCAGAAAACTATAGACCAGTTAGCCTAACATCTGTCATGAGGAAACTGTTATAATCCATTATTAACAAGGTTATAGTAGGATACTTAGAAAATAATAATGTGATCAGGTAGAGTAAACACGACATTGAGTTTCACAGGGATCAGTACTAGGCCTCAACTGTTTACAATCTATATCATTGACTTGGATGAAGGGACCAATTGTATGATAATTAAATTTTCTTATGACACAAAGATAGGTAGGAAAGTAATTTGTCGAGAGGAGGAAAAAAGCCTGGAAAGGGATGTAGAGAAGTTAAGTGAGTGGGCAAAAAATTGGCAGATGGGGTACAATGGGGGAGAATATGAACTTGTTCACTTTGGCAGCAAGGATAGAAAGGCAATATGTTATTTAAATGGAGAGAGATTTTAGAATTCTATAGCACAGAGTGATCTGGGTGTCTTGGTACATGAAACACAACAAGTTAGTATGCAGACACAGCAAGTGATTGGGAAGCCAAATGGAATGTTGGGGTTTATTGCAAGGAGAATGGAATAGAAAAGTAGGGAAGTTTTACAACAGCTGTACAAGGCCTTGATGAGACCACATCTGAAGTATTCGATACAGTTTGACCTCCTTATTTGAATAAAGATATAATTGCATTAGAAACAGTTCAGAGAAGGCTCACTCAACTCATTCCTGGGATGAAGGGTTGATCTTATGAAGAAAGGTTGAACAGGTTGTGCCTATACCCATTGCAGTTTAGATGAACAAGAGATGATCTTATTGAAATGCATAAGACCCTGAGGGGACTTGATAGGGCGGATACCGGGAGGATGTTTCCTCATTGTGGGGAGGGTGGGGGTAAGTTGGAGACTAGAACCATGGGACACTGTTCAAGAATAAGAGGCATCCCTTTTAAGACAAAGATGAGGAGATTTTTTTTCTCTCAGAGCATCATTAGTCTGTGGAATTCTCTTCTCCAGAAAGCAGTTGAGGCTGGGTCATTGGATATTTTCATGGCAGTGTTAGATAGATTTTTGATAGACAAGGGAGTCAAATATTTTGGGGGACAGACAGGAAAGCGGAACTGAGAACACAGTCAGTTCAGCCATGATCTTACTGAATGGCGAAGCAGGCACAAAGGGCTGAATGGCCTTCACCTAAGTCCTATGTTCCTTTGGAATAAAATAAAGGTCTAAGTAACTATTACAGACTTCACTATATAAAAAACATGTTCTCTTTGGTAAAATCCCATTCAATAAATTTCAATCCCTTCAAGTGCTTAATCCTTTACAAAACAAGCATTTGTATTGATGACCCCACATCAAAAACATTTAATCCTTTAAAAACCTCTTGAAGCTGTCAATCAAACTGTGAACTCAAAGCCCTCCTCCACCCCCATTGTGATAATGAGAGGTTGTGGAAGCAATTAAGCAGTAATAATACTTATAATGCTAGCACTTAGGGTTATGTCAACCAACATTTATTGTAACTGTAAGCACAAACTCCTTCAACTCACTACCACAGGTAGGTTTTTTTCAAAATTTATAGGGCTGGCTATTAAAATAACTTGACGGCTTGACAGTTCCACGAGCACTTACTTCTACTCTAAAAAAATTCTAAGGCCCCCCCTTAAGTGAAAAAGAGTCTGTTTGAACTCAGCACTGACTTCAAATGGCCCTGCTGGGTTCAGGTTGCCCCTATGTGTTAGTCATGTACTTCCCCGTTCCCCTACCAGCAAAAATAAGATCTATCTGGAATGGTTTCAGGACTTCTGGATGCAGTTTCTCAGCGCCATTTTGGATTAGCCATGGAGTCTCCATGACTCTGCGAAAACCTAGGCCCAGGTCAATGACTTGCTTTCAATTTCATGAGCTCCAACTTTAGATAACAGTGTCAATCAGGGACTTAGATAAATGTCTCTAGAAGCCTATATAACTAACATGCAGATTAAGTTTCCTGTCCATTACTTTAGTCACCTATTCAAAAAAAAATCAGACTCATCAACATGACCTGCCCTTTACAAACCAAAGCTGACTCTCTCTGATCAGCTGAAAATTGTCAAGGTGTTCAGTCACTCTGTGCTCTCCTTCCTGCAGTGGGTGGCATGGTGGGCAGGAGTGGAAAATATTGCGGGAGTGAATAAATCAGCTTCCCGTCGGCATGACACCAGGTTGTGATCATCCATTGCAGACCTCAATGGCGCTGCATATTACCCACCACACCATGCCGAGAATGAAATTTGAATAGATTTGAATGCCATGGATACTTGTTATAAAGGACGCTGGCCAGAATCAACCCCACCACCCCCCAACACCCCCAGCCTCTCCTACCCCCAAAGCTGTATCAATAGGTCACACTGGCATCTAATTAGACCAGCGTGTTACACAACCATATATAAGCGACATGCGCCTGGACTTCCTTGTGATTTCGAGGTTTGTTCGACCACCTTGCTTTGCACAGCACTCATGGCACCTCAGACTCCGCATCTGGCTTCGCTGGCAGTACCACATTGCTTTCAGGGGAGCTTCACAGGCAAGGCTCTATATAGCAGATCAGCAGTAAGGCAGGGGTGGGTTGCAATGTGCTGCAGGTCTACAGAGCATGAATGTCTTTTCTGCAGATGAGCGAGAGACATTGCTTCTGACGCCTCCACATGTCCAAGGATCTGGTGGCTCACATCTGCCACATTCTCCAGGAGTTAACACCAGGGAAACTGGGGGGACATCCATTGCCAGTGGCTCTGAAAGTCACTGCCATTCTTAACTTCTACACGAGTGGCTCTTTCCAGGGCTTCATTTGGGACCTCAGGCTTCCACTCGCAAGGGCATACAGAAGGTCCAGATGCTCTTTTTGCCAAAGCCCATATTTATGTGCACTTCACTAGAGATCAAGCTAGCCTGAACGCCAGACCATTGGGCTTTGCTGCTATTTCCGGATCCCCACAGGTACAGGGTAACATCGACTGCACTCCTGTGGCTATAAAAGCTCCCTGGCGGCAGGCACTCCAATATATCAACAGGGAAGGTTTCCACTTGCTCAATGTACAGCTACGACCACAAGAAACAAATCATGCAGGTTTGCGCAAGGTATCTGGGAAGCTGCCACAACTCATCTTGAGTAGATCACAGATCTTGGACACCTTTGAGGAACCACACAGGATCCAGGGTTGGCTCATCGGTAACAAAGGGTACTCGCAAAGGACTGGGTTAATGACGCCCATGCGGCAGCCACAAAATCCAGCTGAGAGAGGTACAATGATGCTCACACTGGTACCCAAATATTGGTAGAGTAGAGAATTGGCATCTTGAAAATACGATTCTGATGCCTAGACACATCTGGCGGAACACTCCAGTACAGTCTGCAGAGAGCCTCGTGGATCATGATAGTTTGCTGTGTGCTGCATCACCTAGTGCTGCAAAGGAGGGAGGATCTGCCAGATGCTGACATGGAGGAGCTGCATGTCTCCTCCAATGAGGAGGATACAAAAAGGGATGAGGGTGGTGAGATCGAGGAAGATGAGGCTGCTGGGGAAGAGGCCATTGCATAGGCCAGATGAGGTAGGCATGCATATGAGGGCCTCATAGCCACCAGACTCCAAGGGGAAGATGGCGAGTTGTAGCGAGTTTCCTCTTGGATAAGTGCCCTCCATCATGGACCAATATGAACACCAGTGTTGCTATCCTTCTCATTTCAACCATCGACATCAATCTGACAGTGAGCAGTTACATATTAAGTTCATCATTGTCCTGATCCTTTGAAGGATGATGAAGCCTTGGGAGCATGTGTCCTTCCTGAGATGAGGTGCTACCGGGAAGACGGCATCCCAGCATCACACGTCAGAAGACGCTGCATCTTCGAGCATCTCTCCAGCATCCCAGTCACTATAGTAGCCTACAAGAGGCAGGAGTTGTACTATAATACTCAGTGGGCTCTTGGCAGCATACCTTCAGTCTGACAAAGCTCCTCAAGGAGATCCATCTCCAGCAACAGAACAATGTAATCTGTGTAACCTCAATGGTGATACTGATATCTGACACTTGTGCCAAGGCAGCTGAGGACGTTCCATTTTGAGAGCACTCAGTCCTCTGTCTCACCTTCATCTTCATCACATTGATATCCAGCACTCCCAGTTAAGGATGCGGGCCTACATTTAGTTGGACCTTTCATTGGAGGTAGAGCACCTCAGCATGACTATGTTCACACACTTGCCTGCCATAAATCAAAGTACCTCCTCTATACCACAATCAGTCTCCTCCAATGGCCAGCCCTGGCCTTTGCAAACTCAAAAATGCAAATGCACCATGGAGTCCTCAAGGTGACACTTCATTGATAATGAAGAGCACACATCGGCTTCATTACACCCTCGCTCATAGGCCGTTGCTGCCCTCAACATGGTCTTGCTATCAAGCTAACATATGCACAGTGCATGTCCTGGGATGAAGACATTCAGAAAGCTGTGAGTGGGTGTGGTTAAATATGGCACCCAGAGCTGTGGTCACGGCGGGGAGGAAGAATCATAGGCTGTCAACCCATGATGCAATGTGTTTCCTGCTAATGCATATTTAATGAGGTGGGAAGTGGACAATATGTCGTGAAGACCCACCATTGCAGCTGGTGGGAAAAACACCGCTTTTCCCGTCTGCCACCACACTTAGTCCACAGAGGGGCAAATCCTGCCCATAGCCTCTAGTCATTTCTTGACAAACGGATATTATGCTAACTGGTATATAATTCCCTGGTTTCCCTCTCTCACATTTCTTAAATAGCAAAGTGACTTTTCAATTTTGTTAAGTCTCTGATTCAACTAGTGTTTCCTTGGGATGTCTAATATTCAGTGGCAAGGACCATTTTTTGGATCCAAGTCAGTTGGAAGAGAATGAAAGTTAAGTATGTGACAAATTTTTGGACTCTTGTCATGCTTTACTTTGAATAGCTGTGAAATAGGGGAGAATTTAACCACTGGTGCAGTCTAAGAATCAAAAATTCAAATCCTCTTGACCAGAAGCCCATATCAATCTTAATACCTATCCCTTGTGGATATTTACTTTACAACATTTCCAGTGAGGAGGATTTAAAAGATATTTCACTACTGGAGATAGACTGAACTGTTGTATCTTGGTCCTGTAGCGAAGTGATTTCCCAAATAGTCAGCAGCATTGCAAAACACTTCTAAAACTTTGAGTGAGAACATCTTTTGCTTCCGTTATAAACAGTTCCTGTCACTTTAATGCTTTCAGAAATTGTTCATTGTATACTTCTAAGGTTAAATGGTGAGAATTTGGGAATGTACAGAAGCACAGAATATTTCTCCAAAAATAAAATAAAGAATTGCATTTAGATAGCACCTTTCATGACCATGGAGTGTCCTAATTCCCTTTACAACCCATGTCTTTTCTGAAGTGTAGTCACTAGTGTAATACAGGAAGTATTATGAGGCAATCTGCACACCGCAATGTCCTACAAATAGAAATGTGATAATAATTAAATAATGTGTTTTAGTCAGGTTGGTTGCAGGATACATGTTGACAGCAGCATCATACCCTCCCTCGCCTGCTCTCCTTCAAAATAGTGCAGTGGGGGCTGGGATTTTCCAGCCCCACCTACCGCCGGGATATTGCGATCCTGCCAAAAGTTAATGGACTTTTGGCTGGCCCGCCGCATCCCCTGCAGCAGGTTCCAACATGGTGGGGCCGGAAAATCCCAGCTGAGATCTTTCATGCCCAGCTGAGAGAGCAGGCAGGGCCTAGTTCAATGTCTCACTATTCAATAGAAGGCAGGCTCAACAGTGCAGCATTCCCTCAGTACTGTGCTGCAGCCTCAGCCTGGATTTTAAGCTCAAGTCTCTGAATTGGGGCTGGAACCCACAACCTTCTCAATCAAAGGTGAGAGTGTGAGCCACAGTGACACTTTTTGAAGAGTTTCAAAACAGCCTTTCTGTTATATTTCTGTGTCTGGTGCAAAGCTATTTCAGTCTGCAAAAAGATTAAAACTGAACATACCTGAGAGTCAGAATTTGTTGACAATCCTAACCTAAAGTGATCATTTTTATTTTGGTCTAAAGTGATTTTTCAAATTAACATAGAGTGAGAGTGATAGTTCCTCTGGGGAGTGCAGCCACACTCATGGCACTGTGAGTGACTCAGCTGCACAGGGGGGGAGGTAAAAGAGGGGAAGAGCAAGAGTGGTAGGAGACTCGATAGTAAGGGGAACAGACAGGCGTTTCTGCGGCCGTAGACGTGGCTCCAGGATGGTATGTTGCCTCCCTCGTGCCAGGGTCAAGGGTGTCACTGAACGGCTGCAGGGCATTCTAAAGGGGGAGGGCAAACAGACAGAGATCATGGTACATATTGGTACCAACGACATAGGTAGAAAGAGGAATGAGGTCCTGCAGGCAGAATTTTGGGAGCTAGGAAACAGGTTAAAATACAAGACCTCAAAGGGAGTAATATCTGGATTACTTCCGGTGCCATGCGCTAGTGAGTATAGAAATAAGAAGTTAGTCCAGATGAATGCATGGCTGGAGAGATGGTGCAGGAGGGAGGGCTTTAGATTTCTGGGACATTGGGACCATTTCTGGGGGTGGTGGGACCTGTGCAAGGCGGACGGTTTGCACCTGAACCGGAATGGGACCAACATCCTTGCGGGCAGGTTTGCTAATGCTGTTGGGGAGGGTTTCAACTAACTTGGCAGGGGGACGTGATCCTGAAAGGAGGTTCAGCAGGAGGAGATACACAGCGCAAATTAGAAGAGAGAGCAAGTGAGTCTGGAAGGTGTTGAAATTATAGGCCAGATAAGGCACAAGGGAGCTTGGCAAGGTTGGATGGTATTTATTTTAATGCAAGGAGTCTGACGAATGAGGCAGATGAATTGAGGGCACAAATTAACTCATGGAAGTATGATGTCATTGCTGTCACAGAGACATGGTTGAGAGAGGGGCAGGATTGGCAGCTCAATATACCAGGATATAGAGTCTTCAGGCGAGACAGTGAAGGAGGTAAAAGAGGAGGGGGTATTGCAATATTGATCAAGGAATCAATTACAGCGGTAAGGAGGGATGTCATCTTAGAAGGCTCCTAAAATGAAGCCACATGGGCAGAACTAAAAAACAAAAAAGGAGCAATCACATTGCTGGGAGTGTGCTATAGGCCCCCAAACAGTCAAAGAGAAATAGAAGAGCAGATATGAAGGTAAATTTCAGAGAAGAGTAAAAATAATAGGGTAGTAATAGTGGGGGATTTCAACTTCCCCAACATTAACTGGGTTAGTCATAGTGTGATAGGTTTAGAGGGAGTGGAATTCTTAAAATGCATCAGGAGAGCTTTTTAAGCCAGTGCGTAGAAGGTCCTACAAGTCCTGGACTTAAAAATTTTAGGGAATAAAGCTGGGCAAGTGGCAGAGGTATCAGCAGGGAAGCATTTTGCAGGTAGTGATCATAACTCCATTAGATTCAAGGCTGTTATGGAAAAGGACAAGGATGAGCCAGAAATCAGAGTTCTAAATTGGGGGAAGGCCGATATTAATAAGATAAGATATGATTTGGCCAGAGTGTAGTGGGAGCATCTACTTTTGGGTAAATCTGCGTTAGAGCAGTGGGACTCATTCAAAAAGGAAATAGGGAGAGTACAGGGCCAACATATTCCAGTAAAGACAAAGGGTGGGATCAGCAAATCCAGGGAATTCCAGATGTCGAGGGATATACAGGAGTGGATAAAGAGAAAAGGTGAGGCTTATGGCAGATACCGAGGGCTCAAAACAGGGGAAGCTCTAGAGGAGAATAGAATATGTAGGGGGGAACTTAAAAAGGAAATTAGGAGAGCAAAAAGGGGCCATGAAAAAACATTGGCAGGTAAAATAAAGGAAAATCCAAAGTTATTTTACAAGTACTTTAAGAGCGAGAAGATGACTAGGGAAAGAGTAGGGCCCATTAAGGACCATAGTGGTAATTTGTGTGTGGAGCCGGAAGACGTAGGTAGGGTTCTAAATGAATACTTTGTGTCGGTGTTCACAAGTGAGAGGGATGACATGGGTATGGAAATCAGGCAGAAGGACTGTGATATAATTAAAGAAATTAGCATTGAAAGGGAGGAGGTCGTAAGTAGTCTGGCAGGCTTAAAAGTAGATAAATCTCCAGGCCCGGATGAAATGTATCCCAGGCTGTTGAGTGAGACAAGGGAGGAGATAGGAGGGGCGCTGGCAATAATTTTCAATACCTCTCTGGCCACAGGAGAGGTGCCAGAGGACTGGAGGATAGCCAATGTGGTACCGTTATTCAAGAAGGAAAGAAAGGATAAACCAGGGAGCTACAGGCCAGTCAGTCTAACCTCAGTGGTGAGGAAACTATTGGAAGCAATTCTGAGGGACAGAATTAATCTACACTTGGAGAGGCAGGGATTAATCAAAGACAGTCAGCATGGTTTTGTTAAGGGGAGGTCATGTCTGAACAATTTGATTGAATTTTTCGAAGAGGTGACCAGGTGTGTAGATGAGGGCAATGCATTTGACATAGTCTACTTGGACTTCAGCAAGGCTTTTGATAAGGTCCCGCATGGGAGACTGATAACGCAGGTAAGAGCCCATGGGATCCAAGGCAATTTGGCAAGTTGGATCCAGAATTGGCTGAGTGGCAGGAAACAGAGGGTGATGGTCAAGGGGTGTTTTTGTGACTAGGTGCCTGCGTCCAGTGGGGTTCCACAGGGATTGGTGTTGGGTCCCTTGCTGTTTGTGATACATATAAATGATTTAGACTTGAATGTAGGAGGGTTGATCAGTAAGTTTGCGGATGACACAAAAATTGGTGGGGTGGTAAATAGTGAGGGGGATAGCCTCAGATTACAGGAGGGTCAGATGGGTTGATCAGTGGCAAATGGAATTTAATCCAGATAAGTGTGAGGTGATGCACTTGGGAAGGACAAACAAGGCACGGGAATAAACGATGAATGGTAGGACCCTGGGAAGTACCGAGGATCAGAGGGACTTTGGTGTGCATGTGCCTTGTAGATGCTGGACAGGCTTTGGGGAGTCAGGAGATGAGTTACTTACCACAGGATTCCTAGCCTCTGACCTGCTCTTGTAGCCCCAGTATTTATATGGCTGACCCAGTTCAGTTTCTGATCAATGGTAACCCCAAGAATGTTGTTAGTGGGGGGATTCAGCAATGGAAATGCCATTGAATATCAAAGGGAGATGGTTAGATTCTCTCTTGTTGAAGATGGTCATTACCTGGTACTTGTGTGACATGAATGTTACTTGCCAATTATCGGCGAAGCCCAAATGTTGTCCAGAAATGGCATGGACCATTTCAGTATCTGAGGAGTCACAAATGATACTGAACATTGTGCAGTCTTCAGTGAACATCCCCATTTCTGACCTTGTGGATGGAGAGCAGGTCATTGATGAAACAGCTAAAGATGATTGGGCCTAGGACACTGCTCTGAGTAACTCCTGCAGCGATGGCCTGGCGCTGTGATGATTGGCCTCCAACAACCACAACCATCTTCCTTTGTACGAAGTAACTCCAACCAGTGACGAGTTTTCCCCCTGATTCCCATTGACTTCAATTTTACTAGCATTCCTTGACACTGTCTGGGACAAAGCAGCCTGCTTGATCTGAAGCCCCCTCACCATTTTGAATATTCATTCCTTCTTCCATTGGTGCATAGTGGCAGCAGTGTGTGCCATATACAAGATCCAATGCAGCAACTCACCAAGTCTCCTTCAACAGTACTTTCCAAACCTGCAAACTCTACCGCCCAGAAGGACAAGAGCAGTAGAAGCATGGGAACACCGCCACCTGTAAGTTCCCCTCCAAACATAAAGCACACTTACTTGGAACTATATTGCTATTCTTTCGCTGTTGCTGGATCAACTCCTGGAACTTCCTTACCAAGGGCACTGTGTGACCAAACCACATTGACTGCAGCAGTTCAAGAAAGTGGCTCACTACCACCTTCTCAAGAGCATTTTAGAATGAGCAATAATTGTTGCCTTGTCAAATGCTGTCTTTATGTCAAGGACAGTCACTTTCATTTTATCTCTGGAATTCAGTTATTTTGTCCATGTTTGGACCAAGGCTGTAATGAGGTCAGGAGCCAAGTGCCCCTGGCAGAACCCAAACTGAGCATCAGTGAGCAAAGTTGTTGCTGTGTAAGTGCTGCGTGACAGCACTGTCAATGACACCTTACATCACTTTGTTGATGGTTGAGAGTAGACTGATGGAACAGTAATTGGCCAAATTGCTTTTTGTGGACAGGACAAGCTGCCACATTCAATAATGAATATGGCCTTTTTGTTTCTCCAGTGCAAGTATCATATTTTGTTAAAATTTCTTTGAGCTAAGTATTGTTAGGTATCTGAATATCTTCATTGTATTACAGTTCAACAAGTTTTAGAAAACCTGAGGGAACTCTGGCTTTTTAAAATGGAAGAAGCAAACTATGGCATTGCTGTGTTTCCTTGTCTGTTTGTTTACTGATTGGTTGTGCAAACTGTCCAGCCTAATCCTTTACTCTAGGAGCTTTTATATCAGCTTAGGAAAAGATCAGTTGTCTGTTCTGGAAAGATTACAGCAAGGAATTAGTGATGTCTGTTAGCGTGAAATATCCTGCTGCTTCTAATTGTTTTTGTTAACCAATGTTTTAATGAAACTCTGGCATGAGTCAGAGAATTTCAATTAAAATAATAGTGTTTTCAGTATGAGCTTGTCATTCATTCAGTATAGTTTTGTACCTTGAGATGAATTCAGTTGGCATTCCATAAATTGTTGTTTATTTATTTAAGTATATATTTTCCTCTGCTAATTTTTAGCAATAAAGAAGGCATTCACCATGACCATTGGTGCACTCCAAGGAAAAGAGTTAGTGGTTAATTCTTCATGTTTAGTACTGTTCTGATTATTGTTCTTGTTTTTTTTTTGAAGAAAGGATTTACAACAATTAGAATGAGAAAACAAAATGATTTGGATTTACTTGTGAAGGCCTTGTTAAAAACTAATCGTGCAAAAATGCCTTGCAGAATGCCACAAGTGAAATCATTAAAAAGGGAACAACTCACTCCATATCAGACAAATGCCAGGATTTATCAGATAGGTGTCAGTGGGGAATCAATGAATGCATCTTCGTCTTTCATGGCAGACTCACTTTAAGGAGCATTAATTGACTGGAGATGGGGCTTCTGCCACTCACTTGAGCAGATGTCCTGCCTCAAAGAGCTGCCAACCAATCTGAGTGGTTGGTAGCTCTGTAGTCCCAACTGTGCCAGGGGGCAGCAGTGGCCAGGATTAAGTCTCAGAGCCCAGGACCAGGTGAGTGTGGGGAGGGCGACATGAGGCCTGGGGGGAGGGAGCACCACAGAGGACAGAGCTTTGGAGGCCAATGTGAAAAGGGGGCCATAAGACCATAAGACCATAAGACATAGGAGTAGAAATTAAGCCATTCTGCCCATCGAGTCTGCTCAGCCATTCAACCATGGCTGATAAGTTTCTCAACCCCATTCTCCCGCCTTCTCCCCATAACCTTTGATCCCCTTACCAATCAAGAACCTATCTACCTTGGTCTTAAATACACTGAATGACCTGGCCTCCACAGCCTTCTGTGGCAATGAATTCCATAGATTCACCACTCTCTGGCTAAAGAAGTTTCTCCTCATCTCTGTTCTAAAAGGTCTTCCCTTTACTCTGAGGCTGTGCCCTCGGGTCCTAGTCTCTCCTACTAATGGAAACATCTTCCCCACGTCCACTCTATCCAGGCCTTTCAGTATTCTGTAAGTTTCAATCAGATCCCCCCCTCATCCTTCTAAACTCCATCGAGTATAGACCCAGAGTCCTCAAACGTTCCTCATATGTTAAGCCTTTCATTCCCGGGATCGTTCTCATGAACCTCCTCTGGACCCTCTCCAGGGCCAGAACACCCTTCCTGAGATATGAGGCCCAAAATTGCTCACAATATTCTAAATTTGGTCTGACCAGAGCCTTATAAAGCCTCAGCAGCACATCCCTGCTTTTATATTCTAGTCCTCTCGAAATAAGTGCCAACATTGCATTTGCCTTCCTAACTACCGACTCAACCTGCAAGTTAACCTTAAGAGAATCCTGGACTAGGACTCCCAAGTCCCTTTGCACACCAGATTTCTGAATTCTCTCCCCATTTATAAAATAGTCCATACCTCTATTCTTCCTGCCAAAGTGCATGACCTCACACTTCCCCACGTTGTATTCCATCTGCCACTTCTTTGCCCATTCTCCTAACCTGTCCAAATCCTTCTGCAGCCTCCCCGCCTCCTCAATACTACCTGTCCCTCTACCTATCTTTGTATCATCTGCAAACTTAGCCTGGATGCCCTCAGTTCCTTCATCTAGATCATTAATGTATAAAGTGAAAAGTTGTGGTCCCAACACTGACCCCTGCGAAACTCCACTAGTCCCCAGCTGCCATCATGAGAAGGACCCCCTTATCCCCACTCTCTGCCTCCTGCCAGACAGCCAATCTTCTATCCATGCTAGTACCTTGCCTCTGACACCATGGGGTCTTATCTTACTGAGCAGTCTCCTGTGCGGCACCTTGTCAAAGGCCTTCTGGAAGACCAAGTAGATAACATCCATTGGCTCTCCTTTGTCTAACCTACTCATTACCTCCTCAAAGAAATCTAACAGATTTGTCAGGCATGGCCTCCCCTTGATGAAACCATGCTGACTTTGTCCTATTTTACCATGCACTTCCAAGTATTCTGAAATCTCATCCTTAATAGTGGACTCTAAAATCTTACCAACGACCGAGGTCAGGCTAATCGGCCTGTAATTTCCCATCTTTTGTCTCACTCCCTTCTTAAACAGGGAGGTTACACTGGCAATATTACAGTCCTCTGGGATCCTCCCTGACTCCAGTGATTCCTGAAAAATCACCACTAACACCTCCACTATCTCTTCAGCTATCTCCTTCAGAACTCTGGAGTGTAATCCATCTGGTCCAGGTGATTTATCCGCATTCAAACCTTTCAGTTTTCCTAGCACCTTCTCCTTGGTAATGGTCACCATACTCACCTCTGCCCCCCGACTCTCTTAAACTTTGGGGATGTTACTCGTGTCTTCCACCGTGAAGACTGACGCAAAGTACCTATTCAGTTCCTCCGCCATTTCTTTGTACCCCACTACTACTTCTCCAATGTCATTTTCCAGTGGCCCAATATCCACTTTTGCCTCTCTCTTACCCTTTATATATCTAAAAAAACTCTTGCAATCTCCTTTTATATTACTGGCTAGTTTACCTTCATACTTAATCTTCTCCCTCCTTATTTCTTTTTTAGTTGTCCTCTGTTGGTCTTTGTAGGCTTCCCAATCCCCTGGTTTCCCACTGCTCTTCGCCGCTTTGTATGCTTTCTCTTTAGCTTTTATGCTGTCCCTGACTTCCCTTGCCAGCCATGGTTGCCTCGTCCTCCCTTTAGTATGCTTCTTCTTCTTAGGGATGAATTTTTGCTGTGTCTCCCAATTTACTCCCAGAAACTCCTGCCATTGCTGTTCCACTGTCTTTCCTAGTAGGTGTCCCTCTCCCGACTTGAGCCTCGAGCAGGGTAACCTGCTGGCCTTCCCCCTCACCTACGACCTCTTCCTGCTATTCCTCAAAATTGAGGCCGGGTGGGAAGGAACCTTAAGTGGCCAAGAATTGACCACTTAAGGGTCTCAACTGGGGCAAGGACAGACATGTCACCTTAGGCCTTGCCTACAGCTCCCTACCGCTCCCGTAAAATTGAAGACAGGTGAGGAGTGGGTCTGCCGCCCAGGGAGTTTTATGAACTCCACCACCCTCCCACCGCCTGCAAACCTGACAGTGGGAGAATTATAAAATTCTGCCCAAAGTGTTACTACAACAATAATAAAATGGCTTATGAAAAGGAATTTGTCTCCCCAAAAATTCTTGGAGTGGCTATTGTTGAGTGTTTCATAATGGAGGAGACAGAAGTGTGAAGTGACCATTTTGGTAGGAAGAACATGGAGAGCCAATAGAAAATAAAGGCTACAATTCTAAAGGAGGTGCAAAAGCCGAAGGACCTGGGTGTATATCTACATAAATCATTGAACGTCACAGGACAGGTTGAGAGAATGCTTAAAGCATATCGTATCCTAAGCTATTCTAATAAGGACATAGAGTACAAAAGCAAGGAAATCATGTTAAATTTGTATAGAACATGGGTTCGGCCTCAATTGGAGTATTGCGAGCAGTGGACATCACGCTTCAGGAAGTTTTTTTTTATTATTCATTCATGGGCTGTGGGCTTCACTGGCTGGGACAGCATTTATTGCCCATCCTGTGTTGCCCTTGAGAAGGTGGTGGTGAGCTGCCTTCTTGAACCACTGCAATCCATGTGGTGTAGGTACACCCACAGTGCTGTTAGGGAGGGAGTTCCAGAGTTTTGACACAGCAACAGTGAAGGAATGGCGATATATTTCCCAGTCAGGATGGTGAGTGACTTGGAGGGAAATTTCCAGGTGGTGGTGTTCCCATCTACCTGCTCCCCTTGTCCTACTAGATGGTAGTAGTCATGGGTTTGGAAGGTGCTGTCGAAGGAGCCTTGGCGAATTGCTGCAGTGCGTCTTGTGGATGGTACATACTGCTGCTACTGTGCGTCAGTGGTGGACGGAGTGAATGTTTGTGGATAGGGTGCCAATCAAGCGGGCTGCTTTGTCCTGGGTGGTGTCAAGCTTGAGTGTTGTTGAAGCTGCACTCATCCAGGTAAGTGGAAAGTATTCCATCACTCCTGACTTGTGCCTTGTAGATGGTTGACAGGCTTTGGGGAGTCAGGAGATGAGTTACTTGTTGCATGATTCCTAGCCTCTAACCTGCTGTTGTAGCCACAGTATTTCTATGGCTAGTCCAGTTCAGTTTCTGGTCAATGGTAACAGTAGGGTTTCAGTGTTGGTAATGCCATTGAACGTCTGGGGCAATGGTTAGATTCTCTCTTGTTGGAGATGGCCATTACCCGGTACTTGTGTGGCATGAATGTTACTTGCCAGTTATAAGCAAAGCCCAAACGTTGTCCAGGTCTTGCTGCATGGGTGCACGGACCATTTCAGTATCTGAGGAGTCACAAATGGTGTTGAACATTGTACAATCATCAGCGAACATCCCCTCTTCTGACCTTGTGATGCAAGGAAGATCATTGGTGAAGCAGCTGAAGATGGTTGGGCCTAGGAAACCAGCCTGAGGAACTCCTGCAGTGATGTCCTGGAGCTGAAATAATAGAACTCCAACAACCACAACCATCTGCCTTTGTGTTAGGTGTGACTCAAACCAGTGGAGAGTTTCCCCCCTGATTCCCATTGACTCCAGTTTTGCTAGGGCTCCTTGATGCCACACTCGGTCAAATGTGGCCTTGAAGTCAAGGGTAGTCACTCTCACCTCACCTCGGGAGTTCAGCTCTTTTGTTCATGTTTGAACCAAGGCTGTAATGAGGTCAGGAGCTGAGCGGCCCTGGCGGAACCCAAACTGGGCATCAATGAGCAAGAATGTGAAAGCATAAGGAAGAGTGCAGAAAAGATTCACAAGAATGGTTCCATGGGTGAGGAACTTCAGTTGCGTGGAAAGATTGGAGAAGTTGGGATGGTTTTCTTTGGAGAAGAGAAGGTTGAGAGGAGTTTTGATAGAGGTATTCAAAATCACGAGGGGTCTGGACAGAGTAGATAAAGAGAAACTGTTCCCATTGGTGGAAGGATCAAGAACAACAGGGCACAGATTTATGGTAATTGGCAAAAGAAGCAATGATGACATGAGAAAAAACTGTTTCATGCAGTGAGTGGTTAGGATCTGGAATGCACTGCCCAGGGTTGTGATGGAGACAGGGTCAACTGATGCATTCAAGAGGGAATTAGATTGTTATCTGAAAAGGTAGAAAGTGCAGGACTACAGGGAGAAGGTAGGGGAATGGCACTAGGTTAAATGCTTCTTCGAGGAGCCAGCACAGACATGATGGGCCAAATGGCTTCTTTCTGTGCTGTAACCATGAATGGAAGTGGGATTGCAAGACTTGTCACAAGTTGTAACATGGAAAGTCAGAGTACACTTTGGAAGTGGGTGAGGCTGAAGTACCTAAAATCCCAGCAAGACCAGGGGCAAGGGGGTCCTGCTGAATTTAACAGCAGAACCGCTATCATTTTTAAATTCCTGTTCCCTGCCCAACTGCTGATGAAGTTGACAGGCTGGTTGTCTGACAGGTGGGAAAACCAGTGGGAGGAGGCCACAGCCAGAGATTCTTAGAGACAGTCCCCAGCAAACAGGAGGGGTACTGACAGCAGATTTGGACTTGGAGGGAATCAGGCACAACTGCAGGTCAGGCTGCAGTTTGGAGCTTGTGGGGTATGTTGTAATATGAGTTTGGTTGTTGTGACTCATTGTTGAAAGGGTCTTGTGTGTTTAAATGTGAACTCTTTATCTGTAGTCCTTAACTATTTACAGATCCCAGATTACTGTCATGCATGGTACTACTCACCATGCAGGTAGGCTTCTTCTAGAGTGTTCTCTCTAGACTGTTCTCTGAGTCTATTACCACGTGACTCTAGAGATCATACTAAAGGTAGTGCTATTCTCCAATCCCATCGCAACCCTTGCTCTGCTGAGCACCTTTACATTACAATGGCATGCAGGCACACGTAACACCCTACAAAATCCCCTTTTCTTCTACAAAGGGAACTTTCCTGCCTTCCAACAAAGTATCACAATACAGTATTTACTTGCCATCCCTACTCCCCCACCTGAAGTCTCTGACTTTAGAAGTTAGGGCGGTATTGAGGCTTGGCAGTTATTCCACATCTCAGTCTGTCACGTTTAAGGAATGGTAGTGGTACTCTATGTTTCTGGTGCTTGAATGTCTCCATTTGATTCACTTTTTGTGCTCCTTCGAGTTGCAATTCTCTTTATTAACAACTCATCTGCTTTTTTTCAGACACTGTCTGTTTGTCCCGTTCCTTCCAAAGTGAATGCTCATTCCTGGAGTGGACTCGAATTTTCTTTTTCCATGGTGTCTGCCATGCTGGACGTAAATGTTTCACAAATGGAACTTTCATTTCCACTTGTTTCACAATTTCAGCCAAACGTTTGATTGATGCTTTATTTTCAAAGCGTTTTGCCAGCTTATGAATCTTTTCATTCAGCTCAGTGTTCCTCAGCACATCGGAGAGGAGACACCAAGTGCTATTTCTTCTTCTAGTGCCTTGCGTTTCAGATTTACATTTTCTGATCTCATTTCTATCTTGTCTTTTTTTGTTTGCAGCAGAACATTGTCCTTGCCTTTCATATTGGTTTCACTGTTAGCCAGGTCTGTCTCCAGTGAAGTATTAACTTGTTTCAGTTCTTTAATTGTGCTACTCATGGCTTCGTTATGTATTTGCAGCTTGGAAGCTTCTACGGCTTTTCTTTCAATGCTTCCACTTCTCTGTTCAACTGCTTCTTCAGCTCTTCAGTCTGCATCTTGTAGCTTTTGGCTTCCTCCTGGAATACTGAACATTGCTGAGTCTGCCAACTAGTTCTTCAGAGTGATGTTAAATTCATTTTGTTTCTCTTTTTAAAGTGCCAGAGGAATAACCTTTGACCTAAGAGATTCTTCTAGCGCGTGAAGATCTTGCAAAAGGTTTTCCTTTTCTGTGTGAAGCTCACTTGCTTCATCGTGTGCTTTCCTGTAATTCAGTAGAGCCTCCTTGAGTTTCTTCTGCTCTTCTTCCATTCTGCTGTTTAAAACAGTCTTCATTTCTTCATGCTGCTGAATGGTTACACATTCCTTTTACATTTGATCTAGAAGGGCAATCAGTTGCTTGTCGAACTGTTTATTTTCTTCTTGGCCTCTTGCCAACTCAATTTGGGCTTCAGTGCATTATTTCATTGTTACTGATAGTTCCAACGCAGCTTTTTCAGAAGTAATATTCAATGTCGTCTGTAGCTTCTCATATTTTTCATAGCTACATATTGATTTGTCAAGGAGCATTTCAGGACTGCAACTTCTTTGCATGCCCTTTCTGCATGCTGTTTTGCCTGGCTGTACACCTGGTTAAGGTTTTCCAACTCCTGCTTTGAGTTGCAACTGTGGAACTGAGGGTTGTTATTTCCTCCTGGTACCTTTGTGTTGCCTCTGAAATTTTTTCAGATCTCGAACAGCTTGGTTCATTGAAGACTTAAGTTTATTGTGCATTTTCAGAGGTATCTTGCACTTCAAGTCTTCCAGTTCAGCTCTGATGCCAACATTTTCCTGTATAACAGCTTCATTTACTTTTTGCACGTTTTGCTTCTTTTGAGTTACATCAGGTAGCTTTTCTTCATTCACAGCCATCTGCTCACTCTGCGGTGCCATCTGTTTCCCTCACACAGGGGGTCTTTTGACTCTGTCGCTCTGAGGTCTTTTGTTGCCCTTTCTCTAGAGTCTTTTCTTTCCCTCTCTCTGGGGTCTTTTGTTGTTACCCTTGGTGCTTTGTCGGGAGTTGCCCTCTCTCTGGGGTCGCTTATTGTCCTTGGCGCTGTATTGGGAGTTGCACTCTCTCTGGTGTTTCTTGCTGCCCTTGGCGCTTTATTGGCAGTGTGCTAGACCATCTTCTGGAGTCTGCATTCTCCACAACTTGGAGTTTAAAATATCTGTCAAAGCCATTTAGTATCTCACCAAATGTTGTTGAGTATTCATCTATATGTTGGCTATGGAGTACTTCATCATCAAATAAACTAAAGGTGAATAAAAACTTATCAACTTGTACTTCTCCTGATCCTTTATTTAATCTTGTACTTCTTCTAAACAGTAAAAATGATATTCTTCAAAACTCATAGGGCAGAATTTTACCGTTGGAGAGTGGGGGGGCGGGGCCCACTCGCCAATGCATAAAATGACGCGGGATAACATCGGGCGGAACCCCCGACATCACCCCGCCCCATTTAAATTTTCAGGAAGGCGGGGGCGCAGCAAAATCAGCTGCGGGTCCGCCGACCTATCAATGGCCACTTGAGGCCATTGACAGGGTCAATTAAGCAATTGAAGGACCTGCCTGTCCAACCTTAAGGTTGGCGAGTCGGCCAGGAGCCCCGGCAGCAACTAGAGAAAACATGAAACCTCATCCAGCGGCGGGATGAGGTTTCATGTAGGGTTTTAAAAGTTGTAATAAAGTTGTGATGTAAATTATGAACATGTCACAACTCATGTGACATTGTCACATGGGGGGACATGTAAGGGGTTTTTCTTTTCTCTATTTTTAATATTTTTAAAAGTCGAGGCGATCTCTCAGGGAGATGAGTGCATTCTTTCGTGCGCATGCGTGAAAGAGCGCACTCTCGATTTTGGGGATTGCTGGAATCAGATGTAACGGTATTACATTTGAATAAAGGCAACTACAGAGGCATGAGGGAGGAGCTAGCCAGAATTGACTGGGAGATGAGCCTAGCAGGAAAGACAGTGGAACAGCAATGGCAGGAGTTTCTGTGATTAATTTGGGAGACATAGGAAAAATTTATCACTAGGAAGAAGAAGCATATTAAAGAGAGGACGAGGCAACCATGGCTGGCAAGGGAAGTCAGGGACAGCATAAAAGCTAAAGAGAAAACATACAATGCGGCGAAGAGCAGTGGGAAACCAGGGGATTGGGAAGCCTACAAAGACCAACAGAGGACAACTAAAAAAGAAATAAGGAGGGAGAAGATTAAATATGAGGGTAAACTAGCCAGTAATATAAAAGAAGATTGCAAGAGTTTTTTTAGATATATAAAGGGTAAGAGAGAGGCAAAAGTGGACATTGGGCCGCTGGAAAATGACGCTGGAGAAGTAGTTGTGGGAAACAAAGAAATGGCGGAGGAACTGAATAGGTACTTTGCGTCAGTCTTCACGGTGGAAGACATGAGTAAAATCCCCAAAGTTCAAGAGAGTCAGGGGGCAGAGGTGAGTATGGTGGCCATTACCAAGGAGAAGGTGCTAGGAAAACTGAAATCTCTGAAGGTGGATAAATCACCTGGGCCAGATGGATTACACCCAAGAGTTCTGAAGGAGATAGCTAAAGAGATAGTGGATGCGTTAGTGGTGATTTTTCAGGAATCACTGGAGTCAGGGAGGGTCCTAGAGGACTGGAATATTGCTAATGTAACCCCCCTGTTTAAGAAGGGAGTGAGGCAAAAGACGGGAAATTACAGGCCGATTAGCCTGACCTCGGTCGTTGGTAAGATTTTAGAGTCCACTATTAAGGATGAGATTTCAGAATACTTGGAAGTGCATGACAAATAGGGCAAAGTCAGCATGGTTTCATCAAGGGGAGGTCATGCCTGACAAATCTGTTAGATTTCTTTGAGGAGGTAATGAGTAGGTTAGACAAAGGAGAGCCAATACAAAACAAAAACAGAATTACCTGGAAAAACTCAGCAAGTCTGGCAGCATCGGCGGAGAAGAAATCAGTCAACGTTTCGAGCCTCCATGGCCCTTCATGGAGGCTCGAAACGTTGACTGATTTCTTCTCCGCCGATGCTGCCAGACTTGCTGAGTTTTTCCAGGTAATTCTGTTTTTGTTTTGTTTTGGATTTCCAGCATCCGCAGTAGCTTTTAGCTTTTTGTTTTTATTAAAGGAGAGCCAATGGATGTTATCTACTTGGACTTCCAGAAGGCCTTTCACAAGGTGCCGCACAGGAGGCTGCTCAGTAAGATAAGAGCCCATGGTGTTAGAGGCAAGGTACTCGCATGGATAGAAGATTGGCTGTCTGGCAGGAGGCAGAGAGTGGGGATAAGGGGGTCCTTCTCAGGATGGCGGCCGGGGACTAGTGGAGTTTCGCAGGGGTCAGTGTTGGGACCACAACTTTTCACTTTATACATTAATGATCTAGATGAAGGAACTGAGGGAATCCTGGCTAAGTTTGCAGATGATACAAAGATAGGTGGAGGGACAGGTAGTATTGAGGAGGCGGGGAGGCTGCAGAAGGATTTGGACAGGTTAGGAATATAACGTGGGGAAGTGTGAGGTCATGCACTTTCGTAGGAAGAATAGAGGCATAGACTATTTTCTAAATGGGGAGAGAATTCAGAAATCTGGTGTGCAAAGGGACTTGGGAGTCCTAGTCCAGGTTTCTCTTAAGGTTAACTTGCAGGTTGAGTCGGTAGTTAGGAAGGCAAATGCAATGTTGGCATTTATTTTGAGAGGACTAGAATATAAAAGCAGGGATGTGCTGCTGGGCTTTATAAGGCTCTGGTCAGACCAAATTTAGAATATTGTGAGCAATTTTGGGCCCCGTATCTCAGGAAGGGTGTTCTGGCCCTGGAGAGGGTCCAGAGGAGGTTCACAAGAACGATCCCGGGAATGAAAGGCTTAACATATGAGGAATGTTTGAAGACTCTGGGTCTATACTCGATGGAGTTTAGAAGGATGAAGGGGGGATCTGATTGAAACTTACAGAATACTGAAAGGCCTGGATAGAGTGGACGTGGGGAAGATGTTTCCATTAGTAGGAGAGACTAGGACCTGAGGGCACAGCCTCAGAGTAAAGGGAAGACTTTTTAGAACAGAGATGAGGAGAAACTTCTTTAGCCAGTGAGTGGCGAATCTATGGAATTCATTGCCACAGAAGGCTGTGGAGGCCAGGTCATTGAGTGTATTTAAGACCGAGATAAGTAAGTTCTTGATTGGTAAGGGGATCAAACGTTACGGGGAGTAGGCGGGAGAATGGGGTTGAGAAACTTATCAGCCATGATTGAATGGCGGAGCCGACTCGATGGGCTGAATGGCCTAATTTCGGCTTCTATTTCTTATGGTCTTATGGTCATAGTGCTTCCCGGCGGATGTCACGCTAGGCGGGCCTTAATTGGCCCACCGATGTAAAATGGCGGTGCGGTCCCAATCGGCTGCATGCCCGCAGACAGTTGGGTCAGGCCCGCCCGCCCAACAAACAGAAAATTCTGCCCATACCCTTGGATCTGGTTTAGCCTTTTCCATAGCAGAAATGCATTTGCGTCTTCTAATTTGCTGTCAATGGCCCTTTCTTTTTTCCTATATTCGCCGCTTTAAGTTTTGTTACCTCTTTAAGGCTCAGTGCAGTAACCGTTTTTTTTACTCAGACTGTCTCTGCAACTTGCCAGCTCTGCCTCTGTGTTTTTCCTGTACTTTTCCAATTTTGGCAGGCTCTCCAGTGATCGTGGGCCTGTTTTTTTAAAACTTCTAAACTTTCAAGGTCAGAGCAATTCTTCTCTCTGGGATTCTTTTCTTTTCACTTTTACCTCTGTAGGTCCCGCTTTGGAACTTTGGGGGCTGTTTGCAACAATTGGTTCTGTCTGTGTGTTTTTCATATGCTTTTTCAGGATCCCTGCGATTGTGCAGCCTTTTAGCCTTTTTTTCACCAAACCTTTTGAACTGCAGCAATTTTCTGTTCTATACAAGAAGCCAGGAAGCCAACTGAAAAGGGTTCCTGTCTCCAAAACTCTGCAGCTTTTTCCTTTTTTTGGCTGTGCCCTGCCAGTTTCTTTAACTGGCAGCTTTCCTCCAGCTGCCCTATGGATATGCTGAGCCATGGCAGAGCCACCTATTCTACAAGGCAGTACAGTTTATTTTTGTAAGTTTTGCTCACTGTCTCATGAACTGTACAGTATTCTTCACACTGGGTCACACAGGGTTTTGCAATCTTATATTTTTGCTCACCCGTCTTTATCATCTGACCAGGTTTTTTTCCCTTTTTATACTCTGCAGCACTTGGGGATCTTGCAATTTGTTGTAACGTTGCTCACCAGTCTTGTGATCTAGCATTTACAATTGGATATCCACTCACTCTGGTGGATTCCTCAACTTCTAAGTTTGTAGTGAAGCTTCTTCAACTGTTTCTTCATGCTTTTCTTCTCAGGGTGCACGTCTTTCTAGTGTTGCTTCTAGTGTTTCATACTTTGGGATACTGTTCTGGGTTCAATGTTTAAAATGCTGCCACCTTTCATATCACGTTGTAGTCCACCACTGCCAACCATGTTGTAATATGAGTTCAGTTGTTGTGACTCATTGATGTGTTTAAACATGAACCCTTTTTGGTAATCTAAGTATTCACAGATCCCAGGTTACTGTCATGCATGGTGCTGCTCACCATGCAGGTAGGCTGCTTCTAGAGTATTCTCTCTAGACTCTTCTTTGAGTCTATTACCATGTGACTCCATACATCATACTGTGGGTGGTGCTTTTCTCTAGTCCCACATTAACCCTTTCTCTGCAGAGCACCTTTACATTACAATAGCGTGCAGGCACACATCCTACAACAGGGTAGGTAGGAGTCAGCAGTGATCATGGAGAAAAGGAGAGGGAGACACAGGGGTCAGAGAGAGGCAGTCAAGAAGCTGGGAAGGGCGAAGGTCTGTAGTCTCAGCAGGAACTAGAGGGAGGTCACAATTGGCAGAAGAGAAATCAAGAGCTTCCTTGAAGTATTGAGGAGAGCACCACGACTTCCCCTATAAAAGGCATTTACTTTCTGGAGCCAGCAGCTCCCACATCAATTTTGCACTCAGGATGCCCGAGTCTTGGGAAATCTCTGCAGCAGAAATTAAATTTAAATCAGATTACCAATGGCCCTGTGAACCTGATTTAAATATGTTAATGACATGCCCCTCCCCTCCAAGTTGAGACACTTGCACAGCTCATTTCCTGTCTCGTTAAAAATTGCATTGTGTTTAGCCCTATCCTGGACTCCTATTGCCTGTCATTGGGGGTTAATCGAAAAGCCACAGCATGTAATATAGACAGGTTAAATGAAGGGGCAACAATGTCACAGGTGGAGTATAATAGCGGCAAGTGTTTTTTCTATTTATTCAAGGGATGTGGGCATCACTGGCTGGGCCAGCATTTATTTCCCACCCCTAATTCCCTTGAGAAGGTTGTGGTGAGCTGCCTTCTTGAACCACTGTCCATGTGGTGTATATGCACCCACAGTGCTGTTAGGAGGGGGAGTTCAAGGATTTTGACCCAGCGACAGTGAAGAAACAGCAGTATATTTCCAAGTCAGGAGGGTGAGTGAATTGGAGGGAAACTGCCAGGTGGTGGTGTTCCCATGTATCTGCTGCCCTTGTCCTTCTAGATGGTAGCAATCGTGGGTTTGGAAAGTGCTATCTAAGGAGCCAGTTTCTGCATTGCGTCTTCAAATGGCACACACTGCTGCCACTGTTCTTCGGTTGTGGAGGAAGTGAATGTTTGTGGATGGGGTGCCAATCAAGTGGGCTGCTTTGTCCTGGATGGTGTCAAGCTTCTTGAGTGTTGTTTGAGCTGCACTTATCCAGGCAAGTGGAGAGTATTTCATCACACTCCTGACTTGTGCCTTGTAGATGGTGGACAGGCTTTGGAGAGTCAGGCGGTGAATTACCCGTCACAGGATTCCTAGCCTCTGACCTGCTCATGTAGCCACAGTATTGATATGGTTAGTCTAGTTCCATTTGTGGTCAATGGTAACCCCTAAGATGTTGATAGTGGGGGATTCAGTGATGATACTGCTATTGAATGTCAAGGAGCGATGGTTAGATTCTGTCTTGTTGGAGATGCTCATTGCCTGTCACTTGTGTGGCGTGAATTTTACTTACCACTTGTCAGTCCAAGCCTGGATATTGTCCGTGTCTTTCTACACTTGGACATGGACTGCTTCAGTATCTGAGGAGACGCGAATGGTGCTGAGCATTCGGCAATCACCAGTGAACATCCCCACTTCTGACTTGTGATGGAAGGAAGGTCATTAATGAAGCAGCTGAAGATGGTTGGGCCGAGGACGCTACCCTGAGGAACTCCTGCAATGGTGTCCTGGAACTGAGATAATTGACCTCCAACAACCACAACCATCTTTCTTTGTGTTAGGTATGACTCTAACCAGTGGAGAGTTTCCCCCCGATTCCCATTGACTCCAGTTTTGCTAGGGCTCCTTGATGCCACACTGGATCAAATGCTGCCTTAATGTCAAGGGCAGTCACTCTCACCTCACCTCTTGAGTTCAACTCTTTTGTCCATGTTTGAACCACGGCTGTAATGAGGTCAGAAGCTGAGTGCCCCTGGCAGATCCCAAACTGAACATCAGTGAGCAGGTTATTGCTGAGTAAGTGCCGCTTGATAGCACTGTTGATGATCCCTTCCATCACTTTACTGATGATGGAGAGTAGATTGATGGGGCGGTAATTGGCCAGGTTGAATTTGTCCTACGTTTTGTGTCAAGGACATACCTGGGCGATTTTGCACATTGTTGGGTAGATGCCAGTGTTGTAGATGTACTGGAACAGTTGGCTAGGGGCACAGCAAGTTCTCAAGCACAAGTCTTCAGTACTATTGTCAGAATATTGTCAGGGCCCATAGCCTTTGCATGATCCAGTGCCTTCAGCCTGCTTCTTGGTATCACATGGAGTGAATCGAACTGGCTGGCATCTGTGATGCTGGTAATCTCCGGAGGAGGCCAAGATGGATCATCCACTTGGCACTTCTGGCTGAAGATTGTTGCAAATGCTTCAGCCTTATTTTTTGCACTGATGTGCTGGACTCCCCCATCATTAAAGATGAGAATGTTTGTAGACCCTCTTCCTCCAGTGAGTTGCTTAATTGTTCACAACCATTCATGACTGGATGTGGCAGGACT
Organism: Cetorhinus maximus; assembly: GCF_964194155.1. Taxonomy (NCBI): domain Eukaryota; kingdom Metazoa; phylum Chordata; class Chondrichthyes; order Lamniformes; family Cetorhinidae; genus Cetorhinus; species Cetorhinus maximus. The sequence continues at coordinate 54,127,793 of NC_135896.1, read as the reverse complement.
GCAGAGGTTAAATCTGATCCGTTGATTGTGGAATTGCTTAGCATTCTCTATCACTTGCTGCTTATGATGTTTGACAAGCAAGTAGTCCTATGTTGTAGCTTCCCCAGATTGAGACCTCATTTTTAGGTATGCCTGGTGCTGCTCCTGGCATGCCTTCCTGCACTCTCCATTGAGACAGGGCTGATCCCCTGGCATGGTGGCAATGGCAGAGTGGGGGATATGTTGGACGATGAAGTTAGAGTCTATGGTTGAGTACAATTCTGCTGTTGCTGATGGCTTACAGTGCCTCATAGATGCTCAGTCTTGAGTTGCTAGATCTGTTTGAAATCTATCCAATTTAGCGTGGTGGTAGTGGCAAACAGCACAATGGAGGGTATCCTCAATGTGAGGGCGGGACTTCATCTCCACCAGAACTGTGTGGGGCCACTCCAACAGATACTGTCATGGACTGATGCATTTGCAGCAATGAGGTTGGTGAGAAAGAGATCAAGTATGTTTTTCCCTCTTGTTAGTTCCCTCACCACCTTTCGCAGACCAAGTCTAACAGCTATGTCCTTTAGGACTCAGTCATCTTGGTCTGTAGTGGTGCTACTGAGCAACTCTTGGTGATGGACATTGAAGTCCCCCACCTCGTGTACATTCTGCGCACTTGCCACCCTCAGTGCTTCCTCCAAGTGGTGCTCAACATGGAGGAGCATGGATTCATCAGCTGAGGGGTGCGGTATGTGGTAATCTGCAGGTTGTTCCTTTGCCCATGTTTGACCTGATGCCATAGACTTCATGAGGGTCAGAGTTGATGTTGAGGACTCCCAGGGCAACTCCCTCCCGACTGTATACCACTGTGCCGCCACCATTGCTTGGTCTAACCTGCCGGTGTGTCAGGACATACCCAGGGATGTTCATGGTGGTGTCTGGGATATAATCTGCCAATGGTGGACAGGCCCTGGGGAGTCAGGAGGTGAGGTACTCACAATAGGATCCCTAGACTCTGACCTCCTCTTGTAGCCACAGTATTTATATGACAAGTCCAGTTCCATTTCTGGTCAATGGTATCCCCCAGGATCGTGAGGGATTCATCAGTGGTAATGCCATTGAATGTCAAGGGGAAATGGCTAGATTTTCTCTTGTTGGAGGTGGTCACTGCCTAACATTCGTGTGGCATGAATGTTACTTGCCACTTGTCAGGTCTTGCTGCATTTGGACATGGACTGCCTCAGTATCTGAGGAGTCGCGAATGGTGCTGAGCATTGTGTAATCATCAGCAACCATCCCCACTTCTGATCTTATGATGGAAGGGAGGTCATTGATGAAGCAGCTGAAGATGGTTGGGCCTAGGACACTACCCTGAGGAACTCCTGCAGTCATGTCTGGAACTGAACTGATTGACCTGCAACAACCACAACCATTTCCCTTTGTGCTAGATATGACTCCAACCAGCAGAGAGATTTCCCCCTGATTCCCATTGACTCCAATTTTGCTAGGGCTCCTTGATGCCATATTCGGTCAAATGCTGCCTTGATGTCAAGACAGCCACTCCCACCTCACCTCTGGAGTTCAGCTCTTTTGTCCATGTTTGAACCACAGCTGAGGTCAGAAGCTGAGTGACCCTGGCAGAATCCAAACTGAGGATCAGTGAGCAGATTATTGCTGAGTAAGTGCCTCTAGATGCCAGTGTTGCAGGTGTCCTGGAATAGTACTGGCAAGCTCTGGAGTGCAAGTCTTCAGTACTATTGTTGTAATATTGTCAGGGCCCATAGCCTTTGCAGTATCAAGCACCTTTAGCTATTTCCTGATATCATGACTGGCATCTGTGATGCTGGGGACCTTTGGAGGTTGCTGAGATGGATCTTCTGGCTGCAGATTGTAGTAACTGCTTCAGCCTTATCTTTTGCACTGAACTCCTCCATCATTGAGGATGGGGATACTTGTGAAGCCTCCTCCTCCAGTGAGTTGTTTAATTGTTCACCACCATTCATGGCTGGATGTGGCAGGACTGCAGAGCTTAGATCTAATCCGTTGGTTATGGGATCACTTAGCTCTGTCTATCACTGTTGCTTATGATGTTTCACATGCTCATAGTCCTGTGTTGTAGCTTCCCCAGATTGAGACCTCATTTTTAGGTATGCCTGGTGCTGCTCCTGGCATGCCCACCTGCACTCTTCATTGAACCAGTGTTGACCCCCAGGTTTGGTGGTAATGGCAGAGTGGCCCACTGCGCCTCATGGTTGCCCAGTTTTTAGTTGCTAGATCTGTTCAAAATCTATCCCATTTAGCACAGTGGTAGTGCCGTACAACATGATGGAGGGTATCGTCAATGTGAAGACGGGACTTTGTCTCTGCAATGACAGTGCAGCTGTTGCTCCTCCCGATACTGTCATAGACAGATATATCTGTGGCAGGCAGGTTGATGTCATGTATGTTTTTCCCTCCTATGGGTTCCCTCACACCCTGCTGCACACCCAGAATCCTTTAGGACTCGGCCACCTCAGTCTGTAGTGGTGCTACCAAGCCACTCTTGGTGATAGACATTGAAGTCTCCCACCCAGAGTATTTTCAACACCCTTGCCACCCTCAGTGCTTCCTCCAAGTGACATACCCAGGGATGGTGATGGTGGTGTCTGGAACATTATCTGTAAGGTATGATTCCGTGAGTATTGACTAGTCTGTGAGACAGCTCTCCCCAGATACTAGTAAGGAGGGCAAGGCTGCAGGGTCAACAGGGTGGAGTTTGCCGCTGCCATTTCCAGTGCCTAGATCAATGGCAGGCAGTCCATCCAGTATCTTTCTTTATTGACTTTTTTTTTAATGGTTTGATACAACTCAGTGGTTTGCTAGGCCATTTCGGAGGGCATGTAAGAATCAGCCACATTGCTGTTGGTCTGGAGCCACATGTAGGCCAGAAAAGGTAAGGACAGCAGATTTCCCCCTTCTAAAGGGACATTAGTGAACTAGATGGGTTTCATGGTCACCACTAGGCTTTTAATTCCAGATATTTTATTGAATTCAAATTTCACCATCTGCCTTAAGGGGATTTGAACCTGGGTGCCCAGAGCATTTGCATGCATCTCTGGGATTACTAAATTAGTGACAATACTACTGCACCACCATCTCACTTTGGCAACAAGCATAAAACCACGGAATAATTCTACAAGTCATGAAACTTGTAAATGTTGATGTTCAGAGAGTCTAGGGTGTACTTGTACAAGGAAGGTCTGTTTGCTTGCTGATACAGCAAGTAATTAAGACAAATGGTATGTGGCCTTTATTGCAAGGGATTGATGTACAAGAGTAAGGATGTCTGCTACAATTTTTGGTCTCATTTTGTTACAATTCTGAGGTTTATAAGATTGTCATGTTTTGGGACTGTTTTTTTTCATTCTGTAGGCATGACTGGCATTGTCAGCATTTGTTGCCCCCATCCTTCAGTGCCCTTGAACTGTGTGGCTTGCCACACCATTTCAAAGGGCAGTCAAGAGTCAATCACATTGCTGTGGGTCTGGAGTCACATGTAGACCAGAGCAGGTGAGGATGGCAGATTTCCTTCCCTAAAGGACATTAGTGAACCAGATGGGTTTTTCTGGCAATCGACGTGGTTTCATGGTCACCATTACTGAGACTAGCTTTTCAATTCCAGATTGTTAATTAAATTCAAATTCCACCAGCTGCCTTGTCCCCAGAACATTAGCCTGTGCCTCTGGATTACTAATTCAGTGAAGTCACCACTACTCCAACATCCCCCCCTTTAATTTAGGATAAAATGAAAGGGATCATTTGACTTGTTTTGAAGTCTGTCTGACAGAAGGCCTGGGTGAGGGGCTATTAAAGATCAAAAAAAGACCAAATTATTTTGCTGGGAAGAAGATTTACACTTGAAGAAAATTACAGCAGCAACTGTGCTTACAGTGGTTAGACTGGTAGGCTATAAAGTCCCAGAAAGGTGTTGAGAATGTCAGGTTCTAAATGGTTATACTTTAGGCTGTCTATTTAATTCCAGGATAGGATAGATTTGCTGTCTCAAGATTAGCTAATCTGCATTTCTACCTGGATGCAGGGCCATGTAATTCACGTTGCCATGGAGATGGTTTTGAAAGGGGAAGGGTGCAGAGAAAGCTATTTTCAGATCGGGTTACAAGCTTTCCTGAAATAACACTGAATATCACAGCAAAGTTAGTCTGCAAGGATCCAGGAGAGAGAGAGAGGGCTTTCCTACGATTGAAACGCTGAATAAACTACAGTCTCTGGAGTTTCAAAGAAGGAGAGGTGAGCCCATTGAAACATACAGTGATTCTGAAGGGGCTTGACCAGGTAGACACTGAGAGGTTGTTTCCCCTAGCTAGGGAATTGAGAACATAGAGACACATTCCCAGGATAAGGGTATGATCATTTAGGACTGGGATGAGGAGAAATTTCTTCAATCAGGGGGTTGTGAATCTTTGAAACTTTCTACCCTAGAGGGTTGTGGATTCTCCATGGTTGAATATATTCAAGGCTGAGATAGATAAACTTTTGAACTCTCAGGGAATCATGGGATATGAGAAGCAGGCGAGAAAGTGGAGTTAAGGCAGAAGATTTCCAATGATCATATTGAATGGTAGAGCAGACTCGAGGAACCATACGATGTACTGCTATATTTCTTATATTCTCCTCAGAGACTTAGGGCATCAAATTGGATTCATTAGCGCCTGTATTTTGGGTGTTCTGTATGCCGTTAGAGCACATGGCACATGCAAGATAATTGTGGGGCAAATAGCCATATTGGTGCAGACGTTTATGTATGCGTAGTGAATGTCAGCAGCAAGTGTGCAGAACAGACAGCGTATGACACCAATACCAGTTGTGCCTTTTTGGAGCTCAATGCTCTACACCATGCACAGCTGACCACAAGTTCAGCGGCAGGAAGGACACCGCAGCAATGCTATTTAAAGGTTTGTTGCTGCTTGATTTCTTCTGGTTGTTGCTACAACTCTTCAAGTGTTTGATGTTTTCTATAGTTGTTTCAGGTTGCAAAAGGCTACAGGCCATGATGTGGCAGGTGTGGAAGAATTCCTTGCTGACTTCAAGGCTGCTGGACAAACCAGTTGCTCCCAGAACTGGGTGCACTAATAGACATTACCTTTGGAATATAGAATGACAGAGAGAATGAACAAAGGCCACAGAACGCAGGACAAACTGTTGGAACGGAAGAGAGGAGAAAGGGCTCTCAGCAAGAGGCCATGTCCACGCAGAGTGTTCAGGGAATATTTCTCTGATTTAAACCTCAATGAAGAGCAATGTATGAGATGTTTGCACTTCAGTAAACAGCCACAACAGCAACGTCAGAGCAGGGCATGGATCACATTGCCAGTGGTTGTGAAGGTGGCAGTGGCGATGAAATTGTAGGCACCTGGCTCCTTTCAGGATGGAGCTGGAGATATTAGCAGTTTTCCCTTCACTCTTGCACATGGGAGGTTACTGACTCCCCCTCTATTCAAAGAGAGCTAATTACATTTCATTCTCTCTTATCAGACAAAAGCGGGTGAAGCGTGCATGGTGCAGGGTGCCATTGACTGCAAATGCATTGCTTTTCAGGTGTCGCATGTCGAATCTGCCCTGTACAGTAACCTGTACCAAGAGGATTGCACTCTCTCAAGTCCACTCACCAGCTGATGTGTGACATAGGCAGTGAATCAAGGAGATCAATGGTAGGTTTCCTGGAAGCTATCATGATCCCATCATTTTGTGGCTGTCCATTGTGCTAGTTACATTTGAGCCACCATGGCAAACCAAAGGGGCGGGTACTGAGCAATAAGGGAAATCTGCGGATCACATGGCTGGAAACCCTGGTGCACAGCCTATGCACATGTGGGCAGTATACATACAAAGAAAAAAATGCTGCCACACAAAATGTGATAGAGCAGGCCATTGGTGTACCGACAAGACTTGTGCTACATGAACCACTCAGGAGGAGCCGTGTAATACACAGGGCAATAGGAGTTACGATTTGTGGTGGCCTGCTGCATGATGCCCAACCTCACCATCATGAGGGACAGTCCTTATCATCAGTTGTATGCTGAGCAGCATGAGGACATAAAAGAGGAAGGGAAGATGCAACCTAGACTGCCCTTTATGCCCAGGCTGAGCTCATTCGAGTGTAATATCAGCAACTGCAATCCTAGTGTAATTGCCAACAGTCACACATCTTAGCTTCCCTCTGTCACTGACCATCACAGCGTCCACTTGGTTTCAATGCAAAAAAGAAACATCAAGATAAAATGAACATGCCAAACCAAATGTATCAATCAAATCATTCCATGTTGCACCCAAAAGTCAAATCATCACCATTATATATGCCCTTAGTGTCTGTTTTCCATGTGCCTTTGCCTGTGCTACTTGAGCGGCTACAGCATGACTGGTGGAAGGATGCTGACTTTCAGTGGGGCACACTGCAGATGGCCTTGGAGAACAACCTCAAGTAGTTCTGGGCCTAGAATGCCTGGCTGTGCACTACACAATCCCTGCATGGGCGGCAACAGTCTGGGCTGATTGGCTGACAGCAAGCTAGGGCACAGGCAGAGTGGCAATGGTGAGAGGACAAATGCTGTCTTCCTGAGAGAGGACATCAGATTCGTACTCCATGGAGACACTGTCACTCTCCCAAAGGCAGCGCCTCAACAATCCCAGTAATCTGATGGAGGACAGATTGCTGGACTGCTGGGTCAGTACTGCTGAGCCCTGCTGAGTACTGCCATCCTCAGCCATGTCGACAGAAGCCTGCCCTTGTATGGCAGAAAGCTGATCTTGCATAGCACCAGACTGAGCTTCTACTGCAATATTCAAATATTGGCTGGAAGTTCCTTATCCTGTAATGGAAGCAACAACATTGGTCATCAGATGCTGCACCATGGCTGTGTCCACAAGTTGTTGAATGGAGTTAGCCACCACTTCCACTCTGGAAACAATGAACTCCAAGCTCTGTGCCTAGTTGGTCCTGGATGAAGTTGATTGCAGGCTTCCGGAGCATTTAGTTATACATTCCCCACAGTGGAATCCCTTGTGCAATGGTACTGTCCAATGTTCTGGCACCTGCACTATCCATGCCCCCAGTCCTGACTGTATCCACTTGTGTCATACCACATGCATATCCTGTCTCTAATCTATCCTTTAAGGTACCTCTAAGGGTAGTGTCAGTATCTGAGCTGGTGGTTGTGAGTGTGAAATCGAGTAACGTTGCTATGTCTTCATCATTACTCTCTTCTTGCTGTTCCTCCACTGCCTGGTTGTACTCTTGGGTGTCTGAAAGGGAAAAAGGCACAAGGATAAGATTAAGGTGCAGGGAGGGAGGTATGGTGGGAAGGGTAGTGAGGTGCATACTCACACCTCTTCAGTTTGCAAATCAGAAGAGAGTGTGGGATGAGGGGTAATTGGGATGTAAGAATGAGGGTTAGGTATGAGGATTCCATCATCTTTGATAGTTTCAGCCGTGCTGCAGGCCGCAGCCTCAACCATGGTGGGGTCAGGGCATGCAGGTGTTCCTCTTCCCCTCCAGTTATCACCTGCTTCCTCAAGTTGTGTGTTACCTTGAAGTAAGAGATAGAGATGTGTCAGTAAGTGTCATGCAACCTATTTGGATGATGTGCCTGGCATGGTTGAATAGCTGACTACATGCAAGCTGTGATTTGTGGGTGTGAGGCTTGCAGTCATGCTCAGTGTGTGAGGGTGAGCTGAAGCTTTGAATGTGAGGTATGAGTCACGATTGAAATAGATTGTTGATAGGTGAGTGATGGGGGTGTGGTGATCTGAGCTGTGACTGAGGCTGCTAGTGCAGGTGATGGGATCTGGCATCTGAAGTTACATTCACTGACTTAGACCACTCATGAGGTCATTGAACTTCTTGCAGCACTGCATCCATTTCCTTAGTCCTTGACTCCTGGCATTGGCCTCCACAGCTATCTGCTTCCACTGTCTTTTGGCCATGTAGAGGCCCTCCTGGCCCTCTGCAGAGACAAGACCTCTCTCCTCTTTTCCCTCTCCTTCAGTACAGTGTCCAAAAACCTTGAAAACCACCCTTTCCCATGTTGCGCCATTCTTCACTCTTTCCCTGCTCAGATTTTCGTCAACCATAACCGCTCACACATGCTCAAGTCACAATACATCTCCATTTTAAGAGGTGCAGGCTAGCTTGACGTGGTGCTAACCACTCATGATACTGGCTCCCTGCTGATATGTGTAGCCAATCAACACAATGTTTAGAGCTGACTAGATTCAAAGACCATTCAAATGAGGAGAAAGCACAAAGTTGGCATGCTGCCTGCATTGCAATCTTTGGGTACGGATTAATACTCTTCGCAATCCTTGAGCCTGTTTTTGAGAGTATGCAACTTAGCACCTGGGTGCCTATTGAATCTATGGTTAATGGCCATTCTGCACCCCATATACAGTGAAGGAAGATAAGATGGAGTACATGGCTGAATAAGCACCATTATTGAGTCGACACATTTCTGAAACAACACTATTTAATTGGTGTGAGGGTGTGCTATTTACAATATATCCTGTGGATGATATACAGCATTATGATGGTATGCTGCACAATACTGTGTTAGCCAAAGGCATGGTAATGCACTTACCTAGTGAGCAATTGCAAGTCCATGAATAACAGCAGGATGTTGAGATGCAGCAGCCAGCAGTGGCATTCTACTCATTGTAAAGAGCAAGAGGGACTGGTGCATGAAGGTTTAATTGCTCATCTCTGCTACTGCACATTGCACAAATTTCTGCCAGGCATAATTAAAATCATGAAGCTGTTGTTTGTTGTATTTATTGTAGAGAATTGCATGCTGGGTGTATTTTTGTCAGCTGACAGTTTTCATTTTGCATAATGCAAGAATGATAGGCTGCAAGGCGTATTAAACTGCTTTAATTTGAATTGGGGTTTAGTTAGCTCAGTTGACTAGATGGCTAGAATGTGGTGCAGTATGATGACGACAGCGCAGACTTAATCCTGCACTGGCCGTGGTAGCTCATGGAGGCCTGCCTCCTTGCCCTGCCCCAGGCTAGATGTGGAGTGGCATCTCTCACGCTATCTAGTCACCTGTCTCTCTCTCTAAGAGAGATGCCTATGCTCTCTCGTGGACAATGGCTAATTACCTTACCTTCATTTCAAGCAGTGTCTGCACACATACATTTTGAGTTTTCAACGTGTTTTCCAGATGCTTTTTCCTTGTGGTTTGCTGGTGGTTGATGCTATTCCTATGCAGTCACAGGGAATATAAAAGGCCCACTGTCCCCTTCTGTGGCTTATCTTGACATCTGCTTCACTGTGAAGGAATCCTATACTGGTCTCTGCTTTCTGAAACAACATTGCCTATTACTTTAGAAGAGCTATTCATTTTGAAGAGTTATTGGATGGCACAGAATTGCCAGCGGCATGCATGGCAATCGACAGCTCCTATGCTAATTTGCATGTTATTTGGAAGTTTCACGTTCACATGGACCCCTTTGGGAGAACAGAACGAAATCAGAATCCTTCTCATATCATCACCTGATACTGTATTATTCTCTGTGCTGAAGCCACTTGGAGTGGGGTTGATGTCTGCTGCTCTTTTTCTGAATCACACACTCCACTCTCCCTACGCTGCAAAGAAAGTAGATAAGGACATGTACTCTAAAGTATTTACCTAGTTTGCAACTGTGTTGTTATTGAGTGCAGTATTACATAGTGTGGGAGGGATTTTAAGGGGCCGGCAAGAGCAGGAAAGATGGCAAGTCGGGTGCCTTAATTAAACAGGAGCTGAAATTTTGCTTTCCCAGCAGCGGGTTCAAATTTAGCGATGAACTCAGCAGCGTGTTTCTGGCAGGTCATGATCCATGCTGTCCTGTGGCAGGTTCCTACTTATTTTTTTTTGGCAAAAAAAATGTATGTTTTTGGATACAGGTTTGCACTCAAATGAACAATTTAAATATTCTAGGTTATGCCCTCTACTTATGATCATGTGAGATATGAGGTTTATGGCCTTTTATGACCTTGTCCAAATAACCAGTCTTCATTTTTCAGCCTGCAGGAGTGTCTTGTGAGCACTGACAGCTTGAAGCTGATGAATGGCAATTATCTGTATACATTTTGGTGCGTTGGTGCCAGGTTCCTACTTATAATGCATTTGCATTACTTGAAAACTCATAGGGCGGAATAGTCCCGAATTTGCACAAAGTGCGGTTGCGGCGTGAGAAACATTTTACCTGCCAACTGCATTGGTGGGTTTTTGTGTCGTATTGTCCTCTTCCTGCCTCACAAATTATGCAGTCATAGGAAACACGCCATCTTGCTGGCAGGCAGCCTCTGATTTGCCCACCACATCATTACCTTGCTGCTTTCTCACTCTGTGTGTCATGTTTAAACTGCAGCCGCGCGCACAGTTCTCAATGCTTGCAGCCCAGGACATGTCCAAGGAAGACATGTCCCCAAAGGCCAAGAAGAGTGCAGCCCCCGATTCAGTGATGCATCCCTGGGATGCAGTGGAGGCCCACCTTTAACCCCACTCTGGCCGCAGGAGGCCATTTACTCTCACCACTCCGGCTTGGGAGGCTGTGGCAGTGGTGGTCCATGCCAAAGCTGCACACAAGAGGTCGGCCATCAGGGTAAGTCAACCATCTCATCACTCTCAACTCACACACTCACAAGCCCACCACACATTCAATGGCATCTCACTCACTGCCAGTTCAAGGGACGTCACCACTCACTCTCTCACACACACCCTCACATCCCCATCTGGCCTCATCTCCTCTGGAGACTGCCTCCTCATCCCATCCATGGCTCCACTCAGTGAACACGCACACCTGACATTCTTCTCATTTGGCCTGGCATGTGTCTTGCTCACACTCTTTCCATCTGTCTTTATGCAGGACAAGATCACACACAATCAATAGGAGAGGACCCAGACCAGGGGCGGAGTGCCGGATTCAAGGTTCTCATTCCATTCGAGAGTCTGAGCTGGCCAGAGAGGACATGGACCATTCCTGGGCCAATGGTGAGGCCTGTGGCAAACATATACATGAGGATATTGCACCACATCATTCCCCTGTCAACTTTATTCTGAGACCACTGTTCGGTGTGTGACATGGCTGCCAAGCACTAATAATCTCCACATTCCCTCCTAGGCATACCTGCCACATTGTCCTCAGGCAACCTTGACTTCTATTCCAGTGCTGAAAGCATCTCGGATGAGGACCCTGAGGGCAATACTGTTGAAGACCCGTCACAGCGCTCACCCACACCCTCCACCAGCGCAGCGACACACACCTTGGTGAGACCTAGATGTAGAACACCCTCGGGATCACAATCTGGTGAGCACAGCACACAATCTATTCCACAGCAGGTGGAGACAGGGACATCTAAGGTCGCCGGCATTCGGAGGACTGCTGGAAGCAAGGAATCCACTGAGTCTGAGTCAGGTGATGAGCCTCTGGAATCAATCCTCAATCAGTTATTGGAGCTGGAAAGACAATCACAGGAACATCAGGAAGGGATGCCTGGTGCACTCCTCAGATTGCAAGGGACAGTGGAGGAGTCCGTCCGCCTTCAGTCTGAGGTGATAGCACCGTCATTCCGATGCACCAAGGTCAATACTGCCAGAATGACGGCCGCTATGGAGATCTTGGTCCAGGACATCTGGGCTGCACTGCTGTGTGGGCTGAACTCCATCGCTGACGCCACAGCCTCCAACTGTGTCAACGTGAGAGGGGTACGGGACAGCTCGATCTCACCCTCGCTTCCCCTTCTCAAGAAGTCAGCCAATGGCCATCGGGAACCATAGGAAGGAGGACCAGCAACTCGACACCCTGGGGCCATCCACCCAGGTAACTCAGGGAGTGCCCAGTCAATCCAAATCCCCTCTTCCTGTGGCCCCATCATCTCCAGCTCCACAGGCCGAGGAGGGTGCACTTGGCCCACAGCAGGATACCCAAAGCAGGCCAGGGCCCTCCAGGTCTCGGCTCTTCAGAGGAGGCCCGCCAAGGTCATCACAGACAGGATATGGCAGTCAGCAGGCTCCCTCCATCTCTACTGTGTATGTTGAGGGAGCACCAAGACATAGCGGCAGAGTTAGGAAGGTTAAGAAGATGTAATTGCACAGCCTTGCCACAGATGTTAATCACTTGTACATAATGTTCACTATTGTAAATAAACTCCCAAGAATGTCTCCTCGTCTATGGCTCCTTGTTATGATGAGCAGTGTTTGTGTCATTCAGATCTGAAACCTTGTTCTTGCACAAGATAAAGGCAGGTGTCTCAGTCCAGAGCCTCTTCCCTGTGCAGTGTGTAACCTTCAGAGCAAAGTGATGGTCCAGCTTCACACTCACTGGACACATCAGTGATGCCTGCACCTCGATGGTGCTTGTCATTGCTACCAGAATGTTGTGGGCAGGCATCACAGAGTTCCATCATTCTTTCTGTGTTCTCTCAGCACCTTTGATGTGGTGCTGGCCCCCCATCTCTTCAGCATTTGTGTCTGCTGATGGTGTGGTCCTGAAGGATACAGGTGATGAAGGCTACCAAAGGATCAGGTGCACTTAAAGTTTCATGGCTGCATCTTCATGATATGACCCTGGTCACAGAGCGCAAGCGAGCTGCCATCAGCCATACAGGAGTGCGATGTTCGCAGAGGCAATGTAAAGATCTATGGAATGTCCTCACTGCATGTCGTCATCAACCTCCTGGAATCTTGCCATTATTAGGGCCTCCGCTATATCTCCATGACATGAGCCTGAGCATTGTGAGTATCCGCGCTGCCATCAGCCACACAGGAGTCAAACGTTCACAGATGCAAGGTGAGGATGTCAGGACTGCCCTCACTGTATCTTGTCATCATCCTCCATGAATCGTGTGGATATGAGGGCCTCCCGAGCACATCTACTTCATCTGGCAAGTGTGATGGCCACATCGTCAGCATCCTTGCCTTTGAAGACCTCATCACACTCACCCTCCTCCATCGGAGGAGATGTGCAACTCTTCCATCTCCTTCTCAGCCAGGTCTTCCCTCTGTTACCAGGTTGTGTAGCACGACATCCTCTGGGGACTGTGTTGCAGTGCACCACCAGACCTGACGACGCACCGGAACCTCATTTTCAATATGCCTATCGTTTGCTCTACCAAAGTCCAAGTTGCAGCATGAGCCTCGTTATACGTTATGCTCTGCTGCAGTCTGAGGCTACCACACGGGTATCATCAGCCATGTCCTCTGTGTGGCCCTTTTCCCTGAGGTGCCAACCCTGCAGCTTTTGGACCCTGGAAGATGTCAGGGAACTGATACCTGCTGAGGATGTAGGAGTTGTGGACACCCCCTGGGAATTGTGTGTAGACCTGTAGGATGCACTTGTACTGGTCACAAAGCAGCTGAACATTCAGCGAATGGAAGCCCATGCAGTTGATGTAGTTAACTGCTTGTTACCACGGAGATCTAAGAGCCACATGAGTGCAGTCGATGGCACCCTGCACCTGTGGAAAACTAGAGATCACCATAAATCCCAGTGCACTTGCTTCATGGATTTCCTGATCCCAGTCAAAATGCACAAAACCTTTGTGAAGATAGCATCCGTGCTCTCCTGGATGCACTTGTGCATGGAAGTTTGCAAGATCCTCCACAGGTCACCTGTGGAGCCCTGGAAGGAGCCACTGGTGTAAAAATTGAGCACTTTCACGGCCACTGGCATTGGATGCCCTCCATGTCCCCATGGCGCCAAATTCTACAGCAGGTGGCATATGGGACTGACCAGTTCCTGAGAAATGTGCAGTCTTCACGGCACTGGCTCTCAGTAGTCTGCAGGAATGACAAGTGCCATCTATAGACCCCCTGGGCCTAGCAAGGCGCCTGTGAACGACAGCTCCCTGTGGATCCCCAGCTGTGTGCACAGGAGGCCCTGCTGCAGCTTCATCTTGAGGTCAGTGCTCCTCTTACCGAGCCTGGCGCCTCTGTCGGTCTCTTCTCCTTCAACCCTACTCTCTGTAAGCAATGAGGCATACGGCTAGATCACCAGACTCGATGATCCTGATGTTCTCCTCCTGCAAGATCAAAGGGAGAGACACGTGGGTTAGGATATGTATCCTAAAAACCTCTCTTGGTTAAGTCTGAAGGCCCCTTCACACATGCCCGAGAGTGCTGGCCACCACTTTGATGGCCAGTGTATAGTGCACTTCATGGCTGTCCGAAACCCCACCCACCTCCACCCCAATCCACCTGACTGATTGGTGGCAGCTTCGGCCACTGGACTGCATGCTGTGCTCTCAGCTCAGGGACAAGCATTCTCCTAACCCACACTGCAAGGCTGTGCTGTTAGCATGAACCATGAGAGATACACGAAAGGTCCAAACCTGAATAAAGACATTGCAAGGAGCTGGGCGCACCTCCATCAGTGACTGCCCATGGCCACCTTTCGCAAGGGGATTCTACAACTCGCCCAGTCGTCCAATTGTTCTGCTGCCCCCTAAAACGCTCATTAATTTGCAATCTGTGCTCGAGGGGTGAAAGGTTCTGGAGCATTTGGTGGCACTTTCATGCTTTTGTGTTGCTTGTATGGGCAGAAATGCTTCAGGGGCCCGAATCCAGGCATGTCAATGAAGCTGCTGCTGAATGGTCTCAGCTGCAGAAGAATGCTCACTTTTGACAAGTTTTTTCAAGTGTGTGGCCACTTCCCTCTCCCTCCCCCACCCTCGCAACCTCCCCTTGCACCCCCACCCCGGCATGTTGTTGTGTACTTTGTAGCTCCATCAGTTAGTGCTGCGATGCGCCCCACGCCCCTGGCCCCACCCACACTGGAGCCCTTGCCCCAGCACTGCAGAGAAAGCCAGACGGGAAAAAGCAACTTGCCTGCGTGAGCCTCTTCCTTGAAGTCCTACAGGCGATCCTCGTGAGCGCTGTACAAGGTTGTGTGCATTCATTACCAAGTTCCCCTCAAAGTTCAGCTCGCCAGCCACACGCCTTTTAAAGGCAGTTGTAAATCACGCCATTCTGAAGTCACAATGATGTGGGAGATAAATGTGGCATGAGGGGATGATTCCAGAATGCGGGAACCATGTCGCAGATGCATTAAAATTAATTTCCTGATATTGGATGGCGAGGAATGCTGCCCACCATTGGCGGGTGGAGTGAATGATTGCAAACTGGTTTCATGACAACGTAAAACCGGTTTTTGACCTTCTCGCCAAATTATCTGCTGACGCTGCCAAACACGCCCGCCACCAACAGGAGAGGAAAATTCCAGCCTTTCTAGTAACACTTTTTGTAATTATGTCCAACCTTCATGATAAAGTCAGCGGCAATCAAGGATCTTGTGGTACCTGGTTCACATTCACTGAAAGGTGGTGTGCAACAATGGGCTTTGTGCAATTCTGTCTGATGTCAGCAGTTTTCCTTGTTGAACTCTGCGATACAAGGGAGGGGAGAGCAGGGCAAAGGCAGTTTGTACAGCGGCTCAGGGCCGGCAAGGGTGAGTCAGTGGTGAGCGGGGGGTGTGGACTGTGAATTGAGATTGGGGGCATGGAGGAGTGGAAATGGGAAAGGTCTGGCATCCTGGATGTGGTGGTGGGGGGGTTAGTGGGAACAGTAAGTTAAGGTATGAAAATGAGGGGCCTAAAGGGCAGTGTCAGTACTGCCCATATGTGTCCATCTCAGGGTGTTGGCTGGCAGAGTACTTACAGGACTTTGTGTTCACCTCCAACATTTCAATTATCCCTGCTAAGAGTGATCTCGAACAATGTCCTTTCAGCCCTGTCTCACAGAGTGGTGAGTACAACGCTGGACACTAACATGAACATTCAATAAACAGTGAACGCAAAAGTGGAACAGTGTTTCTTCCACAATAAAGAAATGCCCCTAACTCTCCTGTTACTGTCAATGCGTACCAACCATGAGGCATGCCAGTTCATTTAGTTCTTTGACTAAGCTGGTCTTAACGAATGATGATGATGCACAAATGAATAAAGTGAAACCAATGCAATGCGAAATATTTACAAGTGAAATTTAAATTTGAAAAACACCCATGCCACATTTGTGCTCTCAATAAGTCTTATGTTAATGCCAATGGAGTTGGACCGGAGAGTTGTGGCCATGATGCAGAGCCCCCCTGTTTGTCCAGGAGGACAGCTCAAACATAGATTTCTCATTGGCTACTCAAGAAACATTAAAGGATTGGAGAAATGTTGGCTAATGAGTCACTCCAGTTGATTTGTTTGCATTAAGCAAAATCGCATCTCAAAATTCTGCTGTCCAACTTGGTCACCATCCCTTAGTTACCAGAGGAAAGTTACATCTAGTCATTTTTTCAGGAAAGTGAATAAATGGATTTTTTTTCAATTCATTGTTTTAGTGGAAATATTGAAATATTGGACTTCACAATGAATAAAATTAAAATTTATCTTTAGGAAAGCACCATCAGTCATTCACAAGATTCCATTAATTAAACAGATTCGCAAGTGGACCATTATGTATTACAGCTTTCTTTTCAGCACTATAAACTATTGTGATGTTATGAACATTCATTTCTGATATCTATGATGCTGTGAATCTTCCAGTTTCTCCCTGGGGCCTAAATTAACTGAAGTTGCACAGATATTCAGGTGATCTGTTCCCAACTACTGTGTGCCTTTAAACAAAGCAATATAAATTTCAGTAGCTTCTTTGAAGAATAAAAAGTGTTGGATATTGATTTCTGGTTCTCTAGGGTATCAGCCACATAAGGTTTTCCGCACAGCCAGTTTCCTGTATTGTTTTCCCAATGTATTAAGCATGCAGTAAACATCCTTACTGTCATATTTTTGGAATGGATTTACTCAGCAATGGAGAGTTAAAAATGGGAAGAAGGTTATATTATCTCCCAAAAACATAGTGGCAATCCATAACACTCAAAACATGGAGCACCGAGATAACTGTGACTCGAAAGTAATGGGAGGTGTCATTGGACTTCATACCAGTGACATGTCATGGTGACAGTACCCTACTCTGAAGCTTCCATACACAATCAAGTAACTGTAAGTGAAAGACTGAAACCTAAGCAAAAGGGCACACCAAACCTTGGCTGCAAATAATCAGATCAGTTCAGGGAAATCTGTATCATTCACAACAGAATATAATTAAGAGTAGAAATTTACCTTTGCATTTGGTTATACAATTAATTTTTTACTTTTCTTTTCGATGATTTTCATTTTACCTCTAACTTTGCAATATCAATTTTTTAACCAGCATTTTTTTTTTATATTCAAGATTTCTCAGTGTGTTGTTAGTTGCAGGGACCGGAAACCTGAAGAACAGGATTCTTCTTTCTTTCAGAAATTTGGTAGATAGAAAGCTACCAACAATGTGAGATGTGTTACGATCAGGTGAGGAGGAGTGAGCAGGCTCCTCTCTATTCAGCCTCCTTGCTTGGTCACAACAAAGGTTCATTGGTAGATTTTGGGTATGCTGATTTCCCGGACCGGGTTCTGTGTTTATTCCAAGGGGGAGAGAGAGAGAGATATCTCTTCTGCCTGTTTCTCTGCTGAAGTCTCTTTCCAAAACCTGTGTGATAGTGTCTACTTTAGCTTGGTAAAACCCAGTTCTTAAAGCCCTGCTGTAGATGTATATTCCAAAGGAACTCCAAAACAAAAACAGAATTACCTGGAAAAACTCAGCAGGTCTGGCAGCATCGGCGGAGAAGAAATCAGTTAACGTTTCGAGCCTTCATGGCCCTTTAGCTTTATGTTTTTATTCCAAAGGAACTCGATTATCATGTCTGCTGTAGACATTGTTGCAGAAAAAGTAATCACATTTTGATGTCTCATCTCCGAAACTTTTGGCACATTTCAAGATAGTAGAAAGCAGCAGGAGGTGGGTTCTTCCAGCCTCCATAGGTGTCTTAAGTGTCTGTTGGTTGTGATCCTGGCTGACTAGCAGTTCCACATTGTTTTAATAGGGTCACAATCGATTAACGTCTAACACTTTCCATTTTTAATATCTCCCTTACTGTTGGGTTTTGATGTTTGTAGATTACTGGAAATCTCTCTCTCACTTCACATTTCCACTGGTGCCCCTCCCCAAACCTGGCAGTTTCGGGGGCTGGGGGTGGGGGGGGGGGGAGGGGGGCAGTTGGGGTTGGAATCTTGGCTCTTGATTTGATTTTCTCTCCTTAACCTTGGAAGGTGGCCTTGCATATTAAAGCAGTGTTCCATCTCACTTTAAAACCCAGAATTGCACCGGAAGGTTTTTTTCGAATCATTTATCAGAAAAAAGCTGTAATTTCATGATGGCATTGAATTTTCCCTGTGATAAGCTTGCATAAAATGCAGGGCATTCTACACAGGATCAAGTAATCAGAGCTCCAGCTGCACCACTACACCAGAGAACACAGATGTGCTGAACCCAATGTACCAGTTAGGATAATAATAGAATAGTGAGCTCCCTACCAGCATGTGTTGGATTTAGCCATTCGTAATACGGTTCAGTAAGAGAAATCAAATTTTGTTATATATTAATAGCAAATACACATGGGCCTGAATCTTCTGGTCGGTGTGTGGGGGCGGGTCCCGCACGCCAACGTGTAAAATGATGCGCGGTGACATCAGGACGCAATCCCAATGTCACCGCGTGTCATTCTGATCTTCAATTCAGCGGGTGCACACCGGAGTCGGCTGCGAACCCGCCAAACTGTCAAAGGCCTATTAAGGCTTTTAAGAATCTAATTAAGCTGGTTGTCTGGGCTGCCCATGCAACCGTAAGGTTGGCCGGCAGGAGAAAAGCCCAGGCAGTCTTCACATTTATCAAAGGCTGAATCTTCTGGTTGGCGGCGGGGGCAGAGCGAGAGCGGGCGTGGGTGGGTGCGGACCCAGTCACCACCCACAATCGGGTCCGCGCCGCCATTTTACGCGGGCGGGCCAATTAAGGGCTGCCCAGCATAATGCACCACTCCTGAGGATAGCGGGAGTGGGTGGGTGGCAGCAGGTGTGCACTGTCCGCCAAGTCCAGTGGCGAGCCAACGGCCTGTTTCTCTGAAGCGCTGTCAGCCTTTGCAAGGCTGCTCACAATGGCAAGTGGAAGGGTTCACCAGAGGGCTTCTGGTGAGCAGGCAAGTCCGGAGGGTAGGCCAGCGGAGCGAGGCAAGGCTGGAGCGTAGGGCAGTGGGACAGGCCAGGCCAGAGGGTAGGGTCAGTGTGCCCCTCATTTTTCGGATGACTGCCTTGCGGCCCTCCTTGAGGAGGTGGCAGCATAGCGGGAGGTGCTGGTTCTCCAGGATGGGAGGAGGAGGCCCCCCCCACATGATGAAACATGCCTGGGAGGAGGTGGCGGAGGTGGTGAGCAAATGTTGCAAGTGTTTCAACAACTTGTTGCGCTCTGGAAGGGTGAGTACCATGTCAGCACTGGTCATGTAACCCAGCAGGTCGGCTTCCCCCCCTGCTGCCCCCACCCCCTCCAAGTCTGAGTGTAGTGACTGCATTGAATCATTGACGGCATTTGTCCTTTGCTGGGTGGGCCAGCAGATATTGCCTATGCTGAGATCAGCCTGAGAGGGTGGTGAAGAGATGGGTTCTGCACCCGCAGCATGTGTTACACTGAGTCCCATGTGACTGTTTTGGGGGCAACCTGGAGGAGCTGCACCTCGGCGCTGTGCTTGAACTGCAGGACGTGTCCAAGTCAGGGTGATGACGCTGGGAGGGGAGCTTCAAGGTGGCATGGCAACAAACCATCTGCTGCCCTCTGCACGCCACATGCTTGCGCCTCCTTGCTTTGGAAGGATATACCGTGTGGAGCCTAATGTGATGTAGGCAGCATGTGGCCAAGGAGGGGAGGTGGGGGGTGTGGAGCAGGCCTAGTATCTTTGTGTGAGTGTTCAGCAGCAGCGGGGTGAGGAGGCACTGGAGCCCTGATATGTCCCACTCTGGTTGGGGTGGGCCGTGCGCGATGTGAGTCCATGTACAACTTACACTAATCAATGCTCTTCTCTAATTTTCAGAAGAAGAATGTTCATAACGCGGCCGAGTGTGTGAGGACTGGCGGCGGCCAGGCGCAAATCGCCATTCTCAGCCGCTTCAAGCAGGAGACCCTGGATCTGGGGAGGGGCCATGCGTCCAGGGCCACTGGTGTCGGTGAGGCTAGGGTGCCACAGCCAGGTATTTATGCCCAACAGTGAGGTCACCATTGTTCTCCCAACAGCCATAGCACTGCTGAATGTTAATCGATTTAATTTTGCTACAAGGCTTGACCGTTGGTTATAAAAGGATGAGCGCATAATGATCCGGGGGACAGGGATGAACTTTGTCACTGTCTCCACGTTAACTGATCCACTGTCCTCATTCTCCCTTTCAGCATCAGCGGAGCAGGGCCGGGAGGAGGAGCAGCAGAGGCCCCCTCTCACACCTGAGGGGCCTGAAGTCTCACCAGCATCACATCACCTCTGCCAGGCAGGCACCAGCACAGACACCAGCACCTCAGTGGGAATTCGAACATCGGCTAGTATCCTGGGGCACAGTGGTGGCTCACACTCACTGAAGGAGCTGGCAGAGACAGAGAGTGCCCATGGCACCAGCAGTCGGAGGACTGCAGGGGACCAGGCACATGCTCAGTCGGTACCTGATGATGTGCCTCTGGAGTCGTCCGCGACGTAGCAGCTGCAGGGAATGCGGCCGGGTGTGCGGGAGCATTTGGGGGTGATTTATGAGGCTATGCTTGGCTTGGTCTCCGTGGTGGAGGAGTCTGCGTGGACGCTCGCTGAAGCAATGAGTCACATGTCCAAGCGCCATGCGTCCTCCATGGAGAGAGTGGCGACTCTCATGGAGAGGCTCCTCCAGGAGACCTGTCAGGTCTTCATGGGGATGCACTCAGACCAGCAAGCCCTCACATTGGCATTGATCTCAGCTGGTCAGTGACAATGTGGGAGATGGTCTGGGCATCAACTTTTCCAGCTCGATGCCTATCCATCCACGGTGAGCAGGGAAATCCAAAGCGACCTCACATTGGTGCAGCAGCTGTCTGGCATCTCTGTGGGCACCTCTCAGGGTGCTCTGGATGAGGGTAGCAGCTCCTCCACCCCTCTCCCAGTGACCGTAGTATCCGGTGAGGCTGCAATGACTGGGGAGATGCCAGCTGTGGAACAGGCAGCTCCCTCCCAGGCGGGGCCAGCACTGGCTCCACTGGCTAGAGGACGACCGCCAAGGTCATCGAGGCCAACAGGACAGCAGAGTCAGCAGGCTGGCTCAGATGCCACTCCGAGTGATGGGGCAGCACCAAGACGTAGCACCCGGAAACGAAAGCATAGGGCACCTTAGGCACACCACGGGTTTTTCACTGGTGCTTTTGTGTTGGCCCGAGATGAGATCCTTATGATTTGTTTTGATTTGTAACACTATTGTCTTTTTCTTGGAATAAGTTGGTTTGCTTGACATGTTAAATTCAGATATGTCACCATGGCTGAGGGTGTCTTTCTCCTGCATGTGTATGGTTTCCAAAACTGTAATGAATGCTTTGTTGGACATTCAGCTTTATTAAGAAGGCCCTTTGTTACTGTTCCTAACCTGGCAGATTTGGCCCTTAGGTATCGAGTATCAAACCTACAGCCCAGGCTTGTCCTGGTGGTCCATCTGTGGTATGGCAGCTGAAGGTTGGTTGGATTTAAGCCTTCCACGTGTCCCTGCCTCCCTGGAGTAGTCCCGGGTCAGCGTCTACGCCCTCAGCATTTCCCTGTGCATGCTCATCTTCGGACTCACTGCTGGACTCATCGTGTTCAGCCGCAGCCACTGCATCGACATCTTCATCGTCCACTGCGTCCCCCCTTTCCAGCGCAAGATTGTGGAGAGTGCAGCATGCAACCACTATCACCGAGACACGATCTGGGGGGTACTGGAGTGCGCCCCCTGAGCGGCCCAGGCATCGGAAGCACATCTTGAGAAGA
Source organism: Cetorhinus maximus (assembly GCF_964194155.1). NCBI lineage: Eukaryota > Metazoa > Chordata > Chondrichthyes > Lamniformes > Cetorhinidae > Cetorhinus > Cetorhinus maximus. The sequence goes on along the minus strand of NC_135896.1, from coordinate 54,105,911 downwards.
CCGATGGTTCTCTCCACCACAGCCCTTGTGGAGGCCTGGCTCCTATTGAACCGCTGCTCAGCTTCTGTTCTTTGGATGGCAGAGAGGCGTCATGAGCCACCTTCCGAGGGGATAGCCCTTGTCACCCAGCAGCCATCCATCCGGCCGGGCTGGAGCACTGAAGAGCCCCGGCACCTGGGAGTGTCTGAGGATGTAGACGTTGTGGGAGCTGCCTGGGTACCTTGCACAGACTTGTAGAATCTGCATCCTGTGATCACACGCTATCTGCACATTCATGGAGTGGAAGACCTTCCTGTTGACGAAGGCACCGGGCTCACCTGCTGGCGCCTTGATGGCCACATGTGTACAGTCTATTGCACCCTGGACGCGGGGGAAGCCAGTAATCACTGCGAAGCCTCTGTCTCGCTGTGTCCGGCTTGCCTGGTCCCACCGGAGTGGATGAAGTTCAATGCATGGCTGAACAGAGCTTCTGTAACCTGCTTGACACAAGTGTGGACAGCTGATTGGGAGACACTGCAAAGATCACCCACCCAGCCCTGGAAGAAGCCAGAGGCATAGATGTTGAGGGCAGCTGTGACCTTCAGAGCCACTGGCATGAGGTGTCCACCCACACAGTTAGCAGAGGTCTCAGGACCTGTCATCTGACAAATATAGTTGACTGTCTCCCTTGAGAGACGGAGCCTCCTTCGGCACTGCACCTCAGACATATTGAGGTAGCTGCTTCGCCGCCTGTATACCCTGGCAGCAGGATAGTGGCATCCCCTGCGGCCCCTTCTGCCTTGGTCTACCTCTTGGCCCTGCACCCCTTATGCCTGCACCTGTCCTCCCAAAGGCGGCTCCCAAAGGCTGAATGTGCACTCCTGGCCTCCTCCCTCTTCTAGCCTTCCTCCTCAGAGAAGCTGCCTCCAGTGGACAGTTCAGCTCCCATTCCCAGGCTAAGGGAAGGCTTCCTGAAACCTGTAGGCCCAGAAAAGATTCCTCACTGCAGAGTGCTGACCTGAAGGTTAGGAGTCCAGAAAAAGCATCTGGTATGCGCTTTGAAGTAAACCAGATCACACAGGCAAATTTCAAAAACTTTCAAAATAAACACTTGGCAGTGCACATTCACGACCTCAGTGAGCCCTCTTATCCCGCCCGTGGATGAAGTTAATAGAAATGTGTCCTACCCGCCTGCCCATTGCGCCCATGTGCTGGCCTGAAGATTGCACGGGTGCTGAAAATTCGCCGTCGATTGATGAGTCAAGGGCCTTAAGGGGCCTGTTAATTAATGGTGGGCGCGTCAGACATCATCGCGCGGCCACCCAGCGAAATATCGCGATAGCACGTGGTGACATCGGGACGCTCGCCTGACATATCTGCGCATCATTTTACACATGGATGTATGGGGTCAGCCCCCCGCACACCAACAGGAATATTCTGCGCCATGAAACCACGGGCGGGATGAGGTTTCATGAAGCGTTTATAAACTGAATAAAAATGTTTATTAAAATTCATTGACATGTTCCAGCTGATGTGACACTGTCACATGAGGGAACATGCCTGAATAATTTTTTTTTCTTTATTTTAATTCTTCATAATCAAACCAATCTCCCTGAAGCAGCTTTGTGCCTCAGGGAGATTTCTGCACTGAGCGCAGGCCCCGACTCTCCCTCCTCCCCCACCCACACAGGGATCGCTTAGCGCTTCCGGGTGCGTGTAATGCTGGGCGGGCCTTAATTGGCCCACCCACGTAAAATAGCTGTGCACAGCCAATCGCGGGCGGCGATCGGCTGTATGCCCGCCCATGCCCACCCGCCCGCTCCCGCTCCCGCTCCCGTTCCCGCTCCCGCTCCCACTCAGCCTCCCCAACGGGGAGAAAATTCTGCCCATGTAAAATAATCTTAACTTGAGCCAATTATTAACAAATGAAGTAGAACATTTCAAAGAAATTCAAAGGAGGTCTGACTAGGAACATCCCTCAGCTGTAGGAATAGGCTCCATTTAAGAAAAATTCCAAAGGGCAGATCCACCATCCGTGGTTAACTAAAAAAGTTAAAGATAGTATCAAAGTTAAAGAAAAAGAATATAATTGTGCAAGGATGAGTGGCAGGTCAGAAGGCTAGACAGAATATAAAGAACAACAAAGAAAGAATTAAAGATTAATAAGGAGGGAAAAATTAAGTACTCTACTGAGAGAAAGCTAGCTAGAAATATAAAAACAGATAAGGGTTTTTATAGATATTTAAATAAGAACAGAGTTAACAAAGTGAGCCTATGGAAAGTGAGTCTGGGGAATTAATAATGGAAAATAAGGAGATGGCAGATGAGTTGAACAGGTATTTTGAATCAGTTTTCACTATAGAGGTTATAAGTAACATCCCAGAAATAGCTGTAAATCAGGAATTGGAAGGAAAATTACAATCACCAGCAAAGTGGTACTGAGCAAATTGTTGGAGCTGTGGGCTGACAAATCCCTGGGTCCTGATGGACTTCATCCCAGGGTCTTAAAAGAAGTGGCTAGTTAAATAGTTGATGCGTTAGTTTTAATTTTCCAGAATTCCCTAGATTTGGGGAAGGCTCCATTAGATTGGAAAATAGCAAAATTCAGAGAGAGGGGGAGACAGAAAGCAGGAAACTACAGGCCAGTTAGGTTAATATCTGTCATAGGGAAAATGTTAGAAGCTATTGTTAAAGATGTTGTGGCAGGGCAATTTGAAAAATACAAGACAATCAGGCAGAGTCAACATGGTTTTATGGGAGGGAAATTTATTGAAGTTCTTTGAAGGAATCACATGTGCTGTGGATAAAGGGGTACTGATGGATGTACTATACTTAGATTTCCAGAAGGCATTTGACAAGGTGTCACATCAAAGGTTTTTGCAGAAAATAAAAGCTTATGGTGTAGGGGGTCATATATTGGCATGGGTATAATGTTGGCTAGCTAACAGGAAACAGAGAAGAGACATAAATGGATCTTTTTCTGGTTTGCCGGATGAAATGAGCTGTGTGCCAGAGAGATCTGGGGTCTCAAATTTTTACAATTTGTGTAAATGACTTGGATGAAGGGACCGAAGGTATGGATGCTGAATTTGCTGATGACACAAAGATAGGTAGGAAAGTAAGTTGTAAGGAGGACATAAGGAGGCTATAAACAGGTATATATGGGTTAAATGAGTGGGCAAAGATCTGGCAAATAGACTATAATGTGGACGAATGTGAAATAGTCCATTTTGGAAGAATAAAAAAGAAGCATATTATCTAAATGGTGAGAGATTGCAGAGCTCTAAGATTCAGAGGGATCTGGGTGTCCTAGTGCATGGATCACAAAAGACAAGTATGCAGGTACAGCAAGTAAATAGGAAAGCTAATAGAATGTTATCAGTTATTGCGAGGGGAATTGAATATGAAAGTTGGGAGGTTATGCTTCAGTTGTACAGCGCACTGGTGAGACCACAGCTGGAGTATTTTGTACAGTACTGGTCTCCTTATTTAAGGAATTATGTAAATGTGTTCGAAACAGTTCAGAGAAGGTTTACTAGACTAATACCTGGAATGGGCGGGTTGTCTTATGAGGGAAGGTTGGACAGGCTAGGCTTGCATCCACTAGAGTTTAGAAGAGTAAGAGGCGACTTGATTTAAACTTTTACGATCCTGAGGGGTCTTGACAGGTTGGATGTGGAAAGGATGTTTCCTCTTGTGGGAGAATCTAGAACTAGGGGTCACTGTTTAAAAATAAGGAATCGCCCATTTAAGACAGAGATGAGGGAATTTTTTTCTCTCAGAGGGTTGTGAGTCTTTGGGACTCCCTTCCTCAAAAGGCAATGAAAGCAGAGTCTTTGAATATTTTTAAGGCAGAGGTGGATAGTTTATTGATTAACAAGGGGGTGAGAGGTTATTGGGGATAGGCGGGAGGTTACAATCAGATCAGCCATGATCTTATTGAATGATGGAGCAGGCTTGATGGGCTGAGTGGCCTCACCTTGCTTCTAATTTGTATGGGCAGAATCTTCGGCTTGGTGAGCGGGGGCGGGGCCCACTTGCCAAGGCATAAAATGAAGCGGGGTGAAGTCGGGCGGGCGTCTCGACATCACTGCGCGTCATTTAGGTTTACAGTTCGCTGGGTACGCAGCCAAGTCAGCTGCACGCCCGCCAAACTGTCAAAGGCCTATTAAGGCCTGTTAAAAAGCAATTAAGGCAATCAGCTGAGTTGCCTGGTTGGCGGGCAGGCAAAGAGCCCAGGCGGCCTTCGCATTTTTCCTGGAACCTCATCCATGGGCGGGTTGAATTTTCATGAATGATTTAAAATTTTCAGAAAGATTTTTATAAAAGTTAATGCATGTCCCAGCTCGTGTGACCATTTCACATAAGGGGACATGTCATAAAAATTTTTTCAACACTTCATTAAACTATTTAAACTTAAAACTAATCTCCCTGAGGCACCTCTGTGTCTCAGGGAGATTTTTGCACTCTTTCACGTGCATGCGACTCAGGCAACCACCCACCCCCCCCACATGCACAGGGAGTGCACAGCGCTTCCGGGCGCGCATCACGCTAGGCGGGCCTTAATTAGCCCGCCCACATAAAATGGCAACATCCAGCTGATCAGGGGCACCGATCGGCTGTGCGTCCGCCCCTGCATTACCCCCCCAACAGGGAGAAAATTCTCCCCGATGATTTTTAATTCATTCATGGGATGTGGGTGTCATGGCTAGGCCAGCATTTATTGTCCATCTCTTGTTGCCCTTGAGAAGGTGGTGGTGTGCTGCCTTCTTGAATTGCTGCAGTCCCTGTAGTGTAAGTACACCCACAGTGCGGTTAGGGAGGGAGTTCCAGGGTTTTGACCCAGCGGCACTGATGGAACAGTGATATATTTCCAAGTCAGCATGGTGAGTGGCTTGGAGGGAACTTCCAGGTGTTGGTGTTCCATGTGTCTGCTTCCCTTGTCCTTTTAGATGGTAGTGGTTGTGGGTTTGGAAGGTGCTGTTGAAGGAGGCTTGGTGAGTTTCTGCAGTGCCTCTTGTAGACCACTGTGTGTCAGTGGTGGAGGGAGTGAATGTTTGTGGATGGGGTGTTAATCAAGCGGGCTGCTTTGTCGTGGATAGTGTCAAGCGTCTTGAATGTTGTTGGAGCTGCACTCATCCAGGCAAGTGGAGTATTCCATCACACTCCTGACTGTGTTTTTATGTTCGTATTTGATGCTTATCCATGGCATCTATTTTCTTTGCTTTAATCTTGGACTCATCAGCTGAACATTTTTCATAGGCTGCATAATAGGACAGCGATGGAAGGTCATGCGTTATAATTTGAAGATCCCTGTCCAGCAGAAATGAGTAGCAGCCAAATTGCTGAGGAAACTGCCTCATTCCCACTCTTTGGACTTTATTTTATGTGCCCCCGCCGGGTGTGTTTTGGGTTGGGATCAGTCACATAAAATAGGGCGGGCACCTTCCCACCCACCCCCGAGCTCACCCCTTAATACGGGTGAGGTGAGTGGGCGCCAAAATTGGCAGCCCGCCTGCCATTTTCAAATAAATAATCAAGACTCAATTAGGCTCATCACCAAGCCAATTGGCCCTGATAATACACTGCCCACATCATAAAACACTTGGCGTGGGCAGTCGGGTAGGAGCGGGCAGCCCGATTTTTTTTTTTAAAGTTCTTTAAAGGGCGGGAAGGAAGAGGGATTCGCTCTTCAGGGTCTGTCCTTTGCTGATCGCAGGGTGGCCCTCCCTAAGATCAAAACCCCCCTTCCTTCCTGCCTTTAGCTTTCAACCCAGGACTGATTCAGCTGCCTCCCAATCGGATTGGTGGGCAGCTCCAGAGGCTTGAACTTCCACCCCAGTGAGGAGCAGAAAGCCCTCATTTAGCCTCCCTGCAGCGCATTATGGCTGTGGGGTGGGTCAGCATGGAACATGTTGTCCCCACGCTGACTGCTACCAGAGTCTGGGGGGAGCCATCTGCCCCCTTGTATTATTCAGCCCTCACAGTGGCCATGGCAATCCTTCCCCTGACTTACCGGTGGGATGCCAGAGAACTGAAAGTAGAAGCAACTACAAAAGCAACAAAAATTGGTATTTTTATCGCACCTTCAAACACAGTAAAGAATTCCAAGGCACTTCAAAGGCATGGAGCCAAACAAAATTTGACACTGAGCCACATAAAAGGTAACAATACAGCAAAAATGTCGGTGCTAAGGAGCAGAGAGTAGTAGAATGGTAGAGAGATTTACTGAGGGAATTCCAGTGCTTAAGACCCAGTCAACTGAAGGCAAAGCCACTAGTAATGGAGCGATAGAAACTGGACATGTGAGAAGTGCCAGAGTGCACAGGTCTAGGAATGGCGTAGGGCCAGGGATGGCCACAGAGCTGGTGTTATGGTGGCCACCGGCAGACCTCAAGGGTACCAGACAACCCTGCCAATCCCCACACACACACACACACACACACCCACACACGCCATTTGAGGACTATCTTTATTAAAATAATAATAACAATTGATTAAAACCTTTTGCTCAAATGAGTGAGAATACATTACGTATTGGAGCCAGTGTCTAGTGTACATTTCAAGCATCTAATCAGCCTTGTAGGAGTTAAAACAGGTTAAAAATGGTGAGTTTTTGCCAGGCCGCTGTTGTGTCTCTCCTCATGGCAGCTACTTGAGAGCAGTGTGACTCAGTGTGGTTCTAAATGCATGTAAATGTATGTAAAGCCGGGCAATAAGACAAACACAAATCATAACCCAACATGAAACAGGCCAACTGAATACCGACTGTCCAACATAAAACCCAATGAATGACTGCCCGAGGCCTGATGCAGCAAGGCCATTGACGGATTTGAAAACCAAGGTGAGAACTTTATAATTGAGGTGTTACTGGTCAAGGTGCCATTGTCGATCATTGAGCGCTGGGGTGAAGGTTGAATGGAGCTTGGTGCAAGCTGCTTAAAGCAGCAGGGTTTTGGATGACCTCATGTTTTCTGAGGGTGGAAACATTAGAACATAGGAAATAAGAGCAGGAGTGGGCCATACAGCCACCCAAGTCTACAGTATGCTCAATAGGATCATGGCCGACCATCTACCTCAACATTTTCCAGTGTTATCCAAATATCCTTGATTCCATTAGTGTCTAACAAGTTCTATCAATCTCAGCCTTTGGGCGGGATTTTCTGACCCTGCCTGCCGCCGGGATTGTTCGGTCCTACTGAAAGTCAATGGACTTTTGGCTGGCCTGCCGCATCCCCCACAGTGGCTCCCACCACAGCGGGGCCGGAGAATCCCGGCCTTTATATTCAACCACTGAGCATCCACAGCTCTGTGGGTGGAGAATTCCATAGGCTTAGAGGACAGCCTCTCAGTGCATGCACCCTGTCAAACCTTATAAGAATTTTATATGTTTATGAGGTCACAGTCGTCCTTTTAAACTCCAGAGAATATCAGCCCATTATACTGAATCTCTTTTTATAGGACAGCCCTCTTATCTCTGGGACTTTGTCTTTCGGTCGGCGAGCGGGAGCGGGGACCGCTCGCCGATGTGTAAAATGACGCGGGGTGACTTCGGGCGTGCGTCCTGACGTCACGGCGCATCATTCAGACTTTCAGTTCAGTGGGTACGCACCCGAGTCAGTTGCGCACTCACCGACCTGTCAACGGCCTATTAAGGCCATTAACAAAGTAGTTGAAGCCATTAATGGACCTGCCCGTCCAACCTTAAGGTTGGCGGGCAGGCCGGGACCTCTGGCAGGCTCCTGAAAAAGCACGAAACCACATCCACGGGCAGGATGAGGTTTCATGAGGATTTAAAAATCTCACAGTATTTTAAACTAAAAGTTATGGACATGTCCCAAATCATGTGACAGTGTCACATGAGGGGACATGGCAGGGAAATTTTTTTCTCAGCTTTATTTAAAGTTTAAAATGAGAGCCGATCTCCCTCAGGGAGACCTGTGCACTCTTCCGTGCGCATGCGCGAAAGATCGCACTCCCGGCCCACACAGGCAGCGCATAGAGTAAAATGGCGGCATGCCCCCAACTGGGGCACCGAGCGGAAGCCTGCCCGCCCACGCCCTCTGCCGCACCTCCCCCCCCGACGGGTGGAAAATGTTGCCGCTGGAATCAATCTAGTGAACCTTTGTTGCAGCCACTCTAAGGCAAGTTTATCTTTTCTTAGGTATGGAGATGAAAACTATCCACAGTACTCTCAGCATGATCTCACCAAAACCCTTATTGCCTTAAGGTTTCCTTATTTTTTAAATTCCAGCCTCCCTGTAGTCAATATTATTTGCCTTCTTTGCTGTACTTGCCCATTATATAATAGTTACAGCATAGAAGGAAGTAATTAGGTCGACTCTGCAGGAGCAAATTAGCTGGTCCCACTCCCCTGCCCTTTCCCAAGCAAACATTTCCCCATTCAAGAGTTTATCCAATGACCTTGAGAAAACCACATTTGAATCTGCCTCCACCAACCTTTTAGGCAGTGCATTCCAGATTATAACCATTCGCTTTTTAAAAATCTTTCCTAGTTTCACCTTTGACCCTTTTACCAATTAACTTAAAGCTGTGCCCTTTGGTTTTCAATCCTTCTGCTTATGGGAACAATTTCTCCCTATAAACTCTGTCTCGACCCCTCATGATTTTGAATATCTCTATAAAATCTCTTCTTAACCTTTTGTTTCAGGAAAACAGCCCCCATTTCTCCAATATATGCATGTTCTTCCTGCCAAATCACTTCAAGCAGGTAACTGAACTGTCTGACAGCCTCTTTATAGAAGCACAATGTCATTGCACACTGGTCCTCAGAGAATTATAGTTATTTTACCCTGGGCCTTTAACACTGTTGAGAGGGTAAAGATTCCTACGATCATACCTCCTTCTATCAGCTCTCCCTGAAGCAGCTCTGTGTGCTTCTTTGTCATGATCCTCCTCCTCCTCATTCTCTACTTGCTTCAGCAGCAGTGCTAGAAGGATACCCATGAAGAAAAGAATGCATTTCCAATAGCCCCTTAAGAGTTCATTTTGAAATCCACAATGTAATTGAAGCAAATTGCCTCCCAAAATATTCCAGCATTTTACCTGAGAGAAAATACTGATGGAGATGGCCATCTCCCAAGTTGTATAGGCATACAGGCCAAGATAAAGCAGAAGAAGAAAGCTTATGACAGTCACAAAATACTTAATACTGTAGAAAGCCCAGAGGAGTATAGAAAGTACAGGGGTGAAGTAAAAATGGAAATTAGGAAGGCAAAGAGAGCTTAGGAAAAAATATTGACAGGCAAAATAAAAGAAAACCCAAAGATGTTTTACCTGTACATTAAGAGCAAGAAAATAACTAAGCAAAGGGTAGGGCCTATCAGAGATGCACATGGTAGCTTGTGCGTTGATGCTGAGGATGTGGACAGGATTCTCAATGAGTACTTTATCTTCATCTTCTCTAAGGAGAGGGCTGATGCAGACATTCTAGTTAATGAGGAGGAGTGTGAAACGTTGGATACAATAAGCATAGTGAGAGAAGAAGTACTGGCATGACTGACATCCTTGAAGGTGGATAAATCACAAGGGCCAAATGGATTATATCCCAGGCTGTTAAAGAAAGCGAGGGAGGAAATAGCGGAAGCTCTGAGGATCATTTTCCAATCCTTACTAGATGCAGACAAGGTACCAGAGGATTGGAGGTCTGCAAATGTTGCACCATTATTTAAAAAGGGTGCAAGCGATAGGCCAGAAAATTATAGTCTGGTCAGTCTGACTTCAGTGGTGGGCAAATTATTGGAATCAATTCTGAGAGACAGGATAAACTGTCACTTAGAAAGGCACGGGCTAATCAGGGACAGTCAGCATGGCTTTGTTAGGAGAAGATTGTGTCTTACTAACTTAATAGAATTTTTTGAGGAAGTAACAAGGAGGATTGATGAAGATGGTGCAGTGGATGTTGTCTACATAGATTTTAGTTAGGCATTTGACAAGGTCTCACACGGCAGACTGGTCAGAAAAGTGAGATCCCATGGGATACAGGGAAAGATGGCAAATTGGATCCAAAATTAGCTCAGTGACAGGAAAGAAAAGGTAATCATTGATGGATGATTTTGTGAATGGAAAACGGTTTCCAGTGGCATTCCACAGAGCTCAGTGTTGGGGCCCTTGCTGCTTGTTGTATATATTAATGATTTGAACATAAATGTGGGCGGTATGATTATGAAATTTGCAGATGACACAAAAAATGGCCGTGTAGTTGATAGTGAAGAGGATAGCTGTTGTCCCCAGAATGATAGCAATGGTTTGGTTGAGTGGGCAGAAAAGTGGCAAATGGAATTCAGTCTGGAAAAGTGTGAGGTAATGCTTTTGGGGAGGGCAAACAAAGCAAGGGAATACTCAAAAAATGGAAGGGCATTGAGAGAGGTTGAGGTAGTTAGAGACCTTGGAGTGCAATGTCCACAGGTCCCTGAAGGTGGCAGGACAGGTGGATAAGGTGGTAAAGAAAGCAATATGGAATGCTTTCCTTTATTGGACGAGGTATTGAATCCAAAAGTAGGGATGTAATGTTGGAACTGTATAAAATGTTGGTTAGGCCACAGCTGGAATTTTGTGTACAGTGCTGGTCACCACATTAGAGGAAGGACATAATTGCTCTGAAGAGAATACAGAGGAGATTTACAAGTATGTTAAAAGCAAAATGCTGCGGATACTGGAAATCTGAAACAAAAACAAAAATTGCTGGGAAAACTCAGCAGGTCTGACAGCATCTGTGAGAGAAAGACAGAGTTAACGTTTCAAGTCCGTATGACTCCTCTTTAGAAGAAGACTCTTCTTCATTACAAGAATGTTGCCAGGGCTTAAAAATTGCAGCTATGCGGAAAGATTGGATAGGATAGGATTGTTTTCCTTAGAACAGATGAGGCTGAGGGATGACCTAATTTAGGTGCACAAAATTATGAGGGGCCTAGGTAGTTAGACAGTAAAGACTTGTTTCGCCTAGCTAAGGGGTCAGTTACCAGGGGACATAGATTTAAGATGATTGGTAGAAGGATAAGAGAGGACATGAGGAAAAACTTTTTCACCCAGAGGGTGGTGGATGTCTGGAATTCGCTGTCTAAATTGGTGATTGAGGGTGAAGCGCTCAACTCATTTAAAATGTACTCGGATCTGCATCTGAAGCACTGTAACCTGCAAGGCTATGGACCAGGTGCTGGAAAGTGGGATTAAAATGAACGGCTAGTTTCTTTTCCATCTTCTTCTGGCCAGCACAGACATGATGGGCTGAATGGTCTCTTTCTGTGCCGTAACTTTTCTATGGTTCTATGGTATCACCCATGGTTTGTGGGTGGGTTGGAAAACTGGTGCTCAAAATGTGGGTAGAGAGCAAAATGGTGCCTGACTCCAGCCAATGTCACTTGACCCTGACTTACATATATTTATTAGGCCCATTTAGAGCAAAAATCAGGAAAGGGTGAACGTCTAGCAACACGTCTATGTGTCCCTTAAAAAAAAATCATCTTGCTACCACGTATTTATGGCTAAAGGCAGTAGCAAAATGATAATTGGTCTCTACCAGTTTCCAGTGCCTCCCTGGGCAGTCCATTCCGTACTTTCAACGTGCTTTGCAGTTAAATCTAAACTCTTTGTGTTTGTCCCCAAATTCTAAATTCTAATGACACCCTCAATGTCTCTCTCTCTCCACAATCACCACACCCTCAATGTCTCTCTCTCTCCACAATCACCACACCCTCAATGTCTCTCTCTCTCCACAATCACCACACCCTCAATGTCTCTCTCTCTCCACAATCACCACACCCTCAATGTCTCTCTCTCCCCCCAACCCCCACCCCCCCCCACCCACCTTAAACCAGTTTATATTTCTCCCTTCTTCTAACTATGCTTCAGTTCTGCCGAAGGGCCATGAAGGCTCGAAACGTTAACTGATTTCTTCTCCGCCGATGCTGCCAGACCTGCTGAGTTTTTCCAGGTAATTCTGTTTTTGTTTTGGATTTCCAGCATCCGCAGTAGCTTTTAGCTTTTTGTTTTTATCTTTGTGTTTAATTGACTGCCACCTCTCTTCAAGAAATGCCCTCTTTGAAGAAGTACGGTTCTGTCCTCCGACAGGATTTCCGACTGTCTCTTCTGCCCTGCTCACCTTCATTGCTTTCCATTTCTCTCCTGGTGTTTGACAAGGTGTTTACTAAAACCCGCTTTCACAGCCATATCTCCTTTCTCAGTGACTGTCTCCGTCTCCAACTCACCCCACGTGGATTTCAACTGAAATTCCATCCCTCTTGTTTCAAACCCACCCGGGATTACAGGTATCTCCGGGACATAAAATGTTTCTCGGACTGCTGTTCCCATCGCATTCTGAGATCCACACTCAGTGCCATGCGCCGCCATATGAACACACTCGACCTCTCCCTCCAGCAGCACCGCCGCACCCTTTTTCAAAGCTGCGCGTGCCCCCAGTTTCATTTTATTCTTCGTCTCATCCGTCGCCTCAACAAGGAACTTTTTCTCTTTCTCTCAAGTGCTAAGGAACGCAAGCTCCAACAACTCATCGACTCCAACACCCATCTGGGACCCTCCACCCCTGCTTGTCCCTCCGTCCTCACCCCATCTTCCAATCCCAGCCCCAGCCGCGTATTCACTATACCCCCTGACCTTCCCCTCTCCGATGCTGAACGTTCAGTGCTCAGCAAAGGACTTAGTTTCACACCCTTACGCCCTCATCTCAATGAATTTCGGGCTCGGCATGATGCTGAACTCTTCTTCCACCGTCTCCGTCTCCGTGCTCACTTCTTTGGGCAGGAGTCCTCTCCCCGTTCAACGGATCCTTTTACCCACCTCCAATATTCTCCCTCCACTTGGACCCCACCCTCTGGATTCTTACCTTCTCTTGATCTTTTCATTGAGAACTGTCGGCGTGACATTAGCCGTCTCAATTTCTCTGCTCCTCTCACCCATTCTAATCTGTCTCTCTCTGAACTCACTGCACTCCGTTCTCTCAGGTCCAACCCCAACATTGTCATCAAACCCACTGACAAGGGTGGTACTGTTGTTGTCTGGCGCATTGACCTCTACCTTGCGGAGGCTGAGCGTCAACTCGCAGACATTTCCTCCTATCTCTCCCTGGACCATGACCCCACCACAGAACATCAAGCCATTGTTTCCAGGACTGTCACTGACCTCATCTCCTCTGGAGATCTTCCTCCCACAGCTTCCAACTTGATAGTCGCCCAACCTCGGACGGCCTGCTTCTACCTCCTACCCAAAATCCACAAACAGAACTGTCCTGGCAGACCGATCGTGTCAGCCTGTTCCTGCCCCATGGAACTCATTTCTCGTTATCTTGACTCCCTTCTCTCTCCCCTTGTCCAGTCCCTTCCCACCTACATCCGTGATTCCTCTGACACCTTACGTCACATCAACAATTTCCAGTTCCCTGGCCCCAACCGCTTCCTCTTCACCATGGATGTCCAATCCCTCTACACCTCCATCCCCCACCAGGATGGTCTGAGGGCCCTTAGCTTCTTCCTTGAACAGAGGCCCCAACAATCCCCATCCACCACTACTCTCCTCCGTCTGGCTGAACTTGTTCTCACACTGAACAATTTCTCCTTTAACTCCTCTCACTTCCTCCAAATAAAAGGTGTGGCTATGGGTACCCGCATGGGCTCCAGCTATGCCTGTCTCTTTATGGGGTATGTGGAACATTCCTTGTTCCAGTCCTACTCCGGCCCCCTCCCACAACTCTTTCTCCAGTACATCGATGATTACTTCGGTGCTGCTTCTTGCTCTCGTCGGGACCTGGAAAAATTTATTAATTTTGCTTCCAATCTCCACCCCTCCATCATTTTCACATGGTCCATCTCTGACACTTCTCTTCCCTTCCTTAACCTCTCTGTCTCAATTTCTGATGATAGACTGTCCACCAATATCCATTACAAGCCTACCGACTCCCACAGCTACCTCGACTACAGCTCCTCACACCCCGCTTCATGTAAAGACTCCATCCCATTCTCTCAGTTCCTTCGCCTCCGTCGCATCTGTTCTGATGACGCTACCTTCAAAAACAGCTCCTCTGACATGTCCTCCTTCTTCCTTAACCGAGGTTTTCCATCCACGGTCGTTGACGGGGCCCTCAACCGTGTCCGGCCCATATCCCGCGCATCCTCCCTCACACCTTCTCCTCCTTCCCAGAAACATGATAGGGTCCCCCTTGTCCTCACTTATCACCCCACCAGCCTCTGCATTCAAAGGATCATCCTCCGCCATTTCCGCCAACTCCAGCATGATGCCACCACCAAACACATCTTCCCTTCACCCCCCCGACGGCATTCCGTAGGTATCGTTCCCTCCGGGACACCCTGGTCCACTCCTCCATCACCCCCTACTCCTCAACCCCCACTTATGGCACCTCCACATGCCCACGCAGAAGATGCAACACCTGCCCCTTCACTTCCTCTCTCCTCACCGTCCAAGGGCCCAAACACTCCTTTCAAGTGAAGCAGCATTTCACTTGCATTTCCCCTAACTTAGTCTACTGCATTCGTTGCTCCCAATGCGGTCTCCTCTACATTGGAGAGACCAAACGCAAACTGGGCGACCGTTTTGCGGAACACCTGCGGTCTGGCCGCAAGAAAGACCCAAACCTCCCTGTCGCTTGCCATTTTAACACTCCACCCTGTTCTCTTGCCCACATGTCTGTCCTTGGCTTGCTGCATTGTTCCAGTGAAGCCCAACGCAAACTGGAGGAACAGCACCTCATCTTCCGACTAGGCACTTTACAGCCTTCCGGGCTGAATATTGAATTCAACAACTTTAGATCCTAAACTCCCCCTCCCCCCATCCCCACCCCGTTTCTTCCCCCCCCCCCCCCCGGCTTTTTTTTTCAATAATTTATATAGATTCTTCTTTCCCCACCTATTTCCATTATTTTTAAATCTAAAACTAAAACCTTTAGTCTTTCCAACCCACCCCCACTAGAGCTGTACTTTGAATATCCTGTCTTCCATTCTTAATTAGCACTTTTCTCAGACAAATACCACCACCTTCAACACCTCTTTGACCCTTTTGTCTGTGACATCTTTTGATTATCTGCTCATCTCCACAATCACCACACCACACCCTCAATGTCTCTCTCTCCGCCCACCGCTCCCCCCCCCCACCCCCCCCCCCACCCCCCCCACCCCCCCCACCCACCCACCTTAAACCAATTTATATTTCTCCCTTCTTCTAACTATGCTTCAGTTCTGCCGAAGGGCCATGAAGGCTCGAAACGTTAACTGATTTCTTCTCCGCCGATGCTGCCAGACCTGCTGAGTTTTTCCAGGTAATTCTGTTTTTGTTTCTAAATTTGGGTCCTGTCACCTGATTTTAAACTTTGTAGAAATATTGAATATGTTTTTGAGGTTCAATTTATATCCATTAAAAACTTTGACTTCTTATTCAATAATTTAATTTGCAGTAGTGGTATATTAAGATGCAAAAAGAATGATAAATCATGCACTATAGCATTTAGTCTGCATTTAGTCCACATATCTTAATAGATCTTACCAGAAAATTGCCTGAAATGACCTGACCACATTTAGTTATGCATGTCATAAAATGATTCAGTGAAAATTTATCTAATGTCATTATTATCGTGTATTGTATTTAATTGTTTTAGCTGGCACATTAACAACAATTTCCAGAGTGCGCCTGAATCAGATCTGTTTGAAAATTAATTCCCATTCATTGTTTGGATAGCTCTCATATGGAATGTGCTGTGCCTGCAAAATGACTGTGTGAAATCTTTCATTTAAAGATTGATGGTTGTCCTGTATGGCTATTCCATTGCAACATTACCTAATAAATGTATCTTTAAAATACAAATGGTCTTCAAAAAGACATTTTGCAAGATCATTTGTTATACCTGTCTTAACCAGGCACCAGGCATAAACACTGATACAAAATACATAATCATATATAGTTCTTCAATTCTGTCCGAATAGTGTAGTGAGTAATCAATTGAGTGCCTTCTGCAACATAAAACACAGTTGTACTATCTCATTGTGCTATGACACATCTCACAGTAATCCACAAATTTGACATATCATTGGCTTGTTTGGCAGTCTAAATTCAAAATGAGCCTCATTGGATACCCCAACAAGCAAAATTTATACTTGTTACTTCCTGTCCAAACTCAAATAAATGTATTATGCACCTGATATACATTTTGAATTGTGGGTATATTGCTCACTAATTTTAATGAGAAATGGTTAAGTACAAAGCAGATAAATTTACATATTCTTTTCAGTAAGGTTAACAAATGCAGGAAATTGTGCCCTAATATGAGCAGGATCTTGGTGCAACAAAGTGATTGTACATTAACTATCTGCCCAAAGTTTGTGATCTTTTCTATGATTTAAGGGGGTTTACAATATAATATATTAAATTAATTGGGTGCCACTGGAGTAACTATGACACTGTTAGAGCCTAGTGCTAGAATCCCTTGTTTAGAGTAAATGCCAGAGGGTATGTAATAAAGTAGAAAGACAACCATTGCCCTCCTTTTGGTTTTTTTTACATTTTTGATTTTTCTGCTTTCATAAGATTCATTGCTTCCTGTCACTGTTTCTCCATTGATTTTAAACTGCTGTGTCCTTTGTTTACTCTTCAATTATCGGGCTAGCTAATATATAAATGGAACTCAAAGAGGAGGAACAGAAACCTCAGCAGTTTCAGACACATGGGGCAGCATTTTCCCGTCGGCGAGCGGGGGGGCAGTTCGCCCACGCGTAAAATGATGTGCGTTGACGTCACCGCGCGTCATTTAGATTTTCAGTTCAGCGGGTGCACAGCAGACTCAGCTGCGTGCCCGCCAAACTGTCAAGGGCCTATTAAGATCATTTAAAACCTAATTAACTCAATTTAATGAGCTGCCCGTCCAACTTTAAGGTTGGTGGGTAGGTGAAGAGCCCAGGCGGCCTTCACCTTTTTCATGAAACCTCATCCACTGGCGGGATGAGGTTTCATGAAGTGTTTTAAAATCTAATAAAATTTTATACGTTTATTCTTTGACATGTCCCAGCTCATGTGATAGTGTCACATGAGGGGACATGTTTTCAAAGTTTAAAAATCCTTTATTTATAAGTTTAACACTGAAACAAATCTCCCTGAGGTACCTCCGCACAGGGAGCGCTCAGTGCTTCTGGGTGCACGTCACACTGGGCGGGCCTTAATTGGTCCACCCACATAAAATGGCAGTGCATATCCAATCGGGGGCACCAATCGAGTTTGCGCCCGCCCTTGCCCGTCCTCGCACAACCCCCCCCGATGGGGGATATTTTTGGTCATGGAATCAGATTCTATCTGAAGCAATGTACTGCACCGCCATCGGCCATTAATCTGTCCATCCTTGCCAACACTAAACCTACCTCAATACATCACAGGAGCAATGCTTCTGCAAGCTGCAGCTTATTCATTAGTGGCATGGTGGTAATATTACTGGACTAGTAATGCAAAGGCCACGGCTAATGCTCTGGAGATAGGGCTGGATTTTACATTCCCAAATCGGGCTCACTGCCCCCACCCAACACTGACAAAAAATTTGGCATAATGACAGCAATATGACATCATCACGCCAGCCTCTCAAATTATGGAAGACGAGCAGGCACTGAAATTGGCAACCTGCCCACCATTTTGAAATCACTAGTTAAAAAGATATTAAGCTTGTTAACAACTAATGGTCCACAATTTCCCATTGCCCACTGCATTTTTCGGGCATCGGATGAGAGACAGTATTAGAGTCCTTTGTTCCAGCCATAATGAGGTGGCACAAAGCTGGTAGAAAAAGCCTGTCCCCAGGACCAGTACCAACAGATTCTGCTGAGGAAAATGGCAGTGTCTGTTTGCACCCAGAAAAGTTCCTCATCTACTCTTGCCTAAGGTAAAGAAGCAAATTGACTCTATGTTGAAGCAAGGGGTTATTACACTTGTGACAGAACCAACAATCTGGTGCTCAGGGATTGTCCCACTGCCAAAATCCAATGGATCTATCAGAATTTACATAGATCTTACCCAACTGAATAAAGCAATTGAATGTGAGTTTCATCCTATGTCTGTGGATGAGAACTTAACAAAATTAGGAAAGAGATCAGTCTTCATGAAACTACATGCAGATAGTGCTTTTTGGCAACCAGCCCTCGATGAAGAGTCTAAGTTGCTCACAACCTTCATTATACTGTTTGGGAGGTTTTATTTCGACAGATTACCCTTTGACAGCACATCTTGTTGTCAAATATAATGACATAATGCAATGATTACACGAAGGGCATTTAGGCATCACAAAATGTCAAGGCAGAGCAAGGTATACTGTTTGGTGGCCAGGTCTCTCAAAGCTGTTGGAAGAGGTGATATTAAACTGTATTACTTGTGCTATTCATCGTCAGAAATCAAGAGAACCTTTGGTGTCATCTTCCTCTCCATGAAGACTATGGGACCATCTTGGGATGAACACAGAGGTAAGCTATTCTTGATCATAATAGACTACTACTCCAGATGAATAGAAGTCAAGCAACTGTGGGGTCATACTTCTGAACCAGTGATTACATTGCTGAAATATAATCTCAGAGTTTGTAATCTCAGACAATGGTCCACAGGAGGAGGCCATTTGGCCCATCGTGGCAGTGCCAGCTCTCCAAATGAGCAATTCACCTAGTGCCATGGCTCCGCCTTCTCCCCGTAACCCTGCACATTCTTCCTTTTCAGATAACAGTCTAATTCCCTTTTGAATGTCTTGATTGAACCTGCCTCCACCACACTCTCAGGCAGCACATTCCAGGCCTTAACCACTCGCTGCGTGAAAAGTTTTGCGTCATATTGCTTTTGTTTCTTTTGCCAATTATTTTCAATCTGTGTCCTCTCATTCTCAATCCTTTCATGAGTGGGAACAGTTTCTCCCTATCTACTCTGTCCAGAGGTCTCATGGTTTCGAATACCTCTATAAAATATCCTCTTAGTCTTCTCTTCTCCAAGGAGAACCCCCAACTTTTCCAACTGAAGTTCCTCATCCCTGGAACCATTCTCATGAATCTTTTCTGCATTCTCTCTAATGCCTTTGCATTCTTCCTAAAGTGCAGCATCCAGAACTGGATGCAATACTCCAGCAGATTCCAGACTAGTGTCTTATACAAGTTCAACATGATCTCCTTGCACTTGTAATCTATGGTCCCAATAATAAAGCCTAGGATACTGTATACTTTATTAACCACTCTCTTAACCTGCCCAATCACATTTAAAATTTATGCACGTATACACCCTGGTCCCTCTGCTCCTACACCCCCTTCAGAGTTGCACTCTTCATTTAATATTGACTCTCCATGTTCTAGCTACCAAAATAAATCACTTCACATTTCTCCACATTGAACTTTATCTTTTGACATTCTACATGATCCTCCTCACATTCCTCAATGCTTCCAAGTTTCATATCATTCACAAATTGTGAAATTGTGCCCTGTACATCAAGGCCTAGGTCATTAATATATATCAGGAAGAGCAAGGCTCCCTGGGGAACTCCACTACAAAGCTTCCTCCTGGGTGAAAAACATCCATTAACCACTCCTCTATGTTTCCTGTCACTTAGCCAATTTCGCATCCATATTCCTATAGTCCCTTTTATTCCATGAGCTCTAACTTTGTTCATAAGTCTGTTGTGCAGCACGGTATCAAATGCCTTTTGAAAGTCCATGTACACCACATCAACTGCATTGCCATCATCAAACCTCTCTGTTACCTCTTCAAAAAACTGCAACAAGTTAGCTAAACACAAATCTGTGCTGGCCTTCCTTAATTAACCCACATTTGTCCAACTGAATGATTTTGTCCCAAATTATTGTTTCTAGAAACTGCGCCACCACTGGAGTTAAACTGGCTGGCCTGTAGTTGCTTGGCTTATCCTTACACCCTTTTTTGAACAAGGGTGCAACATTTGTAATTCCCCAGACCTCTGGCCCAATCCTGTCTAACTCCAGTCTTAGGAAGACTGGAAAATTATGGCTGCTGCCTCCAGAATTTCCACTGTTACTTCCCTCAATGTCCTTGGTTGCATCTCCTCTGGTCCTGGCGCATAGACAGCCTATCTAATGCCTCTTCCTTATCAATTTTAAATCCTTCTAGTGTATTGATTACCTCCTCTTTCACTGTAGCCTGGGTAGCATTTTCTCCCTTGGTTAAAACAGATGCAATGTATTCATTAAGTAACTCAGCTATTCCCTCTGCCTCCATGTGTAAAGTCTCCTTTTACCATCTCCAACAAGAGAGAATCTAAGCATCTCCCCTCGACATTCAATGATATTGCCAATGTTGAATCCCCTACCATCAACATCCTAGGGCAATGGAGTAGTCCTGTGAGGGGCTGGGGTGAGAGAGAGCGCGAGGGGGAAGGAGGGAGTTTTGGGGGAATTGAAAAGAGAATGGGGGGTAAAGAGAGACTATGGGGAGAGAGAGCGTGGGGGAGGAGAGAGTGGCCGGAATATTCTGGCCCCATTGGTGTCAGGCATCATGGCAGGCAGAGGGAGACAATATGGTGAGAAGGCCAAAACTCAGTTTCACGCTGGCGTGGAATCACAGTGGGATCATCCGATAGTGTCCACCATGGCGGAATGCCAATCGTGCTGGGGGCCAGCTTGAACCCGATTTGCATCCCAGTAATGGGATGCAATGTAAGGCCCAACCAGAATCGTCTCGCCATGTCCAATTTACCTGTTACACCGGCAGAAAAGCATGCCAGTCCAGAACATGTCTGGGCAAGTGTGACGTGCAGAAGTCGGGACTTACCTTCAGGACCTTGCTCAGATCGTGGACATCCAAGGAGCCCTACAGCTACTGGACCCTGGAGGAATACACGCATTGCATGCTGGGTGGATCCTCATGGACATGGCTCCGCTGCAAAGCAGCTCATGGAGGGGTGATGGTTACCATTGATGCTTGGGGTTTGCTTCAGAACATCACAGCCTTGGTCATGGGCTGCAATGAATGATCAGCGAGGTGGGGAGAGAAAGGCCTGGTGGTGAATGGAAAAGGAAGGCTTACTGGGATGGGGGGGCAGCAGGGGTGGGAGAGGAAGGTCTAGGTTTGACTGGGAGAGGAAGGTGTATCTGGAAGGCTGAGGTTGAGAGATGGGGGGGCAAAGGTGTCAGGGGGTGGTAAGATTGTGGGGGGAAACAAAGGTGTCGTGGGGGTGAGGTTGGGAGGGGGGCTTGAAGGTATTGGGGGGGTGAAGTTTGGGGGGCTCAAAGGTGCCTGGGGAGGAGGGAGCATGAGGGAGGAGGGCGCAATGGGAAGAATGTACCAGGAGGGGAGGTAAGTATAAGGTGTAAGGGAGGGAGTTTGGAAGGGGGAAGGTGTCAGGGGAAGAGGGGTAAGGGTGGAGGAGGGAGTTTGTGGGGGCGGAGGGATAAGGGTGGAGGAGGGAGTAAGGGTGCAGGAAGGTATGCGGGGTTGATATCCAGGTGAACGTGCAAGCGAGGGGTCAGTGGAATCAACGACTGTCTCTTGGGTGCGAACTGAGGATGAGCGTGATAGGAGGGAATGATGTGTGAGAGGGGGCAGAGTGAGCTGGCAGGCTGGGAAGGTGAAGGTGCGTCGGTAGTGGTAGAAGGGATGGCGATGGTGGTTGGCGGGGACTTGGAGGCAGACACAGGCCCTGGAGGTGTGAGGGAGAAGGTCAGGGATGTCAGGGTGGATGGGGGTGGGATTCTCAGGAAGGTAGGGAATGTGCATGTTCACCCGGACATCCTGGAAAGACGGGTTCTGGCTGGTAGGTGATGGTGGGAAGGTGGAAGGTGATGCCTGGGGAATGACAATGATAGGGGAAAGGACATGGGTGACTGGGAAGGAGAAAGGTTGGGGAGCTAATCCAAAACTTCACTATGACCAGTGTTGTTGAAATCAGAAGTGAGCGGAGCCTCATGTTAAACAGATGCTGCATGGGAGAGTGACCAGCGGATGGGCAGAGATTCAGGTCAGTTCAGATAGACAACTGAAAGAGAACCCCAGCAGGCACCATTGAAAATGCTCAGGACAGTGAGATGAGTGTGATGAATGAAGGCTCCGTGTGTGTGGGAGAGCGCTTGCACAAGGCTATGAAAAGACCTGCCACGCACACACACTTCTCCCTCCAGAATCACTTGCGGACTGGGTGCTTGCAGCTGAACTGCAAGTGGGGAGGGTGGCAGGGGGAAGGTGGGATGCAGTGGGAGGACTCACGAACCCTGTCGATGAAGCTGAAGGGCAACATTAAACATTATTCAGTGAAAGTGTATTTTCGATTATAAAGTGACAAAATGTGTTTACCCGTTCAACCACTTGTGATCAGAATTTATTAACTTTTCTAGGTCTACCGCTTCTTCTAGGTGCTACCCTGACATCTGCAGCAGGAGTGGAGACAGCCTGTGCCATGGTTGGCCCTGTTGCCTCTGATGACTTTGGCGTGGGTCCTCTGGAGAGCCGAGGCTTTGGGGAACCCAGCTTGCTTTGGCTGTTTTCTTGTGGGGCCGCTGCTCCCTCTGGAGTGACAGAAGACAAAGTTGAGGGGGTCACAGACAAAGGGGACTTGGAGGGAATGGGCAGCCTTTAACGTTCCTAACTGGATGACCCAGGGGTGTCTAGCTGTTGCTCCTCCTCCCTTCAGGTGACCAAGGACCCCGGTCTGACTCCCTGGGGGAAAGGAGCACCTGGAGGGATGTCGAGGTGTCCCCTTTGCCTCTCGTATCACCACTGCAGGAACTCACCCATGGCTACCATGATGGACTGCAGGTCTGTGTGCATCTCTGCATTCTGCTGGACCAGGGTCTCCATGGTGTCTGCCATCCTTCCCATGGAGACGTCCATTCGCGCACATGTGGGCACCACTTCATCTGGGAGCAGGTGGAGACAATGTTCTGACTTGCGTGCCACTCTGTTGAGGGCTTCCAACAGCTCTGCGTGATGTTCCCCCGCCTTCTGCTAGCTCTCCACAATGCCTCTTCCCCAGCAGTCCTCCGAATGCCGGGGAGTTCGGCTGAACCTGCTTCCTCCTGCTGCAGACACGTGTCCATGCGGTGACTACCAGATTATGAACCTGAGCCTACTCTAGATGTAGGTCCCACTGAAGTGTGTGTCTCTGCGCTGGTGGAGGGTGTGGGTAAGTGCTGTGATGGGTCTTCCAGGCTGCTTATTTCCAGCTGTTCAATGGAGGAGGTGTCCTCTTGGCTGAAGATGAGGACCTGGATGGAGCTGAGGGACTGGCTGGCTGAGGGTGTAAGTCACTTAGCAGAGCTCCCTGTGAACCAAAGTAGAGATAATTAGTGCATGACAACAGAATCAAAAGCAGGAGAGACAGCACTCACAGTTGCGTTGAGAGAGGGATGATGTGGTGCAGGATCCTCACGAGGGTATTCGCCGCCGACCTCACCGTCACCGCAGGCACGGTCCATGTCCTCACCAGTCTGCACGATGGCACACTCCTCAATGTGAGCGAGGGGCCTAATGTGGGCCATTCCCGGAACTCTCCCTGCTGCTTTGAACCAGCTTCTCCTGCATGAAAACAGATGGAGAGAGTGTGAGCAGGACACATGGCACTGCGTGGAATGTTTGAGTGGTGAGCTGAGACATGGACAGGATAAGGACATGAGCTCAAGCAGATATGAGCCTGATGGAGATGTGAGGGTGTGTGTGGGAGTTAATGGTGTGAGAGTTGAGGTGTGAGCTCCCTGTGGATGCGTGATGGGTTTGGGAGTATGCGAGTTGAGAGTGATGAGGTGGTTGCCTTACCCTTGTGGCATGGATGAGAGCATTCATCCTCTTCCTGCACTGGATGGCTGACCTCCTCTGTGCTTCGGTGGCACTGACCGCTGCTGCCACTGACCGCTGCTGCCACTGACCGCTGCTGCCGCCACCTCCCATGCTGGATTGGTGGACCTCCTGTGGTCAGAGCGGGGGTAGAGGACATCCCAGCAGCCTTTCCTTGCATCCAGCAGGAGCCCCAGAGAAGAGTCACTAAACTTGGGCACTGCAGCCTACTTTGCTTTCAAGTCCATCTATCACCTGAAGCAGAGCTGGTCTGTAGACATAAAGTAGGCTGCGCTCTGCAGCACTTTAAATATGGCACCAGGAGTGAGGATGGTGTGTCGGGCCAATCTGAGCCTGCCCTCCAGCGCCTCAGAGTGTTTCCCATGAATGCATTATTAATGAGGCGGGATGTGCTGGGTGCAACAATTTTTTTCCCACCCGCTATCGCACTTTGTGCAAATCTGAGACTCTTCCGCCCAGTATGTGGTGGGGGGAGAGAGAGTGTGGGGAGAGAGATGGATTCACACTAATTCCTTGGCTGTGATGGCCTGAGGATGTGAAAAGCGGTATTGTTTTTATATTCCCTGCTGGCAACTTTTCATGGAATTTACAGCACAGAACCAGGCCATTTGGCCCACCTCATCTATGTTGGTGTGTATGTTCCACACAAGCCTCCTCCCACCCTTCTTGATCACACTGTCAGGGTAACCTTCAGCTTCTTTCTTCCTCATGTGTTTATCAAGTTCCTTGAATGTATGTTTACTAGAATCATAGAATGTTTACAGCACAGAAGGAGGCCATTCAGCACATTGTCTCTGTGTCAGTTCTCTGCAACAGCAGCTCAGCTAATCCCACTCCTCCACCTTTTCCCTGTAGCCCTGTAGAGTCTTTTCTCTTCAGATAATTATCCAATTCCCTTTTGAAAACAATAATTTAATCTGTCTCCACCACATGTGCATTCCAGATCCAAACTATTTGTTGCATAAAGAAGTTTTTTCTCATGTCGCCTCTGATTCTTTTGTTAATCACCTTAGGGTTCTCGACCTTCTACCGATGGGAACAGTTCCTCCCCATTTATGCTATTCAGACCCCTATGATTTTGAACACATCTAACAAATCTCCCCTCAACCTTCTCTTCTAAGGAGAACAGCCCTTGTTTCGCCAATCTATCCGCATAACTGAAGTCCCTCATCCTTGGAATCATTCTCATAAACCTTTTCTGCATCCGTTCTTAAACATTAACATCCTTCCCATTGAGGCTAAGCCAATGTTTTATGAAGGTTCATAACTTACTTGCTTTTGTACTCTGTGCCCCTATTTATAAAACCCAGGATTCAGTATAATTTTTTAACTGCTTTCTCAACCTGCCCTGCCACCTTAATGAGTTATGCACATATACACCCAGGCCCCTCTGCTCCTGCATTTCCTTTAGAATTGTACCCTTTATTTTGTGTCACCTTTCCTCATTCTTCTAACAAAATGTATCACTTCATACTTCTCTACTTTAAATTTTACCTGTAATGTGTCTGCCCATTCCACCAGTCTGTCTAAATCCTCTTGAAGTCTATCACTATCCTCCTCACAGTTCACAATATTTCCAAGCCTTGCATCATCTTCAAATTTTGAAATTGTGCCCTGTAAACACCAGGTCTAGGTTATTAATATAAATCAAAAAAGCAGCTGTCCTTCTATATACCATCTCCCAGTCAGAAGTAAAGTTTTCTGTAATTCATGTTTTACTAGGTTTGAACTAAGGAATTAAACTCTAACTATGCTACAGATTACTGATTCAAAATACAACATGGTTCGAAATAAAATGCCTACTGGCTCTAATGTTTTTCACTTCAAAAGCACTTTTACTGATATTTGGGGGACTCAAATGATTAATACATAGGAAGACAATGTAGTAGTAGATTTAGAAATGATATGGCCAACGCATTTTCTTAGAGCTCCTGCAAGTCAAAATTTGGAACTACACTACTGTCCTCGGGGGTTACTATTAACCGGAACTTAACTGGACCACACATATAAATACTGTGACTACAACAGTAGGTCAGAGACTTGGAATTCTGTGGCAAGTAACTCACCTCCTGACTCCCAAAGCCTGCATGAGTCAGAAGTATGATGGAACACTCTGCACTTGCCTGGATGAGTGTAGCTACAACAACTGAGAAGTTTGACACCATCCAGGACAAAGCAGACTGCTTGATCGGCAATCCATTCACCACCTTAAACATTCATTCCATCCACCACCAGCACATAGTGGCAGCAGTGTGTACCATCTCCAAGATGCACTGCAGCAACTCATCAAGCCCCCTTTGGCAGCATCTTAAAAACCAACGGCAACTACCACCTAGAAGGGCAAGTACAGCAGACACTTGGGAGCACCATCACCAGCAAGTTCCTGTCCAAGTCACACATCATCCTGACTTGGAATTATATCTCCATTCCTTCACTGTCTTTGGTTCAAAATATTGGAACTCCCTAACAGCACTCTGGGTGTATCTACACCACATAGATTGCAGTAATTTAAGAAGGTGACTCACCAGCACCTTGTCAAGGGCAATTATCAATGGGCAACAAGTGCAAATCACAGGCTTGCGTCCTGTGAACAAATTAAAAAAGGAAATCTCGTTCCTGCCTAGAGCAAAATTGCAGCCATCCTCTACCACCTTATAGTGATTGAAGGTATAGTCTCTCCTACTGCCTGTCAATGGTCATGTGATTGTTCTTGGAGACTCCGACCAATTACCCCTAAGTATGGGTAATTCGGTGGGGTGGGGAGGAGGAGGGTATGGTTTTCTAGTTGAGGAATTAGTTCAAGCATGTAGCATCTGAAAAGATCTTTGTAATAAAGTTATCTGTTTCAAGTAGAAACCTGTCCGGTACGTCAAGTCATTATATTTGGCGATGAGGGTAAAATATCTCCAACGCTGCACCTTGCCTTGTGAATGTGAATACATTGAATCTTAAGAAAAAAAGAAAAGTATACTCACCGGTCATGCCACTGTTCAGCAGAACCGATCCTTATGACATGACTTTGGAAGATTGGAGCCAGTATGTAGCGCGCCTTGGCTTTTATTTCATGGCAAGCAAAATTACTGCAGAGGAGAAGCAGAAAGCAATCCTCTTGAGTGTATGTGGTAGTAAGACATACAATCTCATCCGCAGTCTGATGGCCTCGAACGTGCCCAATTCTAAGTCATTTAACGAATTAGTAGACCTTGTGAAAATGCATTTTCAGCTGAAGCCACCCTTAATAATGCAGAGGTTTAAATTTAACTCCAGAGTAAGGGCCCTGGGATAGTCCATCACAACCTATGTAGCAACGTTGAAGCAATTGACTGAGGACTGTGACTTCGGAGACACAATGACATGTTGCGGGACCGATTAGTTTGTGGAGTTCACGATGATGACATTCTGCGCCATTTACTCACAGAAGTCAACATTAATTTGAAGCGCGCCATGGAAATAGCACTAGTCATGGAAAGTGCTGCGAGAGACCCACAGACTTTACAGAATGTACAATATGGCGCTGTTCTTCATGGGCGATAACCTACTGCTGGGCGAGGCGTGTAAACCAGAGACACAGCAGCGAAGCGAGAGACAATCTTTGCTGCTAGAATAATGAAAAGGCCTAGTGGAAGCCTTTCCACAGGGACTCCGAGGTTAATTTGTTATAGATGTGGGGGTAACCACATGCCGGACACCTGCAGATTCAAGGAGGCAGAATGCCATTACAGCCATAAGAAAGGTCATGTAATAAAGCAATGCAGGGCAAAATCAAAACAGCCAATAAAACAGCAGACCAAAATGACTGAAGTGAATAATATAACAGAACCTGAAATTGTCAATACAAGTATCAATTCCCTGTGCAACATCACAGCTGTAAAAACTGAACCTATAACTGTCACAATCCAAGTGAATGGGAAGCCACTAGTAATGGAGGTAGATACGGGAGCTTCAACCACAGTGATGGGAGAGCACACATTTAAATACCTAAATGATTGTACCCAGCCACTGAATCTGGAGCGAACAGCAGCTCAACTGAAGACATACACGGGAGAATCCATACAGATAAAGGACATCGCCACAGTACCTGTGTCCTATAGACAACAGACAGCCCAGCTTCCATTCATCATGGTGACAGGTGGAGGACCTAGTCTTCTGTGCTGAGACTGGTAACAAAAAATTAAGCTCAACTGATCTGAAATATTTCATTTGTGAACAGGAGGAGTTCCTGAACTGCTAAGGAAATATGACAGTGTATTTCGTGACAAATTAGGAAAGTTAAAGGCTTGCAAGCAAAAATATATGTAGATTCTGAGATGACACCCTGCTGCTTTGAGGCTGCCCTGAAGGAGAAGGTGGATGCAGAATTGTGCCAGTTAGAAAATATGGGCATCATCCAACAGTCCAATTTTCAGAATGGACAGCACCCATAGTCCTGGTGCTGAAACCTGACCAAACTATACACATTTGTAGGGACTATAAATTGACCAAGGCAGCTGAACTCGATAAATATCCTACCCCAAAGATAGACAACTTGTATGTAAAGCTGGCTGGAGGCAAATCCTAAACCCAACTGGACAGGAGTCATGCATACCAACAGTTAGAGCTGGATAGCATGTCTAGACGGTATGTAACCATCAACACGCACAAGGGCCTGTACCAATATTCACGTACCCTTTGGGGTATCATCCGCATGTGCAATCTTCCAAAGGACAATGAAGAGTCTTTTGCAAGGACCTCCCCAAGTAGTAGTATACCTAGTTGATGTTCTGATCACAGGGCCAACTGAAGCCAAATATTTGGCCAACCTGGAAGAGGTGTTAAGAAGATTCTTGAAAGCCAGTATATGATTGAAGAAAGAAAAATGTACATTCCAAGTGCCAAAAGTTACTTACCTAGCTCACCAGGTGGATGCTGTGGGTTTGTATCTGGTAGAAGAGAAAGTTAGGGCAATCAAAGAGGCACCCTCTCCATCCAGTGTAACTGAATTCAAGTCTTTTCCGTGTATGATCAATTATTATAGCCGCTTCTTGCCAAACTTGTCAACAGTGTTAGCACCATTATACTTGTTAAGATAGAATCACCGTTGGTCTTGGAATTTGCAACAGGAAGAAGCCTTTGTGAAATTTAAGAAGCTATTACAATCATCATGTTTACTGGTACATTACGATCCGTCGAAAGAATTGGTATTAACATGTGATGCATCTCGTTATGGTGCG
Organism: Cetorhinus maximus; assembly: GCF_964194155.1. Lineage (NCBI taxonomy): Eukaryota > Metazoa > Chordata > Chondrichthyes > Lamniformes > Cetorhinidae > Cetorhinus > Cetorhinus maximus. Next base: position 54,076,917 of record NC_135896.1, on the reverse strand, counting down.
GGAGCTGTGTTATCACATAAGATGGAAGATGGATCAGAAAGGCCAATTGGCTATGTCTTCAGAACCCTCTCTGCAGCTGAGAAGGGTTATTCACAACCAGAAAAGGAAGGTTTATCAGTGATAGTTGGAGCGAAAATATTCCAGCAGTATCTGCATGGATGACATTTCACCATTGCGTTGGACTATAAACCATTAAGAGGTTTATTCAGTGAGGATAAAGCCATTCCACCAATAGCCTCAGCAAGAATTCAACATTGGGCTTTGATATTATCAGCTTATGAGCATACCTTTATGCACCATCCTGGCTTGTATATTGTAAATGCAGACACATTCAGTCGTCTCCTATTACCAGATAGCATCGTACATGCTCCAGTGCCACAAGAAGTGGTGCTTGTGCTGAATTTCTTGGATTCTTTGCTTGTGCATGTGAAAACAATTAGATGGACAGAGATCCAATTTTGTCAAAAGTCAGGGACCTTGTATTGCAAGGGTGTCAAATTCATAAGTGCCTGAAGAGATAAGACCATTCCATGCCTGAGAAACAGAGTTAAGTTGTCAAGATGGAATCTTGCTGTGGGGATCAAGAGTTGTCATCCCTTCGCAAGGAAAGGAACCACTCTTGACAGAGCTTTATAGTGTGCATCCAGGCATATCAAAGATGAAAATGCTTGCGCAAAGTTATGTCTGGTGGCCAGGCATTGACAGTGACATTGAAAGCATAGTCAAGGACTGTCTCCAGTATCAGCAACAACAGGATTTGCCTGTTTCAGCTCCACTGCATCTGTGGGAGTGGCCTGTTCGACCCTGGGTTAGACTACATATTGATTATGCAGGACCATTCTTAGGTACCATGTTTTTATTGATTATAGATGCGCATTCTAATGAATGAATGTGTATGAAGTCGGATCACTGACATCGAGCTCAACTATTGAAAAGCTGCACCAATATTTTAGTGTACACATCCTACCGGAAGTCATTGTTTCTAATAATGGTACAGTCTTTACCAGTACAGGGTTTTAGAGAATCGAGTTTAAATGGAATTAGACATATTAAAGCAGCGCCATATCATTCCTCATCAAGTGGTTTAGCTGATAGAACTGTGCAAACTTTCAAATCAGGAACGAAGAGATTATCCGAAGGTACTCTAAAAACTCGGCTTTCCTGCTTTCTTCTCAGTTATGTACAACAACTCATTCAACTAAGGGTTTAACACCGTCTGAATTACTGATGAAACGCCGCCTATGTACAAGGCTAAGTCTGGTGTTTCCAAACCTAGAGGGAAAGTTAGACAAGAATCAGAGTAATCAAAAATTGAATCACGATATTCATAGCAAAGCTCTAAGATTTACTTTCGGAGATACAGTTTTTGTGCAGAATTTTGGGAGCGTACCCTGTTGAGTTCCTGGAATAATTGTCTCAGAAACTGGTCCCTTGTTCTTCCAGGTGGAAATGGAAGACCGAATTGTTCAAAAACATATGGGTCATCTTAGAAACAGAGAGACATTCCTACAACCAGCTATTCCTCCTGATTAACGTTGATCTGAGGTGACAGATCGACCTAGAATAAACATACCCAATGTCTCTGTAGTCGGGGGGTGCAGTTGGAGGGGTGTAATCGGGGGGTGTAGTGGGGGGGTTAGTCGGAGGGACTATTGGAGGGATAGCTTTTCAGCAATAAGTGCTATCCTCTCAAGAGATGGCTTATGACGCCTGTGAGGGTCCCAAGACCCGAGGGACAGAGGAGGTACAATGAAAGCCATGCCAGCACCAGGACCATAGAGGAACAGACAATCGGTCTTCTCAAAATACGTTTCCGATGCCTGGACCATTCAGGAGGTGCATTACAGTACTCCTCCTCACAGGTGTCCCTGATGGTCGTGGTCTGCTCTCCAGAACATCACCATACAAAGAGGAGAGACTCTGGAGGGTGAAGAAACCCCAAAAAGAGATCAGTTACCTCAGGACGATGGTGAGGATAAGGCCAGGGAACACGGCGATGCTGCTGGGAATGCCCCTGGCTGCGAACAGGTGGGGGGGCCATGACACCTTAATACAGCAACAGTTTCTGTCGAACCTCATAGCACACCTACGTAACACATCTCGCATTTACAATGAGCGCGTCCTGAAGCCCTTACATGCGATCCTTCTCCATTTACCCACCAGTTCACACATTTCCTCCAGCCCTCCTTCAAAATTTGATCTCCTACCTCCAATTTCACCCAATAGTCACACATTCCACAGCTATCAAAAAGAACACAAGCATGAGGGAATGTGACTTTGGAGTTCAATCACAAGCCATCAAGTCAAACAAACATACTTAGAGAGAAATGTCACCATGTGCCCCTGTTCGTGACTACTGTGAATGTGGTCAAAAATGTTTACGAGTGGTCCAGTGCAGTGTTTCCCTCTCGCTTGCAGCTATGCTGGAGACAGGATCTGTCACCTCCCTTACCCTGGATGACTTCAGTAGACATCCTCTGCACAGCTTAGGCCTTGAGCAAGCGGCCAATGTCAAAGTCTCTTGCACAGTCTTCAGTCGCCACGCAATGGTCAAGGCCTGTGTCGATAGCTGTTGGACGGAGGAGACACTGGCCCCTAATAAGTGCCATGAGAGTAACTTCTAGATGGAGGCAGCTGCTGCTTATTTCCCATCACTAAGACTGCTTGGTCCTCTCTGCCAGCTGGAAAGGTTACAGGAGTTAGGTGGGCGACCAGGCTGCCAGTTCCCCTGTCACTCTGGGTCTGTGCCCCTGAGCTCAGAGCCAGGCGATGGGGGTGTGTAGGTCAGAGCACATCCCAACGATTGCATCTACAATGTGGTCAATTTGCCCCCTCTAGGGTAGTCACTAGTCTGTCCATGGAGGAAGCTTGGCGCTCTGAAGAGTGGGTGATCACAATGCATGTGGCCTAGGTGGACACCTCCACAGTCTGTGCCAGAGCACACAACCCCTCTGGTACACCTGCCAAATCTTCACCAGCTTCGTGCTGAACATCCTGCATCTGCCACCTTACAAACGGCTCCAGAGGCTCACTATCTGACTTGGAATCAGACTCTGAATCACCCCAGGCACTCCTCCAATTACCCGAGGCCTGCTGCACTACAGTCTCCGGCAGCTACACTTGAGAATGTGAAGTGCCCTCGCCAGTGTGTGCATGACCCCTGTTTAACGTGCCGAATCCTGCCGAAGCACCAGTATCTGCAGTGGTGCTGGGTGCAGAGTGAGGGTGTGACGCTGCACTCTCCAAGGGTTCCTCCTTGGAGGAGAAGGGAGGCTGCTGCACAGCTTCTGCTGGAGGCTGTGCTTCACCTGTAACAGAGGGAGATCAGTAAGGGGATAATCGGGTAGCACGTTATTTAACGCATCACCCCTAACACTGGACTCACATAAACCTGACATGCATGAATAAACTCTGCAGAAACGATGAATCCCTGAACAAAGATGTGAAGTTTCTGATAATGACACTTCTAATGGTTGCAAAGTGTGAAATCCCAACACCAAATACCTTGCATTTTTCCTAACCTCCTTCAAACCACTCTGACCATCTCTTCTTATCACCCAGTCTGATACTTCTGCCATTTCACCAGAACCAGGCCTCCCTCCAATCTCACCACTGCCTACATTCCTGGTCAAGTCAATCTCCAGGAGGGACAGCACTTGCTCCAGGGTTTCCATGTGTGGTATTCCACCACCTGTACCGATTCACTCATGGGCGCTGTGGGCTGGCTTCTCCTGAAAAGATTTGACACCGAGTTGGCCTCAACAATCTCAAACAGTCATATGTCATGTCTCAATCCCATTATCAGATCAGCACGTGCCTGACTGAAGCCTATGCTCAGGTGTCAGAAGGTCATCCTGCCAACCACCCACCGTTTACATTGCCAATTGCTTGGAATGCACAATGGCATGGTTTAGGGCAGCTGTGGACTTGTGGAAACATGCAGTTTTGAACGAGCAGATAATCTTGAATATCTACTGCATTTGTTTGCTAGACCTGTATCACACTGGACCCATATTCTTCATACTGGTGCCGTACTCACCCTTGCTGACCTCACAATGTCGTTGAACCTTCTGTGACCAGGCCCTCCTCACCACCACCGCCACGCTGCACAATTCCTCGGCCAGCTCCTCCCACTGGCATGCGCCTGCCTGGGGTTCCTCCCCTTCCCACCACTTGGAATAAGCTCGTCATGTCTCCCCTCGATTGCATGGAGGAGGGCACCAACGCCAACCTCACTGAACCTGGGGGCAGCTTTGTCCCTTCTGGAGCGGGTCTCCACACACTCTGATGTTGTGGGTATCGATGCATAGGAATATAAAAATCAATTCAATGTCTGAAGCTGGTAGACTTGCTGATCTAGTAAAATTTAGGTGACAGCGGCTTCAGATGGCTTGTAGATATAAGCACTAATTAAAATTGATTTAACTGGATAGACTACAAAAGACAACATTCCTCACTGTAGGAAATTTTCTGCTCCTCTAGGTCACCTGACACTGGGCAGGATCGTCCCACATTTGCACTAAGTGTGGTAGCAGGTGGGGAAAATGACATAGCTACAACAGCGGCTTCTTACGCTGTATCATCCCAAACCTGCCGCATTAATTATGCATTCCCGGGAAACACGCTGTTTCGATGGCGGGCAGACTCTCGTTCACCCGCCATACTGTCACCTCACCGCTTCATCAAGCCAGGTGCCATACTTAAAGTGCAGCCGCGTGCACACCTCTCAGAGCTCTCAGCCCAGGCCGGCTGCACAGGAGACAGGATGGTCCTGAAAGGCAAAAAGACTGCAGCCCCCCCCACCGTTTAGTGACATGTCCCTCAAGCACCTTTTGGATGCCGTGGAGGCCCGCCATGATGTCTTCTACCCCAGCTCTAACCACAGGATGGGCAGCTGCATCACCAATCCAGCAAGGAAGGTGGTGGCAGCGGCGGTCAGCGCCAATGCCCTAGTGCCACTACAGGGTGAATGCTCTCATCCGTTCCACCAGGGTAACTCACTCTACTCATCGCTCTCAACTCACACACTCACAAACCCATCACACATCCACAAGGATCTCACACCTCAGGGGACAACACCACTAACTCTCACACACACCCTCACATCTCCATCAGGCTCATATCTTCTCGAGCTCATGTGCTCATCCCATCCATGGCTCCGCTCACCACACAAACATTTCATGAGGTGCCATGCGTCCTGCACCCACAGGGCAGAACTTTACCCTTGGCGTGTGGACCCGCGGGGGGCGGGCGGGGGTGGTCAGAAAGCCGAGCACCGCCCCCGATCGGCAGCGCACCGCAATTTTACACGGGCGGGCCAATTAAGGCCCACCCAAAGTGAGACGAGGCCTTTGAATGAGCGAGAAGGGGCAGGCGGGGGCAGAGGATTAATGTCCACCAGGTCCAACGGTGACCCAGCGGCCGATTCAACTGCGACCTCAGCAGCCCCTGGAAGGCTGCCACCGAAGGATGCGGAAGTTGTGTGCATGGGCGCCGCAGCGGGTGGACATGGCAGGTGGAAGGGCAGGTCAGCAGGGCAGTCCGCCCGTGTTTTTCAGATGAGTGCCTCACTGCCCTCCTGGAGAGATGCCAGCCTGGAGAGAAACACTTGTCCCCGGAGACAGGAGGAGGAGGCCGCCCCACCTCATCAAAAAGGCCTGGGAGGAGGTGGCATTCAGGGTCAGCAGCCACAACATGGTGAGGTGCACATGGGTGCAATGTCAGAAGTGCTTCAATGATCTCCTGTGATCGGGAAGGGTGAGTACCATGTTGGCATGGGTCACTTTGCAGAACAGTTAAGAAATGCCCATTCCCCCTGTGGAGCTCAGAGGTGTTAGAGTGTGAGTGGCAAATGTCAGTGAGGCAGGAGCTGGCCAAGGGGATGAGCCCTGGCTGCTTATACTGAGTGTCTTGTGGCTTCAGCATCACGAATGTGCTGAGCCCTGTGAGGTGCTCCTCAGGTGGGTTTGGCCAGGCTGCAAGGGGGCTGCAGGTAGAGAGTGGACTAATCAATGCTCCTCTATCCTTCCAGGAGAAGACATCCCACAACAATGCTGACAGGTCACGGACTGGCGGGGGACTCCCACACCTCCTCATCCTCAGTAGATACGAGCAGGAGGCCCTGGAGCTGGAGAGGTGGCATGCACCTCGGTCAAGCGGCCACGATGAGGTTGGGGTGCCAGAGGGAGGTAAGAGTGCAGTGCGCTGAGGTGAGAATGTGGCTTTTTACAACCATTGCAGTGCAGTCTGTATACTGGCGTGAGCCTCAAACCTGGAATGCCCATTGATAATAGAAAGACAAGGGCACCATGATGCATATCTCTGTCTCATCAGGGTGCCAGGCATGCACACTGATAGTCTAATGACTTAAACTAATGACATGTCCTTCTTGTCCCTTTAAAGCTCACCAGCAACCCCTCGTTGTGAGGAGCCTGAAGGCCCACCCCTGACCCCTGAGGACCACCATGCTCACCACGCACCAGCATCACACATTCTCTGTCAAGCAGGCACCAGCGCAGGTACCAGCACCTCAGTGGGCATAAGATTGGCGTCAAGTATCTCGGTGCACATTGGTGAGGGCACACTCGCTTGAGGTGCAGGCAGAGGTAGAGAGTACCCAGGGCTCCGGCAGTTGGAGGACTGCTAGGGGCCAGGACAATGCTCAGTCAGTGGCTGATGTTGGGCCTCTGGAGTCGTCCATGAGACAGCAGATGCTGGAAGTACCGCAGGGTGTGGGGAGGATCTGACGGAGATACGTGAGGGAATGCGTGCCATGGTATCCGTTGTGGAGGAGTCTCTGTGGAGCATAAGCACGGTGGTGGCTGTCATGGCCGAGTGCAATGCCTCATCCATAGGGAGAGTGGTGACTCTCAAGGAGAGGCTCCTCCAGGGACTCAATCAGGGGTTCCTGGGGATGTGCTCGGAGCTGCAAGCCCTCACACTGGCAATAACCTCAGCTGGTCAGTGTCAGCGTGGGAGATGGATTGGGCACCCAGTATCCCAGCTAGGTGCCCGTCCATCAATGGTGAGCAGGGAGGTCCAGAGCGACCTGACATTGTTGCACAAGCTGCCTGTTGACCCTGCGGGCTCCTCTCAGGCCGCTCCAGGTGAGGGCAGTAGCTCCTCCGCCCCTCTGCCAGTGATCGTGGCATCTGATGAGGCTGCAGCGACTGGGGAGGTGCCAGCCATGGCACTGGCTGCTCCTTCCCAGGCGGGGCCAGCACAGGCTCCATGAGCTAGAGGACGCCTGCCAAGGTCATCAAGGCCAACAAGACAGCAAAGTGAGCAGGTTGTCTCCAATGCCGGTGCCAGCGAAGGGGGAGCACCTAGGCAGAGCACCAACAAATGAAAACTTAGAGCACCTTAAGCACAACACAGGCTTATCACAGGTGATATTTGTTTCCCCCATCTTTATGTTATTTTTTTAATGGGTGTGATGTAAAACACCGATGAATGTTAATTTCTGCTATGTTTGTCACTCAGAAGTAAATGAGATTTTTTTTTGCAACTCACCTCTGGATGCTTCATTTCCCCTTTAAGTGCAGGGTAAGCCATGATGTTATGATGGACGTGTGACTCCTTAAACTTTATTGCATAGGCATATAATGTATGTTGTTGATCAAGGAACTGGTCCTGTCGAATAAGAAGCCTGCAGCCCTGGCATGTGGTGGTGGTTCTTATTTGGTAGGCTAGCTGAAGGAGCGTTGAATCAAAGCTTTCC